>NC_045430.1:267770680-268370680 GCF_902635505.1 Sarcophilus harrisii | reverse complement strand
ATTGTCCTTCCTGGCTCTGTCCCCTTCTGCAACCTCAGCAAACACTTGGGAATGGATGAAAAGGACCACTAACACACCAAACAACCGAACTGCCATGGAAACCAGAAGGGAAATTGAACACCAATTATAACAAGGATGCGCCTCCCTGAAGCCAGGGTGGGTGGCAAGGGCTCCCAGTGTAAAATACTGTATACACTTCCAGCCCCAGCCGCCGGGATTAGTTTGGCAGAACTGCCTGCTCCCTTCCCCCAGCCCCTTTTAAAAAACCTTCATTGCTCAGGATGGCCTGTTAGATAGGGGGAGACTGAAAAGTAAATTAGATGTAAAAACAGAAATACTATTTTTTCAAAAAGAAATCATAAATATCCGTTCCACTTGAGACCATCAATTTCCTGTAGAGATCTATCTACATTGGAGATTTCTTTATCCCCATTTAACTTAACAAAGTCAGTCAGTCTGCTAAGAAGGAAGGACTAAAAATCGAGCCCCTCAGCTGGTGTTGGGGTTCTCCATGGCGGATGCCCGGGGGGAGTGGTGTTTATTTTTTAATCGATGCCTTTGGGGGTGGGTGGGTCTCATCCCCTTCATTTCTGAGCGTCTCGCCCTTCCTTCCCCATGGATTCTCACCCTCTGGTAACAAAGGACTGAAAAAAACAACCCCCATTGCTGAGAGTATCTGCCTGATTCCCTGCCCCGCCAAGAAGGGGAGCGAGGGTTGGATTCTCAGCCCTTTTTTTTCTAGGTCAGAGCTTGGTCATTATAATTATACAGTGTTACTGATTATTTTTCCCATTGAGTGATTGAAATAACAATGAGGTGTTAGGGGCGGGCCGAAATCTAGGCCGCTTTATCTCAATTGCTTTTCTAATTTGAGCAGACGTGGGTATATGAGACTGGGTGGCCACACTTAGGCCGTTTCCCAGAATTTCATGCTAGGTCCTGCTGCCCTTTAATCATGGGAAATCCGAAGAGTGAGCTATTTCCCGGGCTGGCCGAGCAAAAACGTTAAGTAGAACCATGAAAAATTGGCCAAATAGTCAAAATTAGCTTTCTTTAATTAAAACCAACAAGTCCGAGAAAACTAAATACCTAGTTAAGAATGGGGGTGGTGCCCCGGGGCCTGGGGGGAGGGGAGGAAGGGGAGGAAGGGGCAAGTGAACTTGGAGGAGCGGCCTTTTGTGTAGCTTCCCCCTCCATCTCGCCGTCTCCCTGAGAATATTTAATTTCATGCTAAAAGTTTTTTATTTTAAAAATAATATTTGTGACTGAGGTCTCGGGCGTTTAGCTCAAAGCACTTCTGAAAGCTTAGCCGAATTTTCAGTGAGATTTCGGGAAAATCGCCACCTTTCGAATTTCATCTTTTTCTGGCTGGAAAAAATGATTGGTTTTTCCAGCTCCTCAGGGTGAGCTGATCAGGACTAGCCTAGGATCCGATTTAAGAACCTTAATGAATCTGGGACCCACCCGGTTCATGCTAATCCTGGTTTAATTCTTTTGCTGGGAGTGGATGTGGGGAGTGGGGGAGGCCTAGTGGGCTTTGGGGCCTGGGGCACGATGCTTGTGTGCTCTCTCGGGCCGGGCTGCCCGGCTGTTTGCCTCCATTTATTAGAGCCCATTTCCTATCTGTTCACAATGGCGTGGAGCTTCAAAGGTCCATCCAGTGGCGATCCAGAATGCTGAGGCTCCCTTTAATTGTTTGATAGGCGCTCATAAAAAAGTCCGATTCCCTGCAGATGGGCTCATTTCCACGAAGATTCGCGCGCCCCCACCCCCCACCCCCGGCGAATTAGACTTGATATTTCTCTGCTTTTCGGGATGTCCCCAAAGTCTCGGTTCCTTTGGGAGCTTTGGAGACGTCCCGTTTTGGCCGCTCAGAGTCCCCGTTGGAGCCTCTTGCTGGAGCCCTCCGCTGGGGGTGGGGGTGGGCTGGGGCTTCGTCTTTAAAAACATGACAGGTAGCATCTGCCCCTCTGGGAAACGCCCCCCGAAATGGACGGAATCCTCGTCAGTTTCTCGTCAGTTTCTGCGTCCGTTTCCCGGGGCCGGTGGAGAAAACCTTCATTGTTTGTTTTCCTGCCGAGGGCTGGCGGCGGGCGGAGAGCCCTTCAGCGGCTTGGGAGTGAATGGCCCCCAGAACCTCCTTCTCCGGGGGACAAAGCCAGAAATTACTTGGGGATTACGTGCCCGCGCCACTTGGGGACGTGAGGGCCCGCCTGGGGGGGCTGGGGAATTCTGGAACGGCCCGAGGGCCGCGCCGGGGGCACGCCGGCCTTCCTCCCTTTCGGCGGGTTGCTGTCCACTACGGCTTGTACTAACATCCCCTTGGAGGAAAAGTCCCGGTTTGGGTGTAAACGATCCCTGTTCGGGGCCCTGGCTGCCGAGCCCGAGAGAGGGAGGCGCCCCGGGAGGTGAGTGCCCAGAGCCTTTGGGTTAAAGTTGAACTGGCGTCGGGCCAGGGTTTGTTCCGGAGCCACTGGTTAAAGTTTCCGTGCCTTTCCCCAATGCGAGAAATCGAGGGAGTGCTGCTGGATGGGTTAGAAAGAAGGATTTTCTGGGAGCGACCCTTCCTCCCTAAGCAAACCACCCGGTTCCCTGTGGGGAAAATCCCATCCCTTTCTCCCCCCCTCTCCGCCCCCTTTGTTATGAGGAAATAGCCTTGCAAACTGCCCCATATGCGAATTCCACAAACATTCAGGGAGTGAAGTTTAGATAAAGTTCCTAGAATTTGTAGCTCACCAGCGGGAAAGCCAGCTCAGCAACCATTCCCCCTCATTGCGCAGATATGGAAACTGAGACCTAAGGAGATCGGGACTTGCTCTCAGAGACATAGAAGCCAAAAGCGGTGCTGCCGCCCCCCTTCCCCTCTGCCACTCTGTTTCACTTAGGGAATATGACACAAATAACTAGAATATTAAAAAAAAAACAAACAAAAAAAAAAAAAAACCACACAAGTCAGAACATGAGAGGCCGGGAAGCATTTCCAGCCGAGATTTCCGCCCACTCACACCGTGTAGGTCTTTGGATGTATATAGTTGTTTATATGACATCTCGGGAGCCCTTGGAGGGACCTATTGCGGTTTTCTTTGCTTTGATTCCCCAGCACAGTGCCAGGCACATTGGAGGGCTCTAATAAAGGCTGCTTTTTGTTGGGGATGATGAGGGTCAAGGTGCTGGTGGGCTGGCTCTGGAAAGGCTCTTGTGTGAAGTAGGTCTATTTATTTGAATTGGGTTAAGGATGAATTACCGTTGGGGTGGAGGCAGCCCAGGCAGTTAGTTAGGTGGGAAAGGACCGGGGGAGTCGTTCCTTGGCAGGAGCCTCTGGCTTCCATTCCAATATAATGTCATCTTTTTGAAAGCAAGGATTGGCTTTGTATTTACCCACCAAACGGGAATGGGTTGATGCATGGAAGGGGGGGGGGGGCGGGGGATAGGAGAGGAAGCTGGGAAGGTAGGGTCGTCCACATTGGAAATGACCTGAAATGCCGGGCAAAAGAGCTTTAGTGTGAGAAAGAAGTGACCTGCGCAAATTCTGCTGAAAAAAGGGTAGTAGGGAGCCGGGATTAGAGGGAGGAAAGAGAAGGAAGTTGAAATTATTGCACTCATTTTGTGTTTTAGAATGCTTTTGAGAAAATGCACTATCCTGTGAATATTGTAGATGTTTTACGAAACTACCCGGGCATGATGAATTATGTGGTAGAACTTGTGTTTTTATTTTGTTTCTGGGGCCTAATGTGAGCACTCTGAATGATTTCTCCTCCCCCCTCCCCTTCTCTGTGTCTCTGTTTTTCCCTCCCCCCCCCCCTATCTTTCTCTGTCTTCTCCCCTCCTCTTTTTATTGTGTTGGCTCCTACTCTTTGGATGATCTGATTTTTTTTCTCACTTTTTAGATTCAGGATCCAGGCCCTTCTGTATATTTGTATGGTTATAAACTTATTTAGATTAAAAGGAAATACTTTAGTATCACAAACACAATATTAAATCTCAAGAAAAAACACCATTGATTTGGAAGGAACCAGTATTTATACAATCATAACAGGGTCAAATCCAGAAAAGATGATTAAAGCCTGAAGTTTTCAATATCCCACCACTAGGAGCCCTTGGTCACAACCGTCATTGCAAACACAATATGAAATGCATTGGAATTGGTGCTGATGACATTTCCCCAGACCCATCTTTCCCATTATAAGAAAGCTCTAAAGATGCAAATCGTTGCCATCCTGTCTCTCCCCCCCCCAAAGAGGCTTCTCTCATGTGGAGGCGGAAGCTAGCATCTGGTCTCTGGGGGACAAGGGGATGCCCTGGTTTCACACTCTGAAAGCCCAAATCCCATTTAGGTGATCAGATCCAAATGAGTGACTTCTCCAGGAGAGATGGATGGCGTTGGCCAAGTGGACGGGGCCTGGTGGGTCGGGACCCCCACTCTAGAAGCTTAACTAGCCGATGACATGCAAATCCCTTAAGCTCCGAACCTCAGTTTCCCATCTGGAGGAATGAGTGACAGTGGGAGTTGTGGGGAGGGCACACATCTTCCAGGAGGAGAAAGTGGGTATTAGGCCAAGGAAGGCGGATCCACCAAACTGATGGTGAAAGTTTTCCCCCTGGAGAGCACCTTTACCCGGCAGGCTGCTGGGAAAGCCCGCCTGGACACCCCTTCTGCCTTGGTTCTTCACTCACTTTCTGCCTCCACTGGGAAGTCAGCACAGGAAGTCTCCATTGCAGCCTTCCCACCCCCATCCCATTCTCGTCCCCACCCCGCCCCCACCCCCATCAGTGAAATGCTAAATCAATCATGCAGACTTGTGGCAGCTTCCGTGCAAATATGAAATGCTTCCTGATCCTATCTAATGGAAATAAATCAGAGGCAGCGGGGTGTGGAGGACAGGGCCCAGGGGTGGAGTTTGGAGACCTGGGTTGGAATCTCACCCCAGATACCTAACTCCCCGATTACAAGAAGCTCTCTTAACCTCCGGGAGCCTCAGTTTCCCCAGGTGTAAAATGGAGCGGCTTCTCTCGGTGTTTGCCTGACAAATGCTTTTGCAAAAGCCCGGGGCGATACCAACGTGGGGGGGGGGGGAAGTCGATGGTCATAAAAAGCCCTGGTCCCGCAGCCCCGTATTCCGAGTTGCCGAGGCTCTCTCCCGTTTCTGAGAATGTCAGTCCCGGGAGCCACCTGGACCATCCTCGAGCCTGCTGTGATGGGCCAGAAGCCGCTGCCGCTGGGCCTCCTTTTAATAATTTATTAATTCTCTTAAAACCAAACCACCACCACCGAGCTTTTAGTGAACAATAAAAGGCTCGCTGCCTTCCTTCTAGAGGAGAAGCCGGTGGGGAGGGGGAGAGGGGAGAGCATGTAATAAACTTAATTTATGTAATAACCGTTCCCATTTATATAGCACATCCAGGAATAAAAAGACAAGCCACAAGAGAAGGTTAATTATTAAGAACGAGGCTGGCTGTGGTTTTGTCATCAGATTATCACTTTCTTCCTCAGCGTTTCTCAGGGAAGAGTTCAGAAACGTTCCCAGCATCCCCGACTTGGCCGGTTTAAGGGTTTTTTTTTTTTTTTTTAAACCCACCCTCCCGTCGGAATCGCAGGGGTTAAAGGCAGCCGTGTTGTGTGAGGGGCCGAAGCGGCGGCCGCTTGGCTGTTTTATTACTTTTGTGCTCGGTTAAAGTGGTCAAGGGAAAGTAAGCAAGTTAAAGCGCACGCCCCCCCCCCCCCCCCCCCCCCCCCCCCCCCCCCCCCCCCCCCCCCCCCCCCCCCCCCAGTGCTCTTTGCAAAGTCTCCCTTATCTGCATTAAAAGCATTCTTTCTGCCTAACTCTGCCCGGTTTTCTTTCTGCTCCACTTCAAAGCCCCCCGTCTCTTTGTGGGCCGCGTTTTTTCTAACCCCATTTTGCATGGCCCTCTCAGCCCATTGAGGGGGAGCCGCCGGCGGGCCTGCGCTGCCGCGGGCGGGCGGGCTCCGCCCGGCCCCGGGCTCCGCGGCCGGAATTCATTCCTGGAGTGCCTTGTGAAACACCCCCGTGGTCATGAATGAAGCATCTCTCTGGAATGTTTATCTGTTTCTGCTCGGGCCCAGGCGCTGACCTTTAAACCCATTGTTGGCCTGACCCACCGGCCAAGGGGAGCATTGAAATCTCATCTTCCTGTATACTGTAACCGGCCCCTGGCCGCCGCCGGGGGGGGGGGGGGGAAAGGCCCCGGAGCCTGCCGCGGCGCGCTCCCCCTCCCGAACTAATAGAAAAGCTTTCGCATGAAGTGGATAATCGGGGTGGTCCCGCGGAGGACGGACACCGGGAAAACCCCTTCAACCCGGCGAATTTCAAGCCTGGAATTCGGAAAGGGGGGGGTTCCCGAGCCCTCCCTCAGCCGCTCTCCTCCCTCTGCCTCCGTAATTAAAAACACCGGGCCAAATAAATACAAAAGGCCTCTGGCCGCCCCCGCCGCATTTACGGGAATCGGCGCTGTGTTAATTTCGCGCTGTTATTAACAGTGTGAATTTCACGTGGGCCGGAAAGGCCCTTTTGGAACCTCGCGGAGAGAGCCGGGGCCGGGGCTGGGGGCGGGGGCTGGCGTTGGGGTCCCCGCGGAGTTCCGATCGCCGGGCGCAGCCCCCCCCCCCCCCCGGCTCTTGAAAAGCCCGAATTTTCGTGTTGGCGCCTTTTTGTTCTGTTATGCAAATTCTCCCCGCGCCGCTTTTTCCGCCTTTGTGGCAATGTTTTGCCTTATATTCCTGAGGTTGGGGATAGAAGCTTGAACTGTGTGTGTGTGTTTTTGCTCAGAAAGGGGGCAAATCCTTATTTACAAGGAAATGAAGGATGTAATTCAACACCTGAAGCATGTGACCTTCTCCCCTTCCCTCCCCCCGCCCCCCAGAAACCACCGCAGTTTGATTTGCCCTCTCTCGCTGTGAGTGAAATGGGAGGGAAGGTTCAGTCACCAAATGTTTTCAAGGACAGTTCAATGTACGGGGTCCAGCTGCTCACAATAGACGCAGTTAAATGTCCCAGCCGCCAGCCTTTTCAATGTGGATACCTAATAGGTTCAGATGGAAGAGAAGAGCGGAGAAGGATTATCTTACCGAGCAGGCTGGGAGGGCCTATTGGAAGGACTCATCCCTGACCAGAAAGGGGGGCAAAATCCCTTTCTGATGGACAGTGGCTTCCCCTCCCCCATCCTCCCCCCCCCTTCCCCCCTTTCAAACACTATGAGGTCTCCGAACTAACCTAGAGAGGCCTTTGTTAGCTGGGGGGGGGGAGACCAGTGGCCACTGTAATTAACAGGAATCCCTCTCCCTGCCCCAGGAGGGGCGAATTGCTCCCGGCTTGGTGAGCTGGAGGACAGTGGCCCGGCGGGCCGGGAGTGGGGGCTGGGAAGTGGCCCCCTGCCTGTAATTTGTTGACCAGAGGCTCGCTGAGGGCCCTGCACGGCCACTGGGAAGGAGATGGCTGCAGGGACTTATTTAATTTGAAAAGCACCATGGTGAACATACAAATGGGTGGCCGAGCCCCCGCTGGGCCCCGGGCAGATGTCGGGGAATCTCTGGGGATCTAGATTTTCGTTGCTTCCTCTCGAACCCAAAGGGATCATTGTTGCTCAGGCCTGGGTGTTGGGAAGGATTGCCACTTTGCTTATAAAAGCCCCAAAGAAGGGGAAAACGAGACTGTTCCTCCGGGCCCCGAAGGGAGGCTTGGACTAGAGATGATTTCCTGTCGTACTGCAGAGCTCTCCTATCTGGGAGTTTGGAGAGATGCTGTGGATCTGGCATAAGGGGAAAATGAAGCATTGGGAGAAGTAGGGAAAGCCAGCAGTTCCCTGACCTGGAGAACTCCACTCATCCAGAGCCATGAACTCAACTGGGTGCAAGCATGCAGAAGAATTCCGGAGTTAATTGTTGACTTGGGCGGATTTGGTCCCAGAATCCTTTGTGTGTGTGTGTGTGTGTGTGTGTGTGTGATTACTTGGCTTACTGGGCTGGAGTTCTCCCATCTTTATTTGGGGTTTGTTCTTTCTTGTCCCTAATCTTCTCATGAAACATTGTGAACATGTGAGAGTCTGGGCAGCGCCAAGTTGTAAAACGTGGAGAATACCGAGGTTCCCTTTAGGAGCCCCCCCCCCACCCCCCTTGCTCGGGCCCCCGAGAGCCTGGAATTCCGCAGTGTCTACCAGCACATTAAACCATCTCCTGAGATGTGCCCGAGGAAGCGGTTAATCTCCACTTCCTTCCCTCCAGCTTTTTATGGGCATCTGTGAGCCTGTCCCTACCTTAGCCCCTAATGATCATAAATGACCCTCTCAGAGGGCAGGGGCCGGGGCCAGGCAGTTCTCTTCACACACTAACACATGCAATTAGGTGCTTAATAAATGCTTTTTGATGATGACTGAGCCCATGGCTCATTGTAGTTGGGGGGGGGGGGGCCCCTACCTAGAGCAAGGATGGGGGGGGTTTATCCCTGGGATTAAGAGTTGGTGACTCACAGAGAGGAGGGAGGCAGTGATTCATGGCCCTTCAAACCCAGGAAATTGTCCTGTGGCTGAGGAGGGGGCCTGTGGGGTATTATTCCGCCCCGCCCGCGCCCCCCCCCCCCTTTTTCCCTTTTCCCCCCCTTTTTGGGTTGATTTTCAAGCCATTACTGATTCAGAATGAGGCTGATGACTACCAGGGACGGGCCTGGGCTGCTCTGTGGGAGGGAGGGAGAGAAGGGAGCCAGGGTGTGGCCGGGAGCTGGAGTCTTGTTCGGCTTCTTGGATGCAGCCATTGGAACCCCAGAGGGAGCAGAGAGACCGGAATCTCTTCTTTCCTCTTCTCCAAGGACCATGGGTTAGGAACTGGAGCAAGCTCACTTGCTGCACTTGGAGTCAAAGGGCTTCAAATCCTGCCCCTAATTCTTCTCCTTTAAGACCATAATCAGTTTCCCCTTCTGTAAAATGAATGGGGCAGAACTGTTAGGCTGTTTCCTTTCTGTCTATTGAAATCCAGTTCCTGGCATACAGTAGGCATTTAATGCATGCTTGTCGATTGATTCCAAGTGTATGATTCTATAGTCATTAGAGGGGAAACAGAACTGGTGATTTGCCCGCTGACACACGCTGGGGAGTGTGGCCAGTCTCGGCAGGTAATCGGGGCAGGGGACCTTGCCCACCTTCCCTCACTAGAATCCAGTTCACTTGGGTGTCGGGGCATCATCTCCCCGCTGTCTTGGTCCTTTGGACAAGGACAGACGGCGAAAATGCTTTCCCAGCTTGCAGCTACTAGTCTGTGGAATTATTCTGCCTGGGCCTAGAGTCGAGACTCATCTTCCCGAGTTCACACCATTCCCTTCCTCTGTTGTATCTTCTCCTTTCAATGGCTTTTCCCTGGTTTGTCCCTGAACTCATTCCCTCCCTTCCTTGCTGCAGGGCTGGTCTCTGGGGACAAACCCAACCAAGGACAAGGCTTCCTCTGAGGGGCCCCCAAATCCCCCAGGCCTTTTTGATAAGGACTCCCAGTGGATTCTGGTCCAGAAAGGAGCCAGATTTTTGCCCTTAGGATGACGAAGAGCTAACGCTTATCGAGTGTTATCCAGTGACATATTTGATCCTCACAACGACTCTGAGACACCTGGGTATCCCTATGATAGATAGAAGGAAAGTGAGACTCGGAGGCGACCCCTTTGCCCGGAGTCCCAGATCCCAGATCTCCCCAAAGCCAAGCCCAACACCATCCGCCACGGAACAACTGCCCTTCTGGGTAGAATTCGGCCCCAGTGGCCAGTGAGTGGAGAGAGCCCCGAGTCCAGAATCGAGAAAACTGGAATTCAGCCCCAGCCTGGGAAAGTCACTTAATCTCCACCTGCCTTGCTTTCCTCAGCTGTCAAATGAAGCTAATAATAGTGCCACCTTCCTCTTAGAGGATCAAAACGAGAGGATATTTATAAAGTGCTCAGCAGAGTCCCCAGCAGGGGCTTAATAAATAGGTGTTTATTATTATTATTATTATTCTTTCCCTTCTTTTTTCTCCCCTCTCTCCCTTCTTTGTGAACAACTGACTCTTAAATCCAGAAATTACCCCCTCCTTCCTCTCCCCGTACAGAGGCCATGGGCTCGGTCATCATCAAAAAGCATTTATTAAGCACCTAATTGCATGTGTTAGTGTGTGAAGAGAACTGCCTGGCCCTGGCCCCTGCCCTCTGAGAGGGTCATTTATGATCATTAGGGGCTAAGGTAGGGACAGGCTCACAGATGCCCATAAAAACCCGGAGGGAAAGAAGGGGAGATTAACTGCTTCCTCGGTATATCTCAGGAGATGGTTTCATGTTCGGCAGAACATTAAATCTCCCTTCCTTCCCCTCCCCTCCTTTCCCTTTTTTTTTTTCTCTCTCCCCCTTTCTTTTTCCTTTCCCTTTCTTTTCTCCCTTTCCCTTTTCTTCCTCCTTTCACTTACTTGGCAGGATTTCCATTAAAATCCCTAGCAGAGACTTTGTTTACAGCTTTGTTTACTCCTCATTTAATCTTTACATAACTGGGAGGTGGGGTTAATATTTTCTCCCCATTTTAGAGCAAATTAAGGCTCAGGAGGTGAAGTGACTCAAAATCCTCCTTGTCTGATTCTGATTTTATTGGTTGCACTGAGGCGTAGAGAAGCCAAGGCTGCCCCCAGCCCCGGGCACGAACTGACAGGCAATTCTCTCAGCTGTGTTTCCCCTTCGGACCTCCTGCCCTCAAACTTGGGGTCACAGATTTATGACGGAAAAGGACTTGGGGGGGTGTAGCTACTTTTTGTTGTTTCATTTTCCAGTCACACCCAAGTCTTTGTCACCCCTTTGGGGTTTTCTTGGCAAAGCTGCTAGAGTGCTTTTGCCATTTCCTTCTCCAGCTTGCTTTCCGGATGAGGAAACTGAGGTCAAGAGGGGGAATTGACTCACCCGAGTTCACACAACTAGTGTCTGTCTGAGGCTGGATTTGAATCCAGACCTCATGCTCTCTCCCCCCCCAGCTGCCAGTATCTGGTCTGCTCCTTTCATTTTGCAGATAAGAAGCCCGAATACTCTGTCAGATCATTAGTGGTCACCGAGCTGGGCTTGGGACCCTGTTCTCTGCTTCTTTGGCCAGTGCTCTTTTAAGCTTAACATCCCACGGCCTTTCCCAATTCCAGCCACAAATTGATCTTATTTTATGTTTCTGAACTCGGAGTCTGCTGGAGTTGAGGCAGGGGAGGCGGCTGTTCACTATATTCATGTTGACTCGTCCCCCTCAAAAATGTCCTAAACAAGTTTAACCCCCGGTTCTCTAAGCTCGAATCCCCCAGAAGAGAGGGCCTAGAAGTGGGTGGCAGGCTTAGGGCTCCCAAGGAGGCGACTTGTCCTCCCGTGCCCTGTTTTCAGAGGGACGCCAGGGGTTGGTGGTATGAAAATTTCCATGCACATCTGATTTGGATGGAGCAATAAAAGTTTGCATAATGATGATTCCGTTGATTGTCGAGAGACTGGTGACCCACCAAAAACATGTCAAAACAAGTGTGTTCCGATCTTGTTTTCTTTTTCTTTTTTCTTTCTGTCCCCACCTTAGACAAAGGAGGTTGGAACTAGGTTAGCCGTCCTGGGACCGAGAGAGCCGGGACTCGGAGGCACATTCCCTGGGCCTCCCCAGCTGTCGAGGGTGAGGTCGCATTCCTTGCCAGGCCTCCAGATTCTGTCTTTGTGCCAGTTGGCATTCCATCTATCCAATTGGAGCTGAACGCAAGCCATCTGGCCCCCGGCCAGGTACCTGTCTCTCTTGGGCAATGAGCCTTTAGGGCTGGCTGCCCGGCTGGCTGCTGGGAGCTGGGGCCCGCTGATCCTCAAGGTGGTGCTGGACCACTCCCTCCGGAGCTGCTTGTGTGCCCGAGTGGAAACCCGAAGGTTTCTCAGGCCTCGGTTTGCTGAGTCAGGGGAAACGGGGAGGGGGCGGGGGAGGGAATGGTCCAAACCTGGGCTCTGGCCAGAGTGAGATGCTACAATCTGCAGTCTATGCCCACCTTGCAGAAAAGCGGTTTTACTTTGGCTTTCAGATTCACTTATGGTTGTGTCGGCTCATTGCTTTGCTCTGTGTGTGCATGAGTGTGTAAGATGTCCCCTTTTTAGCTCCTGCTGCTTGTCCGGGAAGGACAAGAGGAGGTAGCCTGGGAGGGACAAACAAGGCCTGCTGGTTCGTGATTGGAGACCTTCAGCGGCGTGCTTTCCACAGTGGAAGGATTCAGCCAGCCAGGGGCTTTGTCGGGTCTCTCCCAGTCTTTGTTCCAGCTTGTGCCGTGGTTTGAGAGAGAAGGCCCTCGCTGTTGGCCTGGCCTTGGCCAGGATGCCAGTTATGGTCCCCAGCTGGAAGCCCATTGGCCTGGGCTGGATCCCCCCAACTCCCATCTTTATACACTGTGTGGATGTCTCTCTGAAACTGGTCACCATGCTGCATTCTGGGCCTCCATCCCCAGAAGCCTCCCTTCTTCCAGGTCATCTCTTAGGGAGGGTTACTCTCTCCTGGAGGGCAGGGATAGTGACCATTCTGTCTTTAAATGGTTACTAGGGGCTTAGTAAATGCTTATTGGTTGGGATCTCGAGAGCCCAGAGTTGGGGGAAGCCCAGTCACAACTGGCACAATTCATCTTCTAGTTATCCACAAAAATGGCTGGGAAAACGGGAAAATAATGTGAGAAACTTGGCATAGACCTACATCTCACAGCCCAGAGCAAAATAAGCTCAACTGGGTACAGGATTTGGGCCCAAAGGATGATACCCTAAGCGAAATAGGAGAGAGCAAGGGATAATTTACCTATCAGGTCTTTGGAGAAGGGAGGGATTTATGACCAAAGAAGAGCTAGAGAGCATGAGGAAAGGCAAAATGGACAACTGGATTACCTTAAATTTAAAAGGGTTTGCACAAAAAAACCCAACAGAAACAAGATTAAAAGAGAAGTGGAAAGATGGGAAAAAGTCTTTACAGCCAGTGTTTCTGGTAAAGGCCTCGTTTCTAAAATATATAAAGAACTGTGACAAATGTATAAGAACACAAGTCATTCCCCAATTGATAAATGGTCAGACAATGTTTAGATGATGAGATTAGAGCCGTCTATAGTTACAGGGATCTTCTGGGCACCAAGTGTAGCACAACGGCCACTTGGCTGCTTGTGCTCCTTGGGCATCCCCGCCGCCTTACAGTGCTCTGATGGCTCCCTTCCTGGTGCCCTCCCCCTGCAGTGGTTTTGCAGGTGAAGGGGACTGCCCCTTACCCCTGCAGATGAATGAGTACTAGACCCCTCCCCCCTTGCATTTCCTAGATTAGTAAAGTGATTTGCCCAGCATCCCCAGCACATAAAGATGGGGGGGTGTCATTTGAATTCATCTCTTGTGCCGTGCACCTGCACTTTACAGTCTTAGGCAATTTTCTGGGCCCCAAGAGGTTGAAGGGCTTGGCAGGGATCCCATGATGAGGATGTATCTTGAGGGGAGAGACCCAGGGAAGCACAGATAGCAGGGACATCAGCCTTGGGTCTCCAAGGCCACCACGTCCCCACTGCTCCAGATTACCCAGGACAGGGGACAAAAAAGGCTATTTGAAGAAGCGGGGAAAGATCCAGCACCCGACGCCCAGTGATGTGCTTGATAACACTGGCTGATTAATCCTCGAGCATGTGCATGGCCCTCCTCTGTCCTACATACTGAGCTCATAAAAACAATCTCTCTCCCTAAGAAGCCGACGTTGTCCCGGAAAAGAGAGAGGGGATGTTACAATATGTATCTGAGGAAATAAGGAAAATGTATCCGCTGAGGCGGGTGGCAGTGATACATCCCTTCGTGCGATACTTGGCAAGTCCCTCAGACTCTCTGTTGGGTAGTGTAGCCACCTGGCCCAGGACTGCCAGAACGAGAGGGAGACTCTCCATAAGAGTGTGGCAAATGTCCTAAGCCTTATCTCCGCTCCTTCTGCGACTTCCTCCCCCACGTGGAGCTGGCAGGTGGGCTCCCTCTGGGGTTTGTGGGCCGAGGAGGTGAGATTTCATCAGGTCCCCATCTGCCTGGGACAGGGACTCGAGCCTAGCTTTTCAACACCAGGGAAGTCACTAAAATAAAGGAGGGCGAGAATCCCTGGGATTGTCAGTCTTTGTGCGCAGGTGACTTGACTTAGTCATCTTGCTGTTGTCTGAAGCCAGTCAGGGCCGGTCCGCCACATGCCTCTGGCGATCGCCTGTTTCTCTAGATCCGTCCGTCCGTTTATCTGTCTGGGTCTAGGAGAGGGAAGAAACGGTAGCCGTTCCTGCCTCGATGGCCGCCTCCATGATCAGACTTTGGTGTCTCTCGAGCCTAACATATGGATGAATCTGGCTCAAGTCCTGTGTGTTTTAATCAAAGTAATTCCCAGTAAGCAGCAGTGGGCACTAAATTGTCTTTGCAGTTTCCTTTCTTTTGGTAGGGGCCCAGGTGTTCCCTAGGGACGGGCCCAAGTAGCCAGAATTGGCAGGTGATCCTTGGGGTTAGTTGGATTTAGATTCTCGGGGCAGCCGATGGCCCTTGATTCAGAGCCAGTGGGGCCATTGGTAGAGGAGAAGGGTCCTCTCTAAGAAGAAGGGGAGAAAACCAGGATGCTGAGTGGAGGCCTCTGCTTCAGGGCTGGAGGGGGGGAGAGGGCAGGATAAGACTTAGTGACTTCTGACTTTGGTGGATGAAAACCATGATAGCCAAGTCAGCCTTGGGCTCTGTTTTGAGAGCCCACTCTCTTAAAACCTGACTTGAAAGCTCCGGAAGATTCTTGTGATCTGCCGATAACCTCCATTTTATTGAACCACACTGGATTTGCTGAGCCTGTGTAACCTGCTTTGGAGTATTTCTTTCCTTTCTTTTCCTTTTTGTATATTTTCTTTTTGTAAATAACTGGGGTTAAGTGACTTGCCCAGGGTCACACAGCTAGAACCTATTAAGAGAAAGGGAATGTTTCTTTTCTCCCTAAACCCTGGGGCACAGGCAGAATTATCACACTCAGTTGAAGGAAGAGTAAAAGAGAAGCTGCTGGTCCCAGGCCTAGTCAGTGGCTGAAGTTCGAGGGCCTGAGCCTTGAGCCTGGGTCCTACTGACTAGCCTCCAGCTCTCCCCCTCCCCCCATTATCACTTTGGCCTTATTACTAAATCCTGGAAAGGAGGGGGCAGGCGGACGAGGTTGGTGCCTCCTGCCACTGGGCGGTCATCTCTCAGCCCTCATTTCCAGAGTCTGTAACGTAGGCGTGGGGACTGGCTCCTCTGGAAAACTGTAACCTCCTCTCCTGGACTCTGGAGAGATTAGAACTGCCCCAAAGCTTTCTTTTTTCCCCATGCCTCCTTCCATTCTTTTTTAAGTTTTCCTGCTTGCTTCTTGTTGCTTTTTCTTGCTAGAAATTGAGGATGAAGAAATTTTGCAATCAACAGTGGTGTTTACAATTTAAAAAGCAACGTCCTTGGTTTTTATGTCCCCTTCCCTGCTAAATTCTTTTCACATCTCCCACAAGCCACCTCTTCCATCCAGCCATTCTTTTGAACAAAGAAGAAAAAAGAGGAGAAAAGATTACAGCAGAAACAAATCTCCTGACGTGGGCAGTGACTACATCCATAGCTCCTCACTCTTAACGGGAAGGGAGGGATGATATCAAAATGACCTCATTTATTGGATTGTATATTTGCCCATACCTGGGGAAGACAGAATGACCCCAAGGTGCTTTTTTTGTGTTTTACTTCGGTGACATCATATTTGAACATTTCTCGTTTAGGCATTTTCTTAATGGGATTTCCCAAAACGGGGAATTTTTTGAAGCCTTATTAGTTCCTCATTAGAATTCCCCAGACTCCAACGCTTTGGTAAGGGCCAGAGAGAATGGGGCGCTGGGGGCTGGTATCCCTCCCAGCAGTCAGGGGGCTGAGGAGCAGGACAAAGGCCGCCTTGACCTGGCGGTGCCACGGGGGCCGTTAAAGGTCAGCCTGAAGTAACCAGCATAAAAGTGCCATCTTTCCCGGGAGGTTGAATGCTGGATGGGCAAGGAAACGGTCCCATTCATTAGTTTGCCTCTAAAGTCTGCTGAAGACCGTGAAACTGTGGGTGGGCTTCCTTGTTCTCATCTGAAACCTCCTCCTCCTCCCTTGCCTTTCTGTAGTTACAAGAAGGTTCTTTTGGGGGGATTTCTTGAGGGCGAGACCAGAGAGATAAAGGTTCACTCTCAGTTTCACAAGCTGGACTGGAGAATTCTGGGATCCAGTTACCTAAAGGCCTCTTTATCAGGCTGAGCCAGGCGGGAGGGAGAGAGAGAGAGCCGAGCTCACTGGGTAGGTAAAAGGCAGATTTTCAGGCCTTTGTCCTTTTGAAAACCAGGACCCATTTTGAAATCACCTTATTATCCAAGAGATGGGTGATACGGGGTATCACGAGCAGAAAATGCTGAGCCAGGAGAGATGAAGACGGCCCAGATGGGCGGCCCGAGGGAGGAAAAGATGTGGCAATGGAGCTGCAGAGAGACGGTGAAGGGGGAGGGCACTGGGAAGGGTGGACAGGCTTCCAGTTAGATTGGAGGAAACCAGTGGAAACCATAGATTACTTCATTTCAAAAAGGAGGGTTTGGTCATTAACCTTGAGCCCTATTGCCTTTGTTTCCCCCTTAGATGAAAGTTTAGTTTTTTTTTAAAAAGTAGCCATTGCTGCTGGCAGCCTCTGAAAGAAGAAATCGGTTGGTTTACTTAACTATACAAGTTTGAAAAGTGACAGAGCCTCCAAGAAAAGGAAGATTTTCTTGTCTTTTTAAAAATTATACATGTATATTAATTTTTTAAATACACATTTCTTTATGAATCATGTTGAGAGAAAAATTAGAACAAAAAAGGGAAACAAATCTCTGGAGAGGGGGAAAAAATGACCAAAAAAAGAAGTAAACATAGCATGTGTTGATTTAATACTCAGTGTCCATAGCTTTTTCTGGATGTAGATGGTGTTTTCTGTCCACAGTTTATTAGGATTACCTTGGATCACTGAACCACTGAGAAGAACTGAGGTTCCGAATGTTTTCTCATTCTCTCTCTCTCTCTCTCTCTCTCTCTCTCTCTCTCTCTCTCTCTCTCTCTCTCTTTCTCTCACATTCTGTGTTTCTGTATCTGTGTGTGCATCCAAGAAAGATGCTCCACATCTTTTTTTTTCTTCCCTAGTTGATCATCAAATTATCTTGATGCCATGTACAATGGTCTCCTGGTTCTGCTCATTTCCCTCAGCATCAGTTCCTGTCAGTCTCTCCAGGCCTTTCTGAAATCTTCCTGCTGGTCATTTCTTACAGAACAATAATATCCCCTAACATTCATGCACCATAACTCATTCATCCATGCCCCAGCAAAGAACATTTCCGGTTCTTTGCTACCACACAAAGGGCTGCCACAAACGTTTTTACACATGTGGGCCCTTTTCCCTCTTTTTGGGATACAGGCCCAGTAATGACACTGCTGGCTCATAGGTTATGCAGAGCTCTATAGTCCTTTGGGCAAAGTTCTAAACTGCTCTCCAGAATGGTTGGATCGGTTCACAGTTCCACCAATAATGCATTAGCATCCCAGTTTCCCCACATCCCCTCCAGTATTTATCATTATCTTTTCCTTCATCTTTGCCAATCTGAGAGCTGTAAGTAAGGTGGTCCTTCAGAGTAGTCTTAATTTGCATTTCTATAATCAAGGGTGATTCAGAGCATTTTTTCATATTACTTTAGATGGCTTTAATTTCATCATCTGGAAATTGTCTGTTCTTATCTTTTGGCCATTTATCAACTGGGGAATGATTTGTATAAAGAAGAAGATTTTTTAACAGAAACATGGGCAAGGCTGTTGCCAAGTACAGATGGCGACCTCTTCCACTAGTTGTTTAGGAGACTGGAGAGTTCAAGAGAGGCTGGGGGTAATGAGCAAACTGTGATTCTGGATTGCATGGAGCATCTTGGATGCACACACAAATACACAGAATTTGTGTGTGTGTGTGTGTGTGTGTGTGTGTGTGTGTGTGTGTGTGTAGGAGAGCATTAGGAACCTTGGGGAAGGAAAGAAACAGAAAGGATTAAATGGTGTCCAGGGGCTGGTGAATTTAGACATCTTATCTGTAAACATTGTCGCCTTTCCCCGTCTTGTTTCTAGTGTGTCTGGCCTGTTTTGTATAATTCCTTCTCTCTCATTTCTCTCTCCAGTTGGCTCATTTTTTATTTTGATTTTTCAAAAAGCCCACTTGTGTCACCCCCCCTTTTCCAGTAAGAGGCAGGAATGTTGTGCCAGAAATGGGCAGTTTTTATAGAAAAACAATAAAACTTACAGCCGCCATTTTTGATAGCATTCAGATACTGGGAAGGAGAGGTAGCTGTGTATGCGTGAGTGCCCTATCATTTTTTGCTACCTTTTGTTTTTTGATGATGGCCATGTTTCCTCCCCACCTCTCTGCAGTTTGAATCCTTCCTCCCTTGGGGGACAAAAAGAAGCTCAAACTGAGAACTCTTGAGTGACGGTGTATGCAGCGTTCTGTCGTGTTAGCCATCCATTCTTCTGCTGTTTCATTCTTTTCTCCAGGACTTCTCTGTCAGTCAGCTCATTTTACAGATGAGAAAACTGATCCCCAGAGATGAGGAAGAGCTTTGTTTTCCTGGAGGGACCATTGAATCAAATTCAGTTGACGCTGTTTGAGGGCAGGGACTGTTTTAGGGCAGGGACTGTTTTGTACAGTGTACACTATTTAATGCATGGTTGTTGTCTTTTAAAATGTGTTAAATAGAATAAGTATCTACTTAGGAAAAAATGTAAATGAGAACCTTCTTTTTCCTCTCAATAAAATTATATTCTATTGGGGAGAAACAGTGGTTTCAACCTATGGAGACCTAATGACTTTGGGGTTTCCTGACCTATTGTGGGATAGGACCCTCTCTGTGACAATTTCTGTTCCTGATGTGACCAAGGGCTCATCTGGAAGTAATCTTGGAGCTCATTCTCAGTTAGAAGTGGGCTAAAAAAAAAAAGAACCTGTGCAGATTGAAGCCTCGGTGGGAGAAGCACCAGCTCTCCCGATGGGCCCACTGGGCTCTACCAGGAGCGTCTTTTGCCCTGTTTCGGGGGTGGGCACAGTGGGGCAAAGCAGGCTAGGCACATTTAGCCAGTTTCTATATGGGATTAATCATTTCCTTTTGATCTGCCACTCTTTTCACATGTTGCATTGATCAGGATGCCCTGCCCCTTCCTTGAGAATTCTGGGAGATTTTTTTTTATTCATTGGCAACCGCAGCTTGCCTGATTTGGGTCTTGTTTTTATTTTTTAGAGTTACCCCTTTAAAAAACAAAATAAACAAACACTTGCCCTTTGTTTCCTGTTTTTTAGGACTGTGGGAACAGATGATGGGCTGTCCTGTGCCCCAAGTGTTACTGGGGGAAATGTTGTAAAACATTTGTATTTGCTGTTTCAGATCTCCTTTGCGGAGGTGGGGGGGGGGGGGCATAACACATAGTAGACACAGAGGTCATCCTCCATTGCATCTCGAGTCATCAACCAGTTGCCTTGACTGTCCTGTCACTGGGCAATGGCAGCTTTAGAAGACAATCAGGCAGAATTGTTCTAGCTCTGCTTCACTTAAATCCATTTTATGCACTAGTTGGAATCACCGCCATTTTGCCATTTCTGGGTATCTCAAGGCCCTGTTGTGGATACACTGGGAGATGTAGTCACAGCCCTGCATGAAGGTGGCTCAGGCCCTAAGGTCATCATGTCACTGGAGGGGGGGTCAAGGAGAAAGGGAAGTGAAAGGGGACTGGGGGGCTTTGTTTTTAATTGGGGTTAATTGTTGTGGGGAGAACAGTGACTTTAAAAGCAGAAGAGCTGGATTCAGATTTTTCCATTGATGCTTACTATTTGGATGGATGGTGTTGGACTGGATGGATGGTGGGCTGGTTTGGATGGATGGTGAGGACCTATTTCCCTCATGATCCCGGCTTGGGTTTCCTGTCCTTTCAGCTAATAGGGAGCTGAGATCCTAGGAGGTTCTTGGACTGGTCATAGCTGGAACGGGGGGCGGCTCTCTCCAAAGTCTCCTCCCTAAAATGGCCCCAGCCAAGCCCAATGCAGAAGTGTTGGAATTGTTCTTGCTCTGTCTCATCTGGGTCTCTGCTCTTGCCTTAGCAAAGAGAATTGAAAAGAAAGAAATGGAGGATGGTGTACAAAGGTCAGTGGAGAAAGGTGTTGAAAGCTCCTCCTTTCTGGAAAGAACAGCTGAAGAAAACAGTAAAGACCTGGGAATGATTTTTTCACAAAACAGGAATAGATTAACTGGACCATCCAAAAGTGAATGGAACATTTGAGTTCTAGTAAATGGAAGGAACGTTGAAATCTCCTTTTCTTCTATTTGCACTGGGAGTCATCCCACATTCTTCCTCAGTCCCATCGTACTCCCCCCTTTTGTTTTTAGTGTCCTAAAACTCTTCAAAGATGTAGCTGGGGTACTGTGTGTGTGTGTGTGTGCGCGTGCACGCTACACTGGCATCTTCCTTTAGTCTGGAAGAACTTGATTTCAGTTCCTACTTCTGATAGTTAACTTGCTGTGACCTTGGGCAGTCACTGGTCTTTCTTTTGTGCCTCAGTTCCCTCTTCTGTAAAATGAGGGTTTGGGCTCTTTCCTTTCTGGTCTAGATCTAAGATTTGTGATTCTAGGAGAAGGAAAAGGTTATAGGGAGAGAGGAAGAGAGGAAGGAAATGCTTTGTAAGGCTTCCAGAGGGGACCTGAACAAAGGCCCATCACTCTGGAATGGCCGCCTGGCATCTTTCCCACTACTTCAGAATGATCTCCCGCAATTTGGCACCAGACGTTGACCACAGACTCCTGGCGTAAGGATGGGGGAATGTATGGTGCAGCCCTCGACTTTCTAGACCAATATAATGGCTGTCATTTATTTAGCACTTTAAAATTTGTGGAACATTTTTCATTTGATCTCCTTTGATCCTAACAATAACCCTGGAATGTAGGTGCTATTGTTATCCCCATTTTATAGGTGAGGAAACTGAGAGAGAGAGTGGTAGAATGACTTGCCCAGGGTCACATGGCTGGTAAGTATCTGAAGCAGGATTGGAAGGCTTCCAAGTCCAGTGCCATCCACTAGGCTGCTAACCTTCTGGGCATGGGCATAATCTCCTTCCTGTTTCTTCTCTCCCTCCCTTTCCCTGCAGTGATGACTTAAACTTGTCACCCGTGGGGAGAGTTTATTTCTGTAACTGAAATCTTTACTCCAAGCGTTTATAAGTTGGACCAGCTATTCGCTTTCATCCAGCAAATATTTGTTAAGTGCCTGGTAGGCAAGGTGGTGGAGTGGTTAGAGACCCAGGAGAATAGCTTGATTCAGAAACAACACTTTGGTCACTTATAATAGAGGTTGGATTGGAGGGAAGGGGCTGCAGAAAGAGAGACTGAGGCTGTAGTTGATTGAGTGCAGACAAGATGCACGTAAGAAATGGAGGCAGGAAGGACAGGATTTGGCAACAACTTGGAGCTTGGCTCATTATGTTTCTAATACTTTGCAAAGGACAGTGGGAAGAAATTCTTGTTTTTATTTATTTAAAAAAAAAGACAAGATTACAAGGGAATCTCCCCTTCCCTCCCCTTCCCCCCCATTCGGAATCCAAAATGAAAGGTGGAAAAGTTTGAATAATAGCAGCAAGCATGTATTAAGTGCCTGCTGCATACCAGGAACAGCACTAAGTCCGGGGGATTGAAGAAAATGGAAGGAGGAAGAGTTCAGTGTAGGACTGGGTGCTGAACTGTATGTCTTCAGGCCACTGCAGATGGGCATAAAGAGAAAATATCCCCACCGGGAACACCTGGAAGCTGCAGCTGGGACGTGGCTAGGGAGTGGGAGGAGGAGCAGAATGTGGAAGGCCCAGAGAAGACTGCATTTACTCTTGGGGACTGCAGGGAGGCATGGGGGAGTCTAGAGTGAGGGAGTGACGGGCAATTTTCAGGTTGGAGCCCACCTTGCCCAAAGCCCAGCCAAGAAGGCTTTGCTCTGTCATGGGGCATGGGGAGTGACTGAGATGAAATTGAGCCCAGCATCTCCTGTCGGAGATGGGAATTATGGGCACAGTGTCACCCAAGGAAGGCTCCAGAATCCAGGAATCCCCAAAGCTGTCCTCTTGATGTTTGTTAAAGGTGAATTCCGATAAATCCCTGCAGGAAGCAGGTGTGGTCTGAGACCCGAAGCCCTGGAGGGCCCTGGGAAGCTGCCAGGTGTCCTGCCCTGGGGGCCTGCGATTTAGACCCGATTGGGCCCTTAGAGGAGTTCTGGGCCAGGTCACCCCATTTTGCAAATGGGGAAACTGAGCCCCAGACAATTCAAATGAATGTCTTAAAGTCCTGTGTCGTAGGCAGCAGATATGAGATTCACGCCCTCCTCCCCCCAAAGCAGGCTTATAATATCTGTCCCCATCTTCTGTCTCCAAGGACTGTCATCAGAACCAGATGGAGTTTATTCATATGAAAGTAGATGTGTCCCTGAGGCTTGGAGTGTAGGGCACCAGGCTCAGAATCAAGTCCTGCCTCTCTCATTCATTAGCTCTGTAACCCCACCGCAAGTCACTTAAAGCCTCAGTTTCCCCCTCCGTAAAAAGGGGGTGCTGTTGTTATTTCAGTCATGTCTAACTCTTCAGGCTCCCATGGCGGGTTTTCTTGGTAGAGATGCTGCTTTACCATTTCCTTCTCCAGCTCATTTTCCAGATGAAGAAACTGAGACAGGCGGGGTGAGTGTTTCGCCCATGGTCACCATGGTTAGCAAATGTTCAGAACTCGAATCTTCCCGATTCCCACCCCAGTGCTCTTACTACTGAGCCATCCTAAAGAGGGATAATTCTGCTTTAACACTGCCTTGGATACAGGATCGTGAGAAGGCTCAAGTGAAATCAGTTGTGCTCTTGGAAACCTGTCCAGATTCCAGCTGTGACTGTGAAGGCCCTTCCCGAGGGGCAGGAGGGAGCCCCTCCTTGTTGAAGGAGCTACCCTTCCTCGTAGGCGGGCACCTTCTGGGTTCCTTAGAACCTGACATCACCAGAGGCAAGATGGGAACAGGACTTTCTGGCTTAAAAGGTGGCTGGCTTCATAATGAGCACATTAGTCATGATTGTGAGTAATGCTCAGGATGGTCCCCCAGATTTCCTTGCTCTTCAGCAGCATCAAGGTAGAATTCACCTTAGCATCTAGGACTAGAAGGGACCTCCAAGGTCATCTTTATACTCTTGACCTTATTTAACAGATAGGAAACTGAGGCTCAGTTGACACTGGAAGTAACCAGCAGAACTGGGATTGCAATCCCTCCATACCACGTTCCCTCTTGCTTTAGGTGCTTTGTGGAGAATTTCACACAAACCATCCCCATCACCAATCTTTGAGCTCTTCCTTCCTTCCGTCCTCACTCCCCTTCCTTTTATTTCTCCATCTCTTTCCCCAAATGTCTCTCTTTCCTTCCCCTTCCAGAGGATCAGTTCTTAGAATAAGTAATTTAAAAGAGGGGGGAGAAAAGAAAAGTAGTTCCTGCAAAACGCACCCATGTATCTACCGAATCCAACAGGTCTGTTGGGTGTTCCATCCCCAGAGCCTCCCACCTCCAGAAAGAATAGAGGGAGGTTCATTTACCCACTTTGTCTTTGGGGCCAAGCTCGCTTATGATTTAAAGAGGAGGGTTTACTTTCATTTTTTGATTTTGTTTCCATCCTATTTGCCTGTTGTGGTCGTTGTCAAGATTGATTTCCTGCTTCTGCTTGCTTTAATTCCGTCAGTTGATGTCCCTTTTCCCATGCTTTTCTGTATTCCTCACGATCCTCATTTATAGCAGTTATCTTCTATTACATTCCCATGCAGCGATTGGTTTAGCCGTTTCCCAAACGATTAGTTGCCATATGCCTTGTTTTAGCATTTTATTGACAAGGAAAATAATTACTGTAGACATTTTGGTATATTTGGAGCTGCAATTTCTTTTTTGTTAATTTTTTCTTTTGGTTTGTGTCTGGAAGAGAGCTATGGTTCAGAGGGAGATGTGTGTTTTACTTGCCTTAAAACAAACAAACAAGCAAAAAAACAACAAAAACCAAAACAAAACATGTTTTCCATCTTGGCGGACCAATTTGTAGCTCCATCAACAGTGCCTACATCATTAGAACCTTTCTTATTCTCTTTTTTGTCATCTTTGCCAATTGGCTAGTATGAAGTAAAATCCCAGAAATGTTTATTATGTGGCAAATGGTTTGTTCTTCTTTTGAGAACTGTCTGCTCACATCTTTTAACCAGCGATCCACTAGGGAATTGGCCAAATCATTTGAATCTTATGGGAGTTACGTAAGATGAACTCTAGCTTCCTTTCTATCCTGCCTCAGTAGGGAGAGAAGACACTCAGAGACTTAAGACAAATGATGTTGGTTAATATTTACTGAGCATATGTAAGATTTACAAAAGACTTTACATCCATTTTCATTTGCTCCTCAACAATCATGAGGTTGGTGCTATTATGCCCATTTTATGGAAAACAGAACTGAGGCAGAGAAGTACTTGCCCATAGCCATACAGCTAGTGTCAGAAGTGGGATTTGAAGCCAGATTTCTTTAGTCCCACTGCTGTACTCTATTTCTGCTTTTTTTGGGGGGGAAAGGGCGAAGGCAATCCATGTCACACAGATTGTAGTAAACGTCTAAGGCTGGATTTGAACTTGGACCCAAGTCCAAGTTCTGGGGCTGGTACCTTGTATTTCTACTCAAAAAGTCAACATGATTTGAAAGTTGCCATGTCCCTGTCAGTTAAGGTGAGAGAAGATGCTCATATAGAGTCGTTATTAAATGAAATAGCGCTTGACTTATCTTTCCAGAAATTGCATTCATGCCTGTTGTCTCGGAACACTCACAAAATCTGGCTTCTTGTCGTGATTTACCTTTCGAGAGGTTTAGAAAGCTGCTTTTTTTTTTTTTTTCTTCAGGAGAGAAGGGAAAGTCGGGGTCACCAAGGGCAGGACTCATCAGAGGCGCCATGACTGAGATTTGGGCCCAATTGTAGTTGATGGGGTTTGGGGAGGAAGGTGCATTGTAGGGAGTATGGGGGGAAAGAGGGAATGGGAGGAGGGGGACAGCCAGGCAGAACGAGAAGCTTGTTATCATCTGGCATTCTCCTTTGACACCGGTGTTCCAGAGGTCTCTTACAACTCCTTTCCTACAACGCATCTCCTGGAAGCTTTGGGACTCCCCAGGTGGACTCTCTGCTATTGCCTGGGTTATGATGGTGGCGTAGGGTCAGACGCAAAGCTGGAGGGGCATCGAAGGTCATTTTGCCCAATTGACCCCTTGTTGTTTTTCCATCATAGTAATTTTGGTGGTCCCCACTCCCCCCTTGCCAAATGAGTCTTTTCTCATAACAAAGAAAATAAATTAATCAGAACCAGCCAATAACCAGCTGAGCCTGACTGTATGTACCATTCAGTGTCCATGTGTCTCCCTCCCTCCCTCCTCATCTCACCCCAAAGCCGTCCTCCTTTCCACTGTGCTGCGTGGTAGTCGGCTGCCATCCACTCCCGCTGGATGGGCAGAGGTTCTAGAATACAATCCGGGATTTCTGTTTCCTACATTAAGTCTCTATTGGGCTTGGTGGATCTGGATCATTTTTTCCTGGCTCCCAGCAAGGAAGGGACCGATGACGGGCATCCTCTGCCTCCTTCATTTTCTATCTTGGAAGGAGTCAGTTTGAGCAGAGACGATAGTTAGTCTAGAAATCCCAGTTGTTTTGGCAGCAGTAAGCGAATTCCTCCCAGTGCGATTTAAGCCACCCATCCCAGTTGTCTTGGGAGAGCGGACGGGATTTGGAGGGCGTCCTGCTCCCTTTCCTTTCGGGGACGGGGGCGGGTGTTTCATCAGTGAGCTGCAAGATTGCCAAAGGGATGGAAGAGTCAGCTGGGCCTGATTGAGACCTAGCAGATCTCAAAGAGGCCTGTTCACCCCTCCGAAAGGGCTGCTTGGGCATCCTGCTGTCCTCCCTGAGCTGCTCCTTGGAGCCTCCTCAGGAGGAGTCACTGAGATGAATGATGTGCAGGATTTTACTTTGTTTTCTATGGGACTAAAGGGTAACCTTCTTGAGGGCAGGGCCTTGTTAAGGTAACAGAGATAACCCCCTCACTCACCCCATGGCCTGTTGTAAAAAGTGGTTTGCTCTGTACTATGTTTGTCTGCACACATAAGTCTATAAATACCCACAGAATTCCTATGGTCACCTTTCACAGGGAAGACTGATGCGATAATGCCACCATCTTGTGGCCGTTCGCGATTTTGCCATGATGCATTTTCACAACTATAGGCATCGGTGGGATCGGGTCCCATTTCTTCTCTGTAAAACAGGAACACTGATGCTCCTTCCTTAACTCTGGGCAGCGGGAGAGAGCACTTTGGGAAACTCGCCCACCAGAAGCTTCTCTCAAGGCGCCGATCATCTCGAAAGCGTCAGGTGTGCAGGGGATCCAAAGGGCTCAGCAGGCTTGAGGCTTATTGCCCACGACTGAATCTCATTAAGCACTTGGGATACCTGGAAAGGAGGCTGGCCAGGGATGGAAGGTGCCATGCTGAAGTCCCTTATGGTGGACAAGAAATATTGGGGTGGGGTGAGAGGGCTAATAGCCAGTAATAACAGCTAACATTCCTCTGGTTCTTACTGTGCACCAGATGCTGTGCTAGGTACTTATTTGGTCCTCACAATAATCATTTTACAGATGAGGAAACTGAGGCAAAGAGGTTAAATGACTTACCAAGAATCACATAGTTAAGTGTGAGGGTGGACTTGCGCTCTCTCTACCGTGGGTCAGAAGCAGAGCTGGAGATAATGCACTATTAGCACTGTTGTTATTGTCCTTGAGTTGTGTTGTGCTCTTGGTGACCCCATTTAGGGTTTTCTGGACAAAGATAATGGAATGATCATTTTCTTTTCCAGCCCATTTTACAGATGAGGAACTGAGGCAAACTGGGTTAATTGACTTGATTAATGAATAATTAATGAATATTTCCCTAGTTGCAAGCAAAGGATATCAAGTTTAGTCATTTTCTGACACAATTCCAAATGGTTTCGGTTTTTCCCAGAATCCTCAGGAGTATCCTTGCACTGTCTCCTTGTAGCTTCTCCAGCATTTTGTTATATTTGCCCATTTATAGCTCATGACTTTAAGGTATTCTGAGCAATTGTTTAAAAAAAAAATTTAAAAATAAAAATAACCTTCCTGGTTAATTTGCTTTGGGTTAGAGAATTTTATTTCCCAAGTAGGAGAGACGTGGGGAAAGAAAAAGGATGGGAAAGGAAAGGTGACTGCACCTTTCAAGATATAAACCGGGCAAGAGTTGGTGACTTTCAGCCGTCTTAAAGAAGGCAGACTGTGTTGGAGATGATAGGGCCAGTGGAAGAATCACTCAGGACCCGCGTGATCTAACTCTAGTGGGCCTCAGTTTCCACATCTGTAACAAGAGGAAGTTGGATGTCTTGTGTGTCTCCAGCACTGGGCCTGTCACCCATGCTCACCTGTGGCCAGGAAACAGGCTTTTTGTTCACTGCCCGTCTCCTTCCCACCTTGCCCAGAGCCTTGTCTCTCCTTGTCTGGGCCACATCAGGTGAATTCACATCCTGCTTCCTCGAGTTCCTTATTGGTTAAAATGGAGCTAACTACCCAGAAGTCCCAGAGTAGTGGAAAACGCAGTAAAATGTAGGTGTTATCAGGGCAATGAGGATCTTCCTTGTCTCTCTTCCATCACAGACCTGCTGCTCCCCAGAACCCGACCTTTGGTGGCCCCAGGCCGGAGCTTACTCATTTTGGATTTGCTCAGTCCAAAGCTCCAGCTCATTTTTCTTTTTTTTGGCAGAGGCATTTGGGGTTCAGTGACTTCCCAGGGTCCCACAGCCAGGAAGTGTTAAGTATCAGAGGCCAGGTTTGAACTCGGGTCCTCCTGATTTCAGGGCTGGCGCTCTGCCCACCTAGCTGCCCCTCACATTCATTGTTGTAAGATTCTGAGTTCCAAATATTTTTCTCCCTCCTTCCTTCCTCCCCCAAACAGCAATCTGAGGCAGCTTATGTGCGGATAATACTTTTAAAGCCTATTTCCACATTAATCATTCAGTGAAAGAAAACTCTGATTAAAAAGGGAAAAAACACAGGAAAGAAAACAAAAAAGGTGAAAATAGCTTGCTTTGACCCCCTCGGAGACTCCGGCTTTGCCCCTCAGGATGGGATTGGCCTTTGCCACCCCAAACCCCTCGGGATTGCCTGGAACCGGAATCACAGAGCGGCTGCCAACGGCCCACTGGCTCCTCCCTGGCTTGCAGTTGCTGGGACAGCGGCCTCCTGGTCCCGCTCACATCCCGCTCACTTCCCTCTGCATCGGTTCTTGTCAGGCTCTCTGAAATCCGCGGCTCAGTGAGAATGTTCCGTTATGTTCCTGGACTGGTCCCCAGCTGATGGACCCCAGCTGCTCTCGGCAAGGGGATCCTCCCTGAGGCTTCTGGGGGCCGGCCCCGTCTCGCCCATGGCCCGCACCCCTGCTGCCCCGCCTGCGTCATGGCCGCCTGTCCCCCCTTCCTCACTGCCCGTTCCCCCTCCCTTAGGGCAGCCCCACAGGGGGCCCCCACCCCACTCCCTGCCGTGGCAGCCCACCCTCGGGGGCCAGCTTGGGCCTCTCACCTCGGGAAACCCAAATTCCGATCCTGCTTCAGCCCTCAGCTGTGACCCTGGGTCTGATCTCGCCTCTGCCGCCTGTTCTTGGGGGTCTTGGAGAAGCCATGGCAGCTTTTGGGCCCCTCTGCTCCTCCGGAGGGGACTCTGGGACTTGTAAAACTTCTCGGTGCCCTCCATGGTCTCACTGGGCAGACCCATTCTTTGGCTCCTGACCACTGAAGGGCCAGGCCCCGGGCTTTCCTTTGGGCCTTTCCTGCTGCTGCTCCCCCTCTCCCGGGCACCTCTCAGGCCCACACGGTCTCCTGGCTCCCCTTCTGCCCCTCTGGCCCCTCCTTTGCAGCATCTTCACCCGGGAGATCGGGGGTGCGTCGGGGGCCCCCCCCCAGCTCTCAGGACCTGGCAGGGAAGGCTGGGAATGTTCGCCTGCCCTCATTATCTCCCCTGCGAGGGCAGCTTATCTTTCAGTGTTTCCCCCCCAGGCCCATCTCCCCCCTCCCCCCAGCTCCTGGTAATGGTGCCCAGGACAGACCCCTGTCCCGGCAGCTGGCAGAGCGCCCCCCCCTCCCCCGGGAGCCTCCCACAGAACGGGAGACCCGGACTGAAGCGGGCTTGTCTGGGCAATTCAGGCCTTAACCACCGGCCGCTGCCCTGGCCTGCGCTTCTCCGGCCACCAGGGCGGGGTGGGTACGGGGGCGTCTGGGGCGGGGCCGGGCTGGGGAGGGCAGGGGCTGTTTCAGAGGAAGAAGCTCCGGCCCCTGAGTGGTGGCAGCTGCCCCCTTGCCAGCCGGTGCCCGCCTGGGGTGTTGTGCCTCAGTGCCTTCATCCTGCACTGGCTCCTCCCTGCGGGGTTTCTTTGCTTTTTAAAGTCTGGATCTGAACCCCCAAGTCAGGGGCGCCGGCTGTGCAGAGGGGGGAGGGGGCTGGCCTGATCAGGGGCCCCAACCCACGTGATGCTGGGGCTTCGGGCTGCTGGCTTCCCTAGGGGGGAGGGGGCATCCCCGCCCCCACTGATTAGCATTTCAAAGGTCCACCGCCCCTCCCCCAGCTGCCCTATCTAGCTGGGCGCAGTTTCCTGTACTTTGTCTCCCCTTCCCTCCTGAATCTCCCTCCTGAATCCCCCTCCTGGCCCCCAGTCCCAGACCCCCCCCCCCCCCCAGGGGGCGTTATCTGCCTGCTGCTCTGGCCAGTAACTACATCAGCCCGGCTTTCTGCAAAACACCTTTACATGACTGGTGGAGCGGATGCCCCTTAGCTCTGTGCCCCCGCCGTGTTCTCTGGGAGGAGAGCGAGGGGGCCCCGGGATCCCCACCCCCCAAACCCCCCCCCCCGACTTTAACCAGGCTTGTTTCTCTCCTGGTGGGGCAGGAAAGGAGCCCGAAGATGGCTCAGCCCAGAGGCCCCGGCCTCCTGCCGGCCCCCAGCGAGCTCCCCCCACCCGCCGGCCCCTGCCCTTGTGTCCCCGGCTGCCTCCCTGCCCTCCCCGGGTGCCCTGACTGGACTCGTGGGTCCCATGACCACATTTGGCCTTTCCCTTGGGGCCTTCACCCTTGGGGCCCACCCGGGAGGGTGCTGGGAGTTGTTCAAGGCCTTTCCCTCATGTTGAAAGACTCTGCCTGGGTGACCCGAGGCAAGTCACCTCCAAAACTGCCCCTGCTCGCCCCCTCTGGTCCCCTTTGGGCCGGGGCTCCAGCCCTGCCTCCCTCCCTCCGGTACCTTCCAGAGCTGCCACTTTCCTCTTTGGGCTCCTGCTCCCCAGATATTCTCTTTCCTAAAACACCCATTTCCCAGCTGGCCCAGGAAGCCTGGATTCTGCAGCCCAGAGCCTCATTAGCATTTGTGAGAATGGACTCAAAATAACCTTCCCGTGAAAGGGGAGTTGAATTAATCCTGTGGGCGGCCCCAAGCCAGAGAAGGGGAAGCCTTCTACTTGAATTAGCGGCCTTTGGGGCTTTTCTGGCCCAGGGAGGGGATTTAAAAATTTAAATAGCTTGTTTACTTGGTTACCAGCTAGATTCAGGGGAGTGGTATCTGGTGCCCTTGGCCGAATAAAGGCCCGGTGTCTTGTGGGTAAGAAAAAACAGCTCCGGTGGGCTGCTCGGAGGGCTTTTATGGTGCCCCTGGAGGCTCTCGGGTTTTGTTGTGGGCCTTTACGTGGCCAAAGGAGCGACAACATCCAGTTAGTCTGAAGGGATGCTTGGTGGTTGTAGGGAGACAGTGTACCTGTATGGGTGGGCCCAGCTGCTCCAGATGTGTGCTGGGATCGAAGAAGGCCCTCCCCCTCCTCTTTCTCCTTCTCTTCCTCCTCCTCTAGTCCCCCGCTCGCTCGCTCACAGCTTCTGAGACCCAGAAGCCCCCGTGCTGGGTGGTACAGTGGGCCTGGCGTCAGGAATTCAAATCTAATCCGACTTTAGACACTTGCTGCTGGGGACCCTGGATAAGTCACTTAACCCTGTGGACTGCAGTTTCCTCACTCATAGAATGAGCTGGAGAAGGAAATGGGTTATCAAGAGGCGGACGTGACTGAAAATGACTGGGGACAAACAATAAAAGGGAATTTCGGTACTCCCCGCTGCTGGCGAACCCCAAGTGCAGACTCAAAGGTCTCGGGACATGCCCTTAAAAGGCATCTGGAACAACACCCCCTTTCTTCCCCCCCCCCCCCCCCCCATTTTATAGCTGGGGAGACTGAGGCTTAGAGAGATCGTGCCCTGGCCAGGGATCCGCAGCAGCCCAGTGCTCTCGGGTGGGATTCTAACTGAGACCTCTGAGCTCCGAGTCCCGACTTGTACTGGCGGCCCCCCTTCTGGCTTTTGCCTCCAAAGCCCCGGCTGGAACACAGCCGAACAATTCTGCCTCGATTTCCCTCCGAAGGGCACGGATATTTAAGTGGTAAATCAGCCTTGTCTGAGGTACCCAGCAGCCTCCGCAGCCTTCTTCCCGATGCCCGTCCCTACTTAGGAAGCGTTTCCTCTTTCCTGAATCCATATTATGTGTTGGATTGTTGGAAAATAATGTCACCTGTGGTTTAGTTCTTGGAGCAACGAGGACGAAGGAGTAATAATTGAATAAAGTTTCAAGGTTCGTGATTCTCTTTATCTAATTCCCAGCAGTTCCCGGTCCTGGGATAAAGTTTAGGTGATTTAGGAACGCGCAGGGGTGGCTTTGTGCCGGGAGCCGGGCTCTCCTGGTGGGACCCCCCTGCCCCCTCCCCCCACGTCCACCTGCCCATCCACCCTCATCCGCAGGGCAACCGAAAACCACCCCGGCCGGCTACTTGGCGCTCTCCTCCGCACAATGTTTCCCACTGTTTTGAGGAGAGGAGGACTCGGTTACACAGCCCACCTACCGAGCTTCTGGCCAGGAGAGCCCCCCACGAGGAGCCGGAAAACACAGACAGAGGAGATTGGATTCGGAGCTCGCTCCCAGAGTCTCGGCCAGAGACAAAGGGGAGCCTGTGCGTCCCGGAGAGAACCTCCTCTATGTCTTTGGAAATCTAGATCCTTACGGAGATGGCGATCCCAGTCTTAGAAGGGGGTTTCCTTATTTGCCCTCTTGTTCCGACTGGGGAGGTCGGCTCCGGGCCTCGGGAGCGGCTGGGAAACCAGTGATCCCCACTGCCCCGGGTGACCTTTGGCTCCCTTCTGGGCTGCCACTTGGGCCCCGGTTTTTAATTTTCTAAGAGTCGTCTGCTCGAGGTCCAGTTGCCTGCCAGACCCAGGAGCTCCCTGGAGAAGAAGGCGGGAGAAATCCCATGTCCTGGGGGAAGCCGTGGAGACTTTAATCCTTGTGGATGGTCTGGGGGTTCAGAGCCCCCTGGGGTCCTCTCCTCCTGGACACACGGGGGGCTTCTGCCTTCCCCCCTTCGGCCCTTTAGCACCGGCCATGTCATTGCTTTGTGACGCTTCTGAGGTTGTGTACCTTGTGCTCCCTCCCAGGAGGAGGGAAGCTCCCTGAGGGCCAGCCACGTTTCTCTGACCTCAGCATATAACAGCGCCCTGTATACCCTGGGCACCTAATAAATGCTCCTTCAGATGAATCGAGTTTGTTGTTGAGGAATTGAAATCAATCCACTGGACAACTCTTGCCACCATTAAGCATTCCTCTCACCAATAAGCCCAGTTCCGGGGGTGGGGGCAGCAAGGGGCAGTCTTTGGATGCCACGACACCCCCAAGTCCTCGTCAGCCATGGGAAGGGCAGGTGCATCCAAGGTCTGCTGGTTTTTCCATGAACTCTTTCTGTTCCCTGGTCTGTAAAGTCTGCCGGTTGCCACTCTCTCTTTCCACATTCCCTCAGCCTTAATGCACCTTTCCTTGTTTTTTCCCCCAGTTTTTTTGTAAGTTTATTTTTATTTATTTTGCTGAGGCAATTGGGGTTAAGTGACTTGCCAGGGTCACACAGCGAGGGTCTGAGGTGGGTTTGGAACTCGTGCCCTCCCGATTCCAAGACCCGGCCCTCTGCCCACTGGCCTGTGGGCGCTGCCCCGTCATTCCCGCTTCCCCAGAGGGAGCTGTGTCCCCGGCTTGCCCTCCTCCTCCGTGGGGACCCCGTTCGGGTCCCGTCCGAGCTGAGAGAATGTGGTCTCGCTTCCAGAGGAGTTTCTGTTGTCACCACACCCTAAGTGACCGAGTAAATGAAGGAAAAGCCCTTCTTGGTCCCGGACGGAAGCACTGGGCTGAGCTCCAGGGCCAGGGCACCAGGCCTTGCCCGCCAGAAGCTGCTGCTCTGCTAGCCGATGACCACCCACGTGGGGGGGCGGCCCACCCTCCGCCCCCCCGCCCGCCCTCACAGCAGCCCGGATGTTGTTAGGGTTCTAGAGCCGCATGGGAGCTGGGAGAGGGGGCTGGGATGGTCAGAAAAAGACCAGGCTGTGGGAGCTACTATTGAGAAATGCAAGGGTGCTACTGGATGCTAAATGACTGGTGGGGGTCAGTGAGAGAGGAGGGCCGAGTCACTGAGGAAGCTGAAGGTCTGGGGGAGGAGAAGGTGGGGAGGGCCTTGGGATCTGGGAAATGGAAGATCCAACTTTTGTCTGAGGTCAAAGATTACCCCAAGTGGGTGGGAGAGCGGTGGGGGGGGGGGGGGGGGGCATGGAGCACTAACTTTGCATGGAGCACTTCGCTTGCATGGAGCACTCTGCTTAGGGCCATTCAGTCTCATTTCATTTGATGTGGTGGGAAATAGGGAGTAAGGATCAGGTGCCCGAAAATGCTCCTGCTCAGAGTTTGGGCTTTGGAGGGAAAGAAAGTCCTCCCTCTGCCCTCTCAGCTGTGTGGCCGTGGGCCAGCCCCCGTGAACCCATCTATAAAATGGGAGGAATTGGGCCTCTGGGTGAGGCCTCAGAGGCAATCCTGGCTGTAAAGCTCTTTGCGAGCCCTCCAGGGCAGATCTAAAAGCTTATTGTTAAAGGATAATGGCAGGGTCGGAGCAAAGGCTTCTGGGGCAGGTGTCTAGGCCAGGGGTTCTTAAGCTGTAGCTCCAGGAATTGCTGTCTCTTAAAATTTGATCACTGCAAGATATTTCAGTTTAGAAAAGGGCCAGGACCCAAGGAGGGCGAGAACCTGTGGGCGCTCCAGCTTCTCATTTGGTTTGGCCTTGGCTGTGGCTTCCAGCATAAGTTCTCTCAGCTCAGTCTCTGTCATCATCATCATCAAATGCATCTGGGAGAAAGTGTAAATTGGGGTAATTAAACGAGCAGAGCCTGCAGGAAGTTCCTTTTGCCTGGTTGGAGGAGCCCTTGCTACCTCCTGCCTTTGGGGCACCCCCCAACCTTGCTTCTCTCTTGGCCCGCTCCTCACCTCAGCTGAGTTGTGGACAGTCCTCCCCCTCCCGAAGTTTTTCTGGCCTTGGGATAATACCAGCGTTACCAGCGTTATTTCCCTCTCCTAGATGCTTTATTTTGGGGGGAACGACATTAGAGAGAAAAACGCTGAAAACTGTCCCTGTCTCCAGGAAGCTTGCCTTCTTTCCTGGGAGCTGGGAGTATTTCTGCATGCTCTGAGGCAAGTCTTCTTCTTCCCTTCCTTCCTCCCTTCTTCCCTTCTTCCCATTTTATTTATTTATTTATTCATTCACTTATTTATTTGTCTGTTTTCCTGTGGTGTGGGAGACACTGGCCACTGACAGGGCCGGGATGAGGCAGCAAAGGCCTCCTGGAGGAGGGATGACCTGGTGTTGAGCTGAGGACGCTAAGTGATGGAGGTCGGGGCAGATCCTGGAGAATGGGAGGCAGGAGGCAGAGCTTGGCCATGGGATGTGAGAAGGGGTGTGTGTATGAGTGTGAGTGTGTGTGTGTGTGTTTCCTGGCAAAAAGCTATTGAACATGACTGACACATGGCTTTTCCAAGATTAATTTTGTCTTCTAACCCACTCCTGGGCGGGCCCCGCTTTTGCGTTCGGGCGGCCATGAGTTTGGGAAGTGCGGTTAATAACAGACGGGAGCACCGATTCACTGCCACTTGGTGAGGTGCTGTCATAAATGGGGGCCCGTGACTGGGGAGGACACAGGGTGGCCGTTCTCTGGACCCTGCTAAGGTTTACCAGGAAGCTGGGCCCAGCCGGGACAGCCAGGCCATTTGGGAGCTGCGCTTCCCTGGAGGGGGCAAGGAGAAGGGAGGGGGAAGGTGAGCCGCACTGGCCCCTGTGCTAGGCAATGTCCAGGGCTGGACCTGCTCTGGGAAGGTTTTAACCCAGGTGGCCATTGTGTGTGTATGAGTGTGTATGACTGTATAAATGTATGTATGAGTATGTGTGTGAGTGTGTGTATAAGTGAGTTTGAGTGTTTGTGTGCACACACGCACTCACTTGCACGCCTTTATGTATCAGTCATTTTCCCATAAGCCTCTCTGCCCCTGTCACAGGAGCACCATGGACTCCTGTTACAGGAGGGAGCACCGTGGGTGGATGGTCCTCATTGGTGTCGCCTGCTGGCTGGGGGACTGTCTTTTGCCATCAGTTTCTCTGAGAGGAGGCGGTGGTCATTGCAGATAGACAGTCTGAGAGTCCTGGAGGATGGGATTCTAGGTCTGCTTTCTTTGCTCCTCTTCCCACTTCTGCGACTCCCTTCATACGGAGCCCAAGATGTCGCGTTGCGTTCCCAGCCAGAGTTTGGCCGGCCGTTCCTGAGCCGATGGGTTCCAGGTTCCTTCAGCACAGATCGTTCCACTGTAAACACTCGAGTGTCGCTGGGACTTTGTGTCCGTCTCTGGACTTCTTGGGACACGTGCCCAGTAATAGGATTTCTGGTTCAAAATTATAAATGGCTTTCTCCGTTTTCTCGCAGAGCGCAGATTGTTTTCCTGGCCTTGCGGGACCCAGCTCCTGGCTGCCCCACAGGGTGTGAGTGCACTTGCCTTCCCATCAGCCCTCCAACTCGTCTGCTTCCGACTTTGATCCCTCTGTCACTTTGTGATGTATGAGGCGATGGACAGACAGGGAGGCTTTAGTTTGCACTTTTCTTATTAGTGATTGGGACCCGTCTTTCCCGGGGCTGCCGTTTTGTGATTGGGCTTTTGCAAACCGTCCCCCAGTTTTGACCCCTTGGTGGTCGGGGGCCCTCGTTTCTGTTCATTTATTTGCATCTCTTCACAACGACTTCCCCATACAAAAAGTGCGCCCCCCGATACGGAGGCCCCGAGATGCCCTCTGCATTCCACGGCTTTTGTGTGCAGCTCAGGCCGGGGAAATTTGGGGAAGGGAAGAAAGGTGGGTGGGAGGATAAGCCGGGCAGGGAGGCCAGGAGCGCCGGCCATTGACCAGCCAAGAATTGTCACTCACTCAGGTCAGAGTTTAACCCCAGGGTCCATTCATCAGCTACCGGATCCCAGGGGAAGGTTCTGAATATCTGCCCGGCCCCTACCTCCCTTTGAAAGTAGCCAGGACTCTTCCCTCAAAGGGGGAGTGGAAGGGGGGGGGCTGAAAGAGCCCTGGGATTCCTGCTGGTGCAGATGTTTCTACAGTGGCCCGGAGAGCCTTTCCCCAAGTCCTCGGGCTTGCCCGGCCTGTTTCTTGCTGCCTGAGATGTTGGTGGGAATGGCCACGAGATCCGGCCCATCCCTCCCCATTCCCACCGAGGAAGGAGGGTTTGTTTGGCTTTTGGAAAATGCCTGTGGAAGATGAATAACACCAAAGGGCTAATCTTGGACTGTTTTGTGGGCATCTGTGGAAAGGAGAGCGGGGGAGAGGGAGAAGGAGGTGGAGAAAGATGGAGATGGAGAGGAAAAAAAGTGGGGGGAATAAGGGATGGTGTAATAAGTGATAGCACAGGAAACAGGATTTCTTCATCTTGGAAATGGAAAATGAAGGAGTTTGGGGGGTTTTTCCCATTCTGAATTATAAATGAAGTCCCTACACCCCCCCCCCCCCAATTATTGTACCCTTTGCTAGCTGGATAGGTGATCATGGCGAGCTAGTTTCGGACTCCTTTGATATTCCCTGGGAGTGAGGTGCAGGGCTGATGGGCTCCGCTCGTGGTCTCCTGCTCCAGATTCAGCCCTGTTTCCAGCACTGCAGAATTGAGTATGTTAGTAACACTGTGTCCCCTTGGGTAATTTCTTTCAGGAATTTGGGAAAATTGTTATTTGATGTCTTGGGTGGGAGAGGAGAGAGCTGGGGCTGGGGCTGTTGCCTGGATCACCGGGAGGACACCTCGGGGACGGGCTGGTCCCCAACGCCCATATTTGGAACACGAGGAAACCGAGTCCCAGAGTGACAGCTAAGGGCACAGAGCTTGGAGTCCCATTTGAGGGCTTGTTCACTCCACCTTCTGAAATGGGGGCTTGCTGACAGTCTGCCAAGGGTCATTTACAGAGGGAAGCTGTTTAATTTGGCTGACTCGCCAGCAAGGTCACCTTTTGGAAAAAGGCAGTTTTCCTAGACTCGTTGATCCAGAATGAGAAGAGCCCCATTTCACAGATGAGGCGTCTGACCCGGCGTCACCGGCAGTGGGGGTCGGGGCAGGATGGGACGACTCCCCGTCTGGGCCGAGCGGCACTTTGGCCAGGGCCCGAGGTCGCAGGATTGTGGCCATGTCGTCCCGCGGAGTCTTCCTCAGCTGGGTCGCTGGGCCCGGCTGCTTTGTCCTGGCTGCGTCCCCTGGATGTTGGTATCACTGGGAGATGGTGCTGGGACAGGTCCAGACCCAAGAGGGCTTTAAGGGGAATTATTGGGGGAGGGTGAACTAGTACCCCCAGCTAAGTGGCTGAGCCAAGCTCGAGGGGAGCCGGCGTCCTTGGGCAGAGGGGAGCCGGGGTTCCTGGGCGGGGGGAGCACATCCCGCTAAGCCGGCTGCTTCCAAGGAGGCTGTTCTGTGGTTGGCCAGTCTCCACACGGGCCCCTCCTTCCTCTGGATGGCCACAGAGGGGCCTGAGGATTTCCTGAGTGGGCGCTGTCCGAGGCAGGGGAGCCTCGAATGCAGATCCAGCGGGGTCCCGGTGGCCCCGGGCTTTGCTTTTAAAGAAGTAAACCCGGCTGCAGAATTCCCTGGCCACTCCTTTGGGACCTGGCTCTCCGGGGAGCCCCGAGCAGGCTTCCCAGCCTGCATCGGATAACTGTGTCTTTCAGCAGGATTGGTTTTCTCTTATGGATATGATCTTATGCATTTAAGTAGGCGAGTCGAGTCCGGGGAATCCCCGACCGCGTGGGGTTCAGCACCCCCGACCTAGAGCCTCCCTCAGGTGCGTTCCGCCTCGGCTTGCAGAGGAAGCCCTGGAACGCGGTCCCCACCACGTGGTGGCAGTATGCCCTTCACAGCAGGAAACGCTTCTAAAGGGGGGGCGCTCCGAAGCAGCCGGTGAAGGTGGGCACCGGCCTCCAGGCCGTGGCTGCTTCTCCCTGGATTCGTTGGGAACGGCAGTTTGCTCTCTTTCCGAGCTGGTTCCTGTATGTTGGGGCTCTGTACTTGCAGGGTCCCATGGTGGGGGCTTCTGGGGGGCTCCTCGACTCATTGGGTTTGTGCGCTCCGGGGGCAGCTCTAACCCAGTTTAATTTGGAAGAGAAGGGAATTTGTTACCAGGGGGTGGACTTTGTCCGTAAGGGACCCCTCCTCAGCGTGTTCGTCTCGGGCCGGCTCTTTGGAGCCCTCCTTGGGGGGGCAGGAGTCCAAATGAGTCACCTATAAGCGCTGCGTTCTGAGAAGCGCTCGGCGGGGCCCTGGCTGGATTCCAGGCGAGCTGCCCCAAGGCCTCCCTTGGCCAGCCGCCCTTTGTGCGGCCTCCCCGCTCCCCGGCGGCAGCCTTGGACTTTACTCTCCCCTCGCCAGATGGGAATGGTAACGAGCATCTGTGGGAAGGGTGATTGATGGCGGCTTTTAGCCCGGCCTCCCGGCTTCCTGGCCTGGCCTTGACTGGAGCCGCCAGAGGCGAGGCTCTTTTCTCTCTAGTGTGGTCAGATCCCTAGCACTGCTGCAGGTCCCGAGCTGCCGCTGCTGTCTCCTCCTCCTCCTCCTCCTCTTCCTCCTCCTCCTCCTCCTCCTCCTCTTCCTCCTTCTTTTTTTAAATAATTTTTATCGTTTGTTTCCGAGCGCTGCTCCTATAGTGAGCATGGGGAGATGTAGGTGAGCAGTTGTTGTTCTCCCTGTTTTTGCTGATAAAGAAACTGCAGTTCATGGAACTTAGTGACTGGCCCCAGATCTTGCTCTGGCCCGGAGCATCTTTGTTCCTCTCCGTGAGGATGCCTCGGGAAGCCTGGGTGAGGGAGGGTGGCTGAGCGCATCCCTGAGCCGTTCCACGCTCTCCCCTTCCCCGGGGGGATCCCGACGGACGCCCCCTCACGTCCTCTCCCCCTTCTTGTCTCGTAGGTGCTTCATTTCTACTGTGACACCTGCTCCGTGCCCATCTGCCGAGAGTGCACCATGGGGCGCCACGTCGGCCATAGCTTCATCTACCTCCAGGACGCGCTGCAGGACTCCCGAACCCTCACCATTCAGCTGCTGGCCGACGCTCAGCAAGGTCGCCAGGCCATTCAGGTGAGTGGCTTTTGAATCTGCCGCCCGGGTTCCGGTCCCATCGCCAAAGCTTTCCTCGTTGTGTGACCTCGCTCAGGCTCCCGGCGTCTTGTCTCCTCATCTGCCAAACAGAGTCAGAGTCGGGGGCCCAGGCCCCTCCCAGCTCTCTCCCAAGCACTCCTGGGTCCATACTCTGGTCAGCCCTCCCCATCTTGCCCTCACATAGCAATGGCTCTTGGGCACTCCATGTCTTACCCTCATAAGACACCTTTGGACTTTGCTTCCCCTGTGCCATTTTAGGACCCGTCCAGGCGCTCTAGACTTGAGGCTCTGACCCATAAGGCGCCTTGCCCTTTGTTTGGCTATTTTAGACTTTAAAAAAGGAGGTGAGAGCTTGGCTTTGGCTGTGATGGGCTTCCTGCGATGTGTTCTGAGCCCCTGGTTTTATTGGCTGCCCGGCACATAGATAGGTCTTGGGACACAGAAATTAAGTGACTTGCTTAGGGTCACACAACCTATAAATCTTGGAGATGAGACTTGAACCCAAGCCAGCTCGCCCCTGTCCCCAGCTGTTGGCTCTGGGCCCAATCATCTGATTTTAAACTTAAAAACAAGATGTCAGTTTAGGGAGGCTGAAATCTTGCTTTTCCTCAACCCCATGAAACGTCTTATTTCTGCTCATTGTCTCTTTTCTTACTGTCTTTTCTCAGGGCCCAGCGAACATCTCCCCCCTCCATAAACAGACGTCCCAATCCCCCAAGAGTGACATCAGCTAACAGTGGGCGTCACTTTCCATTTCTTCAGGGTTTACCCTTCCTTAGTCAATAGGCATTCATTATTAAGCGCCTACTGTGTGCCTGCCATGAAGGGAAAAGTCTAGGCAATTAAAACTTGAACCTTTTGGTCTTGATCTCTCCCGAGCAAATAGAAGCCTCTCCCGTATTCTCTTGGCTTTCTTCCCGCCTTCCCTGTTCGGTGCAGGAGTGACTTACGGGCCAGAGGAAATTTTGGGGGGTGGGATCCTGAGATCTCACCTTCCATTAGCCGGTAATCAGGGTTGTTTCCGGATGATTGATCCCTGTTCCACCAATTTAAGCCCCTTGTTTCCAGTGCGGCAGGACGGGCAGGGAATGCTCAGTTTTCCACTGTTCATTTCTGGACCGATTACACAGTCGGCTGCCAAATGTGGCCCGCCTTTTAATTGGAGTGACTTGAATGAAGCAATTACTGGAGTTTCCCTGAAATGGGCTAATCCTTTCCCCCTTCTCCATGGCTCAGGGCCCACATTTTCTGGGGGCCAGTGGCTTGCTCCCCGGCATGCTTCCGTGTTCTGGGCTCCTGCTGATTGACACGATGGGCTAGTTTCAGAACATGCGATCTGGGGGAGGAGCTGCGATGTCTCCCCCCCCCCCCCCCCCCTTCATCCCCTGGGGAGACGGACCATTTGGGACATCCTTTCCCCCTGCAGCTGCACCTTCCCATTTCCATGAAATCAAAGCCATCGTCTGGCTCTACCCCTGCCCCCAGCCCACTCCCTTTTAGGTTCTGTCATTTTCTCTACTCCAAGTTCGCTTTGGCCCATTGTTTTAATTTGCCCAGAAAGCTAGAAGGAGCCCTCTGGAGACACTGGCCAGGCCCCATGGTACCAGCTGTGGTCTCTCAGCCGGCATGCAGGAGGACACGGATGTCCGCAGCCCACCTCTAGGTCTCGTGGAATAGCTGAAGGAGGCGGGGCCCTCGCTTGAGACCTCGCTTTCATGTCCTATGAAATCCGGAGCCATCCGGAGTCTAGCCCCCATGCAGGGCCGGGCCTGGGGTCTAGCGGCCGAGCTCTACCCAGCCCCAACTTTGATTTGGAAACTGCTGGGTGTGCTTTTTACTGCGGTCACTCCCCACACTTCAGGATTTCCTTCTGGGCACAAACTCCCTCTGTCTTTGGAGCCAACCAGCTCCTCGGACAAAGTTTTGCCCAAAGTTCCTTGGTGGAACCAAGTATGTTTGCTGAATGGAAAAGCCAAACCTAAGGCAGGGTGACCAGGGCTTTGCCTCAGGGTGCCAAAGAGCCTGTCTTCCAATGAGTTTCTACATCCCCCTATACCCCTCCCAGAGGGTCGGCTCTGGGTGCTTTTGCCTTTTTTTGCCTCCACAACTTTTAGCATGTGGAGATAGAAGATTTTTTAAAAATATATAAAAAAATCTTCTTAAATAATAGTTTTTTATTTTCCAAATACATACAAAAGATAGTTTTCAGCATCCGCCCTTGCAAAACCCTGAGTTCTAAATTTTTTTCCCTCCTTTCCCCCATCCCTCCCCTAGAAGGCAAGTCATCCAATACATGTTAAATATGTGCAATTCTTTTATATATCTTTCCATATTTTTCATACTGTGCAAGAAAAATCATATGAAAAAGGGGAGAAAAAGCAAGCAAATGACAACAAAAAAGGTAGAAATACTGTGCTGTGAGCCACATTCAGTCCCTGGTTCTGAATGGAGGTGGCTCCCTCTGTCACGAATCTATAAAAATCTAATAAGTCCTTAGGAAATGCTTCTGGACCCTTAGCTGCCCGGTTTCGGGTCTGATAGCTACCTGGGCCAGTTGGGACGATCTCAGTGGACATTCAGGGCTTGTGTCTAGTTTCTGTGACTAGAGTAAGGGTTGACCCATTCTACAAGGAACGGAGGCTTGTTTTGAGAGAGACAAGCGGCTAGCCAAGTGGCCGAGGCCCAGGCTTCAAATCCAGGCTCTCCTGTTCTTTCCGCTTTTCCCTTGTTGCAGAGATGTTTAAAGAGCAACAACAGCACGCTAAAAAATGAGGGACAGCCCTGCAGAAATGGTATTGGAGTGTACAGGAGTGCGGGAGGGCCCAGCAGAGCCCTCGTGATCAGGAGCAGCAGAGAGCCCTGCTGGGTAGCCCCTGGAGCCCAGTGGCCCCTTTGGTCAAGGGCTGTGAATGATGATTTCTCATTTGTTGGCCCTGAGATTTCCCAAGATCCCGCAGGAGAACGTCCCTGACGCGTGTCCAGCCACCGAGCGTGGGGGTGCCCTTGGCTCTCGCCTCCCACCTTTGTAAGTGGCCCCTTGCCCGGGCAGCCGGTCCCACACAGGAGCTGGGCAGGATTCGGCTTTTCTTTGTATCTCCGGGCCTCAGTTTTGTCACCTGTAGAATGGAGGGGCTGGCTGGGGGCCTGGAGTCTCTTTGCCACATCTGCTCTTATTCTGCCATTTGTTGTGGCCAGTCTCGTCGTGGAGGTATTTCTCAGCTGCTTTCGAGGTAGTCACATTGCTTGGCGGCACCCGCTGTGCCCGACCCCCCAGCATCCCCTGCTCTGTTTATCAAAGCTTTGTCAGCAGGGGGAAGTGAGCAAATGACCCATGTCCAGGAGTAAGCTCCCAGGCCTGTGGTCTCCCCCAGCTGCTGATGCTGATAAGGAGAGTGGGTAAAGCTACCGGTCGTGATAAGGCATCCTGGCTGACCTGCATGTGGGCCCTTGTCAATATTTGATGATTCTGGGCTCCGGGGCTCACTCTTTTGCTGATTTTAGAGCCACAGCTGCCCATCTGAAAGAGCTGGTATCAGAGCAGCCGACTTTTATACTATAGAGCGCTTTACAAAGGGGGTCTCATTTGCTCCCCCCAGTGACTCTGGGAGGGAGGTGCTGTTCTGAGCCCTGCTGCAAGACATTTATTTAATGGAAAGAACCATTGAAGATTGGTTGAAACTGATTACGTGATGAAAAAGTTGTTTTTAGTAGTGCAACCTGTGCTAATTGATCGATGGAGTTTGCTTCTTCGTTAATCCTGCTCCGTGGTGATAATGCACAAGGAACTCATTCAGGGCTGGCTCAGTAAAATCATCGTTTTCCAGTTGGCCATAAGCATTTAGTTGTACCAAGGTGCACATGTTGCCCTCCTGTCCCCCCTCCAATAATTGGATAAATCGGGAAATTTGAAAGAGATTCTCAAACAAACTTGATAACCTGGGATTTTTCCAGTGCAAAAGAAAAGAAAATAAGGTAGAAGCCGTTATTGATTTAACGTCACTGACATAGCCTTAATCCCCATTGTGAACTAACTATATCACTAGCATCCGTCCCATTGTGACCTTTTGACAAAATTACAAAGATTCTGCCTAAAGATAATTTAAAAGCCAAAATTATTAAAAAAAAAAAAAAAAAAAAAAAAAAGAACATCCCCCTCCCTTGCTGATATTGAGCAGCGTAACCTGCCCCTTGTGGGATCTTACCAATTTGGGATTTCCTGCAGCATCCCGTGTTCCCAGCCTGCCCTTTCCCCCTCTCCCAAGCTCCCCTCAGGCACCTGGCCCATACTTGAGGCTTTCCCTGCCCTGTTTATTATTCCATGGCGTGTTCGACGCTGCCGCCTGCTGTCCCTTGGCGTTCCTGAGTCGTGTCAGGAAGATGCCGTCTTAGTCAGTCTGGGCCAGGTGAGGCGAGGAAGGGCCGGGGGCTTTTGCAGGGTCGGATTCTTTCCTCACAATTAACAGTTTCAGTTGGGTTCCTTCCTCACAATTGACAGTGTCATTTGTAGGACCAGAAATTTGCAACTAAGGAATTCCATTTCCCAGGGTCCCCCTTACATATGCACAGATCTTTTTAAGATCAATCAAAATCAGGAGCATTTATTTACTGCTTACTGTATACCAAGTGCTGCAGAGTCAAAGAAGCAGCAAAAAGAAGGGGACAGAATTTGGAAGTAATTAAGGACAGAAGGTGTACCTGCCTAGTTTAAGGCAACTTTATGGGCAGCAGGGGGATGTTCATTAGCAAGTGGTCAGCCTGCAAAAGGTCACCTGCAGAAGAAGGGATGTTTGAATTGAGCCTCAAAGGCAAGCTAGTATGTGCAGGTGAGAAGGAACACCCTTTGGGCTTGGGGCAGAACCAGTGACTAGGCCTAGAGGTGGGTGATGGGAGTACCCCTTGTGAGCAACAGCCTTCAGAAGACCAGTACGACGGGATGAGAGAGTGTGCGGAAGGGAAGGCAGGGAGGAACCAGCTTGGGAAGCATTTAAATGGCAGGCAGAGATTTCATATTGAATGGAAGTAACTGAGTGTATTGAGAAGGAAGAAGGCAGGGAGGAGGAGACAATTGGAAGTTCTTATCTCATTTAGAATAGCTATTTATTAGAAATTGAGCAAATTACATTTGATTTAGTCAATTCCAGGCATAAGGGAGCAGGGCACCCCCTTCATGAGATTCCCCTTCACTTTCAGTCCCTTTTTCAGCATGGGAAGCACCTCTGTATGTTTGGGATTTTAAGATCTTTCAGCTCCTCATTAGCGGGTGCTGATAGGACAAGGTGCAGGACAACTTACAGGGCTCTGTACCCATCAGGGCATGTTTAGGAATGCCCACCAGAAGGAACGGTGGGTGTTATTCCCTTGGCGTGCTGGCACCCTCCACCACTCCCTTCACTCCATTGTGTACTCCACAGTCTACTAGGCTGACTTAAAAACTGGGGAGTGCGGTTCCCAAGAGTCCTAATGCAAGCAGAGCTTCTTGGGCTGTTGGAGCTACAAAGGTGACAGTCTTTTGAGATCATTGTCTAATGATCAATCCCTATTTCACAGGGAATCTAGAGAGATGTTCCAGCTTGTCCAGGGGCATATAGTAGGCCATGAGACCCAAATACTAGGAGCTCATGAGACCCAAGCACCAGGAGCTTTTTGCCTTATCCTGCCATTTCTCATGGGAATCTCTGTTTTTGATTAGGAGCAGTGGGGTAGCAAGGGTTGGGAAGGGAGGTGGATTCCCAGTACAGACACCCCATCTTTGCATGCAGATTGGTAACAGAATTGTCTGTGGTAGGGTTTTGAGCCCCAGTTTTCCTAATTCTCAGGCTGGTATTTATATCTCCCTCATTCCCCTGCTTCTCATAGAAATCTTGGTGGATTTAGAAAGAGGCATTAATATAACAAGTACTTAAAATCACCAGATTTTTTTATTTTAAATAATTCTTCATGGATAATTCTGCCTCACTTTTGAAGGCTAAGGAAATATTAGGAAATCTGATTTCTTGCCTAAGCAGGATGAAGTTCCCTTTGTATACTTGATATAGGTGTTATTTTTTTTTCCTTCAAGAAAATGTGTAGATTTCTTTCTAACAGTTTTATCTTTTTTCTTTTTTTCTTCTTTTTGCTGAGGCAATTGAGGTTAAGTGACTTGTCTGGATTTGAACTCGGGGGCTCCTGACTTCAGGGCCAGTGCTCTATCCATTGTGCAATCTAGCTGCCTCCCTTTTTCTTTTTTTAATACTATATGTATTCCTTTTTTTCCTCCCTGGTTATACATGTATATTAACTTTTTAATATACATTTCTTTATAAATCATGTTGAGAGAAAAATCAGAACAAAAAAGGAAAAAACCACTGGAGAGGGAAAAAAACAAAAAAACTCCAAAGAAGTAAACAGAGCAGATGATGATATAGATTCAATCTCCATAATTCTCTTTCTGTATGCAGAGGCGTTTTCTTTCAAAGTTTTATTGGGATTGCCTTGGACCTAACAGTTCTGTCTTGACTTTCTAGGAAACCAACACCTTTGTGTTTGGGGCTGGGGTGGGTAAGGAGTCCGGGTTGGGGGTAGGAGACACTCCCTGGAAAACAGCTGCTTCTCCTGAGGTTGTTCTGGAAGCGGCTTTTATTCAGGCAGAGCGGGGCCCAAGGTTGGCTGAGAGCTGGCACACGAGCCGCTGTCCCTACAGCTGCTCAATACACGCTACATTTGATACTTCATTTCAAGTTTTCGCCCCTAACTTGGCTACACTGGTTTTCCCGTGTCAGAGTATCTCTTAATAGTCCTGACATACACTATTTAGGTGTAACTTCTTATACAGAGGAAGCGGGGGCTGCCAAGGCCTCCTTTGGTTACATGTCAGGCAGGTGCCAGTCTCTCGCCATGCCAGCCCTTTGCTCAGAGCGGGGCTCGGGGAGAGCAGCTTCCCATGGGAGGCTCCCTTGGCGGTCGCCGGCGCCCCTCCGGACGCACGTCCCACATGCTGTTTTGTGTGTTTGTCGTTTGCAGCTGAGCATTGAGCAGGCCCAGGCTGTGGCGGAGCAGGTGGAAATGAAGGCGAAGGTGGTCCAGTCGGAAGTCAAGGCGGTCACCACGAGGCACAAGAAGGCCCTGGAGGAGCGGGAGTGTGAGCTGCTGTGGAAGGTGAGACCCATGCTCTGCCGGACCCGGCCGCCGGGAGCCAAGCCCACGGTCCCCAGGGCAGACTTTCCCAGTGGTCCTAATTTTAGACTTGCACGGCTCCTGTTCTAAATCCGGAACATTGGCGCATTTCATGGAAGTGTTTTGGGGGAGGAAGGGCCCAGCCGCGGGTGTTGCCGGACACACTGGCGCATTGTCTGCCCTTCTCTCCCAGTCCGGCAACAAGGGCGCTTTTCAGAGCTGTGAGATAGCCGTGAATGAATCGTGCCCATGTGGGGAAGGCAGGAGGAGAGCTTTTTAAGGCCAGCTGACTGATAGGAAAGAGGCCTTCAGGGGAATTGCTGGATGGCTCCATTTCCTGGCCTGTACTAGAGACCAGCCTCCTTTTTGTTCTTAAGACCTTTCCTCCTCGCTTTAGAGGGCCCCCAGATAGAACAAAATAACTTCTCCCCCTCCTCAGTGCCCCCATCAGAGGCCCCCTTTTTGCCCGGTCTCATCCTTCACTTAGGCTTAGGAATTGACCTACCGTTGGCTGCCGCCAAACTCTTCGTCTCCCTGAGAATACCCAGCATGGCTGGGAATTTCCCAGACCTCTGGGTGCTTCTTGGTGGGGCGGTACAGAGCGTAACTTGGGCCTAACTTTATGAAATGCCTTTCCCATGAGAAGTTAGCCAGACACCGCAAAGACTGGGAACTTTTTTGTTTCCACTGGTTATTTGTGGAAGACCAACTGCGGGTCCCCGAGCCTTCAGATGCTGTAGACACTCCAATGCTCTCATTGTTCCAATCTTATATAACATCCCCAAATGTTAATTAAAAGCGGAGAGGAGCTAGCTACTTGGTGCAATTTGAGAAGACTGTCTGTGGTGTCTCACACTGAGCCCCAAACTTGCTCTTCTGGATTTCTGGATGAAAGGGTCTTTGTCGTCTGCTGAGGGTAGGGGGGGTGCGCTTTTGAATGCTCACCTTCAGTGATGCAAAACCTCTTTCTCTTCCCTGCCCTCGCTCTGGGTCTCAGGGCTGCCGTCTTCCATTTTTCAGGAGAAAATGAATTTCTTTCTCCAGTCCTAAGTATCATGGAATAACCTTTCAGGAGGAAAATTGTCAGGTGTGTTTTTATTGTGGATGGTGGATATTATTTCCCAGAAAATTCCTTTGTCTTTTCACTTGGGTTTTCTTTCTGAAAGCCGCCCAGATTTCAGCATCGGGCCTTTAATTAAGCTTAATTGTCCTTGACTTCTTTCCCGTGACATTAATTGCAGCCGGCCAACCCAAACCAGCCAATTGCTGCAAATTGTCATCTTCCGTATTCTCGGTGTTTGGCCCGCTAGATGCTGGCAAATCCTTCTCGGGTCTTTTCTTCTTTCTTGCCTCTGCCTTAGGTTCCAGATGATGGCTCCTCTCCCCAGCTAGCTGTCTTCAAGATGTCTCGCCACCACGGACACTCACATTCGTGTTCCTTGGGTTTCTCCATGTTTCCAATCTGTTCTCATTTCCCATTACTGTGTCACCTTTTCCCTCTGAATCTCAATCATAAACTTTCTCATGGGAAGCTTTCTCCATCCCCTGGTTCCTGCCACTAACCATCAGCCTTTCCTTCCCCATACACCACTTGTCTTTCCTTCTCAGATGCTGAGATCCATGATCTTTCTTACTGGTGGACCCCCCCATGGGTGTTCTGTATCTCAAGGGCTCACAGGTGGTTCAACAATCTACCTTTTGTTTCTCTGGGTCTCCTCAGTTGGATTGATTACTGAGTGTGCTAAAGAGCCCCAGTCATTGATTCATCTCGCTTCTGTGGATTGCTCCAGACGTTTTGGGTGGGCCTGCCCATTAGCCACCAACCTGGAGGGAAAACCACGAGGTCACCGAGTAGAGGGGGGGGGGGGGGGGTGTGGGCCTGGGAGAAAGCCTGGCTGTGCTTTGGGGAAAGGTGGTTCCTGCACTCGGCCTGAGGAGGAATATAGAAGGGAAAGCAGCGAAGCTGAAGAATTCTTATGGGTCAGGGCCTGGACCAGTGATTTTGTGAAATTGAGTGAGTCCTTGAGGCAGGTCTTTGGCGACCTTCAGAGCCTTGGGAAGAAGTCGAGAGACCCTGGATGAACCAGAAGCAAGCTTGAACTTGGATCTTCCAGATTCTGAGGCCATTTCTCTCTACCCTAGATTGAGATAGGATCATTAATTGGTGTGTGAATTAATTAACTAATCGTGCGAAATCAAATTAATTTAAACTTCAAGACTATCAGTGCTTTGTTAAATGTAGGGATTTTATTTACAGTATTCTCCCAGTAGTGTAAGTAAGGGCAGGGTGGCTGCCCTTAGAAGCTGGTAAATCCCTGTCACTGACAGCATTGACGCTGTTTGAATGAAGCGTCTCCGGAGCCCACCTGCAGACACTGTCGTCCATACTGGGCCTGGTGGTGAGAGTGCGGAGGCCGGGGATCTGGGTAAAGGGAAAATGGATTTCCACTGAACCATCCCTGTGAGAGTTCTGGGTTTGGACTTAGCCTTGCCTTGCCCTGTTTCCACTATCAAGTGATGATCATTCCTGGTAAGCTCCCCGGAAATAATTTGCCTGGTAACAATAAATATGAAAAATCCCCCTCAAGATGCCAAAATCTGAAAGAGCAGGAAAACCCTTGGCAAAAACCTTAGTAAAACTGTGGAAAAAGAAGATTAAGTCTCTATGACTCCATCCTCTGGGCAGAGGCGGCAGCTTATGGTCGCAGAATGTTAAATACACAGTCACATTTTCTTTTTTGTTACAAGGGAGGGAATGATTTTGTGAGGGTAGCAGTCGTGGGGTCGGGGGGGAGCAAAAGACATTAATAGAATCTTTTCCTAAAAGTCTTTCAGTAAACAGAATTCGTTCTCTGAAAGTGCCGATTCCCAGAGGCCCCAGTTTCCTCCTTGCGCTGGGGGGGAACTTTTTGTGCCCCCAAAGGTGATGGCCAAGCTGGCCGCCACCGGTTCCTTTTCCTGTAAAATGTTCACCAAGGCCTCTCTCTTGCCTTTCTGCTTTTAGGTGGAGAAGATCCGCCAGGTCAAGGCCAAGTCTCTGTACCTGCAGGTGGAAAAGCTTCGTCAGAACCTCAACAAGCTGGACAGCACCATCAGCGCTGTGCAGCAGGTCCTGGAAGAGGGGCGCGCCATGGACGTGCTGCTGGCCCGAGACCGCATGCTGGCACAGGTCCAGGAGCTCAAGAACGTCCGGAGCCTCCTCAAGCCGCAGGAAGACGACAGGGTGATGTTCACCCCCCCGGACCAGGCCCTCTATCTGGCCATCAAGTCCTTAGGCTTCGTCAGCAGCGGGGCTTTTGCCCCCCTGACCAAGGCCACCGGGGAAGGCCTCAAACGCGCCCTCCAAGGCAAGGTGGCGTCGTTCACGGTGATCGGGTACGATCACGACGGGGAGCCGCGCCTCTCGGGTGGCGACCTGTTGTCCGCGGTGGTCATGGGGCCCGACGGGAACCTGTTCGGTGCCGACATCAGCGATCAGCAGAACGGCACCTACCTGGTCAGCTACCGGCCGCAGCTGGAGGGCGAGCACCTCGTTTCCGTTATGATGTGCAACCAGCACATCAAGAACAGCCCCTTCAAGGTGCTGGTCAAGTCCGGGCGCAGTTACGTGGGCATCGGGCTGCCCGGGCTGGCCTTCGGCAGCGAGGGCGACAGCGACGGGAAGCTCTGCCGCCCGTGGGGCGTCAGCGTGGACAAGGAAGGCTACATCATCGTGGCCGACCGCAGCAACAACCGCATCCAGGTGTTCAAACCCTGCGGCACCTTCTATCACAAGTTCGGCACACTGGGCTCCAGGCCCGGCCAGTTTGACCGCCCGGCGGGAGTGGCTTGCGACTCCTCGCGCAGGATCGTGGTGGCGGACAAGGACAATCATCGCATCCAGATATTCACCTTCGAAGGGCAGTTCCTCCTGAAATTCGGGGAGAAGGGCACGAAGAACGGACAGTTCAACTATCCTTGGGACGTGGCGGTGAATTCGGAAGGCAAGATTCTGGTCTCTGATACACGGAACCACCGGGTCCAGCTGTTCGGGCCCGATGGGACCTTCCTGAACAAGTATGGCTTTGAAGGGGCCCTCTGGAAGCACTTTGACTCCCCCCGGGGTGTGACCTTCAACCACGAAGGCCATCTGGTGGTGACGGACTTCAACAACCACCGCCTGCTGGTCATCCATCCAGACTGCCAGTCTGCACGCTTCCTGGGGTCAGAGGGCACCGGCAATGGGCAGTTCCTGCGCCCCCAGGGGGTCGCCGTGGATCAAGAAGGACGAATCATCGTGGCGGATTCCAGGAATCATCGGGTGCAGATCTTCGAATCCAACGGCAGTTTCATATGCAAATTTGGTGCTCAGGGAAGTGGCTTTGGCCAAATGGACCGCCCCTCGGGCATTGCCGTCACTCCAGATGGCATGATCGTCGTGGTTGATTTCGGAAACAATCGGATCCTCATCTTTTAATAGAAAGTGTTGGCTTTGTGGTGGTTCTTGCGGTGGTTTTTGGGGGACGTGGTTTTGATTTTTGTTTTTATTTTCTCCATTTTGAATTTCAAAGAAGAAACCGTCTCAGGGAAATTTTTTTTCTTTACTATGAGAACAAGAAAAAGTACAACGTTACTGAAGACCTACCTCATCTTTATTTTTTTACAGATGAATGTACTTATCTTTCTGCAGGGATTGAGCCTGGGAAGTTATAGATTCTATCTACCTCATGTTCTTTGGGTTTCCTCCTCCCTTTGTTCCTTTCCCCACCCTCTCCCTTCTCAGCCCAGTGCAGATTTTGTATTTACCTCCATCCCCAAAACGGGTTATTGAATGCACAAGCCAACGAATGGATTGGTTCTCATACTGTCACTGGATTGGTCGTCTTCGATCAAAGCTTTCTAGAGAGGAAGCCAAATGAGGCTCTCTAACTTTAAAAAAAATTACAGAAAAAGAAGATTAAAAAAAGTAGGGTTAGATACTTAGAGCATCTGTGTTGCAGATTCTAGACTGTGGTTTGTGGGTTTCTGCCTATGTTAAGTGTGTTTTTTCGTAAGCCTTTTAAGAACTTTTTTAAAATGCTGCAACAGGGAACATTTTTCTCTTACCCTTTTATACCTCAGTATGTTTCACTTCCTGTTCAGCATCTTTTTCTTATTTCTGGAAAATCTGGGTGGGATGTGCCATCTCCGAAAAGGGGGCTTTTCCCATTTGGGGATTCTATTGAGAGGAGTGTATACAGTGTCCCTATTCCAAATGGTCAAGCCAAGGATGGCACACATCTTAAGTTTTTTGATGACTTTTATTAAAATGTTCTTCAAGGTTTTGGGAGATGGTTTTGGTGGGGGTGGGAAGGGTATAATCTGTTGTTAGAAAAAAATTGGTTAAGGAAGAGAGGAAGTCATCTAATTTCTTGGATTTAAAACTTTTAAAATTTGTTTGGAATGAATGTAATCTTTGTGTGTGTGTGTATTTGTGTGTGTGTGTACACACCAGTAGAAGCAAAAGAACATGCAAAATTGTTGTCATGAGCATGGAATAGCTGAATGTTGTTTCTTTGTGTGTAATAGTTAGGAAGTTGTGTCTTTGTTTTTGTTGTTTGTTTTTTTCCTAAGAGTGATGGTGATAGGTGGAAGGATAAAGTTTTTATTTTTGAAGCACAATTTTTACAGCTTTGGAAGTTCAGGGAACAAAAATCTTTATTGTCAGATTTGCTAAACATTTCCCCTGGTTTCCTTTTCCTCCCCCAACAAAAAAAAAATTTTTTTTTTTTTCTTGGATCTTTTGAGAAGTCACTTTAATGCATCATTTGCTGAAAACTGGTGCTGCACAGGAGACCTGAGAGTCAGCATTAATTCCTTGGAGTGCTTTTGAATGTAAAGATCTTTTCCCCTCTGAAATGTCCCCTCCCTTCCTCCCCCCCTCAGATGTTGACGTGGTAGGTGAAAGTGGGGGAGAAGGCTACCTCCTCCTTCCTCTGCCTCAGGCAGTACCAAAGAACCAAAGCCCAATGGGAGCATCCAGCATTGAACCCATGGTCAGACCGGTGGTACTTGGGAGGGCACTTTGTTTCTAGTTGGGCACACATTTCTCCTCATGACCTTTTCCAGGGGGTCCTTATCTGTCTTGAAGGATAAAGCAGACATTGTCCACATCGTGCGGGGACACAGCTTGGCCTTTTCTTCCATTATCCTGCGATAGCAGCGACTTCTCACTTTGTCCGTCTCTCGGCTTCCTCTGAAAAGAAAGCAGCCTTGCCTTAGTCCTCAGTGAGGGAGGCTCTGGGAGCTGCCTGCTTTTCAGTGGCCAGAAGCCTCAGGGACCCTTGTTCCAAAAGAGTCAGAGCTCAAGAAATCTAGTGACAGGGAAGACAGCGATTTCTTTTTGACCCCTAGAGGAAAGTGGCTCCTGAATCCCCTTGTCCAGATACTCATTCAGGCAGCTTTGTCTCTGCTTGGGCCGGACGGCTCACCCGCTACCTTCTGTTGCTGTCTCCTCTCCCAGGCCCTTCCACATTATTTCTTTTCTTCTGTGTCTCTGTCTCTCCCTCTTTTTGCTTTTCTGCCTCTCTCTCCCTCTCCCTTTCGATGTCCTTGAAGTCTTCTGTCCCTAAACTAAAAGACCTTTAGTATATCCAGGGAAGAAAGGATACTGTATCCACAGAATCTTCACTGTCGACAAAAAATCTCAAGTGTATCCATTTCCTCCTACGGGAGATGAAGTCTTGAAGGCAGTAGGCAGCCCCTCTCCCCGTGGAAGCCGAGCCCGCCATATCCGTTAGTGGAGGCAAGACTAAATAAATATTAGCTGGCAGGAAGGAGCCGGAAGGACCGAGAAATACTGCCGGGCAGCGTTTGCCATTACCTCCAGTGCAATGCCTCTTATGACAGAACCTTTCCCATTTGTTTTAGCTGTCTCCACCTTTGGCCCTAAATTCCAAATTCTCATTGGTTTGGTTTGGTTTTTAAATGGTTAAATGGTAGTTGGGGATGGTCTTATTTTATGTGAGAAAATACTATCCCTTATTATCAAAGACAAAGTGGTTTTAAAAGCTTTAAAAAAAATTAATTTCAGTTCTGGGGATCCTTGCAGAATTTTTTCCTCCTTCATCTTGACGTTACTGGTTGGTCGAGGTGGTCTGCCCAGGAATAGTAACGCTGCCTTTGCCTGTATTACAGTACATTTTCTGTGCGTATCCTTTTTATTTCTCCCCAGCTTCCCCCTCTACTAAGTGTCCTGCTGTGCTCTCCCAGCCATTTTGGGAGGAAATCTTGAGACCTGGATGACGCGTTACCTTTTTGTCGATCCGGCAGTAACCGGCGTACCAAAATCCTGTTTTCTTTCTGGCTCTGAAGGTTGGGATCCGTCTCGTCCTGAGAGCAGGACCTGCGTGATCTTGGATGACCTTCCCTGCCCTGTATCTGGCAGCCGAGGAAGCTCTGGGTTTCAATGACTGAAGTCCTAAGAGGATCCTTGGCTTTCTAACTTGGTAGCATCCCTCATTTTTTTTTAATTGAGAGATCACTGTACCCAGCCGCCATTCAGAGAAATGTGTGTCGCATTTGGGGACCTATTGTTTGTAAAACATTGCCATCTGTGGGTCCCCAGACTCTCCCCCTGGAAGAGTGCTGAGCGCTCTGGAAGAACTTTAGTCTATCTTCCAGTCCGGTGCATCTTTAGTCAAAGGGAAGAATAGGATGAAAGCCAACATCTAGTGCCCCCGAGGGGTGTGGCTGTTCAAAAAGCACCCAGAGAGGGTCCAGGAAAGGTAGAAATTAGGTAAATCAACTGTGTGAGAGAGGGACAGACATGGCTTTGAGAAACCTTCCGGGAATCTCCTTTGGCCCTAGTCCAGTGGGCACCCAAGGTGAGAGATGTGGGAAGTGCAAAAGAAAAAAAGAAAGACTAGGTACGTTTCTGGCGAACTCTAGTTTTAGCAAAGGCAGATGGATTTGTGCACTAAAACTCCTGAAGGAATTTATAGAATCAAGGAGTAAAACCACTTTGGGTCGGGGGCTGACCTTTCAAAAGTGTGGTCAGCTAAAAGAAACTGCTTTCCTATGGCTAAAGTAACCATTAGGCAATCCTGCTGCCAAGCCTGTGACACAGAACCTATCCGAGGTAGCCCTGACGCTGTGTAGTGCAGTACGTACCCTAGGGGAGCTAGAACAAAACCCCTCGGTGGGTACCAGTTTTAAGTGTAACTTGGAGGAAACCCCAGAAGATTATATCACAGAGACAACCTGAAATCTAAACATTGGGCCAAAAGATTCGAGTTGGAATTAGGGCACTTCATATTTGGCGTCCAATGGGATAACTGGAGATGGGCTTTTATTTTTTTTATTATTTTTTTTTTTTAGTTCGAGTTAAGCCAAAGCTTAATTTATTTGAAGAGAGAAGTCTTTAGGCTTGGTCTAGCAGAATTGTGTTTGTTTGTCTGTTTTCTTCTTTCAAAGATTGTGAGATTTCTGTGTTTGGTAAATGAGTGAAAGTCGTGCCAAAGTTTTGTGGGGGATTTTTTTGTCTGTTTTGTTGTATTTTCTTAAAAAAAAAAAAAAAAAAATCTACGTGGTGCCAAAAAAAAAAAAAAAGGAAGTAGGGTATTTATTTAAACACCTCTCTTTGGAGTTTGTTTCCAACAGTCTGGAGCTGTATAAAAATCAAACACTGGTACTTGCGTTAGACAAATATGCCTCTGATCCTCGAGTCCTTCCCTTTGAGTACTCGGGTTCCCTGCTCGCCGATGGCGCGGGATGCACAAACCGTTACACCAGTTTTATTTTTCTAAATTATTATTTGAAAAGTTGTTGGGTTTTCGTTGTTTGCTTTGTTTCTACCTCATTTTTAGAGAGACAGCATCTACCTCACTGGAGCACTCAACAGGTCTCTGAAGAAATAGTATTAATCCATTTGAGGAAAAAAGACGGAGCTCTCCCACTCCTACAAGTAGAATACGTCCATCGACCTACAGGGGATTTTGTTGACTTTCAGGAGGACTGTTAAGTTGTTCTGGTTAGAGAAACTGAATTGAAACCAAATGTTCTTAAAAAACTCAAGCAAACTTAGTCACCAAATTCAAATAGTTCTTAAAGTGGACTCTTTATTTTAATGAAGAGTTATGCAAACTTGTTTTAGAAATCCACTTTTTTCAGTATTAAAAACAAAAACGACTAGTCATTTGAAATTGATTTGGAATTGGAATTTGCAGCATTCTTACATCTTCAAGACCTTTAGGTCTCCTCTCTTCAAGAGAAAAATATTTTATTTTATCTTATGTTTGGATGTTTACAAATACATCCTGTTAGAGAAGATTGTATTGCTTTAATGCTTTGGACGGCAGAGCTATCTTATACCAAATGTTGGAAGGGAATGAGAATTGTTTTGACTTTGTGATTGTATTTGTAGTTTTCTTGACCCAGTGGGATGTCTTCCACCATGACCTACAATAACCCACTTCTCTTCACATTTGGGGAGAACTCTTTGAGTGAATGTGATTTTAATTTTTTTTTTTTTTTTTTTTTTTGCTACCAAAGGTATCTGAGGGGGATTTTTTTTGGGGGGGGTTTCAAGGTTTGTTTTTTGTTTTTGGTGTTTTTGGTTTGGTTTTAAATAATAAAAGTCGAGAAGCACATTACCAGAAAGTAGGGTTGATCTCCCATTCCCCCCACTTGTTTTTTTTTTCTAGTTTAAGTGGATCTTCTGAGTTGGGGTTGGAGGACTGATGGGAGTGTCTAGAACACCCCCACCGCCCCAGAGTTCCAGTACATTGGGTTTGTGTCATGGTGAGAAGACATGCCTCTATTTAAAAAAAAAAAGAAAAAAAAGAAAAAGAAAATGATCTTACGGGTTAACATTAAGCCAGATAGGTGGGACGTTTCCTGCCATTGTTTAACCAATGATGGTTCTAAAAGCTTTGTGAGTACCTGCATGGTCTTAGACCCTCTTAATGATTGTATGAACGTTACAAACTCAGGTAGAATTGGTTGTGAAGGCTCTTATTTCACGGAGCATCCAGACTGAATGTTACCTGTCTATCCAGTGAACGGAGTCGCCGCCCGCCAGGCCTTTGCCCCTTCCTGTGTGTAGTTTGCTTCTTAGTCTGAGTAGCTGTATTTGTCCGCTCGAGGACATTGTGTCCTGGTCCTGGGGCTCTGAAGTGTGTTATCTTCTGGTGAAGGGTGGGTTTTTCCTTTTTTTTTTTTTCTCCCCTTAAATCAGTACAGGTTATGGGGTGGGTGGGTGGGGATCATTAAAAACTAGGTTAAGATTAGTCGGGTGGGTGGGAGGGGCCCGTTAGCATGGTTTATGAGAACCTGGCTTCCTCTGTCGATTGCCCGTTCTGCCTCGCCTTGGCAGAGACACTTTATTCAACGTGGGACCGGTAGACCTGCGCCTCGGCGGGTGGGGGAGGATGCCCGTTCGAGGCCAAACGGAAAGCGAGGAGGAAAGGAATCCTGGTGTCCCCGTGACAGAGCCGACCTTATCGAGGTCAGACGTGTGCTGGGAAGACCACCAGCCTCCCAGGAGAATTTCCTTATTCCTCAGCAAGTGGGCGTTTTTCGCTCCGGTCATTCCTCGGCCGCGGGGCCGGAGCGTCGGGGCTCTCCCGGGACAAACCTTGCTACTTGGTGGGCATTAATTCATTTCAGTTTGGCAGGCTCGGTCCCCCTCCCCTCGGGGAGAAGAGGCAGGCTTAGTTTTGACCATCAGATCCCAGGCCCTGTAGGGAGCCGGGCGTGATGGGCAATGGCCAGAGGAAGAGCAGACAGAGGTGTTCAAAAACTCCTGTGTAGACAGAGGCTTCTGAATGTATCACTGTGGTCCACGGAGGAGGCTGAAGAAGGTAGCAAGGAGATGCCGTGTCAGCTACCAGCAGCCTTAAAACAAAGTTGGTGTCTCTCTGGACCTTAAAATTGTTCCTATGCAGTTTATTTTATTTTTGTTTAATCAAATAAATGTGAGGGTTTTTTTTTCCATTGAAGTCGTGTCCGTGTGATTCATTCTTGGTCAGCACAAGTCGAAGGCTGAAGATGAACTTTGAAAGTCCAAATGGGGGCAGTTTCTCTAAATGCTTTATTGACGCCTTATTCCTCTTCAGCCCCTTTCTCGACGTCTCTGTTAGTGTCTGTTTAGAGAATGCAGGGTTCAGATTCCACGTGGCTTTCCCGCTCTCAGTCCACAATCCTCTGCTCGTGGCGCAGAGGTTGGGGGTAGTGGGGAAGGCCCTGGATCAGGATCACACCCCTGGGCCTGCCCCTTTGTCATCCCTCTGCCGAGCCTGCCGGCCTCCTGGCCCTGCTAGCTGAGGCCGGACTGCGGGATGTCCAAGGCCCTTCCACGCTCTGCGGCCTCGGGTGTTTTGTTAGAGCCCCGTTGCCCGATTTATTATCTGGTAAATTAAAGTTCCATCTCCTCAGACGGGTCTGCTGCCCTGTAGTGACGGGCTGAACCTTGCCAGACGGTGCTCGGTGGGCGATCGGGCAGCCCCTCGGCCCACTATCGCCAGGTTTGTGGGACAAGAGTGCGCTGGCGGCTGATTGGTCCCAGTTTTGCCTCAGAAAAGCCTTTGGTTAGCAGTGCCTGAATCCTCAAAGGGACGAGTCCCATATAAACATTTCAGAGCTCACTCTTTCCACGGCCATAGTTTGTCCATCTTCTGGCCCCTCCCTCCCGTTTGCCATAATTGGCCACAATGACCCAACGGGCACTTGGCTGTTATGATTTGGGGCATGAGGTGGAGACCAAGGACCTTAGTTCATCAGCCTGGGGACTTGCCATGGAGCGAGCTCCCTTTGTGGCCCTGAGGCTATGCCCTTTCCTGGAGGCCCCCGGTTGGCAGAGGAGGCCTTCCATGTGGGTACTGGGGGCCGCTGGGAGGGGGTATCTTGATCTGCACAGGCGTGGTGCCCCAGGGCCTGCCAGGGGAGAGCACCCCGGGGGGGAGCCGAGAACAAGAACCCTAAGTGACAGGTGTCAGGGAAGGCCCTGAGGAGGGAGTCGGGAGTCGGGACACCCGCCTCAGAGCTGCGGGTCCTCGGAGGCCATTTAGTCTGGTCCTTCGTGTGGGCTCAGTGACCCCATGGGACTTGGAGGCCTGGCTCTGGCCACAAGCTGGGATGTCTTAAGAGGGACAAGCCCAGGGCCCAGCGCTGGGGCTGCCCTTTGCTCAGCCCTAAGAAGGGAGGCGGGCAACCTGATACGGTCCTCTGGCTCACCCAAGCAATGCCCGCTGCCCCGGGCTTGCCGTTCTCTGCTTCGGGACCTCTGAGAGGGAACTCAGCACCCCTTGTTAGGGCCGTCCTCTTCACATTGAGGAAGCTTTGCTTTTTTCTAAACTTTGTCCAGTCCTGCGTCCAAGCAGATCCCTGAAGACGGCTAATGTGCACCCCGAGTTTTCTCCGGGCTTGACACCCCAGTTCCAAGGAGAGAGGTGCCAGGAGCAGCCCTGGGGATCACCTAGCAGGCTGGACTTCATAGATGGAGAAGCTCCTTCAGCAAGTCCCCCCATGGCAGGGGAAGTTTGGACCCCTTCGCCCAGTCCCCCCTCTCCAGCTTAGCGTCTCCCCCCACCCTCCCAGGTGTGATGGGACCTGGGGCCAGGGCACGACGAACCTTGACCTCCCCCCAAGTGCAGCCTGGGCCGGCGGCCCCCTCCCATTTCTTTCAGACAAGCTGCCACCTCCGCCATGCTGCCCGTCCTGTACGAGGGTCCAAGTCCGAGCCTTGCAGTGCGGTTCTCCTCCAGACCATCTCTAGCCTTCAGTTGTTTCGGGGGTGGGTGGGAACAAGTCAGCGGGCGGTCCCTTCAGAATGGAGTTGGAGATGGGGCCCCCGAAGGCCCGAGGTTCCCCTATCAGGTTTGCCGGCCCACGTGCAAAGTCCGGCCCCGAGGCCTGAAGAGCGGTGCTGCAAGCAGGCGCAGAGCCGGCTCCGGACACCCAGGGCCTCTCCCCGGGGAGGAGGCTTTCAGGGGAAAGTCGGCCGCTCTGCTCCCACGCAATCAGTGCAGCGGGGACAACACGGGGGCCCAGAAACCCTGGCCCGGACCTCCAGAGGCCGCCACCCGGAGCTGGGGGTGCTGCACCGAGCTGTTGGCATTTGGCGCCTGGGGAGGCCCCATGTGGTGGGAGAGGGGAGCCAAGCCAGGCTGGGGCCATTCAGGAGGGGACCACACAGACGCTATGAGCCCAAGGAGGGGGGAGAGGCGCCCAGGGGCAGATGCAGTGGAGCCATTGCCCTGGCGGCCGCCACCTCCGCAACTGGCAGAAAAGCAGCATTTTCTGAGATGGGCTCCCTCGCGTGGCTTCTCCAGACCCAAGGCCCCCCAGGCCCCCCAGGCCTCAGCCAATCTAAAAAGCTGCGGCAGAGGGGCTTGTGTTCTCCACACAGAACAACAGAGGCCATCACTGCACCGAGGCTTCTGGGACAGCCTCCAGGTGGCTTGGGGTGGCCAAGGCCCGGCTGCTCTGGAAGCCGGTGTGAAGGTGGCCAGTCAGTCCCATGCCTCCGTGACCCTGTGGAGCCCGTACTGCCCCTGGGGCCCTGTCTAAAGAGGAGGAAATCGAGGCCGACAGAGGCGGCTTGCCCGGGGTCCCAGGGTCTCTCCTTTGCTGTTCCCACATCAGACACAATCCCAGAAAAACCCTCGGCTACTGGCAGTCCACTCCCAACATCCCCTGGAGCTGGACCCAATGGGCTACCATCTCACAGCATTTCCAGCTGGAAGGGGGGGGGGGTGACCTCTTCAGTGTCCCAAGCTCCCGGGCAGTCTGCTGATGCCCATGGGGTACTTCTCAAAACCAAGTTTTTAAATGTATCAAATAGAAAGAAAGTACTGTAAATTACACTGGATTTCACTCCAAGTTCACGGCTCCCCTTTTAAATCAGCAGGGATTATGGGCCAGGCCCGCCAGGTGAAGAACCACAGAGACAACAAAGACCCAAACACTTAGAGAGTCTCCGTAGTCCCTAGAGGGCCTAGCTTCTCCCGGGCACCTCCCAAAATGGCACTAGCACGGCACTTCCCTGGCAGGATGGCAGCTGCCAATGGGGTTTGCCCCTTACTAGACAAGGCCTCCAGAACCTCAGCCCAGTTTCTCCCTCAAAAGGCAAAGTCGGGTCCAGCTCAGGCTCAAGCCAAGGCACCCGATTCCTGCCCTCCATTGGTTCTGGAGCCATCCTTAAATTGTATCTTGAGGAGCGTCTAACTAACCTCTTTGTTCATGAACTGGGAGTGGGAGGACCTCTGGGATTATCCAGTTCAGTTTCCTCCCTTTACAGGTGAGGAACCTGAAGGTCATATCCCCGTTCAAGGTCACAAAACTCCTGAAACACTTCTGGGGAGGCCCCACAGGTCAGCCCTGCCCAAGGGTGGGAGTCATAAGGCTAGACTCAAACAGTTTAGCAGCTGCCTCTCTGGCCTGGGTAAGGTCACCTAGCGGACCAAGATGGCGGCTGTGCCTTTGCCAACTTTTGCCTAATCCAAAAACCCAACCAAGTGCCACCTAAAACCCAGGGCCAACCAATCTGAACTTATGTCACTTTAATTTATTTAGGATTCCTGCTGGGTTAGTACCATCTTAAGATTTCTTTTTCTAAATTATTAAGACCAGAAAACAGCTTTAGGAGTTGGAGAGGAAAAGTTCACCTTTACAGGCATATTGGCACAGAATCGACTTTGGGGCAAAAGTTGTAATTCAACTAGCGTGGCGACCTACTTACCCTCACTTCCCCATCCATCATCTAAAGTGTTCCCCCCCCCCCCCCCCCAAGGTGCCAAGAGCATCCCTCCCCATTTGGTCACTTGTTAGCTCCCGTGGCTTGGGTCTCACTTGGCCCGGCAGCTCAGGGGAGCACAGCTAATTAGCAAGCACCAGTGATTTTCAGGACAACCCTTCAGCCATGTCACTCAGGCTCCAAAGGAGCTTCTCAGCCTCCCCGGCGTGGTCTGATCCCCTACAGCCAGGACTTGGTCTGGACGCCTGCAGGGGCCGAGTAAAGCCGGTGTGAAGGCATTCTCCTTCTCCCTGGAACGAGCTGTCTTTTAGACTCACTGTCCGTCCCCCACCAGCACCATCCCTCCTTTGGCCCCCCACTAAAAACCAGGGCTTGGTTCTCTCCGTGGGCTGCTGGCTCAGAAGAGCCGTTTTGCAAACGGCCGTGGCTGATTTCCCATTCTAAAAGGCAGATGTCTCTTATGCTGCCTTCCCCATGTCTTTCCCCCCCACCCCGTGCTTGGCAGTGCCTGAGAAATGTTTCCTGACCTGCAGGAGAGAGCTGAAGACAAGAAGGCTCACAAGAAGGATTTTTGTGAACAAACTATTAATAAGGTCATTTTATCAATCAGAAATGGACATTCACACAAGGAAGTGTCCGGTTAGGCAGAGGTGGAAGCTCGATGACCCCCTCCCCCCCAAAGATCCACCAACGCACAAGCCAACGTCCTTTATTGGCCATTACAAAACACCCTGGGGTCTTGGGTCACTTTCTCTGCCCAGGGGGGAAAGCTGGCATCTGGATGGGCTGGATGGGCTGAGCAGACGGGAACACCGGCTTCTTGCGGATTTCCGACAGCGTCTTCACTGAAGGGAGCAGCTGGTTTCTTTTGATGATCTGTAAGGCCAGCTGAGTATTACCTGGGTGGAAGAAAGGGATGGTGACAAAGCAGCTGATGCCTCAGGCCCTGGACGACCCCCCCCCCCCCCCCCCCCCCCCCCCCGCTTCCTTGAGGGCCTAGGACAAGCCAGGCTCCAGAGCCCCAGAGCTCTCGCAGCACTGGCCGGGGTCAGAGGGCCTGGGTTCCACTCTGCTGTCATTCTGACCAGTCTTGAATCACTCTGGGATTTCGTGTGCAAACAAGGACTGTCCCAGCTCCTAGTTCTATTCTATATCAGCCCTTCACCCTGCTGCTGTGCCCCTGGAGGGAGCCCTGACATGGGGGGGAGGGGAGACCCTGTGTCCCTTTTAGAGGCAGCTGTGGATCCAGGTGGTGTCTAAAAGCATCTGGTTCCAGGCCTTCCTGCCTCCTCCTGCACTCAAGCTGCCTCGGAGGATCCCTGTTTTGGGCTTTTAAAATGCGATGGACAAATGAGCCCCCCATGAGATCGCACTGGAAGGTGGGACTCAGAAGGCCTGTGATCCACATGTTTCTCCTAAACTCCCCCAATTCTATTTTGCCAAACCCACATTTTACTGATCCTGCTTTTCAAGCCAGGCTTGATTTAAAAACACAGGCCACACCCCCATCCCTGCCAGCACCAGAGGATAGGTGCAGGCTGCCAGTCCATGGACACTTGCTCCTACCCTCTCAGGACCATGACCGATTTCATCAGGAGGCCTGCGGCCAAGTGAAAAGTGAAAGGTAAAGAGAAAGCCAGAAGGAGCCAAGATGTCACTGATCATGACTTCCTTTACCTAGCCCCAGGTTACTGAAGGCCCGGTTGAATGCTGTCCAACTGACCAAGTGACTCAGCATTCTGGTCAACTTCTCTCAAAACCCCCTCCAACTCTAAGATCTGACTCCTTTGTCCAAAGTCATGATTTCTGTCTGGAGAAAGAAGAGGTCAATTTTCCTCTGCAAAGAAAAGGTTCCGTGACCTTGGGCCCAGACGGACTGTTTTAATACACACAAGTTCTCACTCATTAAGAGGGCAGAGGGCTACAGGGATGATTAATGTTAGCCCAATGGGCCAGATTTCATGAGTCCAGAAAAGTCCGGAATGAACTTCTGTGCTTTGCAAACCTGAGATGGGAAAGGGCTTGTCCAAATGAGCCCCTATGGGTCAGACAGGACCATGCCCTGGGCATCCAAAGGGTGATTAGTTCAGAACACCTGGTATGAGCTCTTCCGCTAGCTGGGGCAAATGTTTTCAGACTCGGGACTTGAAGCTTCACACCCATTTTCTTTCAGGCATTCTGATTACTCACCATTCTGTAGTTCGAGGTAGACGGCCAACAGGATAGCTTCGGGTGGGATTTCTTTAGGATGTATCATGGAAGCCGCCTTTTCTCAAAACAAAACAAAAGAGAACTTCTCAAAAACCCAGAACTGAGGGACTGCAATAACCACCCAAAGCCATCAGGAGCAGCTTTTTACCAGGGTGGCCTCCTGAGCCCGGAACCTCTCTGAGAGTCCCAGGCAGTGCCAGGGGAAGAAGAGGTGCAGGGAGGAGCAGTGGCCATTTCTCAGATCCTCTTCCCTCACAATCCCCCTTCCAAAGAAATGACTTGTCTTTCCTCCTTTCTCCACCCCTCCCAGCCATGAGGACTCCGTTCCTTTTGTTTTTGGTGCTTTCTCTGCTCTTTCACATCCCTGCTGCTAGACGCTGGAGGGGAGGGACTCCATTCAGTTTCTGACAAGGGCCGAGTGTGAAAATCAGCACAAAGGTACTAAATGCCGAGGACCTTGGGGGGAGGGGGAGCTTGTAAAAATATTTTGATAATTGCATTTCAAGATCATGGTTTTCCTTGGTGACCCTTTGGATTTTATTTTAGGCATTTAAGAGAGTTCCAGGGTTGCCAAAGGACATAAAAAAGGATCAGAAAGGTCACAGAAGCCTGGCTCGGGACAAGTTCTGTGCCTTCAAAGCAGCTGTGGTTGTGACTGCTGTTCATTTGAGCCTCGCTCTCTCCATGACCCCATTTGGGGTTTTCCTGGCAGAGATACTAGAGGACTTTGTCATTTCCATATTAAGCTCATTTTACAGATGAGAAAACTGAGGCCAACAGGATAAAATGACTTGCCCAGAGTCTCACAGCTAATAAGTGCCCGACACTGAATCTGAATTCAGGTCTTTCTGCCTCCAGGCCTGATAGGCCACCAGTAATGAGCCTTGGCATTCATTCACAGGCCACTAAGCAGCTCTAAGAAGTGCAGGTCAACTCCTCCACCTCCTGCTTTCCCTCCTTCTGGCCTTGGCTTGCTGCTCCTTTTGGAGGCCATGGGGTCCTCTCCTAATCATCTCCACTAGCCTGGGGACTGGGAGTCCTGCCCATTTCCTTTGGGAAGAAGGGGAATGTGCTGGCAGGTACAATGCTATCAAACCCCTAGAGAGATTCCTGAGGACCACCCCATAATTCAGAACAGCACAAATTCCCATTTTTGGTGTATAGTTTGGCTTTGTTGAGATCACTTTCCAGTTATGTTTTAATCTGGTTTTCTGACACTGCTGGGCTAGTACATGGAACAGAACTCGTTCCACTGGGGTCATACCTCCTCTAAACTAGCACAGAATCAGCATTTCAGAACCATGATCTGGACGAGGAAAGGTGAGCCCTAAAGGCCCAGAGTTCCCCAAGACTCAGGGTCTCTATTCTTTCTGAGAAACGAGATTCTTTTATTAGCCTAAGCTGCTGACCAATAAAAGAGCCAGTCATGTGGCTTACATTTAATTGGTGAACCCTGTCGACAGCCTGACCAGCCACCTTACTGCATCTTCTCTGAGGAGGCTAGGGACAAAGCCCACAATCTTCCCTGGCTCTTAAGGCACCTGCAAAGACCAGAGCCACACTTGGGGGGGACTTAGAGGGTCACACACCCAATCAATCCCTCATCTTACAAATGGAACACAACTTGTCCATGTCACATGGAAAGTAAGGGTCAAAAGTGGGATCCAAACCCAGATTCTCTAAGTCTGGAGCCAGAGTTCCCCTGATCACATGGCTGAGGCCACTTTCATTGAATGAAAAAGTCATATCACAGCAGCTGCCTTAGACTTATGAGGACCTTCCTCCATCCCCCTTCTAGCTTGAAGGCAGCATCCCTTGGCCACCCCCGCCTGGTCGCTGTCCTCCAGCACTCTGACTTGAGCAAGGCTGTTTCAAGGACACGATCCCAGGGCCAATGCTTTCCATCCCCCACCTTCACAAGGACATTTCAATGAAGATCAAACGAGTTACATCCTCTTCTGCTCGGACCCATGGCCCTGAACTTCTCCCCATGGGTCCAGATATTCCAAGTTCTAAACATGGACTACCAGGAGCTACAAACAGCCAGCGTCGTTTCTCATCAGAACGTCTCGCACGTGCTGAGCACGTTTTTAAATGGAGCTGGGCCACTCTCTTGGAAACTGAGGACTACAGACAGACCCCCGAGCTCCGGTTAGAGAAGGTTCCTTCTGACCTAAGGTCAGTGATCTTTCTTCCCATGGCCTCAGGCTAGGGGTTGTCTGCAGAATGTGAGGGAGAACTTTCCTTCTCATGGGTCTGGTGACCAGAAAGAAGAGTTCTTGAGTTGCTTAGCAAACACAACCTCAGTGACTCTCTGGTTCCTCCAGTTATTCTGAGAAAATGAGGTCTCGCCCTGAGAAACAATGCCGATGCTGGTCTGATGTAGGCCTCGGCTCTGGGTTCTTTGCAAAGAAAATGGCAGTCCAAACACTGTGGGCTTACCTGGTGGAGACACTTCCGAGCCTTGTCATATTCACTGCGCAGACAGTAGGCACTGCCGAGATTAAACAGCATCATCGTCCGGGCAGAGGTGACAGAGCTTGGGTAGCACTGAGGTGTTTGCTTGCCAGCTTAAAAAGGAATATTAATGTTATTAAAAACACAAATCCAGATGAACTTACATAGTTTAATGTTACCCAAAGTCACTATAGAATTTAAAAAACCAACGACTAACTTCCAGAGCTTAAGGCATCAAGTGTCTGGGAAGGAGGCGAAGCTCCCTCAGGGTTCCTAACACCCAACACTCTCATCTAAAAATCTAGGCTACGTTCCCTTTTAGTCTTACACATTTACTAAGAACTTACAAACTTCTTACTTACAAGATTCCATTGCTTCATTTTCCCCTTTGTCAGATCCTACAACAAAGACACGAAAAACCAGTCTGAGGCCAAAAGGGAATCATTTCTGAAAACCCAACTCTTCCATGAAATGAGAATTCTAACCTTAAACAGCTGGTTATAACTTTTGAGTTTTAATTTTCAGTGAATGATTTCTCTTATCTAAAAGCATCAGATCATGGCAGCATAAACCAATGAAATAAGCTTAAATGGGCGGGGGAAAAAAAATCCGACCCATGTGTTCCTATTCCATTTAGTCAAATATCAACTAACTCTTCAAAGCTAAGAATTGGACCATTTTCACAATACCCTGATTTTGTTTAGCCAAGCCTATAAATTAGTCGGACAACAATTAAATCTTATTTTTAAAATAGTCATGTCATCTCACCACACAGGGGCTAGCAAACAGTCTAGAACAACTCCTAAGAAGGAAAAAACAGTATATCAGGACTAAAATAACCCACACTCTGCTAGACAGCCTTTTAAAAACAAAAAATTATCTCAAATGATGCCTGATTCCATGGACTAGCTAATTATTACAAAAGAAACAGCATTAAAAGGCTGGAAAGAAGCTATGTTAAGACTTGCTTTCACAATGGTTACAGCCTTAAATTTCTATATATTATGAATTCCAGTGAAAAGTAGGAACTTGGACCATGTCTAATCAAGTATGTCTTCATTAACCTTGGTCCTGTTCATTTGAAGAGATCCCCAAAGATACATCAGTGACGTTTTCAGGGTTCAAATGCGTAATGGCATCAGAGATTCTGTCAAGAGAGATGAGGGCTTCTGCCGCATACAAATGGCCCAAAAACCTAAAGTAGGAAACAAAATGAAGCAATCAATGCCAAATGGTCAAGTATTCTGCCACAAAATCTTCTGTGAAGAGGCAGGCCTGCATTTAAAGGTTTCCGATCACAAAAAAAGAGGTGGAATGTAAGAGTTTAAATGTAATGGAACAGTCATTCAGCAACACTTAAATGTTAGTAATCCATATCACAGATGTTGCTGGTTGAACACAACTGGAGAACAGTTAGAAAATTCAGTCAGTTCATACTTGGAGAGGCACCTAGTCTGACAGAATTGGGAACTAGAGGATCTGGCTTTAAATCTGTGTGGCTGTGGGCAAAGCCCTTAACTACAAAAGATCCTGGTTTTTCACTGGGAGTAGATGGCCTTATGGGTCACTTCTACTTCTAGATACAGGACCCTATACTTCCTGTGGAATTCTGAGTTTCCTTCCACATACAATGAGGGAATTGACTAGATCATTCCTACAAGTGCTTCAGGCTCTCAATCCCACCCCCTTTCTGAGGGGAAAGTTCTACACATGTGATTTCCTTGGTGTGGGAGATCAGGCCACATGACACTAACCCGCACTTAAGACTGCCCAACGTGTCTGCGACTCACAAACTTAGAGAGTTACTTGAGTCACAAAGAGGTCATACAGTGGCCAGGGAAGCAGGACTTGAATGCAGGTCTTCCTTATTCTAAGACTAATGCAGCTATCCTGAAAGCAAGAGGGTGCTCGGCTGAGAAGGCATCCCAGCAGTCTCACCGCTGCCTCTGGGGAGACATGTCCCGCTCCAGCACTTGAGCCTGAGAGCTGGAAGGGGCAGTTGCTCTCCTCCCCTAGGGTCAACCGGTGCCTTGCCTGATAACACACCGCTCAGGGGCAGGTCCTCTCCATCACACCCAACTGTGACTCTGAGCCAGGCCACAGTGGGTATAATTCATCTGGGTGCTTTCCTCGACTCCTTTGCAAAAGCAAAAAAAAAAAAAAAAAAAAAAAAGGTGGGAGGATATGGCGTGGCTACATGGAATATCAGACTTTTCAGATGCACTCACTGGTTTTGCTGCTATTTTTCTTTTCTTTTTAAACTTTTTTCCCCCTCCAGTTGCATACAGAAACAACAAGGGTGGGTATATATATATATATATATATATATATATATATATATATATAGTACATTCATTCATTCATTCATTCATTCTTTCTTTTTTTTTTTTTGATATATATTTCCCTATGAATCAAATTGAGAGAGAAAAATCAAAACAAAAGAGAAAAAGCACGAGAGGAAAGAAAAAAGAAAAGAAAAAAAATGAACATGGCATGTGTTGATTTACATTAATTCTCCAGTTTTCTCTCTGGATGTGGATGGCATCTTCCATTCAAAGTTTATTAGGATTACCTTGGATCACTGAACCACTGAGAAGAACCAATTCCATCATAATTGATCATTGCACATTCTTGCCACTGTTGTGGACGGTGTATTCTCTGGTTCTGCTTGTTCTGTTCAACATCAGTTCATGTAAGTCTCTCCAGGCCCTTCTAAAATCATCCTGCTGATTGTTTCTTACAGAACAATAATATTCCATTACATTCATATCCCATAACTTATTCAGCCATTCTCCAACTGATGGGCAGCCATTCAGTTTCCAGTCTCTTGCCACTATAAAATTTTTTTGCATATGTAAGATTCTTTTCTCTTTTTAATGATCTCTTTGGGATACAGGCCCAGTAGAAACACTGCTGGGTCAAAGGGTATGCACATTTTATTAACTTTTTGAGCAATAGTTCCAAATTGCTCTCCAGAATGGTTAGATCAGTATTCCACCAACAATGTATTGATGTTCCAGTTTTCCCACATCCCCTTTAATATTTATCATTATCTTTTCCTGTCATCTTAGCCAATCTGAAAGGTGTGAGGTGGTACCTCAGAATTGTTTTAAGTTGCATTTCTCTAATCAATAGTGATTTAGAGCATTTTTTCATGACTACAGATGGCTTTACTTTCTTAATCTGAAAATTGTCTCTTTATTCATATCCTTTGACCATTTATCAATTGGGGAGAGACTTATATTATAAATTTAAAACAATTCTCTATGTATTTTAGAAATGAGGCCTTTTCTACTGGGTTTGTATTCTAAAGAGATCTTAAAGGAGGGAAAGGGACCCACATGTGCATTTTAAAAATGTTTGTGGCAGCCCTCTTTGTAGTGGTAAGAAGCTGGAAACTAAGTGGATGCCCATCAGTTGGGAATGGCTGAATAAGTTATAGTATATGAATGTTATGGAATATTATTGTTCTATGAGAAACAATCAGTAGGATGATTTCAGAGAAGCTTGGAGACACAAACTGATGCTAAGTAAAATGAACAGAACTAGGAGGTCAGTGAACACGGTAACAGCAAGGTCATCTGGTCAATTCTGATGGAATGGCTCTTGTCAGCAATGAGATGATGAAGACCAGTTCCAATGGCCTTGTCATGAATAAAGCCATCTGCATCCAGAGAGAGGGCAATGGGACTTGAATATAGACCACAACATAGTATTTTCACTCTTTTTGTTGTTGCTTGCTTGCATTTTGTTTTCTTTCTCAATTTTTTCCCTTTTTGATCTGATTTTTCTTGTGCAGCATATTTGTGGAAATATATATAAAAGAACTGCATATGATTAACATATGTTGGATCACTTGTCATCTGGGGAGGGAGTGGGAGAAAGGACAGGAAAAAATTTGGAACACAAAGTTTTGTAAAGGTGAATGTTGAAAATTATCACTGTTTATATTTTGAAAATAAAAAGCTTTAAAAAAAAAAAAAAAGAAACGAGGGCTTTATTAGAAACACTGACTATAAAAATTATTTCCCAAGCCTTCTGCTTCCCTTTTAATCTTTGTTGCACTAGTTTTGCTTGTGCAGAATTTTTTTTTTTATTTTAATATAATCAAAGCTGTCCATTTTTGCATTTCAAAATGTTTTCTAGCTCTTCTTTGGCTATCACTTCCTCCCTTCTCTAAATATATGACAGCTAGACTATCCCTTGCTCTCTTAATTTGCTAGCATCACCCCTTTATGCTTAAATCATGTACCCATTTTGACCTTATTTTGGTATAAGTTGTAAGATGTAGATCTATGCCAAGTTTCTGACATACTATTTCCCAATTTTCCCAGAAAGTTTTGGAAATAGTGAGTACTTATCCCAGAAGCTGAGTTTACCAAACACTAGGTTACTATAGTAATTGATTATTGTGTCATACGTATCTAAACTTTTTCTGTCATCTACTACTCTAAAATAACTGCTGCTTCATAACAGTTTTAGATTTAGTATGGCTAGGCCACGGTCCCTTGCTTTTTTTTTTTTTTTTTTTTTGATTACCTTAATATTCTTGATTTTTTGTTCTTCCAGATGAATTTTGTTATTATTTTGTCTAGTTGTATAAAATAACTTTTTAGGAGTTTGATATGGCACTGAACAAGTAGCCTAATTTAGGCAGAATTGTCATTTAAAAATAAATTAGCTTGATCTATCCATGAGCAGTTGCTATTTTTCCAATTGTTTAGATCTGACTTTTTTTATGTGACTACAAAAAATTGTAATTGTCAGAATTATTTTTCTTTAAAAACATCCATTGTTATAAGAAATGGTTCTCTGAAAGAAGAGGAAATCTACATAATATAAAAACAAAAACATTAAAAAAAAAATTTTAGTTCAGTGTAAACAGGGTAAAACACCCTCTTCCAAGGGTGTACTTTCTCCCCCCCCTTTCCTTCTCATGTCAATGGCAGCCCCCTGGTTCCAACCATCTGTCCTCATTTCACACCTGGGCTGCAACAAAGTCTCCTTGCGGGCCTCCTTCCTCTTAGTCTCTCAAAGATCCCTTTCAGCCTGCATATGTCCATTTAATTAATTTTCTCAAAACACAGCTTGTTTGTGACACCTCCATGCTTAAATATGAGCATGAGCTACCAATTTCATGCAGGAGTCCAAATTCCCAAATGAACTAGCTCTGACAACACTCAGTAAGTGGCTCTGACCCAAACAAACCAACCCCATTGGGGTGTTAGCAAGAAGCCAGTGGACCAAGTCTGGATCCCATCTCTACTCTTGATTTTTCTGGGTTAGGTCTCAGTTTCCTCTCTGTCTTATAAGGTCCTTTCCAGTTCTGGATCGGCCATCCATCACAGTCCCAACTGAGGTCAGTTCAATTCCAGACATGTTGATGTATTTCCAGCCTAATTGCAGAATTCTCCCTGGTACAGGCATATACGTGTTATGCTTTGCCACTCACTCTGGCTACCTTCCTGTTCTGTGTGCTCAGAACCTGACCTTGCTTTTCAGGTTCAGCCTCTAACGAGTGCTGACCTTTATGTTGCACCTGAAGGGTCACCACGTCCCTCATGAACATCAATTAGCACGTGTGACGCCTCTGACATTAAGCCAGGCACTAAACTAGCTTCTGAGACTGTACACTTATGCTTTCTACCTTCTGACTGTTACCCAACACAGTTTCTAGATATCACGGTTCAGCACAAGAAATTCAATGGGGATTTGGGGGGAATTTTGCAGAAGTCCCTGACAACAGGTGAAGGTCAGCATATAACACAGAAAAAAATTTTAAAACTCAGAAACAAGGTGGTGGAGCCACGCTGGCAGGGGTTCACTCGAGCTCTCCCCCAAACCATTCCAAATGCTTTTAATGATTCTAAACAAATTTTAGACTTTTAGAACCTACAAAAAGATGGAGTTCAACTTAGCCAAAAGACTAATGAGAAGTTCACCAGGAAAAGGTGGGTTACAGCAGGGTGGGAGAGCAGCCCAGCCTTGGGGCCTCTGGATGGGTGGCAGCAGCAGTGGTGGCTCCTGGAGGTTTCAGTCCACAAATTGGGAAGGGGGTTGGACGGCTGGTTAGGAGGAGTCTCTTTAGCACTGAGAAGTTTTGCTCTCCCTCAGATCTGAGATGTAGTCCTGGCTCACAGTCTCAGGACAAGGAAGAGCACTAGCACACTCAAACTCTGAGCCACATTGGACTGGGGACCTTCCGCACAGTTCCAGGGCAGACAAGAGTGCTTGTGGTCACTCCCAGACCAGGAGAGCAGTAAACACACTTCTCCTTAAAGCACACTAGCCTGGAAAATCTGAAAACTTAACAGTCCCTGGAAGGATCTCTGAAAACGACTGCACAAAACCCCTGAAGCTTGGGACAGGGCACCCTCCACTCTAGAAAAACAAAAGAGTAAAAAGCCAAATAATAGGCTGGGAAAGTGAGCAAACAACAGAAGGATTTTGACCACAGAAAGATACTATAGTGCCAAGGGACATTTAGAAGAAGGTAACAAAGTCAATGGTCCTACATCCAAAGCCTCCAAGAAACTGAGAAATGCATAAACTCTATGAAGAATATCCCCTCTGGTGGGAAGGGAGGGCCAAAACATTTTACCTGGATTTTCCAGATTGCAGGAGTGCTAGGCCCTCAGCCCTGCAGTGTAGAAGGCTTTGCTATAAAGATTAAAAAAAAAAAAGAAAGAAAGAAAAATGGCCCAATTCTCACCTGCCTCACCTGCCAACTTGTGGCAGGACCAGGCCTCCATCTCTTTAAGTCTTAGGACAGGAATGGTGTGACATCAGTAAGAAATAAATCATCTTCTGTTTGAGAATACAACATATACATATAGAAGGATATATAAAGTAACTCTGGGAAGAATCAAGAAAAGTTTTAGGTAGAGGGGGATACTTGAACCAAGTTCTAAAGGTGACTAAGAGAGGGAGGGAGGAGAGAAAACATTCTATAGATGGAGGGCAGGCTTTGTTAAGGCTTCAGCTCACCCCATCCTCAAGATATTAATACACAGAATAGACATTATCATCATCCTTATTTTAAAGATGAGGAAATAGAGACTAAGTAAGGTCCGATGACTGCTCATGGTTTCCTAGTCAAGTGGAAGCTAAGACTAGAATTCAGGTCTCCAAATTCAGGTCGTTGAATGAATAGGTAACTTAATAAAAATGAAAAAAACACTTCTGAAGAACATATGGTATGCCAGGCACCGTGCTGGGGAGATCAACGTGAAGAGAGACAACTCTTGCCCTCCAAGACCTTATGCTCCGGTGGGGAAAATACCATAGAGATGAGAGGTAGAAAAGGAAGGTAGTTTTGACCCAAGGTCTCCCTAAGCATGACGACTCGATCCAGAAGGCAATCCCACTCTACGCCCTCAGCTGATGAAGGTTCCCAGAGCAAGGGAATACATGGGGTAACCGGAAGATGAGAGCACGCTGGTGCAGGAAAATGAAGCGTGGTCTGAGCTAGTCGCTCATCGTGGAAAGAGCATCCTATGACACTCAGTCTTCAATCCAGAGGTTGGGAGTCCCAGAAATGGAATCAGAGTGTGGATCAGAAACGTGTGCCTCATCTGTGTCCCACACAGCCCTGACCTCCACGGCTTCATCTCTGATTAATGAAGAGCATTGTCTGGAAGGAACAACTGCCACCCTCACCATTTGGCTGTGTAGGATATGGGCTAGTTCTTTCATTCTAAATATGGACTAAATGGTTCTATGCGAACAGATATAGACAGTCTTAAGAATGATTTGAAGTGGCCAAGACTAGAAACTGATTAGATTTGTAAATATATGTCTCTGAGGGGTTTGTGAATCAAAAACACAAAAGCCAGCCATGTCCCTCACAGAGCTGGCTCAAGCGACAACAACTTGTGGCAGGACCAGGCCTCCATCTCTTTAAGTCTTAGGATAGGAATGGAGTGACACCAGTAAGAAACAAATCAGCTTATGTCAAATTTTGTTGTCTGGACAAAGGGTATGAAGAAGAAAACACCCAAAAGGGAAACAATTTTAACACATATAATGAAGTCAAACTTACTTAAGAGATCCTGACAACTTAGGCTGTTGAAGTAGTTTATCTGCATGATTCAAAGCCATGAGGTTGTCACCCAAGGCCAGAGCAACATAAGCACTACAGGCGAGGATAGAGCACCTGGAACAAGAAAATGAAAGAAATATTAGTGAGATTTGTGAAATGTGAAAAATGTAAGAAATCTGCCTCTGTGATCACTTGGGGTACAACACAAACGTAAGATGCTATAAGGCTTAGTGGGGAAATACTCATGATTATAACTGATTAACAAAGCCATGTATTGGCCACATGTGCTTTTTATTTTTCAAAATACATGCAAAGATAAGTTTTCAACATTCTTCCTTGCAAAACCTTGTATTGCATATTTTTCTCCCTCCTTCCTCCCCACTTCCCTAGATAGTGAATAATCCAATATAGGTTAAACATGTGCAATTCTTCTAAACATATTTCCACATTTATCATGGTATACAAGAAAAATCAGATCAAAAGGGGAAAAATGAGAAAGAAAAGACAAGCAAGCAAACAACAAAGAAGGTGAAAATACTATATTGTGATCCACACTAAGTCTCCATAAGTCCTCCTCTGAATGCAGGGTCACATGTGTTTTACAAATCACATTTGTAAGCATTCTTTCAAATTAGCTTTCACAAAGAAAAGACATATATGTGCAAAAATGTTTGTAGTGACTCTTTTCATGGTGGCAAAGAATTGGGAAATGAGTAGATACTCATCAATTGGAGAATGATCTCTGGTATATGAAAGTATGGAATATTATTATTCTATAAAAATGACAAACTGATTTAAAAGCCTGGAAAGATTTACATGAACTGATGTTGAGCAACACAAATTGATGCTTTGAGCAAAACAAACAGAACCCAGGAATATAACACAGTTACAGCAAGACTGTGTGATGATCAACCATGACAAACTTGGTTCTTCTCAGCAGTTCAGTGATTCAAGGCAATCCCAATAAACTTTGGATAGAAAACACCATCAGCATCCAGAAAGAAAACTGTGAATGAATGTAAATCAACATATGTTATGTTCACCTCCCCCCCTTTTCTTTTCTGTCATTGTTTTTCTCTTTTTTTTCTGATTTTTCTTTCCCAACATAATTCATAAGGAAATAAGCTTTTAAAAAACCAAAAGAATGTACATGTATAACCAAAAAGAAAGTTTTTTTTTTAATGTGTAATTGGGAAAAATTAAAAAAGAAAAACTATTCTCCTCCTAGTCATATGGGTGAAATGATGTATTTTGTCCTAGTCTCTAATTTTCTCGAAGTTATAGTTTACGTTCAGGTTAGGAAAACACTCTTCGAATTTCTATTATATGAGATAAAATGTTAGTATTTCCCTCCCCCACCCAACTGTTTTTCTCCTAGAGACTATTGCATTTCTTTACAAATTTCTTATAAAGATTTTATTTGTTAATTGGTCTATGATAATTATTCTTTGCTTTGTCTCTTCTTTGGTTAGAATATAAGAACTATATTTATTGTCATAAAATAATGCTGTCTTTTGAAAATAATTTTTGGTTGTACAGGTCCTAATTACCCTTGAAATGTCTGCTAAAATTCACTTGTAAACGCATCTGGACCAGGGTTATATTTTCCCTTTCTGTATTTTCCTAATGGCTGCACTGACTTCTTTTTCTAATGTTAGTTTAAGAATTGTCTTGTTAATTTCAGTATTTTATAGTTTTGATTTCTGACATGTGGCTTTATGGAGCAGTTTCTAACAATTCATTTCTAGTCTACTGTGAATTTATTTTGTTGATTTGACTTTCCTCTTTTTCTTCATCATCTAACAGCTGATGGATTAACTTTTTTTTTTTAAACTGACAAACTTATCTATTTCTCCTCTAAATTTCTGGATTTCTTCTGTCCTTGTTTAAAGTTGTTAATCTGTAGATTTCCTATCCTTTGCATGTTTGTTAGTTCAGTGATTCTCCTAACTGGTTAATGTAATTTTTTAGATAAAAATTTTTCTCTGAGGACTACATTAACTACATCCCATAAGCATTAAGAGTATGCTTTTCCAGTATTATATAATTATTTATTATGTCTCTGATTTATTCTTCTACCCACTCATTATTCAGAATGCCATTACTTAGTCTCCATTTAGGTCTGTTTCTTTTGCTTTTATTTCCTATAAATAGCACACCACTATTGTCTGCTGTGATCTATCAAGAATATGTTTATTATTTCTGCCATTTTACATTTATGATTCCTTTACGTCTGAGCACATAAAAATACCATGGGATACAAGAAATCTATCTTAATATTCTCATTTCAATGTCTCCTAAGATCAGTAAAATTTAATTTTCCCAAAACTCTCTATTTTTCTTCATCTAGAATTTCTAATTGTTTTTAATTGACTTGAGGAAAGAAATTTTTTTCAATATTATCAATATCTTTATGTTATTCATGTAGAGCAAGCCATCTTAAACTATGGTTTATGACCTTATATGGGATCTCGTAAATGATTTATTATCAGTAAATGTCTAATTTGTATACCTATTTTATATACGTCTGCCCAGGGTCACATAAAAATTTCTTGACTGAAAACAGAACATGAATGGAGAAAATTTGAAAAGCCATGATCTAGGGTGTTTCTTTGGTTTGTTGTTTTTTAAACTTACAGTGATTTTTTTCCCCATAGTATTACTGTACAGCATATCAGGCATTAAATATATTGTAGTTTCTCTGTTTGCTTCTACAAGTGTTATCTGAAATCGTGACTGCAACTCTTTTTAAAAATGTAGTCTGTCTTACATGAACTAATGCTAAGTAAAGCGAGTAGAACCAAGAGAACATAGTACAGAACAATAAGATTATGTGATGATCAACTACGATGGACTTGGCTGTTTTCTACAATTTCAACAGACTTGTGATGGAGAGAGCAATTTGCATCCAGAGAGAGGACTATGGGGACTGAATGAAAATATTATTTTCACCTTTTTTGTTATTTGCTTGCTTTTTTTCCCTTCCTAATTTTCCCCACCTTTGATCTGATTTTTCTTGTGCAGCATGATAAATGTGTATGGAAGAACTGTACATGGTTTAATCTATATTGGATTATTTGTTGTCTAGGGGAGGGGAGGGAAGAGAGAAAAATTTGGAACACAAGGTTTTGCAAGGCTAAATGTTGAAAACTACCTCGCATATGTTTTGAAAATAAAAAGCTATTATTTAAAAAAAATTTGGAAGAATTTTTTAAAAAGTATAGTCTGAGGAAAAACATTTTGTCAAATACCCTCCATTTTCACTCTTTTAGGTATATTCCATCTATGTATTAACTTTTTGACTTTTTTTTTTAATCAGTTATTCCTCCATTTTTTTACTTTATGTGGGGGAATTTAATCCATTCCTACTTAATTATTAAGTCTGTGTTTTCTCTCTCACTAATTATACACAATTCATGTATTTGTATTTTTTCCTTCATCTTACTAGCGTCTACCAGGGGTTTTGCTTATACTCATCTCAACTTGTCATTGTGTTTGTTCTTTAGAAGGAATATCTTAAATGCTTCCCCCTTGCTGAAGATTAAGTTATTTTCTGTTACTTAGGTTCCATTTTACAGGATATATTGAGTGCTAACTTTTAAAAATACCATTTTCCAGTTTTCCCTTTCATTTCTTATAAAGAAAATAATCCCATATCATTGCTATTGTTCTTATAAAAGGTGTTTCCCTGAACATCTGCAAAATTTTTTGTTTTATGATGTTACTATGAAATCTGACTATAATCTTTCTTGACAAGTTATACTTGAGAGGTTTTTCTGGAGGTATTTTGTAGAATCTCTTACTCTATTTTTGGCCATCTGGTTCCAATAAATTCTTTGCAACTTCCTTGTAAGAATTTCTTTTATCATGGTACCCAAATTTTATTTTTCACTGTTTTTTAAGAAGTCCATGATCCTTAGATAATTTCTGCACTCCAAAGTCTACACTTTTATTTTGGATTTCCCCATATTCTTTCAATCTCATCTTTTAATTTTCTTCAATAAAATTTTCTTTCACTTCTGCACTCCCATCCTGCTGTTCTCTTTTTCTGGGAATTTACTGTTTTGATACTAATATTTCTTGTTTTTTGTTCTTGAAACACCACGGGAGAGATTAAAAATAAATAAATAAAGAAGTGAGCACAGTATGTGTTCATTTATATTCAATCTCCTTAAATCTTTTTCTGGATGCAGATGGAATTTTCTGTCCAACATCTACTGGGATTGCTTTTGATCCACTAACCACTGAGAAGAACCAAATCGTTCATAGTTGCTCATCGCACAATCTTGCTGTTATTGTGTACAATGTATTCTTGGTTTTGCCTGTTTTCTCATCTATAAAATAAGTTAGAGAAGAAAATAATAAGCTACTCTAATATCTTTGTCAAGAAAACTCCAAAATGGGGCCATGAAGAGTCAAATACAACAATATCTTGGACATTTTCATTCAGTTTTTAAATTATATTGCTGAACTACTCTGAAGATTTTAAAAAATTGTTCTCCTCTTGACTTTGAAGGCCTGGCAAAATTTGTTGCAATCCTTTTACCTTTATCAGGAGATATCTTATTTTTCTTCACTGTGAAGAATTTACTCAATGAAACAGCTTTTTGGGGGATTATTCATTTGTCCTCTTCAGTCTGTGTTTTTATCCATCACTCTTGAATTTTCTTGTGTCCTTGCTATAAAAATGCTTCTATTAAAACTTTCTTTTTAACAGACTTCTCTCTGCTCACTTTACCCTACTCCCTCTCTCTTCCCATCCCCAGCCAACTACTCTACTTCTCCTCCACTCTCTTGTCCCAAGAGCACAGACCTCTTTTTTTTTTTCCTTTCTCATTCTCATTCTCTTGGTTTCTAGGGTTTTCTCTGTAGCTGACTCTTTGCAATCTGAAATCTGACCTGTCGGATCCTTTAAAATGAAGTGGCAGTGGAGGGTGAGGTTGGGGAAAAATTGTTGAGGACAAACTTTAAGAAGTTTCTGCATTTGGGATTTTTCCATCTTTCTCTTGGCCAGACCCTCAAAGTATGTTGCACTGGCTAAAGCCTGATTTGGGCAGAATGTGAGCTCTCTCCAGGAGACAAGGAGCTAGCCTAATTTATCTTTTCTTCATCCAAGCACTGTGCTCTGTGCATAGCAGGCACCTAATACACATTTTTCTGTCAACTCCTGCTCTTGGTGAGATTCTTCCACTTCACAAAAATAGCTCTTTTGAGATTGCTCAAAGCCCAAATCTTTTCAGGATGTTTGCTAAAGGGCTTCTTGCTGAGAAAGCAGATTGTTGTTTTTTGTTTTTCTCTTTAGGGATGAAATATGAATGCTGTTGGACAAGTCTCATGTCAAGCATGCTGTGGGACGCCCGGTCTGAACTCTTCTGACAATTGGTGGGCCACTCTAGCTTCAAATTTCTAGCAACTGTCAAGCCCACTTTGAGTCCAGAAGTCAGTCATGTAATTTGTAGCAGGGCCTGAGACTGGTTTATTTCTCTTTCCCAGGAAGCTCATATGTTCATTATAACAAGGAGGTAAAGAAGCTCTGTTTTCCTGTTTTCTACCCTGGCTTTTCCAGGTTAAGATGTCACATCTAATTGCAGCAGTGACAAAAGTTCTAACAGAAAAAAACTTAGTGAAGTTAGTGAAGTTTGTTTTCTTTCCAATTTGAAATCTTCACCTAATAACAAATGGTTAAGATTTTGATTAAAATTCAAATTCACACCTACAAAGTGATCTCTTCCCCCTGCACGCATTCTCCAAGCTACATTTGCTCTTCCTCTCTCCCAGTTCCTCCTCCCAGAAGAAACAGCTTCTCCCTTTGTTTTCTACTTCACCCCCATCTCACGTAAGAGAAATAAACAGCCCACTTAAAGCTCCTCACCCAAGTTTGTGTAAATCTGGTAGTTATCTACTTTCACTACAAACATATATGGCCTAATTTCCTGAGACCACTGTAGAAAACACTGATTTTGATGACTACCACTCAAAATACTGTTCCTCCTGCCCACCCCCCAACCCCAAACTCCATCTCCGAGTCACTGTCCAATCTGTTTTACCAAATACTCAAGAGATCTGACAGTTCATTAGACCGGAAGAATTGTGCCACAAGGGAAAAGACAAGCTTCTTCCTCCCCACCCCCCCAAGGATTTGACCAAACTCCACAGGCCCCCTACATACAGAGTCCCAGGCCCCCGGAGGCTCTGGATTCTGGTGATTTGGACTAGAGAGAAGGAGGAAAAAAAACCTTCTTTCAAACCACCAATCACACCAAACAACCTGTTGGATAAGACTGGGAAAGGTTGCCAACCCACACATTCTGTAGTTAACTAGCAGACTGTCTTTCAGGCCTGGCAGGTCCAAAAGTGCTCCACCTGAGCTGATTCACATCTTGTCACATTCCTCATCCCCAAAGAGCTCACGTTCCCACAGATTCACAACCACTTTGTGAAAAGTCACCCCCAAGGTTAATTCCCATTTCCCTTGATTTGTCCAGAACGGCAAACTGGCAAACACCTGAAACAGGATCAGAATCCAGGTGTTCCCAATTCTCAATTCAGCCTCTTAGTTTATCCAGCTACAAGGACTGAAACATGTCAGATTACATCAAGTCCAGCTACTGGCTGCAGATTAAGCATTCCTACTACACAACAAACTAACATTTCGGCAGCAAATAAAATATGGCTAGTCAGAAATCACAGAGAGTTCAAAATGCTTCTCAAATTCATCATGCCGCTTTCCATTAAATGTTGATTTCTCAAGAGACTTTAGACTAAACTCTTCTCCCCTCCCCTAATTATACGAAGTTAAGTTGGGGTCTTCCTCTGCCTCATCTTCTAAGGTCTCAATCTCAAGGAAAAATCACCGTGGTGTCCCTGCCCTAGGAGTTTTCTGTCTATATGACATTTGCTTATTCTGTGCAGGTTTGAGTCCACAGAGTCAGCGTGTACTATTCCTCATACTAATGTAAATTCTTCATCACAACTTGCTAGTCAAATGGACCAGGAACATCTCTGTGTACAGGGCCAAGCACTAGTAAATCTTGTTGAAAAGTTACTGCTGGAGCTGTTCTGCTGTTGAATATACAGACATAGTGGTTAGTAAATTACCCCCATTGGATTATGTGGCGTGGAATTTTTATACTAGGAACAGCAGCAAGTCAGAATTCACAGGAATATAATTTTCTTCAATACATTTAAAAATAATTTTCAAACATATTTAGAGCATAACTCATTTATCTTTAAATCACTATTTAAAAAACAAAACAAAACAATGGATCACAAAAGTATTTACTAACTTTAATGGAAAAGAATTTGCTCTACATACTTTAGGTTCCTAAAAAAACTAATGAATTATTCTGTGTCTAACTGATGATGTCTAGGGAGTAGACTTTGCAGGCCTGGGATCAACAAGGAATATTTTTTTATTTCCTCCTGCATGCATTTTTTTTTTTTCATTTTTTTCTGCCTATATTTTTGTAGCAAATGACAAATTTTAAAAGTTCCTTTTTCTTGGGATGTTTTTCAGCTTTAATTTAGTACCCTTTCGAGTACTTTCATCCCCACCAGCCCGTGTCATGTTCCACTTCTTTCCACAAGTACACACAATTTCTACTCACCCCTAACAGCAAACTTCATGAGTTTTAGGAAATGAGAGTTCCACTAAAGTTTCAACTTCAAAGCAAATGAAAAAATCAGTGCATCAAAGTCTCGTTCATTATTGACTAAAAGGAACTGGAAAACAAATTAAGTTCCTAGAGACTACAACTGAATGAACTTGTGAATTTCTTAACCATCAGGGGCCTTATAGTATTTTTGTATCAGCACTCAAAAACCTGATGATTTTAGATTCAGCACAGTATCATACAAGATATCACATTATCATACAAGAAAATTCACAGGGCTAAAACAAGGAACACCTTTATTAAAATACTTTTAAAAATTAAAACACTTAATCTTAATGCAAACTGTAACAAAATTAAATATTTACTCAGTCATTTACTGCATCACTACGCTACTTGCTTTAATAAAGTATTGGAGATATGAATAAAATTCATCTAGAATTGATGCTGAATTAAAAGTTTGTGGGAATACACACAATTTTAAGCTTGCAACTTACTGTACTCATTACCGTGTAAGTATTCGAAGGGAAGAGCAAGAGGATGTTTTTCTGTTAAAACACAAGATCATTTTTCTCCCACTGCCTTTTCTCCATTTGTCACAACTGACAGGCAAAGGAAACAATTTCTTACCGATTACTGGTAGCTAAGATCTAACTTTTTTTCCTCAATTTCGTAAGGGAAAAATAATTTGAGACTTCAGCTTTAAAGCCTTAGATACATTTTAAGAATAGTCATAATTCTTAATATTTTATCTACTTGTAGCACTCATTTAAATTAAGGCTCAAAGATTTTTTTTAACCCCAATTTTCTGAATAAAATACGTGATATCTCAACTTTTATTTATTATTTTTTTTAATGGCTTTTTATTGACAAAACATATGCATGGGTAATTTTTCAACAATGACCTTTGCAAAACCTTCTATTCCAACTTTTCACCCCTTCCCTTCACCCCCTCCCCCAGATGGCAGGTAGTCCCGTACATGTTAAATATGTTAAAGTATATGTTAAATACAATATATGTATATATATTTATACACTCAACTTTTTTTTGGTTAAAAAAAAATCTTTATATATAGCTTAACTATGAGGTGGAAGTAGGGCTCATTCTTTGGCCCTTCATTTTAGCACAAGTAAGAGGAAGCTCACAATTCAAGTACATAATTTATCTGAGACATTCTCCTAATTTTTAGATATATCTTTTTTTATTAGTCAAAAAAGAATTTAACTGTTTTAATAAATAATATAACAAAGTCTTTTTGTTTTGCCTACATTCTAAAAACACTCTTATAATATACTAAATACATATTTATATACATTTTAATATATTTACTACATAGTATATCTTAAATTTTAATATATAATAATATAATGAAGTCTTGTGTTTACCTACATTCTGAAAGCACTTCTACAATATTTTAAATATATAAATATGATGCCCATACACACATATGCCAACATGTCAATGCAAATTTAGTCCTGTTTCTCTTATGAACAAATATACAAAAAGAACACATTTAAGAGGATGTCACAAGAAATGGCCATTAGAACCATCATAATAAGTTACTGCATATTAGTTATGCTAGAAAAAGGAAATGGCTTACATGATGGTTGCTTTGGGCATTAGAGTTCAAGGGGTCAAACCTAACAGCCTACAGAAGCAGCTATCCATTCTCATTCATATCTCCCTTCCCAGCGAATTCAAAGGAGGAGGTCCCAAGAAAGTATCAAGTTGAAATGAGCCCATCCCTCTGACAGAATCTTTACAGAAACGTCCTCCCGATTCTTCTCGGTGGCCTAGCCCACAGACCCTCACCGGCCCTCTCTCTCTAAGGCACTCCTTTTATGGCTCTGAAAACAATGACAGCACCACTCTGCTTCCCATCCCTTCCCCAGCCCATTTGTCTCCACAACGCTGTCACAACTGCCTGCTTCTGCAGCTCCTGAAGCCCATTCCATCTTGTTCCACTTCCTTTGGTCCATCTGCTCCACACAATAAAAGCTTAATATACACTAGCTAACTAATTTTTAACAATTCATTGTAGTGAACCTGGAATTCCCTCATGGAAATTCTGTAGTTCTGTACTATTCCAAAAGGTACTTCTTTCTGGGACAAAAGGAAGTCACTCCCTCATCCCAGAAATCATTATTCCTACTTTCAGGACACAGAAAAAATAGCTGACTAAACAAGAAAGGAACAAGCATTCAAGAGAAGAAATATTCCTTCCTACAGCACTTCTCTTAAAAGCTACTCTCAGGAGATAAATAATCACACTAATTTCAGGTTCATCTGTTCAGGTTCATAATGGAAAAAAAAATATGGAATGACTAAAGCAAACCAAAAATCCAGACTTTTTCATTCCCTCAAATCAATTTATTCATAAATCCATTAACTGAAAATCACAACATTTTTATTACAAAATTCCCCTGGCAAACACAAGGAAAACAAGTGACTTCCCCAATAATATTTCAAACCACGAGTAAATACTAGGAAAGCAGGTCTTTCTTGGGTGCATTAGTGTCAAAGCTGTGACATTTCCCTCAAAACTTCCCTTCTTTTCTTTTTAGTGTTCACTGAGGTTTCTTGATTTGACAACAATTCCACTCTTTAAAAGAATTAACTAGATAAGGTGACTTCAGTTTCTGCAGGGAGAGCCCAGCGCAGTGCTAGCCTGTGCCTGCTCCTTATTTGAGCCCACATCCTTGGGCTGGATTTAGCTCCTCAGACCCTAACAAACCCAGTTTTGTACAGAACTTGGGAATCTGTTGCATTTATGGAAGCATTTCACATGAGAAAGTTGCAAGCTGTTTTTCTTGCTTTGAACTTTCAGTGATGATCAGCCCCTCCAGACAGCATTTTGGGGGCCATCTCAAAGTTAACACCCCATGTAGCATCCAAAAGATAGAACTGAAAACATTATAGCTTAATTCAAGAACATAATGTTGAAAACACAATTTTAAAACTCAAAAAGCAAGCTTCCTTCTGGGAGTCAAAGGTTAGAAAGACATTTAGGTTCAGCTTTCCTGCTTATAAGCGAAGAACAACAAAGGTGAACTCTCCCTTAAGACAACAGGACACAGAGGGTAAGAATCCAAGATTCACAGGATATTATTGACAGCTCAAGTGGGAAATTACTGTGCACTTTGACAGAAATAAAATAAAACCAAAGAAAGAGTAAAAGACCCAAGGCCAACATGCTTTAGCTGTTTTGACAAATGCTCCTAAACCCTCCTTGGCTTATTGGACTGAGGAGAGCCTGGAGCCCGACCATGGATTGCATTAGCCAACACTTCTCCCTTCTCGTCCCCACCTCATACAGAATAAGAGGTGAGGTGCAAGGAAATACATTTCAAAGCAATGTAACTCCAAACTACATAGTAGTTTGTAATAGTAATAAAAAATAATATTTGACTATAAGTGAAAGCTCTTTCAACTGCCTAATTTCTTGCCTTTGTCTTAATCCCATGGTAATCTCAACAAATAGACTGTGACAACTTTTCTTGCACAACCATAAAAAATATGTCTAAATTCATACTAACGTTTAACCCACTATCTTGGAACAAATGGTGACTAATTTTTACAATTATTAAATGGGAACATTTTTTAAAATTTTAAGGATTTCAATGCAATTTGGTACACATATCTTCTATACAGATGATGATGTGAGCTCCTTGCTATTTGAGAATTTCCTTTCATTTAACAAATTTACAACAAGCTGCCATATTGTTCAGTAGGTATTCAGAGAATGGGAAGGGAATAAGCATTTAGAGAGAGTACCATGTGCCTGCCAGGCATTGTACTATGCACTTTGACCTCATTTGAGTCTCACAATAACCTACAGAATCCCCAAGTTAAAGAAAGTGGGAAAAACATAGATTAAGTAACTTGCCTATAATCTGAGGCCCTTACTGTACTGGACTAGTACTATATCTACTACACCTGCCTCAACTAGAGGTAATTGATTTTCTCAGGAAATGAAGGCTAGCAAACATTTTTTGAATTCCTGCATTCAGAGAGCACAGATAACAATTTTGATAAAAATATTTATGCTTCTAGTATTTTATTATAAGAAAAGAAGAAAAGCTTTATGAGTCACAACTACTGAACTTAAAACTACTTGGATTTGTAGGAAGGGCCAAATTCAATAATGATTTATTCAGAACATAATCAACATTATAAGTTCCCCAAAGACTTGTCTCCATAGGAAAAAGATCCACTGAATCATGTTAAAGATATTCATCCAGCAAAAAACAATTAAAATTTTTGAAGAAAATTAACATTTGTACATCATTAAAAAACAAAACAAAACAAAAACAAGCCATTTTCCACGTCTTGATTGCATTAAAGAGCATTTAATTTTTCATCAGTGAAATATGCAGTTACTTTTCTTTCTTTCCACCTTGTGAAACTTTTAAATTCTGTGACTAAGCATAATTTCATGACAGTATTGTTTGTCAATTCTACTGCATAACTAATAAACAGGCCCAGTCAACAATTGCTAATTATGTACAAAAAATGCTAACACTCATCAGATCTCTCCTTCTTTCCATACCTGACATGCTTGGACTGTCAGACAAAATAAAACCTTTTAAATGCTGTAATGAGATTACATATGGCCATGGGACTATATCCTACAGATATCAAAAATAGAAGGCTCCGACTATACTTACCAAAATACTCACAGTAGCACTTTGGAGCAAAGAATTAATAACAAATTAGGTGCCCATTGGCTGGAAAATGGTTAAATACATTGTGGTATGTGAATGTAATGAACTACTACTGGGTCATTGGATATGAAATATAAGAATTCAGAGTATAAGACTTATATGAATTGATGACACAGAGCAAAAGAAACAAAACTTGGAAAACAATATGAGACGACAACAATACAAATCCAAACAAAAAATAAAAAACAACCCAATAAAATGGAACTGTCAAACAAAGTCTGATCCCTAAGAAAAACTGAATACCTTTCTCCCTTCATTGCAGAAGTGGGGGTCGGAGGGTGTAGAATGTTTCCTAGACCTTCTGACAGTCAGTGTGTTAGATGTGTGACATTAAAAAGTTCAGCATAGTTTCTGAGTGACTAACCATTCTATTAATAATGCTAGCATTTTTATTAATAAAAGGGTCAACAATACTCACAAATACCAAATATGGCAGTGAGCTTATATATGCCTGAGTTTATATGCTTTCCCCTGCAAGAGTAGATTCTGAAGATAGTAACCCACTCTGATTGGTTAACAATCAGAGAATGAACATTACAATGAGAGGTGAACCTATTCTGAGGAAGGACTTGAGATACAAATTTGATTATGCTCATTACTTCTAAATTATCCCCAACCTAGGGCAACATAATCAAAGAATTTATTCTCACCCAAATCAGTAGATCACCACTGGCTTCTCCACCTTAAGATTACATTTCTTTTAAGGTTGATTGGGGTCTGACCAAGAATGAGAGTAGAAATTTAACCATCAGAGACTAAACTTTGAAAGGAGGATTTTAGAAAACAGGGGAGCTCTGGATCTCCCCAAATCACTGGTTATTAATAATCATTTTCTCAAATGGTTTTGCTTTTTTGTCTTCAAAAATGAACATGATTTGAAATCAAATGGCATTAATTAATTTCCGAATGGAATGTCACATCAATATTTTCTCTCACATCATATAGATAATTTAATACTGAGCAAGCTTATGAAAATAACTGAGTTGTTTACTTTGGCTCTAAATTTAAAACAATTTTATTTTAGCACTTACCTTAAGTTTTCTAATTCTTGTTTTCTGAGAGGAGAGGACGGTGGAGCTGGGATGAATTTATCTCCATCATGACTTTTACTGCTGAAAAAAAAAAAAATCTTATTACTTATACAAATTAACCAATAAATCTTTTGTTTTCCATATCATCCCTCACATACTATATACTTAGTAATAGTGATTCCCTTGTGTTATAAAAAGAATTAAATGATAACTGCTTAATGATTTGCTCCTATTACCATTTAATTACTGAGCTATTTCACATCAATTCTTACTTATGAGAAAATTATCAAGCAGATGATCCTTATTTTTTAAATATAAGTAAAAAGATATAATTCCATCGGTGAAAAGAGGGAAGAAATAGAAAGTAGAGGAAAGATGGAGAAAAGAAAAGGAAGAAGGCTTACATAGCACCGACTACTATGTACCAAATACTGTGCTAAGTATTTACAAATACTATCTAAAGACCACTGACCTCTTAATCAAATACTAGTATTACTAAACCAGCTCTTTAGAAAATGTGGACCGGAAGTTTATTTAAAGAGAAGGTAAGAGAAAATAAAATCACTGGTAATTAACTCCAGATCATTTGGGAGTTAAAACTGAGATAATATAGTGTATATCAAGGGACAGTCAGGTGATGTAGTGCCCAGAGCACTGGGCTTGCAGACAGGAAGAACTCTCTTCTCGACCTGAGACATTTCCTACCTGTCTGACCCTGGGCCAGTCACTTCACCCTGCCTGCCTTGGTTCCTCATCTGTAAAATGAGCTGGACAAAGAAATGGCCAACCAGTCCAGTATCTTTGTCAAGAAATTCCCATATCAAACGGGTCATGAAGTTGGACACAACTGAAAATGGCCGAACTACCAACATCAAACACTTTGCAAGCCACAAAAGTAATAAACTACCTCAGACATTTATGGAGTTTAAATTTGCTGAGAGGCAAAATCAGAAAGACTTCCAGAGTTTAAATATACCTCATCTCAACAGCTACAAATTCAAAGCACATTTTTCGAAAGCCGCGGCTCTCTCCTGGGCCCTAGATTTCACATCCCATTGCCCCTTCTCTTTCACCCAAAGTTCTGACCATTCCTCCTCAAGCTGACCTTCCTCCTCCTCCAACATCTAAAAAGTATGAATGGGAACAGCCATCCTTATTGTCCTGTATCTCTACCCTCTCCACCTCAGCTCTGAGGGCTCCTGGTGGGAGGTTTCAGGATGGGCCCTAAAGGAGTCCCTTGTGCTTTCCCTTCAACACCAGCCATATGCTGCCCAATGCCTCAGAAAGTGTGGATACCACGGGAGGTTGCACCAGGAAAAATGTGGGCACAAAGAAGGGGAAGAAAGATTGGGCAAGGCTTTGGGCAAGGCCCAGATATCCTGCTATTAAGAGCCTTCTCTCCTAATCCTAAATTCTCAGATTCTTTGAGTCTACTTAGAAGGAGGAAAATTTGTGCCTTCTCAAGGGCATAAAATCCCATCTAAATCCTTCCTCAGCTCCTGCGCAGCCCTTTTCCACACCTGGAAGCAGACAGGCATCTGCCCCCCAGGACCTTCCCCCAAGATTTTCTCAGGTCAGTGACCCCACAGGACAATGCAGTGAAGGCGTGTACACCTTCGCAGAAAGGTCACTGATGGACTCCACTGCTCTCCTGGTGTAAATGAGGCTGAGCTTTACATCGGCCTCCCCACAGAAATATGTCCTTCCTCTTACAATGGTTACACAGAGAGACAAGTTTACTAAGTGCTCATGGAAACCACGGGACCTCCCTCTGAATCACCACCCAGCTGTGCCCAGACTCTGAGGCCCCCAGTTTTTATTCTTGAAATGTCCTCTCTCCTTCATCCCCAGGGGAGTTATCAAGTGTTCTGCATTGGCCATTCCCTCCAATTTCTCCCAACTCATCCTTTATCTTTCACTTGGTGGTCCCTGTCACCACTTCAAACCTGAAATTGCCCGCCTGCCCCCAGGCAACATGAGAGCTTTTCCATTGAACTTTCTTTTGTCCATTGATTCTCACTAGACTCACACACCAGAGCTGCTTCAGACCCTTCTCTTTCCTCTGAACTCCACCATTAAGTTCAATTTCCCTTCCTCCCCCCATTCTCTGCTCCCCATCCTTGAGCCCAAGTACTCACTTTGCTTCTGCAACTCCCAGGGCAGCCCCATAACCAGTCTGCCAACCTGCATCTTGCCCCAGACCAATCTATCCTGCCTAAAATGTGGCTCTTATCACATCACTCACTCTCTTAAGACTGTCTACAGCAACCACTTGACCCTGAACGCTCCCTCCCACTACTCCCCTACACAAACCACAAACCGTTTCTTACCTACCCCCACCCCACCCTTACACCCTTACTTATGCTATTTCCTTCAGCTCCAATTCCCCCCACCCCCTGCATCGATCATCTCGAATATGTCTCCTCTTCTGGAATGCCTTCTCTAGCCACTGGGACTCTTCCCCTCCTCTAGACTCTGTTCTGAGTCAGTACTGCTGATACTGAAAAGTAATCTGCAAGCCTTAAGGAGCTACATAAATGCGCACTATTATGCTATAGTGAGGTAGAGACTTTCCTTCTGAGAACTGCCAAGTACGCCATGTCAGCTGGTAGGGTGGACCTAGGAGGCAGAAGGGGGCTTGGCCTCTGAGGCTGTTTGATCTTTCCTTAGGATACAGCACTAATTCTGGTGTCTCCCTTCTCCAGATCCTACACAGTGCTGAGTGGGATAGACATGGGGTAATCCCAGAGGAGAGGGAATATAAAGGGACAGCTTTGCCATAGGCGAAGGAGAAGGATGCGGAGAGAAGTAGAGAGAGTCAGAGAAGCAGAGACACACCTTCTCTTGCTTCCCCTGCTGAGATTATCAATAAAGAAAGGCTGTTTGGCACTTTAACACCGGTCTCGTCTCCATGTCTATCTGGGGAGGACTGGTATATATGGCCCTGGCAATCGGTAGCCTTGGGGTAGATTACAGCAAGGGAAACTTAAAAGGAGCCCTGGAGAGGTTATCTTTTTAAAGTTGTCATTTTAAAGTTTCACTTTGTTTTATTTTTCAGCTAGAGTGGGCTGCCTGAGTGGAAAGGAAGGGTTCTCATTTACATGCAGCACAGTTCCTAGCACAAAACCAAACAAATAGAAGATACTTGATTTTTTTCAACTGAAAAGTTTTATTTTTAATATTCTTAATTATTGCTTAATAATTGCTGAGGCAATTGGGGTTAAGTGACTTGCCTAGTTTGAGACCAGATTTGCACTCAAGTCCTCCTGACTTCAGGGCTGGTGAATATTCTTAATTCTTAAAGAATGTATTTATATTCAATTAATATCTTTATGATACAAATATTAAGAAAAATAGCTATTTCATCATAAACATACTCTGCTCCTTTGGTTTACCGTTAATCTTAAAAAAAGCTTAAATCTGCTAAATGTTTTTGTATCTTTAACAGAAGCGGCCAGGGTATAATGAATAGAGAACCAGACTCTTGAGCCAGGGAGCCATGAGACTGAGTTCTGAAACAAATGGACTATGGTTAATCATTTTACCACTTGCTGATCGAGGCAACTCCCTAAGACCATTAGGTGGAGCGATGATACTGATTTGCTGACCGGGAGGGGGCATTTCCTCATTTGGGAAATCCCAGGGCTGGATTACCTGCAAGTCTCCTGACTTTCTGTGTTTTCTGCACTCCCACCCAACTGGCTGCTTGTTTTTGCCCCATTCTCCTGCTTTGGTTCCTGTTGGTCTTCTGGTAACAGCAGCAAGGCGTTCCTGAGACAAATGGCCGCAAACTCCATACTGGCTACAGGAATAGCGGAGGACTGGCCGTCACTTAAAAGAACAAAAGCAAACAGATGAAATGAAAAGTCAATAAGAAATTTGTTTATGGAGGTGGGTGCTAATTATCATTTTTTAAATGTCTTGTTCTACTAGTAATAGAAGTGAAGTCACTGATAATTTTAATCAGTACATTAAAATCCATAGACAGCCTTTCACCTAAGAAGCTTTGAAAGACTGCTTGAAGCCTCCAGCTGCTAGCTCTGTCACCAGAGAAATATGGGAAACTAGCTGGAATATTTATAGAGAATGTGGTCCTTGAATTTTTGAAAGACCATAAATTGAGAAATCCCTCTGGCAGCTAAAGATTTCCAAGCTATTTTGGACACTTATGTATACCAGTAACTAAACAGTCTCTGCTGGGCCCTTTAAGCTACAAATTATCTTATTTAAATATTCTACCCCAGAGAAAGAAGCTTCTAAACAAAAGCCTGAGTGATGGACGGCCAAGTACACATCACACATCCCTCGCCGCCCTCTCTTGGAGAGACAAGGTAAGTGCACAGAGGCGACCAAGGCCAATTTCTTCCACACCATCATGGAGGTTTTGTTTGGAAAGTAATATAAGGCTAGCTACAAGAGAGTCCCTTCTATGACTTAGGCCATTAAATTCAAAGAAAAGCAAACTCCCATATGCAAAACAAAATAAACAAGATGAGGGGGCCACCCTGCCCCGTACTTACTTATAAACCGCATTCTGTATGGACTGGGACGCCAGGACTATCTTTCGATGATAGCCTTGACCCACAATGGACTGTACAATCCCCTTTTTGCTCGGAAGACCTTTAGTCTCCTGTTCTGAGGTCTACAAAACATACAAGGAAAGTTTTCAAGGAGCCTCATGATCACAGTAATAGAATAAAGACAAGGAGATCCATTTCAAACTCATTTTAATTTTCTCAAAGTCTCAAACCTCCCCAAAACATCTCAGGAAGATAAATGGGGGAAGGCAGGGAGAGAGTACCTCTCTTCCTCTCCCTTGTACCAGGGAAAAGGACAGAGAAAGATATCTGCAATGAAGACCAATGGAAAGTGCACCCAAGTCTTTCTGAGATTTGGTGATGTCACTGAGGAGACTGTTAATTTGCTGCAGGAAGCATTTCACTTTATGGAAATGGGTCACAGAATTGAAGGAAAAAACAGTGACAAACGAGTAATGTGGAGGGGCTCACAGAAGAGGAACAGACCTGAACAACTATGGCCTAAAGCAAAAGGATCTCAGGCGTCCAAGACAAAAGCCCACAGGTCAGCAACTGTGCAGAGCATTGTCCAATGAGAACTCCTCGGACATTCACTGTGCCCCGGGAGAGGGAGTCTCCATGTGTGGGAGACTGCTTGTGTATGTGAGGAGGGACAGGGCAGGGAAGGTGCCCAAAGTAGGCTCCCAACTCTCAAGCTCTGGCTTTCAGGGCAGCAGAACCATACATGATCTAAGAATCTGAGTTGGGCATCTGAGGCAACGCTTTCTGTAAAGAATGTGCCTTGGCATATTATAACAATTCACTGCCCTTATTCATCTGTTTTAGAAGTTCCTATTTCCCCAAATTAAAATTTTTAAAGCATGAGCTGGTAAAAAGTAATTTGTGTTTGAATGCCCTTATTTAATTGATATCCAGAAAAGATAGATATCTTTCCCAGGATCCCACAGATTATGCCAGAAGCAGAGTTTGAACTTGAATCCCCTGACTCCCACATCCAAGCCCCTTCCCTCTCTACCATTCTTCCTTTTAACATACTATTTTTGCTGGACCCAATGAAAGGCATCTGACAGAGAGGATCGGGGTTCAAATTTCCCCTTAATCTGGGTGCTCTTTCTCTGTGGAACCCTAATCAAGGTGCCAACATTTAAGTCTTGGTCTGCAAAAGGGGGGGGAGGGGGTTTGGATCCAATGATATTGGGGGAAAAAAAAGCCATCCACAACTTATAAACCTCATTTTGTATGGACTGGGATGCAAGGAAAGTTTAAATCCACAACTGTTTCCACTTAAGAAGAATCTGCTGGAGGGAGGCCTTACAACAAGACTTTGATTCCACATTAAACAAAAATTTAAAAGATAAAATTCTACAAGATACAGAACAGGGGATTTCCAGATGTGCTTTAACAATTTTCTCCTTGTACATCTTGTAGAATTTGACATTCGACATTTAAAAGATCTCCTCAAAGGTCAGGTCAGGAGCTCTCCTGGAGACCCTCAGCTGGCAGCAGCTCAGTTTGGGAGGCTCCCCAGAAGAGGGGCTTGCCACGGCTGTGACCACTGCAACGCAACTCTCACTTCTCCCAACTCCAGTCAGGTTCTGCCAGAGGCAAGTGCATAACAGCATTCTGCAATCCTCCTTCCCTGGAGGCCACCAGAGAGACAGGCTCTGTCTCTTGCCCTTTCTGAAAAACCTTTATTTTTTCCTAGTGGAAATAAATTTCTTTGTTTATCTAACCCCACTTATTCACTAGGAATAGGGAAGCTGATTCACTAGCTATCTGCCTATATCTCTAAAGCAGGAACCTCCATAGTGACTCTGGGGCCCATGAGACTAATCACACTAAGACATTCTAATTTTTAACACAGTAAATAGCTATAGATATAACCCGCCACAACTAAAGCTGCAGGGAGGGAAGGAAGGAGGCCCTCTGTGATTTTTAGAGTATAAAAAGGGGCCTGGTCTAAGATTACAATTGCTGCACTCCCACTGGCCAGAATAGGCACCTTCTAGGCGCCTCCTGGGACTACTCCCACTCTCTCTGGAAGGGCTTTAGTCAATGATTCCTTTTAAAAATGGCTAATGTCCTGTGTCTACACACCCAGGTTTTAGCAATCTCTACATACAACAACTCCCCAACAGGAAGTGAAAGGAGAAAGGAGGAAGACGGCCTGGTCGTCAAGCGGTGACTGTGGGCCGACCCAGGGCAGGGCCGGCAGGCCAGCGACTCACCCCCTTGTTGGCAGCGATGCAGCACTCGGCCAGCCTCAGCCAAAGGCGGGCATTGGAATGATAAACCTGGACGGCTTCGATCAGGCACTCGAAAGCAGCCAGGGGCCGCCCGATGTGCAGCAGCTGAATGCCACAGTTGTACAGGAGCTCATAGCGCTTATTGGTCAGCAGGGTGCACATGGGTCTCCCTGAGAATTTCTTCCCTGGTAACAAGAAGATCTTCATGAAGCCTCATCCTTGTTTCACACTCACTGCACACACCATCCCCACTCCCACCCCCAGCGCATCTCAGCGGAAATCTCAACATCGCCCCTCAGGGGCCAGAACCCACAGGCCAGACTCCAAGGAGCCAGAGAGTCCCTGAGCCAGGCCTGATGTCGCCTCGCACCCTGACAGCTACACGGAGTGCGTGGCCACCTCAGCACCTCCTCCTGAGAAGACCAGGACTCTGAGTCCCAGCTCCGGGGCTCAGGCCCCAGGAGGGTCACTGGCAGCGACTGGGCTTCAAGTACAACAAAAGTACACGCACATACCCACAAACACATGCACAAGCACACACACACACACAAGCCCTCACTTCATGAAAAGGGGACACAAGGGTTGACTTTTATCAACTTGTTAGTGAGGTGACACCTTTCTAATTTTAAATTCCATAGCTTGTAAATGCTGTTGAACAAAATAGAAACAAAAATCAAGGCAATGTATCTTCACATCCCTTATCTCAGTTGAGGCAGCTGAGCAGCCCAGTGATAATGTCAATCAGGAAGATGAGAGCTAAAATTTGGTCTCAGATACTTACTAGCTGTGTACCCTAATCCACTGGCTGCCTCAGTTTCCTCATTTGTAAAAGGGGATAATAACAGCACCTGCCTTCCAAAGTTGTTGTGAGGAGCAAATGAGACTATATTCACAGTGTCTGCCACACAACAGGCACTTGAAGTTAGAGATCCTCGTGCTCTTTACCTTATTTTTATCATTTTTAAAACTTGTCCTGAATTTACAGTACCAAAAAAACCCAAACTCTTCCATAAACAAAGTAGAACAGAAAAAGGGACAAAAATGAAATGGCTACTATGTACATCAAATTTTTTTCCCCTTGAAAAAAGATAATAAGTTCAATATCCAACTTTCAATGTTGTCCCGATTGTCCACAAATTCTTGTATTTTCTTTTATGTTTTACAAAAAGTCCTTCCTTTTTTTTTTTTTTTAAATTATTATTCTGAAATGAACCCGATCGGGCACTCCTCAGGTTAGCTTTGGTAACCCTACCCGGTTGGCTAAAAGGACACTTACCCGGGTCTGTGCTGCCTGCTCCAAGCTGGGCACAGACATTATCATTTTCTTGGAGAGCCTTCTTAAAATAGAAAATCCCCAAATTGTGCTTGCCCATGGCAAAATGAATGCAGCCCAGATTGTTCCAGAACATGCACCTTAAGCATTCACCTGAAAATTAAAAAACAAAACAAAACAAAAGCACATCAAAGTACAGGAGGCCAGAACACTACCTTCTAATGGAGGAACCCCCCACCCTCCCACTGACGGAGCACTCAGAGCAGGGACACAAAGCCAGGCTACTGCAGGGACCCCCAAGGGGCCACTTTCCTGGGCTGGTCCTCAGTGAGCAGAGCCAAGGACCATCAACGGGCCCCTCGCCAAACCTCTGCATCCCTTGTGCTTGGCTTGACCAGCCTTCAGGCTGTGCTGAGGCTGTCGAGGAGAGAGCAGGGAGCCACTCTTCTTAGAGGGCAAGAGCCCGCCTGTTCCCTGGTACTGTCCAAGCTGAGTCAGCCCTGGACAGGCAGGACCCAGGGAAGCCCTTGCAGCCTCCTCATGCAGTTCTGACCCAACATGGCCATGAAGGAGAGCCCTGAGAGACAGAGGTCAGCCCCTCTGCTACGCGAGGCCTTGGCGCCGTGTCAAATCACACTGTGCTATCTAGGCCAAGGAAGAGGTCCAAGGCCCCTGACAGTTAAAATATCAATGACCCAACAAAGGCGTGCGTGCATGCGTGTGTGTGTGTGAATGTGAGTTTCCCCACAGAATTCCTACTATAAAACCCCACAAGCTGGCAAGCTCCCCAAGAGCAGGGAGCGGGGGGAGGAGGTAGGGTGACCCTCAGACTAAGACTGATGCTGGAGGAGGGGGGAGGGAGTTCTCTCGCCTCCTACCAAGCTCTTGTCATGCTACTGCTCTAATGTCAACCAATATCTTGCAGAGGTGCTGGAGGCCGATCCTCTGTGAGCGTCGCCCAGCACACTCTCTTCCCTAATGCTTTCTCTACATGCACGACATGGCCTGGCTGAGCTTAGAGATGGCCATTGTCAAAGCAGGCACTGAAAAAAATTTATACATGTCAGGATTTGATAACTGACTTGCATCTATACCAAATATGACTGACTGCATTTGAAAGCAAATTTCTGGTTTGTCAGTGATTTTAAATTACTCATTTTATTTTTCTAATTGCCCTGAAAAAGTAAAACTAAACTATGCTGAAAAGTGACTACTAACGACTAGAAGGGATATTTATGAAATTCCACCTTTTTGGAAGAAAATGTTTGCAATTCATTTATACTATATACCACCAACTATTTTTTAAAACTCAAAATAATTTAAAATAAAAATCCCTATTTCAAACACAATAGTTTGGAAGTGTTATAAGTGTAACTATGGATCAGTTAATTATTCACCTGTAAAATATATACTTCAGCCTCAATACTCACAAGGCTGTAGGAAGTCATTATTATTTTAATTATCCCCCCCCCCCATTTCTTGAGATTATAAACAATGTGTCATATCTGATGACAGAGTTCACATCCCCCAGAATAGAAATTCACAACTGGACCAGTGTGAGACAGACCGATGGCCTAGATTGCAGACTTTACTTCTGTTCGCATCCCTCTGCCCTGTATTATACAAACACACCCTCAAGTTATTGTCTATTATAACAGGTTTTTTTTTTTAGAAGGATTTTCAAAGACAAAAACTTTTTCAATTTTGGCTCCTCTAGGAATCACTGAGGACACAGCTAGGTGGTTCAGTGCCTAGAGCACTGGTCTGGTGTCAGAAGTCCTGACTTCAAATCTGGCCCCAAACACTCACTAACTGGGTCTGTGGACAAATCATTCAATCTCTTTTTGCCTTCATCCACTGGAGGAGGAAATGGCAAACCAGGTCAAGACCTCTGCCAAAAAAGCCCCATGGACAGTCTGGTCTACAGGGTCAAGAAGAGCTGGACACAATTGAATGAGTGAACAACAAGGAGTTAGAAGTCAGTGTGCAATAAACTGAAATCACAAGAGTTTGGGAAAAGGCAAAGTAGAGATTCCACATGGTATTACCACTATGAGACACCATTAAAATTATCCATTTAGAAATTATTCTCAAGAGGTGTTTGTGAACAGAAGACATAGGAAGAGGAGGAAGAGATAAAGAATATACATTATTCAAATTTCATGATTTTCTTTTACCTGTTTTCATGAATCCTGGATGTTCAGCAATGTTGGCACTATTTAACAATTTCACTGCTTTTCGATAATTGCCCCTTAAATATTCAAAATTGCTTTTAAGAAACAAAGAAGGAGCAGACTGTAAAAAAACATAAGTTATAACTTAAAGAGGTAATGATACTGAGTTCAGATTTGCATTACTCTACTAACAATTTAGCAATGAACCAATATAATTATGGCATAATCAACAGAAACTACTGTTTGTTGCTTGGTATTTTAATATCTGATCTCTAAGTCTCTTGTTCCTACAGGAAATTGTCAAAAATAAATAAAAAACACAACTGTCAACAACAGAGCAAACAATCAAAAATTCACTTTAATAATACACGGTTTTCATTTGTTACATCACTAAATTGAGACTAACAAGTATTTCAATCACTTACTGCAGAGACTGACAATTCATGTAATTCTAAACAAACTTGAATTAAATACTTTTCCAAGTCAATGGAGGCAAAGTTAGCAGTATGTATGTAGTCAACATTTATTACACACCCACAATGTGCCAAACCCTGGGAACACACTCACAGCTAGCCCCGTCCTTAGAAAATGTGTAACTGAATTGGGCAGTAGAGGGGGAAATAACAGCAAAATGTGTGGAGTGCAAAGGAGAATTTCAAAGGATATAAGCTCTGAGGAGGAAGAAGGAAAGATGATATCCAGATGTGTGTTTTGGGTGTGCCTGACTATTGGAGTTTACTGTCACACCACACAAGACGACAAAAACGGGGAGTTACCATGTGCCCTTAAAAGAGAGCCACATGGATGAAATCACAGATTCACTAGAGAGAGAGAGAGAGGGAAAGAGAGAGAGGGAAAGAGAGAGAGAGAAAGAGAATGTGTGTGTGTATGTATGTATTGAGAAAAGAAAGCTATTTTTAAAGAAATGACACTCTCCTAAGGAAGGGTAAGTTGTAATTGTACAGAACTCAAGCAATTCCGCAATTTTTAGAAAGACCTAACAAAAAGAATATGCCTAAAAGTCACCATGTAGCAAGTTGCTGCACTGTTGCTGTGGGGCTAAAAACTGGTTACTGCCCTGTTCCAAGAAAACAAAGGCTTCCCCCTCAAACCCTGTAATCACAGCCTTCTCCTCTTCCTATAATTTCTCCTCATAGTATCTCCTATAGTTCAACTTACTTGTAATCTATTTAAAACAAACATTCACCCAGAGCAAACCCTAGGCGTTGAGTAACCCAAGAAGGGAATCCCAGGCCCAATCTCAAAAGTTACTAAGACTTAAACATTTCTCAATCCATCTGGCTTTTCAAGCAGCCATTCCATAGCCTGGCTCCCTTTTCTGCCACAAATGCTCATTTATTTAATACACTTCAGTTACAATGGGGTAAGCAGACTAGTGCTACTCATAGATATAATTAATCCTGATCACTAAGGAAGTCCACCTTTTCTGACCCAACTCCAGATCTACCTCTGGGTTTGGGCAAAGCCTGATCTCTTCCTGCAGCCCCTTTCCCTCGCTCATTCACTCCAGATTTCCAGGTCTCAACATCCCCTTTCCTCCAGCCACACAACTAAGATGAGTTTTTCTTGTTCCATCCCTCCCTGAATTTTCAGAAGCCAGTCCAAAGCATGAGATGGTTTCCCATTTCTGGATGCTTCTAAGAGTCATCCAGGTGGAGAGGGGCCAAATTTCAGGGCTTGCAGTCTCAGGTACAGTGCCTTGTAGTAGACACATATTGCAGTGAATCTGAACAACAGATCAACATAAATCTCAGCCCATCCAAAACACAAATACACTTCAGTTACAATGGGGTAAGCAGACTAGTGCTACTCATAAATATAATTAAAAAGGAAGATTCTATTTATTTTCTGCTAATGTGCTTAGTTCTATTCTACTCCATGATGGGGATTTTATGTAAGATGAAAATTTTCATTTTGCATGGTATATATAGTTTGCTACTGCTCTGAGATAGCCCAGCAGACAGCCAGAGGGTTGGCTATGGAGTATACAAGATCTGGGTTCAAGTTCTAATATCGCCCAGATTGCTTATAGGATTCTGGGTGAGTCACTTGACTTCACTTTCCATATGAGGTGCTGGACTGGGAGATGGATTTCCTTGTAAGGAGTTCCCAGCACCACTGAGTGCAAAAAAAGAAAAGGCTAAATTTACAATCAGTTATTTTTAAACGTTATTATTAACGAGTACTTTAAAGAAGTGGTTTAAATTGAATTTTTGACCTCTATGAAACAAACAAAAAAAAAAAAAATCAAAGTCCCGATTAAAAAACCCCCACTAAGTAGAACACCTCTCAATGTCAGCTTATTAAAAAAAAAAACATAAGTGAAGCACCTCTCAATGTCAGCTTAGATATTTTCTCTAAGAAAAGGAAGGTAAGTATATATACAGCATGCCCTTACGTGAAAAAAAATAAAAAATAAAAACTGCCAGATACTTACATTTCCAGCTGTATTCATGACAGACTTAATTTCCCTTTTGCAAGCTTTCAGGGACTTCATTTGGATATAGGCTCTCACTTTATACTGCAGTTGGAGGGAAAATTTTTTACATGAGAACTACAGTGAATGTAAACATCACAAAACAGTGTTCAACTTTCGGGAATGAAGGCTGTGCTGATGCTCTAGCCTTTGCCCTTACTTCTTCCTCCCTTTCTCCCCCCATTTCCACCGCTGCCGGGCTGGGGGACATAACCACTAAAAATGCCTCTTTGTTAGTGACAATTGAAGTGAAACAGAGTTATGTCTATAAATCAACCACAAAATTAAGTAATACCCTGCAAGGGTAAAGACAGATGTTTAGAGATTGCTTCCTGTTTTCAACTTCCCGCCTCTATCACCAGGCTGACTACACAGTATGTAGACTTCAACTCTGATATCAGCTCACCTGGTGAATTTTAGACTTTGCAGCTTCTATTAAGGCTCCACTTTCAGCTTTATGATTTGATCCCTCTTTGCCGGTAGTGTTTCCTGACTGCACACACACACACACACACAAAATCAAAGAAACAAAGCAAACCAGTATTTAATCAATGAGGCTTTAATTCCTTTCATTTTAAATAAAAATGTTTTAAAATGCTGAAAAATAAACGCTCCCAGGAAATCCAAGCTGCTTTTGCTGCCCAGACCACTGCAGTACCAAGACCTTGGATGGAAATCACTTTGCTATCTCCTCTTTGGTAAGCAAACTAGAGCAAGATATTTATTTACGAGCAAAAGGCACCTCTTCCTCACCTACTGCTTGTGCACAATCTTCTAATAAATGAGAGGAAGCCAAAGCCAAGCTCACCCAGTCCTGACCACATCCTGATGCCAGGATGTCTTGAGCTTGGCCTTCTGGATCACTGACAGCTCAACACATACAAATACAACTCACCACCTTTCCTCCTCTAACTTGCCAATCACTATGGAGGGCATCCCGCTCCTGCCCCTTAGTCCCTCAGCCACGCTATTGCCCAGGCCTGTCCATTTGTGCTCTCTCATACCCTTGAGTACACTCCCCTGTCCCTCTGGCACCGCCGGAGCAGAACCTTGTCACCTCTAGGCTGGATTACTGCCCTGACCTGCTCAGGCTAGAGTCTCTCCCCAGCCCAATCCATCCTCTATCAGCCACTGAAAGGATTTTTTCTAAAGCACAGGTCTGGAGGGCCCCCCCCCCCCCCACATAAACTCCTGTGTCTCCCCACTGCCTCCAGGAACAAATACAAAATGCTCTGCTCGGCCTCTAAAGCCCCTCTACTTTGGCCCTTCCTAGTCTCCCCACATCTTGATGCCCAACACACAAGTTTTGATGCAGGGATGGGGACTCCTGACTTTCTCCTGCTGGAAGGCTTTCGCTCCTCCTCTTCAGGATTCCTTCAAGCACTTTTCCCTAAAGCCTTCCTCAATCCCTTTGGATTCCTCCACTCCTTTCTGTGGGCTGCTTCCCAATTTCCTGGTATGGAGCTTGTCTGCACATCTTTAATGTGTCATCATGACGATGACAAGTAACATTTACATGGCGCTGTCTCACCTGACCTTCCCCTGGCCAATGGGGTGCTCTTGTCACTCCCACCCAGCAGTCAGTGGCTAGCCCAGGCTAGACCTGACCTCGGCCCTAGCTGGCTCCTCCATCTTTTCTCCTCTCTCCAAAGCTGGACCGGGCCTGATGCTAAGTTTGACTGACACACTGACTGTGAGAATGGGCACTTCCCTCCCTCTCCCCAAGCCTGGAGCCCAGGCTTACCTCATTGTTTTTGCCGTTTTTGTTATTACTGCCCTGGGAGATCATTTTTTCTAGGACAGCGAGGAGATGCAGCGCTTTCTCGGCTTGGTAAGTTAGAATGTAGAGATCCACAAGCAGGAAGCACACGGCCTGGGCAAACTTCTCTTCTGGGTAGGGCAAAAGAAAGGCGTCAAGGCGACAAATGCTGGGAAGGTGCCCCCCGACCCCCTGCTTAGAGGTACAGGATCCCAGGGCACAGCCTTGGGGGGAGCTCCTCAGAAGCCCACCCCACCCAGAGCACAGCCCCAGAACTACTGCAGGGGAGGGGGCACACCAGAAAGGTGCTGAACCCCTACTCCAGATCGAAGAATGCTGGACAAGGAAGCCCCAGGTTTTACACTGGTATTCAGAAAGGTGGAGTTTATGAAGCTTCTTTTCTATATGGAATTGCTAATACCATCCATTTCTTTCTTTAAAAAAATTTTATTTTAATTTCTTTTTAAATTTAGTATTTTATCTTTCCCTCATTACATAAACTTTTGAGTTCCAGATTCTTTCCCTTCCTTCTTCCCCATTGAATACAAGCAATTCAATATAGGTTATATACCTGTAACCAAGCAAAACATTTCCATAATAGTCATATGAAAGAAAACATTGACCAAAAAAACCAAAAGAACAAAAACAACAAAACCCCCTCAAGAAAAAATAAAAGTTGGAGCAGCTAGGTGGCGCAGTGGAGAGAGCACCAGCCCTGAAGTCAGGAGGACCCAAGTTCACACAACTATGAGACTCTGGGCAAATCACTTAACCCCAATTACCTCAGCAAAAAAATAAATAAATTAAAAAAAGTTAAAAAATAAAAAACAAAAAACAACAAAGTCAGCTTCCATCTGCATTCAGACACCTTTCTCTGGGTATGGATAGCATTATTCTTCATAAGTCCTTCAGTTGTCTTGGATCATTAACACTATCATTTGTACACAAAACTATAGCAATTTTTCTTAACAATGGAAATTAAAGCCAATTTGAATTTCCTCCTTTTTTTCATTTTTACAATGGAAAACACCATCAGGCCCTCTTTCTGTCCCCAGAGACCTGACTGCTCTCACACACAGCAAGCAGCCAGGAGCAGTAAGGGATGAGATAATTCTAGCCCCTTCCCTTAGCCCTCCCTGCCTTGTCCGAGGGTTGCCACAAGGACTCTGGGGTGCCCAAAGGACCCAGAGTTTTTTCCTTCAATGCCTGCTCAGAAGGAACATGTCTGAGACTACATGTCAAAAAGGTAAAACTTTACCAGTCAAGACCAGAAAACCATTTTCAGGACTTTTGAGAATTTATACTCAAAGATGGAAAAAAAAAATACATCTAATGTTTTCAAGCTTTCCATAAAACTATCCTGATAGAAGGCAATGTCCTGATATCTTTTTTTAAAAAAACCTTTTCTAATCATTAAAGAATAGCTTATTACCATAATGATTCTCAGTTTAATTCAACTGAACTAACATTTATCTAAAGCCTACCATTTTCAAAACACTTCGCTAGATGCTCCAAATATAAAAACTATTATGATACCTGTCCTCTTATGAACCAGCAAGAGATAAATAACATGTACCCAAATACTTTTCATTTGTCAAAGCTTTATCCAAATATAATGCAAAATGGAACATGGTGTGTAAATGAGAAATACAAAGTCTGGAGAAGGTAAAGATGAGAGAAAACTTGCTTTCTATGTACTGGGGCAGGGCAAGGTCAATTGGTAGGAAGATTGAAACTTCATGGAGTTGTATGAACAAATAGTCTTGAAGTGCAAAGGCAGAGAACAGGGAAGTTATAAGGCAAGACAAGCAGTCCAGTTGGGCTGGAGGTCAGAGCGATTCCATGAAGGGCATGAGATAACAATGAAAGACTTTGCTTGGCTGCTATCTATGGTCTCCCCCATTAGATTGTAAGCTTGAGAGCAGGGGCTGCCTTTTGCCCTTTTTTTGTAGCCCCAGTGCTTAGCACCATGCCTGACACATAGTAGGTGTTAAATAAATGTTTATTAGTTGATTGACTGATTGCTTGAAAAGACTTAGAATGCCAAGAAAAGGAGTTTAATTGCATAAGGAAATTAGAATCCAGAAAAGGATTTTCAGTAGAGATTCATCTGGCAGCAGGATAAAAGATGCAATAGAAGAAGAGCTGAGAGCATGTGTTACAAGATCAATGAAAAGCTTACAGACAAGAGGCCTGTAGGGTGGGAAAGGAGAGAGAGGAAATACTGGAGTACTAAAACATAGAAGATTTATCAACTAATCAGATGCTGGAAGTGAGGGCAATAAGTCAAAGACAACTACGTTCCAAATAGGTGAATCAGGCATCATTAACAAAAAATACAATCAGAAAGATACACAAGACAAAGCTAAATCCCATTTTAGGTAAATGGGTTTAAGAAGCCAGTGGGGCACCCAGAAGGAAATATGGGATGGAGGATCAACAGAGAGGTCGAGCCCTGGGGTCTTCCATGGGGTATGCATTAAGCAGAGAAGCAAGTCAAGAATATAGCAACATCAAGAGGTCAGAAAGAGAAAAGCTGCTTTCGAAGGAGACTGAGAAGGGACAATTAAAGAGACAAAAAATAGCCAGAAGGTCCTAGTAGAAATTATTCAAGAATTTTTAAAAGCTACATCAAAGAAAATGTGCAAACAAGTACTTGCTTCAAATCCATGACATACCAAAAGGTTCTATGAACTGATAGAGCTTCTCTCCTACTGATATGGCCTCAGTGTGCTGACGCAGGTGGTAGAGAATAACAGCTTGATTATAGTAGAGCATGCTATTTTCGACATCATCTAAGCCATCCATTTCTTCCACAGCTGAATGGACCTGAAAAACAGCCCAGCACACTTTTGTATTTACAGCAAGAAAACAAAGGAGTGACCATGTGAATGGTGCTGAACCGCACCAGCTGAAGCAGAAAGGCGGCGCACCTGATTCTTCAGCTGGTTCAGCGTCGCTCTCAAATGATCAGTGGTCGTCTGCTCATTTTTACAGAATTCGGCCACCGCCGTGTTCAGAACGATCTTGTAGTCATCCTTATTGATATCCTGCAGGCAGGCAAGATGCTGGAGGCACGTGTCATAATTCCCAGCCTACAAAAGGCATATGTAATGGCTTATACTCACAAATTATACATGTTATACACATATACACACACACATATATATACACATACACACCTCATAACTTACAAGTTTCAAAAATGATTTCATGCACAATATGACATAATAAAATCCCTCAGATTAATGAAAAGAGATGGTGATCACAAGTCCATGTTACCTAAAAACACATCACTAACCTATATCTGTGCTTTCTGTTCCAAGAGAAATAAGTCTAAACTCACTCTTCTAACATGGAAAATGCCAAAGGTATACAACATCCTCAGTGGACCCAAGACAGTCACTAAATTAAAAGAACTCCCAATTCTAAATTTAAACAAAGTTTATATAGAAAAGAAACCTCAGAGAATGGTTCTTCTGGCTTTGTCCAAGCAATATAAAGAAAAAGAATCTCTTCCAAATCCTTTCAATGGTCTTTCAAATTTCACAAAAACAAAGACAAAAGTATGGGTTTTCTCATGAGCTTATCAAAGATAATATTCCTAGAAGGAACAAAAATTTCCAATATGAAACAAGTTTCTTAAAAGTTTAAGAGATTAATATGAAACATTTTCTTACCATAAATGCTTGGAAAGCATTGCTTGATAATTCCTTCTCTTGATCAGTGATCCCAGAAGTAGAAACTGTTCCTTCATGTTTCTCTGTTCCTTGATCTACAAACATAAAATGTCAAATACGCTTTAGAAATCAAAGCAGTCCAGTATTTTCCTCAGAAACTTTTCTTCTTAGTTTATTTCTCTTCCTAATTACAGTCATAATTACATTTTACAAATGGCATATTCTCTAACTACAACTGTTGATCACATTATCAAACACAATGAAATTTCACCATCCCTTATTTTTAGAAGCTAAAACTTTTTCATGATAAAGATAACAAATAAGTGCTCTATTAAAAATACCTATATATGAAATCTACAATCCACAAACCAACAAGCATTTCTGTAGCTTGATTTTAGTGCTCCAAAGAGCCAACATAAAATAGCTAATTCCTAGACCTTTCTCTCAAGGATCACAAATCTATGGTTCTGTTGCTACAGCAGAAACCCAAGCTAGTTCTGAACCAGAGTCATTTCAAATTAGTTTTAGAGGTAGAATCTCTTTTACACATAGGGAAAATGAGACACAGAAAATGGGGGGGAAATCAAGAAATGTTGGAACTGAAGGGTCCTCACTAACTGGCAGAATATTTATAGTTCAATTTCTTCTTTTTATCCCAAAGTGAAACCATGAAAAAGTTACGTAAGCTTCCATTGCTTAGTGAAAATATAATAAAAAGCAAAGTCATTTTCAGTAAGAATTGAATGAAGAACATATTTCACTACAATATTTTTCATTTTTTAAGTTAAGATTTTTTTCCTGAGATTAGGATTTTAAAAAAAAAACTCAGGAGAGTAAAATTTGTAATCTCTATTCAAGATAAAGTCCATAATGCTAAAATATTTTTAAAAACTGTTACAAACAATCTCCAGCCATTTTTTTAGCCACTCAGTGAGAGCAAACTCCTGGGTTTGCATTTGGTTTTTACAGATCAGGGCTAACCTATATTTTGATGGAGTTATTATTTGGCTTAAGGGAACATTTTCCCCTATTTTCAACCCTTTGGAATTCTGAGCTTTGATGTTAGGATGAGTGATAAGAATCTAAATCACTCTTTGGAGATAAACTTCTAGGACTTTTTTTTTTTTTTTGGTTTTGTTTTTCAATAAATTTCAAATTCCTTTTGTCTGTAAATCATGCATAAACCTTATAAGGCATGATTACTGACAGTTAGAAATATATTCTTCCCCAGTCCTATTTACAAAATACAGAAGTTTTGTTTTAGGAAGAAGGTAGTAAAGAAACAAATGTTAAAAAGTTTAATCACTAAGACTAAAAAGTAAATGTTTATAATTAACACAGATTGTTGTTCAGCTGTGTCAGAACATATCAAGCTTTTCTTGGCAAGGATAGTAGAGTGGATTATCATTCCCTTCTACAGCTTGTTTTACATGAGGAAACTGAGGCAGGTAGCGTTAAACGACTTGCCCAGGATCACACAGCTTGTCTCACCTCTCATTTTCCTTTCTAGTCAAGAGACTATCACCTTCATCATCTTCCAGGCCTTAAACCTGGATACATCTTTACTTCTTGTTTACTCCCCTGGGCATTCAATAGTCAGAGGGTAGATTTCCAATCTTTTTTTTTTTAATTTATGACCAGAAATGTCCAGCTTTTAAAAAATCTGAACTTCTTCCTATCAGTAACAAAATCTTTAAGCACAAAATCTTGATTTCATTTGATTTCACTTCATAAATTCTATCTATATGTACTACTATACTGATAGCTATGAATACATATATAACACATTTTAAAAGCTCAAATAAAATTAAATATTTTGAAAATCTTTAATTTATTAAGATACAAAAACATTTTCCTCTATCATTAAAGTAAAATAATTAAATATATTTTGTTACATTTCAAGATCTTGGTCTAATAATTTTTTAATACAGCAATTAGAAGGTCTAAGTTTATTTTAAATGCATGTAGCCTTTAAAAAAAAAAACACCCTCCCCCCCGCCCCCCAATCCCAGACACATGAATGTAAATGGAAGAATAGCACTTTCTGATACTTTATTTTCTAATCCTACCCACTGATCATCTAGAGGGTTTTGGCAAAATTTAGCTAGTATATGTGCAACTTCCCTGATGTCAAGCCATTGCCTTCTAAACTTATTGGAAGATGTTTCATTTCTATATTTCCAACAGATGGGTTCAAAATCCATGGAAATTCATTATTTGGAAGATGTCTAAACAAATTAGCAAATTCTGTTTCTACATTTTAAAATGTGCACATATGGCTATTGTGGTAGATGACACAGTTTTAAGTAATCCAGAAGAAAATTAAATATTCAATAAAGAATGGTCAATATTGGGTCAATTGCTTCTATAAGGTCAAAATATATAAACACTGAGAAAAATGCATTAAAATTTGGCAACTAAGAGATCCCGAATAACTGGGAAACATAATTTCACTTCCTTGAGGGGTCAAAGATAAAGAGGAGGCTGAGGCTGGGAGCTCACCTATCTCACAGAAATTAAAATAGGGGCGGGGGGGAGAGAAGGGGGAGGAGGCAGGGGAGGAGAGATGATCTCAAAAACATATCCAGGCACCTGAGCTGCTGCTAAGATCACCCCCAAACCCTGGGACCATGTGGGGAGAAGGGGAGGAGAAGCCTGGTTGTCCATGCCACCTGGATGAGTTGAAGTCACCAACTTCAGGCTTTGGGTGTGACCTTCAAGATCAGCCAGGCAGCAACCAAAGCACTTTGAAACTCAGGGGCATCTCTATCCTCTGCAGCTGAATTTAGAGTTTTCTCCCATCCTTGAAAGTCAAGGGTTTCAGTTTTCCTGAGTACATGTGCAGCACTTAGTCTGGTGCTCAGCACACACACAAAAATGCTTCTTCAATCATTCCATGGGTGAAGGAGACGTGCCCACCTGGAGACAAGAACGGACCCCACTCTGGCGAGCAGTTCTCAGTGTTATTCCTGCATCTAACCTACCTCCAGTCCATCCATCTCTAGTTTTTTCTCCTTAACCCTTCCTGAGTATTCTTCTGAACACTCTTAGTGTGATGTCACTCCTGTCCTCCTTTATCTGTGTCCCCTGAGGAGTGGCCCTTCCCCTTCTGTCCTCCCTCTTCCTCAGAAGCTGGTCCCTTCTCCTCCCTCTGGCAGTCTTCCCATGCTTGTCTCACTTCCCCTTTCTGGCAGAGCTCACTCCCCTCAGTGCTTCCCTTGCTCTCCCTGTCCAGCAGCTTCTGCCTGCTCTGATTCCCCAGACACGGTTCTGACCTGCCAGCCAGAACCCCGCCCCCACTGTATCCTGGGCCCCCTCACCCTCTCTAGTCCTGGTGCTCTCATCAGATCAGATGTTGCAGATTCAGTCTCCCATCTCTCCTGAATGCCACATTCCCAAAGCTGAACACATGATCTCCTAGCCCTGCTCTCCCCTCTCCCTGTCAGGGATCTCGCCATCTTCCCGGCTGTGTGGCCCAGGGTCCTCTGGCCTTTCTCCCTCTTCCCCTCATCTCCCCCTCCTGCACAGCCCAGCCTCACAGGGATGCTTGCACACTCCCCCACACTTCCTCCCCACCATCACCTCCCCAGCTCCTCCACCACAGTCTCAAATGTCTCCCCACTCAGCTGTCAAAGGATCTTCAAGTGCATACCTGGCCATGTCACTGTCCTGGTTAATCAAGTCACCGAGAAAACCCTGACCTTTACTAGCTGCCTTCATTGGGCCCCTTCTTTTTCCAATTTTTTTAGACCTTCCTCTGCCCCTGTGTGCTTTTGGACCCCATGACAGCGGTCTTTTGGCCCTTCTTCACACACAACCCTCCATTGTCACCCAACTCCCTAAATGCTTCCTGGCCGGCCCCCAAGCCTGGGATTCTCTCCCCCCTCATCTCCACCTTCTCTGGCTTCCCCCATTTCCTTCAATCTCAACATACCCCCTTCCTAGTCCTCCTTATCATCAGTGCCTTCTCTCAAAGATCACCTTCACTTGATCCTGTTGACACAGAGTCCTTTGCCCATTATTTTCCCCACTTGAGAGGAGGGCCTAGTTTTTGCCTTTGCATCCCCAGGGCTGGCCCAGCAGGCTCACGGATTGGATTCTATGACCTTCAGTGGCTCCCCACCACTCTCATGTTTTACATTGCAGCCGAACAACTCAATGATTCTGTGTCCATCTCTCCCCACCCCACACTAGCCCCAGTTCTCCCTTCTCTCTCACTGATCTTGCCTGTGGCATTCTTCAGACTGGGAAAGGGTTCCCCCAGATCTTGCCTGAATAAGAATTCAAGGCCTAACTCAGCTGTTCCACAAAACTCTTCCCCCGGCCCTTCCAGAGGAAAGCAATCTCTCTTTTGTTCTTACATGTCCTCTCACATCACAGCACATGCTCCTGGTGAAGAGAGACAATGTGGTATTAACATCTCTCTTTGTATTCCAGACATCTATCTTGAACACAGCAGGTGCTTAATAAACATTTGCTGATTTGATTTGGAGCCTACAGTTGTTAAAAAGAAATTAAAAGCCTCCCAAAGGTCACTACTGCTCAAATCTTCTTATAAGTTTTCAAAAACAAAACAAAAAACAAAACAAAAAAAAAATCCACAACCAATCCATTTCCTTTTCAAAATAAATTTCTAGTCCTTTCCACATGAATAAATATCATAGCAATGCATTAAGTTATAAGAATCTGTGGGATGATATTATGGGTCAAGTTTCTATCCTCTATTACAAATGAAGGGAATCCAATATACTACCATTAAGCTCTGGGGAGGGGTGGGGGAGAGGGGTAGCAGCTGTGTTTGTTGGCCTTAGCTTTCAGTGAGAAGTCCCTCACAACTGCTGTTATTCCTTCCAGATTCATGGTTTCCTCTCCTCCATCAGTTTTAGCCCTCCAACCCCTGAACCTGAAAACTTGATCAAAGCAAAGGCCTGCCCCGCTCTTTGGTGTATGAGGACCTCTGCTATCTGGCAGACCTAAGAAATCGCAACTTTTCCCCACCGAGAAAATCAGATTCTTTAATTGATTTTTCTCCATTAATTGAATTTTCTCAGGATAGTGAAGTTTAGGATCATAAAAATCACTTTCTTAGTCACTGATCAAATTTCACAACATGACCCTTCTCCCTCTGTCTTGTGGGTCCCATGGATAACAGTAATAACAGTAATAAGAGTACCACACAGATCTAAATGGGGGTTGATGAAAATTAATTAATTTAAAGAGATGGCACTGACCCCCTGAATAAAAGGTCCCCTTAAATTAATTGCTTACCTCTGCAAATTAAGACTGTCTTTAATTTCTCCAAATTCTAATTTGATTTATGCCCAAATGGGATAATAAAGTCTTGATCAAAAAATTTTGTTACTATTTGGAAAATAAAAGGCAATTTAGTGAGGCATGTGAGAAATTATATTTTTCCTTTCCCATTCTCATAATGGCTAAAAAATGACTTTGTCTAAATGATATTTGTGCTAAACAATTTCCAAATGCAGTTATGGCACTTTGCAAACTGTATTCAACAAGCCTTTATGAAATATCTACTATGTGCTTGCTCTGTGAGGCACTGGGACATAGAAACAAAAACAAAAAAAAGTCTCTTTAAAAATTGTACCCTCCACTGAGGACTGGGGCTAAGAGAGAGGTCAATATACACATAGAGAAGTAAACAGAAAACCAGTGCAAATATACGGTAATTTCAGAGGAAACCACTAACAACTAAGGGAATGAGGAAAGCCCTCCTAGGGTCTTGTGGCACTGGACTGACGTTTGAAGAGAGCAGGGAATTCCAAGAGGCAGAGCACTATGGAAAGGAAGAGGGAAGGAGATGGAAGGAAATGTGGGGGAAATAGCAAAAAAGTAATGTGGCTGCGAAAAGCCTTGCATGAAGGAGACTAATGCTTCATTACCCCAGAGACATTAACTAGATCCAGACTGAAAAGGCCATTCAATGCCAAAACCATGGAGATCATACATGTCCTGGGCAATGGGGGGCTAAAGAAAGGGGTCCTTTCAGAACATCAATTTGGCCGTTTGGTTTGGAAAGGGGAGAGGCTGAAAGAAGGAGCTCCATTAGGAGCCTAGGCAATGGTCCAGATGAGAGGCAATAATAACATGTGGAAGGGGAGAAAAGACGGCAACAAACTATGAAGGGAAAATGGCAGAACCCAAGCAGGTGGAGAGAACAAGGATGCTCCAAGACCACAGAGCTAGGCAACCACAAAAAGGCAGGAGCTCGGCAGGAAAAGGAGGACGCATAAGAGAAAGACAAGCGTTCTTTGCTAGTACTCAGTCTATACTCCCTAGGGAATATCCCAGGGGAAATATCCAGGGGTTCACCTTGACTCCTCTTGGCTTCTTTAAGTATCAACTAAAATCTCATCTTTTATAGGAAGCCTTTTCCAACTCCCTAATGTTAGTGCTGTCCTTCTCTTATTATTTCCTATTACTCTCTATGTAGCTTATTTGTACTGATTTGCTTCTTGTCTTAGCCATTAAATTAATAGTCCTTCAGGCAGGGATTATCGTCTGTCTCTTTTTGTTATTCCCAATTCTTAGCACAGGGCCTGGAACATAGTAGACACTTAATAAATGCTTACTTATTGACTGCAGGGGAATTGGAATCAGACTGAAAACAGAAAGAGCTGGATTAGGGTTGGATTTGGAAATCATCTGCATAGAGATGACACGTACACCTAAAGAGGCCAATGTTATCCCTAACAGATGGAGAAAAAAAGGTCCAGGATCAAATCTGAGGCTACACATAGGAAAAGGAAATTACAACAAGAATGGAATTTATTGTATCATTTCAGAGAAATTTAGGATGAATATGGAAGGAAGCAAGCAGAACTAAAGAAAAGAAAAGAAAAGAAAAGAAACAACCAAGAAAATATAAAGAAATGTGACCAGGAAAACAGAAAGAAAAACAACAAAAGACTTCAAAACTCTGATCAATGTAAATAATCATGACTTCAGGATGGTCTGGACTTGCCTTTTCCTTTTAGCAGAGGTAGGGGACAAGTGCAGAATGCCCTGCACAAAATGCAGGGCATTTGGTCTCAGACACATACTGTGACTGTCCTCGTTTGTCATTTGGGAAATAACAATGTCATTAAAGACCATCAACAAAAATTCTAAAAGTAACAAGACTATTGAGAGGAAGCTACCAATTGGGTCAGGGGAGAAGCAGAAGAGTACAAGTTACAGGGATGAGACAAATGATTTGGAAACCAAGAAAGCCAAGATTCAGGCAAGCGAGTGGAGTTCCCAAGAGAGAAGGGTATGCTGATCTTGGAGAGAGCGGCCTTCGGGTGTCTCCTTAACCTCCTTAATGATAGGGGCATCAAACAGGACCTGCCAATTTCTCCCTAAAACACCCACTTTCCGGGTTCCACTCAGAGTCCAAGCTGGGGGTGCATGGGGGCCATGCTCTGGTCTACCCCGCCACCCTCGTGTCCTAGCTGGAGACTAAGATTCTCCACGCCTAATAATCCTTCAATACTGCCGGAAAAGTACTGTAAGGAAAGCGAGGGGAGGGAACCCACAGGACTGTGGACAGAGCACTCGGCTGGAAGACCTAAGTCAGCTGGAGTTGTAAGTAAACAATGAGATTAATAATAGTGATAATAATAACAATGGCTAACTTTTATAAAAAGCTTGGTATGTGCTAGACGCTGGGCTAAGTATTTTACAGTGATTATCTCATTTGATCCTCACAACAACCCTGAGACTTAGGTGTTTTTATTATCCCCATTTTACAGACAAGGAAACTGAGGTCCACAGCGGTTAAGTGACCTGGGTCACAGTTGCTGAATGTTTTCCTGACTGGGCTTTACATCCTAGGCCCCTAGCTGCTCCTCATTCATGTCAAGTATTTTGTAAAAAAATAAAGTGCCTCATTGTTAACTATTTACAAACCACCAGAGCCATCAGTAATATTTTTAGCTATTATTCTGTTAAAAGATTGGGTTTCCCTATCTCATCCAGGATAGAATACAGCCAGGTCTGTTACATGCCGGTCCAACTACATACAGATCAACCAATCTGCTCCATTTCCAACCTGGGTGAGTCTATACCACTTTCAGCACCTTGGGTTGCCCACCCTGTTTCCTGAAAGTTCCTCATTATGGACACAGACCTTACTGTGTACACCCAACCACCACTGGCACCCTTCTCCCTAACTCAGGCCTCCACCAGCCTCAGTTTCCCCAATAGTTGGGATAGCAAACATGTACCACTATTTTCAGCTGGTGAGGCTATTTTAAAAGAAACAAAGGTGAGAAACTAATTTCAAGTCAAAACCAATGAATTATTTCACTCAGTATGATTCAAGTCTGACTTTTACACATTTCTTAATTCAGGTCAACAAACATCTTTTAAGCACCTACTATGAACATAGTGGTAGGTACTAAAGATAAAAAAATCAAAGATGAAACCAGTCCCCTTTTTCAAAGAGTTTATAGTATACTAGGGCAGAGCTGTCAAACTTGTTTCAGATCAAATTCATATGTAGCATGTAAATGTTTAACTAAACTAAATGCAATGTCGATGTTATTTTTGTGAAAGCTTCCTCAAGGAGACATTCCCTTATCTCTTCATCCCCAACCCCACCACAACCCCTGAAAAAAGCTCAGAATTCCATGATAGAAGGGTAAGGAGGGGAAGAGGCAGGAGACAATACTCAATCGTGGGATCAGTTAGTAGGCTGGTTTGATTAGAACACAGGGTCCATGACAAAAGTCTGGAAATGTTGCCTGAAGTCATATTGCAGAGTGTTTGAATTGGCAGGGTGACAGTTTGCATGTATCTCAAGGCATCGGAGAGGTACTGAGTCTAGAGAGACAATGACCCTGGAAGATGTGTGAAGGGCTGAAGGAGATGAGAGGCAGCAGTAGCCCCCACCAGATAGATGTGATAGAGACAGAGAACAGAGCCATGTGACAACTGACAGGACATGGGGTGGGGGTGGGGACAGGGAGAGGAGAGAAAGGGTGAGGGAGAGCAGATAGGGGGGCTGGGGAGATGGTGATGTCCTGGGTTAGAGGAGGGACAGAGAAAGTTTGAGATGAAGTTACAACCTCCATGGCCAGTAAATCCCCTGTGCTTGTTGTACTCGGTCAGCCAGCCACTGTTTGGTTGCAGCCTCACTCCCCCCCAGGACGAGGGGAAGGGGACCCCAGGCAGAAAGCTCCTGCATGCAGTGGTGGGCAGGCAGCCTGGAACTCTGCTCCACCTCATCTGCACCTGACGGATACTGTCTCTCACAGCCAGCCTACAGCAGCTCCGCCGTGGTTCTGAAAGCTTCCCGAGTCAGCAGCAAAGTTCCAGGCATGGTTCCACCCCCTGCTGCTTGGCTCATCTGCTCTTTGCAATGCTTACCGCATAAAGAATAAGAGAATTCCCCCAGAACATACTGCCCCACCACAGTTTTCACTGCTCTTGACCAGCATATATACCTTTGGAGCAGATCACTTATCTTAGTGATTTCTTCTTTCCTACTTCAAAATAGAAAAATCTGGTGCTATTTTTGCTTGAGTAAATCATTATTTGAGTCACAATTTAAAACATTTGCATTGATTTTGTTTTTTTCAAATTCTAATAAGAGTAAAATCTTCTTTTAAAAGCATTTATTAAATACCTACTATGTGCTGTGCACTGCTAAGCCCAAGGGTTACAAACACAGACACAAGGCAGGCCCTGCCCTGCCCTGCCCTTCCAAGGGGCCACAAGAAGTCCAAAAGAATAGAGGGAAAGGAGAAGGGGATCCAGGAGAGAGCTTTGGGGGATTCACTACTGTTGGAAAGTGATTCAGCAAAAGGGAAAGGCGAGAGGTCAAATATGATCCCCATTTTGTTCCACTGCCAGATTATCTTGAAATCTCTTTTAATTTTGTCTCACATATAATCACACTGCAGCTATGTCTTAAAAGAATCTTATTTGAAGATCTTTTGTTCTATAGAAAAATTATCTGGATTACATCCAGAGTGATATCACAAATAGGTAAATCTACTTATTATTTGTGAAGTGACAATGACAGAACAGGATTCTCTACCATGTCTATATAAATGGAAAATTTATTAAATTTAGTCCCAACATGGAAAAAGTTGCACTTATTCTGCAAAAAGCTGTGGGGAAAGGATCATTTGTCAATGTCCTAACAAAGAAGGAAGACCTAGTTGTTCAAGTAGAGAAATGGGGAGAAGTTGAAGAGGAGGGACTGCATTTCTTTAGAATTTAAAACCATGGAGAGGAAAGACAAGCATAGTGTGACAGACCCTAGATTCTCCAAAAGAAATCAACCCAGTTAGAATAGAAGATTTTCAAGAATGATATTCTGGAGACAAAGAGTTACTATAAGGATGAGGAAGAAAAGGAGACATCTGAGACACTTATGTGTATTGACAAAAAAAAAAAAAAAAAAAAAAGCATCGAGTATTTTAGTTTTAAAAAGTCAAGCTTAGAAGATGGACATAGGGAAGATAAACAAAGAGATCAAAAGCTTGAAATAGAAGGCTGATGAAGAATGCTGATGAAGGTGGCCACGAGACTGATTCATGAATTATGGACGAGAAGGTCAAAGAAGGGCTGGACCTGCTCCCTCACCTTGAATGGATGAGAGACAGCACATACCAAAGCAGAGCCCAGACTATTTAATTCTTCACTTGCTTTTGTGTTCTCTGCCAGAAAATGATCTTTAGATTGGAAAGGATGGGACAGAAATGGCCAAGACGGGGCTGGAATCCAAGTTTACAGAAAGACAGTGAGAAAGGCCCAGGAAATTCAAGAACTGAAACTGCTAGGCTGCTCTCAGTGACTTTTGAAGGATCATGGACATGGGGCAGAGAAAAGATGGCGTCAATAGAGGAAGAAGCAGTGCCAACCTCTACCCTCAAGATTCTTACAAACAGCTCTAGAAAATGCACCAAAGTCCCAGTGGTGAAATCCAAGAAAAAGTCGCGAGGAGGAATCATTTCTCCATCCTGAACAAAAAAGGATCCCAAACCCAGCACTGAGAGGGCCCAACCATAGACCAGGTGCAGGAAGAGATGCCGACTCCAATTCTGTGCCACAGATTCAGGGCTGACTAAGGAAGGAATTTACACCTAAGCAATGGCATTTCAGGAGTCTAAGAGCAGAGTCTCGGTGCCAGCCTCCAGCCCAGACCTCCACAGAAATAACAAGGACAAAGATAAAAGACCAAAAGAGAAACTGCAATTCTCGATCCTGAAACTAGCAAAATTTTCCACATGGTTGATAAGGGCTGAGTCCAGCAAAAGTCTACTGGAACTCCTAACAGGGCAAGGTCATAGGCCAGTTGCTCAGATCTCAACCCAAGATAGGAACTTGTCGAATTCAGATGAAAAGGGCAAAAATCAGACTGCAGTGGATGAGATTACTTTGGGGGTCTCTAAAGTTTGAAGGTCCTCATTCTGAAGTGTCCCTGAAATTCTGAAACACTACACTCATTACTCTAAGAAAGAAGCAAAAGGACCAGCCAAGACATTCCTTCCAGAAGTATACAGGACAGCAAAGACAAAGTCAGGAGATGTGCTTGGAAGAATAAGCAAACAAACAAAATAAGAACCCCGCCATAAAGAATTATTATAGAAATAGGACATTCAAGACCAAACCCAGAAGTAAAAAATGACTCCGAAACATCTACAGGCAAAGCCTCAAAACAAGCTTGGGCACAAATTTAATTAGAATTCCCAAAAGAGATGAAGTGAAGTTTTTTTTTAAAAAAGATTTTTATAAATGAAATAACAGTGTTAAAGGAAAAAAACCTGAAAAGAAACAAAAGCTATGGAAGAAAAACAGGAAAGGGAATTAATAGTGTGACTTTAGAGAAAGAGGAAGAAAAACTGAGTCAAGCAACAAATTCCTTAAAATGTAGAATGGACCATATAAAAGATAATTACTACATGATAAAACAAGCAATATTAAAATAAAATCAAAAGATTGGAAAATTAAAAAAAAGAGAGACAGACATACAGAGCGACAGACAGAGGAAAGGAAGGGAGGGAGGGAAAAGGAAGAAGGAAGAGAGGGAAAGGGAAGGAGGAAGAGAGGGAAGGAAGAGAAGGAAGGGAAGGAAGAAAAGGAAAGGGAGGGAAGGGAAGGAAGGGAAGAAAAGGAAGAAAGGGAAGAAGAGAAGGAAGGAAGAAGGAAAGGAAGGGAAAGAAAAGATGGAATGAAGAAGGGAAGAAAGGAAGGAAGGAAACTACTCCATAGCAGCAACTGTCCTGAAAAACACATTAAGGAGAGATTACCTAACATCCATGACAAAAAAAAAAAAAAGAAAAGAAAAAAAAAGAAATAAAAAAGAATCTACACATATTTTAAGAAATCATAAAAGAAAACCACCTAGAAAGAATCTACCAGTCACCTTCTGAAAGAAAGCCCAAAGTGAAAACTCAAAAACATTACAACTTAAAATCTTGAGCTTCCAGGTCTAAGAATACTGAAAGCACCCAGAAAAAATTCATGTATCAGGAGTTACAGAATCATACACTTTTTAGCAGTCACCACTATAAAGAAGCAGACAATCTGAAATACAATATTCCAGAAGGCAAAGGATAGCTAACTACCAATAACTTTCCCAGCAATACTAATTCTATAGAAAGAAAAATAGACTTTAATAAAAAAAAAAAATAGACTTCTAAATATTCCTCATGAAAGACTAGAGCTGCATAAAAACACAAGAATCAAAAAACATTAAAAAAAAAAACAAAAAAAAACCCAAGGATAAACCCTTTGCATCCTAATACAGGGAGATGATACATGTGATTCCTATCACTGGAGGTCAAAGAGGGAGTCTAATTGGACAGAGGGCCTAGGAGCTATTCTTTCCTAGTTTGATGATCATGAATGGAAAGAAAGGAGGAAAAGAGGAATACAATGGGTGGAGATGAAAAATTAAGAAAGTTATACCTCATATAATGGGTGTGAAAAAGTAGAAGTCTATACAAAGAAGGAAGAAAGGATTGAGAAAGAAGCTGATAATCCAATATCATTCTCATCTGAACTGATCAAAGAAGGAAAAAAATATAGATATAACATTGGATTCAGAAATGTTACTTAATGTGCAAATGGGAAGGAAAGGGAAAAAGAAAAAGGGGGAAAAAGAGGGAAAAATAAAGAACAGATTAGTTCTAAGCAAATCAGACTCTAAGAATGTGCAAAAATATCATTAATAATTATTTTAGCAGTGGCAAAGAACTGGAAAGTGAGAGGTTGAAAACAAACAACTCTGACCAGCACAGAGACTGACCACAATTCCAGAAGACTCAGGACAAAGCCCATTGCTCAACAGAGAGGTAATAAAGCTCAGATGATAAACTGAGCCTTTTTTGGGATGTGGTCAACTCAGGACTTTGTCTTGTTCAACAATACAGGGCTGTAATGGAGGTGGGTGAGAATATAATGGAACATCACTTTAATGTAAGAAACAGCAAAACAAAAGGAATTTAGAGAAACATGGGGAGACTTATGTTAATGCCAGTTTAATTTTATAGAAAATATAATAAATCTGCACATTTACTAGATGGGAAAAAAACCTTTAAAAAAAGATCATGGAGAAGTACTAACAAGGCTGGAGAAGAGCAAATGTTGTACAAAGGGAGTAAAATCTATAACCTAAAGGCTCATAAGCTCAACTTTGATGTTTAGCAAAATTTTAGAATACATTCTTAAAGATATAATTACTAAACAACTAGAAAAGAAAATGGTGAGTATAAAGACCCAACACAGCTTTATCAAGAACAAGACCATGTCAGACTAAACCTTATTTTTTTTTTTTGACAGGGTTACGAGACTGGTATCTTGATATATCTTATTTAGATTTTAGCAATGAATTTGACAAAGTCTCTTATGTTATTCTTCTGGACAAGATGGAGACATGTGGGTTAGACAATAATACACTTACGTGGATTTGGAACTGGTTGAACGGCTGGACACAATGGGTCATTAATGGCTAGATGTTGGAAGGAGGTCTTTAGTGGAGTGCCCCAGGATCTGTCTTTGGCCCTGTGCAATTTAACATTTTTATTAATAACTTGGATAAAGGCATAGATGGCATGCTTATCAAATTTGCAGATGACACAAAGTTGTGAAGAACAGCCAACAGAGATGATAGAGTCAGGACCAAATAATTCTTGACAAGCTAAAACATCAAGTGGAACTTAAGACAAAATTTAACAGGAATAAACATAAAAACTTACATTTACGTTAAAAAATATCAACTTCAGGAACACAAGATGGGGGAAACATATCTAGATACAAGTTCATCTGAAAAAAGACCTGGAAATTTTAGTGATCTACAAGCTCAAAATAAATTACCGTTTTGATATGGACCCAATGTATCTTAGGCTGCATTAAGAAAGACCAAAGTCAAGGACATGGGACATGAGAGATCTGCAGATCCTATCTGGAGTATTGCGCTCAGTGCTGGGTGCCTCATGTCAGGAAGCACACTGTTATGTCGAAGAGCATCCAAAGAAAGTCGAGCATAATGATGAGGGGCCTTGAGACGATGACCCAGGAAGATCAACTTAAAGACCTGGTAACATTTAGCCTGGAAAAGAGAAGACTTAAGAGGAACCTGAGAGCTGCCTTCATGTTATTTGAAGGGCTGTCATGTCACAGGGGGATCAGACTTACTCTGCTTGACTCTAATATAGGTACAATGAATAGAACTGGCAGAGAGGCAGATTTAGGCTTGATGAAATCCCAGTTAGTCAGATGCAGAAGAGGCTGCCTCAGGACGAAGGGAGGGCAGGGGCTCCTTTCCTGGTACGGGATAGAGGTCTTAAGCAAAGGTTGGGGAGGTAAAGGGGAGAGAGGAGAATGGATCTGAAATAGGCGGCCTCTAGTGTCTCTTTCAACTCAAGATATTTTATGGGGGAATATTTAATAGTTTATAAATCAAGGAAATTATCTGTTATCCTTTAATCTTTAAATGGTCTAATAATTGGGGACTTTTTCAGCAAAACAGCTCATATACAAGTATTACCCTAGCTGACTTTTTTAGCCCCCTTAAGCCCTTGCAGTCCCTTCAGCTGAAGGAAAGGTTACTACTGCATTAATGTTAAAGACTGGGAGGAAAATGGAGAAATTTCTCCTCAAGCCCCCCATAGCCCAGTGATCACACAAACAGCTGCATCCTAATCCTAGGTTCCTTGGCCTTACCCTCACATGGCAACATATACACAAAAACCAACAGTTCCCTCAGTATTCAATGTATTACTTCCCACATACTATTTCATCACTAAAAACTTTTTCCATGTCTCAACATAAAGACTATCACAAGTTATTTTGGCCACAAAAGAAAAGTATCCCCCAAGAGTCAATATTGGGTGACAAGCTTCTTAAAATCTAGGAAAGCTAGGCAGTCGAGAGAAAGAGAGAGAGAGAGAGAGAAAGAGAGAGAGAGAGAGACAGACAGACAGACACAGACAGACCTCCAGCTCCCCCCATCTTGAAACTTCTCCAACTAAGAAAGCATCAGGAACTTTTCTGGCTAACACTTTGAGAATCTAAGGTTACCACCACATCATGGGAAAGAGAGGATATAAGATATAAGAGAGAAAGCATTTAAAAATAGACTGTTTTTGACCATTCGTTTGCCAATTAAGTTTGTGAATGAGGTTTTAACAATCCGACATGCAGTTTTATGCACGTCCTTGCCTTTCAAATTTTCCAGGTTCATGATTTAAATATGCTACCTAGTTCAAGACAGAAGGGAAAGACTCAAGAGGGCGCATTGAGGCATACTTTTTTTTTGGACATGGCTTAATGATAGAACTTGTTCTGTTGGGATATATATTTATAATGGAGTTTTCTTACTTTCTCCATGGGTGAAAAAGGTGAAGATGAGAAAATAATTTGGAACTAAAGATAAATTCTTTAAAATTTTTACCTGTAAAATGAGGTTAACAATAACAGTAACACCAACCTCATAGGTTTGTGTGAAGATTAAATGAAATTGAAAGCATTTGAGGACTCTTGTTGTCAGTTATCATGTTTTTAGCACAGTGCCTGGCACACAGCAAATGTTTAATAAATGCCTACTGATTGAATGAACTATTTAATTCTAAATTCCAGGAGAATAAAGATATTTTAACTCAACTTCCTCTCCTCCAACTGCTAGCAAGGGGCTCTGCATAAAAGACAATCAATATTTGTTAAATTTGGGGATCCTGTTAGTGTTTCCTCAATTAACTCCAATGAATATCCACTCATAATCTGATGACAAGATTAAATGAGATTCACGCTATCCAGTCCTCAGTCACCTCTAAGTACCCCACTGGAATCCTCCCAATAAATCTGTTGAAGGTTAGAAGAATTTAACTCTCTTCCTCCTCGAGAGATTCTCACTCAAACAACACAAGAATTCAAACCCAAGCAGGTGATCATAGTCTTCCTACGAGGATAAACTGATCTACACAGTGGTACTTCCCGTAGCTGTTGCTATCATAATCCTCTATGTGTCCATACCCACCTATTTCCCATTCTAGAAATCTCCCCCCTATCATTACTTTTCTTTTCATTAATATGATGTGTCACTTTCCTAGATAAAAAACCATCAAGGTTAGTAACTACATGGAAACCAAACCATACAAAAATTTTGAACTGGATCTCAGTGTAAAATGAGCTCCAGAGCTGACCGTATCAGTCTAGTAAGCCTCTCTTCCTTTGTGCTCAGATAGACCCAATTCTAGATAAATTTGAAAGAAATGGACTGCGGAAATAACACTTGAAGAACAACAAACTAGTGCTTGATTCAATCTCTTCAACTCTAAGACTAAAAAACATTAGTTTTAAAATTTTTTAAAAGACTAACAAAAGTCTTACCAGAGTGAGTCTGCATCCAATTCCACAATTCATCTTTATTTCTCCAAAAGAAATCACCATTGCCAATTGAAATAGTAAATGATTGTTTATTCATAGCCTGGACACCCTTTCCACTTTGATCTAATAAAAAGGGCTTATTCTTTAGACACAGAGAGCTCTGGGTCTCCCAAGGCTTGATACCCTTTGAGCTAATGGATTTCATCCTTGACAAAACAATTCCTTTTATGCCTAAACTACACGGAAAAAAAAAAAAAAGGAATTCGTTATATCTTCAAAATTCTTTAAACTGGTCAAGTTGACCCCAAAAATTCTCTCTTTCTAAAGAAAGTGGAACCAAATCTTCATTAGTACATCAAATGAAAAAGCCAGTTAACAGAAAATACAGTGGTATATTCAAACACAGAATGTTAACAATTCAAATCTGATTGGTGGATAAGCCCACTGGACTCTAGTGTTCCGAACAAATTAAATTCATTTGTCAAAATACAGCTAAGTAACCATAATGCTCAAGAAAAAAAGAATTTCAGAGGAAAAAAAAAGAATTTTAAGGCCCTAGTCAGTCTACTACTGCTTCAAATGGAAAGAAACCTGACATACCAAGAGCCTTCACAAATGACTCAAGCTACCCACAGTGCTGCCTTAGAAAAAGGGCTCACCCAGTTGACACATGCTTTATTACATGGACAGCAACACTGTCTGAATGAGTGTTAATAAAACATGCTCAGCCGTCCAATAAAAAGAATTTCCTGGAGTCAGGGAAGGCTGGGTTCCCTACCACCTCTTCTTGGTACATCTCCTGATCCCATCCTCTCTGCTCTTCTGGGCCTTTTCCCCCTTCTCAAGTCTTCAACCTCTTCCTATCTAACTGATTCCTTTCAACTGACTTCCAAGACGCCCAGGTCCCCATAGGACCCCTGCTCCTCCTCGTCCCCTGTCTGGAAGGCCTCCCCAGATCAGCCCGCAGGAGCACCTTTGTTCAGCATCTGGCACTGTCCCTTGGCTGCTGCCCACAGCGATGCCGGGCCTGGCTCCTCCCGGCCACACCAAGCTACCCCACCACGAGCGCCCCCTGGGCTAAGGACGCCCGGGGCCCCTCAGCGCCCCTTCTCCCGGAGATCCCAAGCACGGGCCTTACTGACCGGCTGACCCTTACAGCTCCCCCAATGCCCCCCGCGGTCACTCCCGCGCCCTGCCCACTCTCTCCAGCTCCTCTCCCTCACGCAGCCCCCACAGGACCTCATCCCTGTGCACTTTGGGGGGTCACAGGACCCCTCTGGGGTAGGTAGGCCTTCCTCCACCCGACCGAAGCCCCCGGGCGGCCAAACCAGACTTCCTTAGGGGCAGTGTCCGACCCCGCCCTCCCCAGGGGGTGCCCCGGCCTCCGGGGCTCCTGCAGGGAAAGCGCTTATTACACGCCAGGTGCTGCCAAACACATTCCCGGGGGCCCGGGGCTGCATCGGCGGGGCTGGGCAGGCGGAGGCGAGGAAGCGCGCCCCGGGCTGACTAGGGCCGGGGCCGGACACCCGGGAGAAACTGAACGCAGCCTAGAAGCAAGACGTGCGGCGGCCCAAGGACCCCGAGGAGCGGGGAAGAAGGGTGCGAGGCGGGGGCCGCTCGAGCTCCACAGCCTGGGACTAAAACTGAGGTCAGGAGCAGCAAAGGACCTGGCGGTAAACTGAGTACCGGAGGCCGGTCCCTGCCCGCACAAGGCAAGGTGCTGCCTCCGCCCACCTCCTCAACGCCCCACGCTCCCGGCCACGAAGTCTTGGGAAGGGGAAAGCTGCGGGGAATGGCCCCACGAGGGACGGGGACTGGCCCCACGAGGGACGGGGACAGAAGGAAGGGGGCGGGGGGGGGGGCGCGGCGTGCCCGGGGGTTGAGGCTGCCGCGCATGCGCCCACGGCCTCCTCACCGCGCATTGATCCTCCTTCTCCCGCGCATGCGCACCAACTTCACCGTCACTGGCCCCAGAAAACGCAAATCCCTCCGCCGCGCGCGCCCGAAGACGCCGAGCCCAGCCCTCCTCACCTGCGGCCTTGTCCGCTGCCATCTTCCCCGCCCGCTTCACGCGCCTCCCGGCCAGCGGCGCAGCCGGGATTCCGGCGGGGGCGACCGCCGACTCGCTGTGGTGCCAGCCTTCGCGGCCCTCGCCGCGGCCCTGGCGGGAGCGCGGACCAGCGGCCACGAGCCCCCGGCCGCTCCCGCAGCGGGATGATTGCTTTTCCGCTGGTGCTTGGGCGAAGACCTCCCGCCATCCACCGCCGGCGGCCGCCCCTCCCCCTTTCCTAACACGCGACTTCCGGGTGCCTCGCGCGCGGCGGAGGTGGGGGGGCGGGGCGAGGCGAGGCGAGGTCGCGGGAGAGGCGGGGCGAGCGTGGGAACGGCGGGAGAGACCACGCCTCGTGGCGCTGGCGTCTGCTCCCTCCTCCTCCGGCTCCTCGGCCCCTCCCTCCCTCTGTGCGCGCCACCCCGCCCCCTTCCCCCAGGCCCCGCCCCGCCCCGCCAGGAGGCGCTCTCCCCCGAGGGACGGCTAATCTAATTGTTGTGGTTCCTGCCCGACGGCTCCAAAGGCCTTCCGGGCTGGTCCGGCGACTTCCCTAAGCGTGACTCCCCCCCGCCCCCCGCTCCCCGCCCATAAGTCCCTGCCAGAGCGTCTCGGCTTAGAGGGGACACTTCCTGAGGGCAGGGCCTGTCACGTTCCCGAATCTGAACCCCCGGCTCAGAATCTGGCAGGCCCGGACTAGTTTGTACCCGCGTCTCCCCCACCAGGGCGGGCGCTGCCGACGTTCTCCTCTGTTCTTGGATCAATCCCAGCGAGGAGTCTCACGGACGCGCCTCTCCCCAAACACTGGGTGCACGTTGCACATTGCACATTGCTTAGACTTTGGAATTGTAACTATTAATTTGATTAGTAGCTTTCCATGAAGTAGCCAAGGTTGGGATTTATGAGACAAGAAATGTGAGGATGGAGAGCCTGCTTCCCCCATTGCCATGCCTGGTTCCCCCCGACCATCAAGGAATGAAGTTCCTTTTCCAAGTTCCACCTGGCCTCAGGTGAGCAAATTACATAGAAACAAATGACATTCTGGAAAACTGAGACCCTGAGAGAGGAACCTAGCCACCTAGGTGGGAGCATTGCTCCTTGCACTCCAGAACTACTGCCCTACCTTCCTACGGTGCATTCTTCCCCATACACCTGTAATTTTCACCTGGAAGGACAGGTGAGCCCGCAGAGCTCTCATCGCCAAAAATGCCGTCAAATGAAACTTCCTTTAGAATCTCAGCTATGCTTCTGTGTTTATTAGTACTTTCTACCAGCAGAGGGCTCAAATAAAATTAACTAAAAAAAAAAACAAAAACAGGTATTATGATGTTAGTTCCCCCCCTCTAAAAAAAGCCTAATTAGAAAATGTTTCAATTTTGCATCCTATAATTTAAAACTACTAACAGTATTTAAGCCGTTTTAACTTCTAAGTTTTTTATATTGCAGTTAAAATATTTGTAGCCTATCTTCCCACGTAGAATAAATGGCATTTGATGACAAATAATTATTTTAATCTTCACATTAAAATACATCTCTTCAATCCTCCTTTCTCTTGTCCTCATGGGTGATCTCCATCCCACTGGCTCAGGTGTCAATGTTCTCCCCCTTTTGAAAGTGTATCATTTTCTTTTGTTTCAACTGGTAGATCGTATTTCCCAGTAGAATGTAAATCCCTTGAGAGCAGGTCAGCTTCATTTTGGTCTTTAGCCACCCAGCACTTAGTTCAGTGCCTGATTCATACAAGGAAATTAATAAAATGATTATTGAAATAAAAAAGAAAGTTCATTGGGCTGGGTTCCTCTATACTTACGCTTTAAAGTAAGCTTCATTGTGGACAGAAATAAAAATATAAATATGGGTATTTGTGCAAGGGATAAAATTTCAATGTCTCCTTTGTGGCCTTGTAGAGGAGGCCCTGGGCTTCTTTTTAGTTTTAATATAAGCCTTGCTCCTTGTCACTCAGAAAACAAGCTTTGTGAGCGCGAGTATTTTTATCAGCCAATTCTTATAAAACAAATGAAAAATAAGACCTTCCTTTTGTTGGCCTATTCATTTGGTCCAGACTTGTAGCACCAGACTCCCATCAATTTTATTATTTTGTTAATTGTCTGGACTCAAGAGCATATTAATAATGAGGATCAAACTTAGAAGTATGTGTATACACGTTTCCTCCAGACAACCTTGTTATTAAACATTTACTAGAGAGCCTGCTGCTGACCCAAAGGGTAGTTTGTGTTGAGGGAAGTTTCTGGCGGCACATGATTGAGTGTGGGCTATATGAAGGGCACAAGAACATTTCTGCTTATAGAGGAGAGGTAGATTCAAATTACCCAAAGGCAGCAGGTAAGGGCTTGGGGATGGAGATCATGAGAGAGGTTGAGGGAGGAGATAGTCCTGGCCTAAGGAAACGGCTAGAGAGACCAGGGCAAAGCCCATTCGGAGACTGGGACAGCAACAGTGGGGGCTTGGGATAACTCTCCTTTCCCCATCTGAACTCCCCTCCATACCTACCACCTCAGACATCACCCTGGACCGGATTATATGTGAATGAAGGATGAGATGTTGACATGGAAGAGAAGAGGGTGACCTTAGACCAGGTCCAAAAAGATTTGGGCTCGTTTTACAGAGAGGGCAGGTAATTTTTCCAAAGTCCCATTGGGAGAACTGGGATTCAAACTCAGGCCTTCCGGCCCCACAAACGCCTTGGCCATTATGCTGTCTGTCCCTGTGCTGAGACACAAAGGTCTCAGTCCAGTTTATAACAGCATAGGATTTTTGTCTCACTCGGCAGGATTTTATGTTTCATGTCTTATCTATAACCAGCATCTGCCTCCAGTTCAAAGAGGTTATTGGTGAATGAACCTATTCATGGTGGGGGTAGATAATGTGGATCACTGAGGTTGGTTGGCTCGTTTTCAAAGCTGTTCCTTGGTACCTTTATCAGGAGCATGTAACTACTGCCATTGATCTCTAGGTGGCACTAGACCATTACTTAACCCAAGTGCAGGGCTTCAGAAGGCACCTGAGAGATGGTGTGGTTAGTTATCCTTCCCCCCCAGCTAAGTTGAGTGAGTGCCCACTTTACGGTCACTACCCAGTTCTTTGCCCATGCTTGCATTCTTTAGCAGTGAGAGTCAGAGGGACAATTTGTTTTTTGGTTGGTATTTTGGTTTGGAGTTTTTGGGGAAGGCAGTTGAGGTAAAGTGACTTGCCTGAGAAAGTCACACAGCTACTAAGTACCTAAAGCCAAATTTGAACTGAGGTCTTCATGAGTCCATGGTCTACATCCCATCCACTGCACCACCTCACTGTCCCTCAGGTAACATTTGAAACTAGCTCTTCTGGCTCTAGAATCAAGCTCCTTCTATTGGGCCACACTGCCTGTCTTGCTCATGGTCATGGAAGTCATAAGTGGCAATGCTGAGATTTGGACCTGAGACCTTACTATACCATGCTGTTTTCTTAGCTTTATAGGATCATAGACTCATTGAAATGTGGAGCTGGAAAACACCTTAGAAGTCATCTAGTCTGAAGGTTCTTAACCTGGCATCCATGAACTTTTTTTTTTAAAACATTTTGAAAATGCATTTCAATCTAATTAGTTTCCTTTTTAATATTATTCATTTTATTTCATGCATTTAAAAATCTTATTCTGAGGAGGGGTCCACAGGCTTCACTGGCTTTGATCCACAAGTTCTAACTCAATCCTTGGTTTGGTATAGCCTTTTCATTTCATAAGTGAAGAAAGGGAAGCTCAGATAGATGGTGTCAACTTACACTTGAAAACTTTTTTTTTTTTTTTTTTAGTATTCTAAGCATTTATTTGAGTAATTTTAAAATGTTGTCATTCACATGATTTTCAACTTAACAAAGTGCTCCAGGAGGTGTGTACAGTTATTCCTTCCACTTTGCAACTTTCCCCAATGCAGTTTTGATATATCATAGCATGGTTTAAGAAATTAAATGGGTGAGCATGCAACTAAAAAAGTTAGAAAAAGAACAAATTAAAATCTCCAACTAAATACCAAAAGAGAAATTCTGAAAATCAAAGGAGAGATTAATAAAATTGAAATAAGAAAACTATTGAACTAATAAAGAGTTGGTTTATGGGGGAAAATAACAAAATAGAAAACCTTTTAGTTAATTTGATTAGAAAAAGGAAAGAAGAAAACCAAATTAGCAGTATCAGAAATGAAAAGGGTACACCAATGAAGAGGAAATTAAAGCAATAATTAGGAGCTATTTTGTCCAATAATCTAATTGAAATGGATGAATATTTACAAACATATAGATTGTCTAGATTAACAGAAGAAGGAATAAATAATCCCATTTTAGAAAAAGAAATTGAACAAACCATCAATAAGCACCCTAAGGAAAAAAAAATCTCCAGAGCCAGATGGATTTACAAGTGAATTCTACCAACCATTAAAAAAAAATTAATTACAATACTATATAATTTTTTTGGAAAAATAGGCAGAATCCTACCAAATTCTTTTTATGACATAGATATGGTTCTGATACTTAAACTGGAAAGAGTCAAAACAGAGAAAGAAAATTAAAGACCAATTTCTATATTACTCTCTTAATTTTTGTTATAAAGTATAGTTCTCTGGAAAAGAAATGCAATGAATATATAAAATATGTTCAGTCATTTTTCAGTGATATCTGACTCATTATGATCCTATCTGGAGTTTTCTTGGCAAAGATACTGGAATTGTTTGCCATTTCTTTCTCCAGTTCATTTTATAGATGAGGAGACTGAGGCGTAAGATAACATTAAGTATGTTAAAATCAAATTAATATAATCCAAGGTGGTTACTCCAGGGACCCAGGTTAAGTCTAAAAAGATAGTCTAAGCAACCTAAGTATAAGTATATGAATGTAATTGTGTAATAAGAAATGATGAATAGGGAGATTTCAGAAAAACCTGGAAAGACTTATATGGACTGATATAAAGTCAAAGTGAGCAGAACTAGGAAAACATCTTACATAGTATCAGCTACACAGTGTGATGATCAACTATGATTAGCTTAGCTTTTCCCAGCATTACAATGGTCCAAGACAAATAGAAAGGATTCACAAAGGAAAATGTTCTCCTTAACCAGATAAAGAACTGATAGACTCAGAATTCAGATTGAAGTATATATTTTTTCACTTTATTCTTTCTTGTGTTTTTTTTCCTCTTTTAATCTGTTTCTTCTTTCACATGTTGTGACTAATATGGAAATATCTTTTACATGAAGGCACATGTATATACTATATCAGACTGCTTACCATCTTTGGAAGAGGGGAAGGGTAGGAGAGGAGGTAGAAAAATTTGGAACTCAAAATCTTATAACAATGAATATTAAAATCTTCTTCACATGTAACTGGGAGGGGGAATTATTTTTTTGAAAAAAGTCTACTCATTTTGAAATGTTTTTCTTTTCTTTTCTGCTTGCTGCTTTTCATGGCATGTACATCTTTTTAGATGTCTTTGTAGTTCAGACATAGAGCTTCCTGAGTTCACTACATTCTAGGAGGCTCAAGCCAGGCTTCTACATTCACAACACCCCAAAGCAATCATCTAAAAGTACTTGGTGTCTGTTCCTAAGGTCTTAAAGTCTACGTCAGGACCGGTTAGTACAGGTCCTAATAAGCCTCTACTTGGTCATCCCTGCAGTCTTGCTGTTTATCCCATTGCAGAGGGACTTTGTCCTCTGCCTGACCCAACATTCTTAGAGTCAGGAGATTTAAAACACCTGTAGGGAGGTTCTACTTGGGTTATTCTAAATAAACACTTGGAAACTCCATGTTTTGTGTCCAGTCACAAGCTATTTTGAGCTGAGAATTGAAAGAGAAATGACAAGCTTCCAGAGGGTAGGACTGTGGGATCTCTGTCTTTGTAAAGCCTTCAGCCCACTCCATTCCCTGAATACAGCAAGTGATTAGTAAATGTTTGTTGGTTGCTATTTGTGAGCCCTTGAAGAGTTTTAAAATATCATTCTCTACGTTGATTTTTTTTACTCAAATAATTTCCAATTTCCTCTAAGTTATCTCATAATTATCGTAGCAATATTTGGAGCTTAGAGGAAAGAAGACTGGTCTGTGATTTCATTCACTTTTTTGGCCAATGCAGATTTGCAGCTGCTCTGTGATTTAGAATCTGACTAGTGAATGGTGAAAGGATTTGTCCAAGATCTTCATCTCAGGAGTAAAGCTAATTCTCCATCTACCCTCACCATCTTGATGCCTCCCAATATTACTAACACAGAAACATTAGTATAAGGTAATCAAAGGAATATCCATTTCGTATGACAATTCATCTCAACAAAGAAAGGGACCAAGGACTTCTTGAGTCCTGTCTGTCCAAATCCCATAAGCCTAAGTGCAATTGAAGAAGATTATAATATAATTAGAAAATGTTTAACAAAGTGAATATACAATGTTAATTTTGGGGTTTTTAAGTACATACAAACCCACTGGAATCTGTTTCTATTTGAAGTTGTCACCATTGTCTTATGTGACAAAATCTATAAATTAAGACTTGGCCCTGAGTTAATATAGGAAATCTACTGGAGAAAAATTATAGAACTATAAAACAATGGAAGTATAAAACTTAAGAATGTTTAATTAAAATAGAAAGCTACAGAAGATGCATGTTCTGCTCTGCTCCCTGCATTGGGATGAGGCAGAATTGGAATGCTAGGTCAGGTGCAAAGGTTTCTAGTCTCAGCTCAGCTTAGTCCCTAGCTAGAGAGGTGCCTGAACTTCTCTTGTAAAACATCAGGGTGAAGTAGAGGCTTTCTTGTTAGTCCTTGTTCTTTCTTTGGGTAAAATTAATCCTTCATTTAAGACACTTGATGGTATCACCTGGACCAAACTAGTCTCCAACCTATGGATGGCCGGAGCTGAACAGAGCAGGATAGAGACGGGACAGTCGGGAATCAGGGAGAAGATTAATTTCAAAATGAGGGAAAGAACTTATAAGCAAGGACACGAGCCAGGGCCTTGCCCCCAAGGAGGGGAACAGCTTTAGTGTGGCAGAAACTTGGTTTTTAGAATTGTGGCTAGAGGCAAACAGTGTAGTGCAGTAATAGTGGTGAGGCACTAGAGCAACAGGGAGGCAAGGTTTTCTAGTGACAAAAAAGTCCATTTCATAGCAGAGCTTCGTGTCTTCACGTCTTCATGTCTAGATTTGACCATCAGTTCCAGAAAATAAGCACAAAGATGGTTCTTACTCCAAGCCCAGGACCCAGCTTGCTTATTGGGCCTTAGCTATGGAAAACAGGGTGATTCTTAATGTTTTGATGATGCCATTTGCTATCAGACTTGTTTATAGAATGGTTTGGTTGAATTAGTTTCTCTCTGTCTCTGTCTTTGTATGTGTGTGTTTCTGTTTCTGTCTCTGTGTGTGTGTCTCTGTCTCTGTTTCTCTGTGTGTCTCTCTGTCTCTCTCTGTTTCTGTCTCTCTGTCTCTATCTCTCTGTGTTTCTCTCTGTTTCTGTCTCTGTGTGTGTCTCTCTGTCTGTCTCTGACTCTGTCTCTCTGTCTCCTTCTCTCTCTGTCTCTGTCTCTCTCTCATTCTTTCTCTCTTTCTGTATCTCTCTCTATATCTCTGTCTCTGTCTCTGTGTGTCTCTCTGTTTCTGTCTCAGTATGTGTGTGTCTCTGTCTGTGTGTCTCTGTCTCTCTGTGCACGTGTGCCTCTCTTTGTATGTGTCTCTGTCTCTATGTGTGTCTCTGTCTCTGTACGTGTGTGTGTCTGTCTCTGTGTATCTCTTTCTGTCTCTGTGTGTATGTGTTTGTCTGTCTCTCTGTGTGTGTCTCTTTCTGTCTCTCTGTGCATGTATGCCTCTCTTTGTGTGTGTCTCTGTCTCTGTGATTGTCTCTCTGTCTCTATGTGTGTCTCTCTGTCTCTGTATGTATGTGTGTCTGTCTGTGTATCTCTCTCTGTCTCTCTGTGCATGTGTTTGTCTCTGTCTCTGTGTGTGTCTCTCTCTGTCTCTGTATGTGTGTGTGTCTATCTCTGCGTATCTCTCTCTGTCTCTGTGTGTGTGTTTGTCTCTGTCTCTGTGTGTGTCTCTCTCTGTCTCTGTATGTGTGTGTGTCTGTCTCTGCGTATCTCTCTCTGTCTCTCTGTGCGTGTGTTTGTCTCTGTCTCTGTGTGTGTCTCTCTGTCTCTGTATGTGTGTGTGTCTGTCTCTGCGTATCTTTCTCTGTCTCTCTGTGTGTGTGTTTGTCTGTCTCTGTGTGTGTCTCTCTCTGTCTCTCTGTGCATGTGTGCCTCTTTTTGTGTGTGTCTCTGTCTCTGTGTATGTCTCTCTGTCTCTGTCTGTGTGTGTCTCTCTATGTGTGTATGTCTGTCTCTGCGTATCTCTCTCTGTCTCTCTGTGCATGTGTTTGTCTCTGTCTCTGTGTGTCTCTGTCTCTGTATGTGTGTGTGTCTATCTCTGTGTATCTCTCTGTGCGTGTGTTTGTCTCTGTCTCTGTGTGCGTGTGTTTGTCTCTGTCTCTGTGTGTGTCTCTGTCTCTCTGTCTTTATTTGAAAATTAAGATTATGCAAAACCAAAATAACAGTTTGGGGGAATGAAGTTGTTAGGAATCGGGCCTCTGACATGTAAGTGCTCAGTGGTCGAAGCAGAGAAAGTCACCTTGTGGGGGCGCCCTCCTCTGCATCACAGGTGTGCCAGGACCAGCCTGCATCAGAGTGCCTGCCTGATGGAAACTCTGCAGGTAGAGGAGGCTGTAGAAGCCGCCTCCATGATGCAGTCTATCCCAACTGGGACTCAGGCTGAAGGCAGCAGAGCAGGAACACCCCTTGCAACTCCTCAGGGTCCCCTGGGGAATGACTTCATTCCTCCTCTGGCTTCCCTCTGGAGAAGGAGGCAGAAACATCATGCCGACCTACCAACGAGATGTAAATAACAAGGGTCAGAGTGCCCACATCACCAGGTACCAGGTGAGAAAGTTGTCCATCAAAGCAGAAGAGAAATGGAGTCTGCCTTTGGAGTCTGGCCCCTAAGCAAGGGCTGGCTTCTCCCCCACGAAGGCCCGGGGGATTCCTCCTGTGTAAAGTGAGGAAACCGGTGGAGTCCATCTCTGTTCACTCATTGCACTAGCATAGAACCCTTTGACTCACTTTTCAGTGACTTGGATCTGTTCAGCTTTGGAATCCCTCAAATACAAGAAGTCAAATTCGTCCCTTTCCTGGAACTTCCTGAAGCCGTTTGTGATATTTTCTCCCTTTTTCCCAGTGAGCTGGGGCCGATGGCACAGAGGGGTGCCACGTGTCCCCCCGTTGATGAATGGTCCTGCCTGTGAGTCTCTTTCTCCAGTCTGGCCCATGCCCAGCACAGAGCTAAGTAACCAATAAATGATGGTCCGGTCGGGCTAACAACTACCACAACATTTATTAGGCACCCTCGTGTACACCCTGTGCCAGCAAGAGACTGGAGCAGGCCTTCTGACAGCCCATTACTACTGCCCATACTACTTTGGAGAAAAATGAATACTGACAAACACAAAGAGAACAAAACGTCAACCAAACAGTTCAACTCAGGAGGCAAATTATGAGGCACCTCCTCTGGGCTGGGAGAGGCAGGGTAGAGTACTAGAAAGAGGCAGTGAACCAGCATTCATTAAACAGCACTGTGTGCCAGGCACTGTTTAAGTGCTAGTGAAGGAAAGGCAGAAGAAAAAAGGCTGCTGACCAAGAGAGACTTCCCTTCCTCGGGGAAGACAATATACAAACAAGATATATACAGAATAAATTAGAAATCACCAACAGGAAGACAATATCGTTAAGGGAGACTGGGAAAGGCTTCTTGCAGAAGGGGAGATCTGAGCTGGGACCTGAGGCAGCTAGGAAAGTTGGGAAGTGGAGATGAACCTTGAAGGGAGGAAGCCTTTGACATATAGTCACTGTTTGACGCTGGCAAATCACTTAGCCTCTCATTACCCGGGACAGCTCTTTAAGCCAGAATTGCAGAGAAAGTGTTGACCTGCTCAGGCGAAGGGGCAATTTCCTCGTCCCTCAGTTCTCTGTATTTTTGAAATCACAAGTCCATTCCTTATTCTCTTCTTCTATCAGGCATCAGGAAGGTAAGAGTAGAAGGGGCCTGGAAAGCCTTCACAGGACCTCTAGGTCTTTCCGGTTTAACAGAATGGGGGACAATGGTTAGCAACACCATCTGATGACTAAAGATGACTGTAACTCAGCCTTGAGATGGGCCATTTGGCTTCTGATGGGCCATGTGGCTTGGGGAAAGGAAGATGCAGGGAAGAGGAAGATGACCATTGAAGAACAGGGAGTACTCTAGTTTGGCTGGGTAGTAGAGTTTGAAGGAGAGCATACAAAAGAAGGATAGAAAAGAAGGGAATCATTCCCAATTCTTCAGGGTACTCTCAGAACCCTGAAAGAGAGTGAGTCTTGACCCTTGACTGGGGATTCTGAAAGTAGGAATTGGGATTAGAATCTTCAATGTTTAAATGGGCTAAATCAGGGCCATCAAACTCAGTAGAAGTCACTAGAACCATATGTACTAGCTGCATATTGACCTAGAAAACCACATATTAACATCATCTATATTCAATTGTGTTTTTGTTTTGTTAAATGTGCCCCAATTACATTTTAATCTTGTTGCAGTATACTAGGAAATATTGCCCGTTCTGAGCTATGTTACCATGAAGCTTGCCATTTAAAAAGGTTTGAGACACATAGTTTCTGGATACTTTAATCACTTTATTAATAAGACCAGTAAGTTATTAATAAAAGGATGGTCATTTGGCTGTCTTTCTTAGACCAAAGACCCATAATGGCAGTGGGGTCACAGTTTATAAGCCCCTCAAAGAGGAAGTATTCCTGAGGGGTGGCAGACAACTCTGAATGGTTAGTCAAAAGGTGGTAGGCTGTCTTGGGGTAACTGACTTAGGCCACTCAAATCTTGATCAAAGAGTCATCAATTTCCATATCACCTATTTTGGTAATAGGGAGAATCAATATTTTCTAAAGACTTTCCAAGCAAACACAATTAGTTGGAATACTCCATTAGTCCAAATTAGTCCAAGTGGACCTTAGGAGGCAAACTACTCTCTAAGATAAAGGGGAGGGAAATGGATGAGATTATTTTATATTTAAGTGGGCCTTGGTTGCAGTGGACCCTTGTTAATTCCTTGTATTGAAGCTCCTGAAGTTCTCCCTTGACTATATAAGACTCCACCTGTTCCCTTGCTAATCAGTACTTCATTAGGAACTTAGTACAAGGCTCAGGTCATTATTCCCATCTTCACCTTGTTGATGGCAGGCTCATTAGGAACTACCCACCTTATGGCAGCAAGTTATCAAGAAACTTTGCCTGCTTTATGGCATCTTTCTCCTTGCAATGGCTAATTCATAAGGAACTTAACTTGTTTTATAACATCAGGTCATTATTCCCATCTCTCTCTGTATTAACTATAAAGATTTTTAGGAACTTAGTCTGTCAGTCAATGGCATAATTTCCCACTTCTTTGCTAAACTCCCTTTTGGAACTTAGCCCATTACCAACAGCATAATAAAATCTTTGCCTTTTGATTTGGAAATGGTCTAAGCCAATAAATTCTTTTGAGAAACCTTACAACATTGTCCAGAAATACCACAACATAACATTTTCACTCTTTCTGTTATTGTTTGCTTGCATTTTTGTTTTTCTTCTCAGGTTATTTTTACCTTCTTTCTAAATCCGATCTTTCTTGTGCAACAAGATAACTGTATAAATATGTATACATATATTGTATTTAACATATACTTTAACATATTTAACATGTATGGGACTACTTGCCATCTAGGAGAGGGAGTGGAGGGAAGGAGGGGAAAAGTTGAAACAGAAGTTTTTGCAAGGGTCAATGTTGAAAAAAATTATCCATACATATGTTTTGTATATAAAAAGCTATAATAAATAAATATATAAATATTAAAAAACAAAAACAAAAAAATTGTCCAGAAACCCCAATATATATTTGGGGTTCAACCCCTGCATCCCAAACCACAATATATGTTTGGGGTTCAACCCCTGTACCCCATCAGAAAGATATCTGGTTCTTAGATCAGAGGATCTGCATTTAAATCTTGTCATTGACACTTAGTATCTATATAACCAGAAGCTTTTTTTTTTAAATTATCCCTAGGTTACAGTTTTCTTGTGTATAGAAAAATTAAGAATTGGACTAGATGGCCTTGAAGGTCCCATCCAGCACCAAATCTAAATTGGATATATCTGCTATATTGGTTGGCTTTACTTAAATGTTTTTCTTTGTTACAAGAGAGGCTCCTGGAATATACAAGGGATGTGTAGAACATCTGGGGATGACTGTGATATAACAACCAAAGGTCTCAATGAAACATTAATTTTTCTAAACAGGAAGGAAGAAAAAGAAAATATTAAAGATCCAGTGTCTTTTGTTCATATAGTCTTGTGTGGTACAGCATTTAATAAAAAAGCTGGAGAGATATCTAGAAGCAAAGCAAAGTTTATTATACGTTATCGAGAATCGGAAGTCCCACCCATCGAGGAGACAATGGAAGGGAGGAAGCACCGTAGGGGGCAGGGTCAACACTTTTTATCCCTAACACAAATACCCCCTCCCACCACTGACCCTCATCCTTATTGGCTGAGGATCTTACATTCTAAACTCGGGAACTACCCAAGAAATTGAACTTGACCAATAAGTACATAGTTGCCCATATTTGACCTAACAGAAAGACACTGATGTCATAGGAGGATAACAAGGGGATTTAAGTATGCCCTTAGGGGATAGCAGGGAGGAAACTTAAGTATGCCCTTAACTTGATGCTTAAAAGTCCTTCAGGCCTACTCAAACTTTGAAATAGATGAAGCCTTACTCAATTTTCACAACTGTCTTGAAAGATCTCATCTTGTTCAGTCTTGGGTCTAGTTGAATACAATTTCAAATGTAAACTTACTTTTAAATTTTCCACAGCTTGCCCAGTATGTATAGACACACAAAATATAGGGTCATTTCCCCTGCTATTATCTGAACTGGTCAGTGACTCAGAAACAACTAAAAACACCCAACCCATTCCTTCACTGAAGCCTGGACCATCTTTGGCAAAGGAGAAAACACTTGAAATTTGTACAAACTCTGAAAACAAGATTATTTTTTAAATCAAAAGGGGACTTCAAAAAATTATGGCTCATACTGGCAAACTTCCTGACCTTTTCATCCACAGGACCTTTTTAAAAAAATTTTACCTTGGACAGCAGTGATCCAAGTCACCACACTATCTCCTTAGGGTTCATGTTAGGGTACTCAGGCATGGGTTATTGTGTCATCCCTGAAAGAATTCAGACTCAAAGTCTGGGCTGCTGTAATATTTCTAAAAATCAGAGACAGAAGCCATCTCTGCAGGCTGAGCTTAAGCAGCAAATTATGCCCAAATCTCCAGCTTACTGACAGGACTGATGCTTCTCGGGCTGCCCCAGCCCCAGTGTCCCGATTGTACAAAAGGACCTTTGACCTTGCATATCTAGCTATTATACTCTGACTCTTTCTCTAGAACAAAAGGACTTTTTTCATGTATATCCTATCTGAGCTGTATCTAATCACGGGGATTTTTCCCCATGCCTATTTTATCTGAGGGTGTACAAATGGACTTGAGATTGCCCAATTATTCTCCTGTTCTTTCCTACTGTCCTTTCTCTAAATAAACTTTTGCTTCATTCTGCCAGGTTGCCCATCTCCTTTAAGGGTGAAGCTCGAGAGATGCCTATGCTTGATTTTTGGAAATATTAAACCAGCCCAGACTCTTCTACTAGAAGGAAAAAAAAGAGGGGGAAAGAGATAGCCCAGAAGCTTTGACAGTGAGCAGTAGGTGTTTCAAAGAACGCCCCCCACCCACCCACCCAAGCCTGGCATAGTAACATAGAAAGGAATGAGGTAGAAGGGCTCCCCTCTTTTCCAATTCTTTATTTTTAAATGTGTCTAGACTTTCACAACACACATTTGCTTCAGGGTAATTATATCCATTGTTTGTGACCTTGACTCAGTCTGGTGGAGGAGGATTCACTAATGAAGGGATTAACAATATTTCCTCCCTCTCAGTGCTAATATGGAGCCAAGAGCTTTGGGGAAATAGAATAAAGCTTCAGTCTTTATTCACCATCCCCTTCTTTTCTCCTCTAGTGCTTTAGCAGTCCAGGCAGGTGGTAGGATGAGCAAGGATGAGCAAGCAATGGTCTGGAAGCCTCCCAAGAAGGGATGGGAAAATCCAAGAGAGATCTTTCAAATAAACCATGAAAGAGCTCATAGATCTGGTATAATTGGAGGGTGGGTTCCTGTTAGGGGAAGACTTTGGGGTTGACCCAAGCACTGAGTATCTAATTCTATTCACTGGACTTCAGGACCAGCCAGAGGCCTGATATGGGTGAAGAGTGATGAGGCAGGACTCAGAAGGATGTTTAAGCAGGAGTCGGTTTAACCAAGGCAGCTTTCCATTTTATATGCCCTGTAACTGTGGCGTACTGCACACTCACCAACTTGTTATTAGGGACAGGTGTTTCCCACTTCAGTATAAATGCTTCAAGTAAGCACAGGTGGTCACAGGTCTTTGACTTCTCAGAAAGAACGAGACACCCAGGAAGGTACGTCAGTCGGGCTCCTGACTGGCCTGGAGGGTCTCATACTTCGCCCAGGGCCCCCCACTATCTGTGGCCCTCAACAGTACCAGGTAGGTCCCTTAGTCATAAATGTCAACAGAAAAAAAGGTTCTGGCTTTGATAATTCCCTAGTAAACTGTAAATATACCAGAGAGATGCCAAGTCTTAATACTTAATTCCTTAATAGGAAGAAAGGTCAACATTTGAATATGCAGGAAACATGGAGGAAAGAAAATGGCTAGATACACAAATATGATACATGGTAGAATGGGTAGGGACAAAGGAAAAATCCATTATTCTAGAAATCCATATTCTAGAAAAATGTACGGAGAGAATGTTTTCTTTTCTTTTCTTTTCTTTTTTGTTTTTTTGAATAACAGATATTTATTAGTATTTAAGATATAGAATGGTATATTGGAAACAACATTGATTCTAAAATCTAGGGACCTGGGTTCAAATCCTATCTTCAACAGGTATTATCTATATGATAATAGATTTTACCTTTCTGTGCCCCAGTTTCCTATTGATAAAACAGGAATAATGATATTTGTATAATAGAGATCATAGGATTGTTATATGGAAAGTACTTTGAATACTGTGAAAATGAGTCATTATCAACCATGATGATAATCCCTGAGTTTTTTTAAATTTCTGTTTTTGTTTTGTTTTTTATTTCATTATAAGAATCTATTATTATATCTTTTTATTGACAGAACATATGCATGGGTAATTTTTTCAACATTGATCCTTGCAAAACCTTCTGTTATTTTCCCCTCCTTCCCTTCATCCCCCCAGATGTCAGGTAGTCCAATACATGTTAACTATGTTAAATTATATGTTAAATCCAATGTATGTATACATATCTATACAATTATCTTGCTGCACAAGAAAAATCAGATCTAGAAAGAAAAAAAAATCCGAGAAGGAAAACAAAAATGCAAGCAAACAATAACAAAGTGAAAATGCTATGTTGTGGTACACAATCGGTTCCCATAGTCTGGAGAGAATATTTTCAACTGGGGACATCAGGAAAGGCTTCACTGAACTGAACTTTAATAGAAGACAAGGATTAATAAAGGTTAATTCATTCAATTCAATGATTATAAATACTTAGGAACTATGGTTACAAAGACAAAAATAAAACACTCCCTTTCCTCAAGGAGCTTTTATTCCACTGAGAAGGAAGGGAAGCAAAATGTATACAGATAAGTATATACAAATCCAACATTGCATCACTTCTTATACACATATATTTATGTACCTGTATTTCTATGTCACAAATATGTATATCCAATACATATATTTATATATATTTATATTTCTATATTTCTATTACATATATGTATTTAAAGCATACTTAACACATTTATATTATAAAACATTTATGTATAGGCATAATTATGTTATAAATTGGGTAAATAAAATCTAATATATTTATATATAACAAATACATATTTATAACTATATATACATACAACATGATAGTAGGTGCTATGGGAAACAAAGCCTATGATTAGAATTATTTATTACAAGGCAGGACTTCTATTAGACAAGGTCAGTTATCAAGAAGTGATAGATATGTTGTAGGTTGGATTTTGTTTTTGTTTAGAAAGAAAAATCCATCAATAAAATAATACTTGCATTTTCTTTCTTTTTGGGGGGAGAGGGGACTAGATCTGTGACTTAATTGGCATTCAGAATTCCTAGTAATTCTTCTAGCAACACAGATGGATACCTGCTCTAAAATTAGAGATTTTCCTGTGGCACAGAGAAGTTGTAAATTGTCATGAGTCACACAGACAGTTATGTTAGGCACTGGACTTGAAACTGTGCCATGCTGGAACCAGATCTTACTTGTTTATAAGGGCTGATTATTAAATTTTTGTGTGAGCATTTACACCTAGGGAATGGTGAAGTGTAATAAATTATGTTTTGATTGTTTTATTGATTGTCTTAGATTTGAGAAAAAGTTATGGAGAAAATGTTAAGAATGCTAATTAAACTTATACGCAGTAACTGAATATATTTCCCTCCTGGAGAGCCAGTTGTTAAATATTTACTAGCATAGTCTTAACTTAAACCAATCTAGGTTTTCCTGATTTTGAGGCCCACTTTCTAACCATTTTGATTCTGTTACCTCTCATTTCCATTGAATGAATAAATGAGGCATGTTTTTTAATTGTATTTATTTATATGAGCATTTCTTAAAATGAAGAAATAAAATTAAAACAAATTATAGTCCAGAAAAACAATTCTCTACATTGACCATGTATATGGTAATACAAATATCTCATTCTGCATTTTAAGACCATCATCTCTTTGGCAGGAGGTGAATGGTATAGCTCATCTTCAAATCTGAGGATTTGTGGTTTATCATTTCATTGATCAGAATTCTTTTTTTTTTTTTAAATTTAATAGCCTTTTATTTACAGGTTATATGTATGGGCAACTTTACAGCATTGACAATTGCCAAACTTCTTGTTCCAATTTTTCCCCTCTTTCCCCCACCCCCCTCCCCCAGATGGCAGGATGACCAATAGATGTTAAATATATTAAAATATAAATTAGATACACAATAAGTATACATGACCAGACAGTTATTTTGCTGTACAAAAAGAATCAGACTCTGAAATATTGCACAATTAGCCTGTGAAGGAAATAAAAAATGCAGGTGGGCATAAATATGGGGATTGGGAATTCAATGTAATGGTTTTTAGTCATCTCCCAGAGTTCTTTCACTGGGCGTAGCTGGTTCAGTTCATTACTGCTCCATTGGAAATAATTTGGTTGATCATTGATCAGAATTCTAAAGACTTCCAAAGATTTTTCTCCATAATATTGTTGTCATCATATAAATTCTTCTCTAGTTCTTTGTTTTGCATCAGTTTATGGAGGTCTTCCCAGTTTTTTTCTGAAAGTCCATTTCATTATTTCTTATAGCACAATAATAATCTGTTACATTCATATTCCATAATTTGTTTAGCCATTCCCCAACAAATGAATCTCCCTTTAGTTTCCAGTTTGAGGGTATAATGAAAAGAGTTATTCTAAGTATTTTTGGTACATGTGGGTCCTTTTCTACTTTCTTTGACCTATTTGGGACATAGTCCTAGTAGTATTTTCACCAGGCCAAAGGGCATACACAGTAACATTTTGGGAATAGTTCCAAATTGTTTTTCTGAATGGATGAAAAATCTATTGATTTTTCTTCAGAGGAAGCACACTTTCATTCTCAATATAGTTAAGAGCATTCAGACATGACTAAAGTCAAAGGTGGCTTTGTTCCAGATAAATGAACATTCAAAGAGAAGCCCAGCTATACACATTCTGATGATAGACCCACAACCATCTCATTCTTCTCATCTGTAAAGCAAGGCCATGAACTTTTATTTTAGGTCCTTTTCAGATCTAAGATCATATGTCCACATGTCCTCATTACCTAGATCAAGTATTCCTTTTCAGATCTAAGATCATATGTCCACATGTCCTCATTACCTAGATCAAGTATTCACAAAATTGATATGATTTCTAAGCAATCAACTGGAATCATGGTTAAAATAGAAAAATTCACTCAAAAAATGAATGAGTCATATAAAACCAGGGGGACCCCATTTCTTGGGGAATAGAACTCTTTCAGAAACTTCATCTGACAGGATCCTCACTCTTACTATAAAAGAGAGAAATCTCTGTTTTTATTTAATCTTTATACTGTTCAGTCACTCTTCCCTTTGGGCATCCCACCAGGGTCTTTCTTTGTGAAATAGTCAAACATGGAGCTGCCTTACTGACTTGTAATCACTGAGAAAACCATTCTCATCATTTTATTCCCCAGCACAAAGTTGCACTGATTCTGAAGTCTCAATTTAGTTTCCCAGAGAGTCACAACAGTGAGTATTGTTGCCAGGCAACAAACAACACGAGAGCATGAGTTTCATTTAAGCTCTATGGTTTCCATGGAGAAACCCAATTGTCATGATTAATTTCATTCCCAGTGCTGAAAATGGAAATTTAGAAAAGACAATCAGGCTTATTAAGCAATTACATATTCTCAAGGATCAGATATTGTAGGAAAGACTTTTTTCTTTTATTCTCTTCCCCAAAGTGCTATTATAAAGAAAGTGTTGTGCAAGGTCTAAAGACTGATCATAGATATAACAGCTCAAATCAATTGTGAGTTGTGAACCTCACAATGAAGAATGCATGTGAAGTATTAAATAAATGTCAGTTATTATTAATGAAAAGTTATTGCTACTATCCCAATAGAATATAAGGTCTGTGAGGGCAGAGATTGCTTCACTTTATCTTAAATCCTTTAGAGCCTGGCACAAAGTAAGCTCTTATTAAATGCTTATTGAATTGAAACTTTGAATATCATCTCCTGCACTTTAAAAATGACTCCCTTCCTGTGTGACAGATGCTTTTTGCTATTAATGCAATCACATATCTTCAATATCATTTGTGACATCTTTATCATTTCCAGTTCAGATGGCAGCCAAAGGCTAAGAGTTGGTAGCAGTCATGTGTGAAGCCATAAGAAATAATGGTCAGATTGCTTGTGAACGTGTAAATGATGCTGCCAGACTAGAGCATGTCTCAGTTGTGAACACTGCACTGAAAACAAAACAAAGACCTGACTTTGGCATTTTTAGTAGTCTCTAAGAAAACCAAGATGGTCTAAAGGTGCTGCCTCAGTTTCATTTCCCCTGATTGGGAAGAAGTAAAAAAGATGAGGGCTTCATGAGATTTGCAGCTGAAGAGACCTTAGAGATGACCTAAAAAGATTCAGAGAGCTAAGTGACTTCACATCACCTAGGTAATAAGAACTAAGAGAGCCTGTCCTTTGACCCTTATTATAGATTGACTCTATCCATTCTCTCCCCAGCCATGCCCTATACCTCCATTCTTTCCATTTTTAGCCCTTATTTGTAATTTTTATAATATTGGGTTATTTAAACCCTTTAATTCTTGTTATGTTGATCTAAGCATTTTGTATTTTTATATTCATCCATTTCATTTAGATTATTAGTTTTATTTGCATACAATTGGGTAAAATCATTCCTAATAATTTGTTGTATTTATTTCATTGGTTATCATTTACTTTTTTCATTTTTGATGCTGGTAATTTAGTTTTCTTTTCAAAATTGTTAGCTAATCCTTTGTTTTATTTATCTTTTTTTTAAGCTTCTGTTTTATTAATAACTTAATGGGTTTCTTTTTTTCTTTCAATTTTGTTAATCTCTTCTTTGATTTTCAGAATTTCAATTTTGGTGTTTAACTGGGAATTTTAATTTGCTGGTTTTCTAGTCTTTTTATTTCTATTCCTTGTTCATTGATCTGTTCTTTTTCTCTTTTGTGGATAAAAGTTTTTAGAGATAGGATTTTTCCCCTCAGAGCTTTTTGGGCTGCTCCCTCAGATTTTGGCATGTTTTCTCATTGCTGTCATGTTTAATGAAATTATTGATCATTTTTATAATTTGTTCTTTGATATACTCATTTTTTAGAATTATATTGTTTAGAGTCCAACTAATTTAAAATTGCTTAATCAATACTTTATCGAGTATAATTTTTATTGTATCTTGGTTGCCAAACTATGTTTAATATTTCTGCCTTTCTGAATTTGCAAGATTTTTAATGTCCTAATTCAGGGTCAGTTTTTGTGAAAGTGTCATGCAGATCTGGGAAATATATAGAATTTTTATTTCTATTTTCATTCAGTAATCTCCAGAGATTTATCAGAACTAATTTTTCTAAAACCCTATGCAATTCCTTCATTTCTTTCTTTCTTTCTTTTTTTGGTTAGATTTGTCTAGGTCTGATAGGAGGGTAAATTGAGGTCTCCCATTATTATAGTTTTACTACCCATTTTACCCTGTAGCTCATTTAACTTTTTATTTAAGTCTCTAAATGCTATGAAATTTGTTGATATTTATTCACTGTTTTTTCCACAACTCTTTTCACCAAAATGTGATTCCTTATCACTTTTAATTAATTCTCTTTTTGCTGTTGTTTTATTTGAGATCAGCTTGTTAACCTGGCTTTTTTGCTTCAGTTGAGGCATTATAGATTTTCAATGTTCTTTTTAAAATTAAGTATTTTATTTTCCCCCAGTTACATGTAAAACAATTTTTAACATTTGTTTTTAAACCTTTGAGTTCCAGATTCTTTCCCTTCCTCCTTCCCCACCCCATCCCCATTAAGAAGGCATATATAAAGTTATGTAAAACATTTTCAAAAAAGTCATATTGAAATAAAAAATCTGGATCTCCCTCATCTCACACACACACACACAAAAAAAAAAAAACTCAAGAAAAATAAATTTTAAAAAAATTTGCTTCAATATGTATTTAGACAAAATCAGTTCTTCCTCTGGTTTTAGATAGGATTTTTCATCAAGTCCTTCAGGGTAATCTGGATCATTGTATTGCTGAGAATAGCAGAGACATTCACATCTGATCATCCCACAACATAGACATTACTTTATACACAGCACATTTTACTTTCTCTGACTTCATTGAAGTGTTTTCAGGCTTTTCTAAGAGCATCCTCCTCATCATTTCTTATAGAACAATAGTATTCTTTCATAATCACATACCACAAATTATTCAGCCATTCCCCAATTGATGGGCATTCCCTCACTTTTCAATTCTTTGCCTTAAGAAAAAAGCTACTATAACTATTTTTGTACATATAGATCCTTTTCCTCTTTTTTTCTTTTTTAAATTTCTTTTGGGATACATGCCTAGTAAGTGGTATTGTTCGGTCAAAGAGTAGAAGCATAGTAGAATTTACTACAACTCTTATTTTAACTCTGTATATATCTTTATTTCCCAAACCCTCTTTAAGAATTCATTTTGTTAAAACTAATCTCTATTAATAAACTCTTCCTTTTATTTCTCCTTTTTCTACTTCTCCTTCTTTTCTTTGCCTCCTTTTTCTCCCTCTAAGTAAAATGTATTTCTGTACCCAACTGTGTGTTTATTCTTTCCTCCTTTCACCAGTTTAGATGAGAGCAAGGTGCAAGTGTTGCCACCTCTCCCATTCCTTCCTCCTTATGTATAAAGACTTTTATTTGTGTACCATAATTATGTGAAATAATTTTTCTCAACTTTCTTCTTTCTTCTTTTCCTCCCCCCCTCTCCACTCTATTCCTCTTCTCCTGCCTTTCTATTCTTCTCTTAAGATCATGAGAACATAAAAGAACTATCTCTAGACCCTCTGTCTAATTAGATTTTATGATCCTTGATAAAGAGTTCTGAGAGGATACTGAAGTGGGTTGTGGTCCCTTTAAGAAATTGTATTTCCTATTGATCTGTGATTCCTTTCAGATTCCGAACCCCTCCTGGCTGAGGTGTCTCCTCCCCAGACAAGTTGTCTTTCCAGGATGCCAGAGCCTCTGATTCAATTATAAATCCTGGTCAAAAAGCATCCCTTTGAATTCCAATAGGAGATCCGGACTTGTCCCAGCCCCCACTGGGTCTGAGCCAACTTGGGCTGTCCCAGCCCCTATTAAGACACTCAATATAAAAGAGCTAAACTAAAATCCTCTCTTTGCAGAGGTTCCAAACATGGCAGTTATACCATGCTTGGGATGCCAAGGGGTTCTGTCCACTGGAATATTCTTTTCCAGTACCACCCTTTCTTTACCCTCACCTATTTCCTAACCAGACTCTATGCCTCTCTGTCAGGATTTTTAACTTTACTTCCAGTCCCCATAATAAACCTCTTTTATCAATCTAGGTTTTCGGGTCTGTAAATTCCTTTACAAAGAACCTCTGCACCACCAGAAGGGAGTCTCCAAAACTCCCTACCCTTGTGCCGAATCCCAAGGGGTTGCAGGGGAGCCAAACCTCTCCATTTGGTTCCCTGAACCTCGATCCTGCCACTAGACCTTACCATTTAACTCCCTGACCACCAGAAACCCTAACATCATTTTGATTCCCTAAATCTAAACCTATCAATACCACATCTTATTTCTCCATATTAAATTATAAACAGTTTATCTTTGTTTAGTCCCTTATAATAGTCCCTCTTTCATATTTACCTTTTTATGTTCCCTTGATTCCTATATTTATACTTCAAGTTCCTCAGCAGCTCTGTTTTTTTTCCCCATCAGGAATGCTTAGAAGTCTTCTATTTTTTATTAAAGATACATTTCCCCCACCCCCACCCTCTATAGAATTCTATTCAGTTTTGGTGGGTGAGTATTCGTGTTTGTAAGCTCATATCTTTTGCCTTCTGTAATATTCTGAGCTCTCCCCCCTTTTATAGTGGTGACGAGTAAATCATGTGTGATCCTAACTCTGCCTCCTTGCTATTTAAATTCTTTCTACCTTCATAGCCCAATCCAGTTAAACTGCAGAGGTGACCCAGGATCACCCAGAGAAGGGTGACCAGGATGAAGAAGGTTGAAGATGACGTAAGTGGACTCTGTGTCCCCCTGATCTTTGTAGAGAATGGGCCACCTGGCCTAAAAATGATCTCCACCCACCTGAATCTGTCAGTTCTGGGAAAGCTATCTGGTTCCCACAGGAAACTCCCACTTCCAATTGATCTTGGAATCACTTTGGTCTGGGAAATAATCACCACCCTTTATTGATGTGGAAATTAGCCCCTAATTGCTCCCTATCCCCAAACCATAAAAGCTAAATAAAAAAACAAGACTCTGTACCCCAAACTTCGCTATCTTCCTAATCAGTAAGCAGCCCACTGAGAGCAATAGTTTCTCAGTGAAAATAAATCCATTTTTGCCAAAAACTTCATTTGCAGAGTGGGACTGCGAATTCTTTTGCAAAATCTGCATCACTGGCCTGGGGACCCCCATCCCTGTTAAGGTATCTCTCACCCCTCAACAAAACTAAGAACTCAAGAAGAAATCACTTTAGAGGGAAGCTTTGACTGGGGGAGGACCTTGTGAATTTTAGAGATTTGAAAGATTTTGATTCTTCTTTTAAACAAAGAGCTCTGCTCCCAGAAAAGCAGCAGCTGATGAAAATGTCTACACTAGTGATGAGGACAAATTAGATATGAGGAAAGTTAACTTTGAATTCTATAAAGGGTCCAGCAGAAAAAATTGCTATACCATACAACTAGGTGAATAGCCTAAGGACTCCAGCAAAAAAATGTTTAGAATTGTCCTCCCTCTAGCCTTATCTCATGTACTCTTAAAAAAAAAAAAAAAAAATTTATTTATTTTTTATTTACTTATTTATTTTTTTATCTCATGTACTCTTTAAGCCTTAAGCTACTTTGCCCTTTATGTATAATATAAAATTATATTTTTATATAATAATATAAAATAATATTATATTATATATAATATATAAAGCTGGAAAAATATTCCAAATTTACTTGTAGAAGAGTTTTAGGGAAGATGATTTTGTACTAACTATTCTTATTATATCATTTTAATAAATATGCCTTTTAAAAATCTAATTAAATCTATTTTATTAATTAACATCAATTAATAGTTATGGGGGAAGCACACCAATAGGAGCTCCTCACAATTTCTCATGGCTACCCTTAGAAGTCTGAGGGGATTGATGAGGAGGGAGAATTGAGGGTAACAGCAATGGGATCCCCTTGGCTGGTGGTAAGATTTGCAAAAGAATTGACAAACCCCATGAGGTTTGTGGCAAAGAATGGGATTTATTTACACTAAGAAGACAGCTTGCTAGGAAGACAGTTTTTTTAGTGGGCCTTCCTGATTAGGAATTTGGTAAAACTGAGTTACATTGAGAAGAAAATATCTTTACCAGTGGGCAAAATTCTGTTAGGACTTCTGCAAAGATTTGGGGTTCAGAGTCACCTTTTATTTAGCCCTTCAGGCTTTTTCAGGGTTTTCCCAGGCCTGAGGTGGGAGTAGTTCTAGGGACCAATCTCCAATTTAATGGAGGGTGGTGATTATGCCCCTGGCCAGGATCTCCAATTGAATGAGACCACTTAACTTAGAAAAGTGCCTTATCTGGGAAAGGTATTTGAGGCTCAGGAACACTTCCCCCTTACTCCACCCCCCAACAGATTAAAGGGAACACAGTTTAAGGCTTCTCCCCCAAAGGTTAAAGGAGACACAATTTACATCAGGATGAGTAGCAGCTGCCTTCTGGTAACCCAGCTTGACACTTCAAATAGGAGTTTGAGGAAATGAGCCTGGAGCATTGCTACAGGTAGAAAGCATTGTTTTTCAATAGCCTTAAGTGCTCCAACTATCACATAATTAGTCAATTAACTTGCTGCTTATTTGAATCTGGATAGACAAGTCAACTAGCCTCTCTTAAATTGAATTGCTACAGGAACATTATGACAATACATACCCCATTGCTTTTAAATGCAAAGCTCTCTACTAAGGTCCAGTTATACCAGCCCTAATCTTTATTTAAAAGCTCTAGAGTGTTCACATTAAAATATATTGCTTTAGAGAAGGGCACAGCTGAGGTTTCAGATTGGCATAGTTGCGTGTACAAAAGAAATTATTTTAATCCTAAAGGGTTAGATATTGAATTAAAAGTCATTCTGTAGAAAACTTTATGTACATGTGATAACATGTTCCCTAAAATAATGTTGAAGAACTTTAACAAAGATAACTTTGTCTACAACTGTAATACCATTTTAAAATAAAATTTAAAAGAAATGATTTAGACACATAAGCAAATTAAAAGAACAAGGAATAACTCTCAGATCTGTGGAGAAGGATGAATTTATGGTCAAAGTAGAACTAGAGAGCATTATGAAATGCACAATGGACAATTTTGATTATATTAAATTAAAAAGGTTTTGTAGAGGCAGCTAATTAGTGCAGTGGATAGAGTACCAGCACTGAAGTCAGGAGGACCCGAGTTCAAATCTGACCTCAGATATTTTAACACTTCTTAGCTGTGCATATCTTTTGATCCGGCAGTGTCTCTACGGCATGTATCCCAGAGAGATCATTAAAAAAGGGAAAGGGACACACATGCACAAAAATGTTTGTGGCAGCCCTTTTTATGGTGGTAGGGAACTGGAAACTGAGTGGATGCCCATTAGTGGGGGAATGGCTGAATAAGTTATGGTATGTGAATGTTATTATTCTATAAGAAATGATCAACAGGATGATTTCAGAAAGGCCTGGAGAGATTTACATGAATTGATGCTAAGTGAAGTGAATTGAGCCAAGAAAACCTTGTTCACAGCAATGGCAAGATTATGTGATGATCAACTGTGATGGACTTGGCTCTTTTCAACAATGAGATAATTCAGAACAATTCTAATGGACTTGTGATGGAGAGAGCCATCCATCTGCCTCTAGAAAGAGGACTATGGGGACTGAATGTAGATCACAACATTTTTTTGTTGCTGTTTGCTTGCCTTTTTTTTTTTCCTCATTTTTTTCCTTTTTGATTTGATTTTTCTTGTGCAGAATGATAAATGTGGAAATAAATTTTGAGGAGTTGCACATGTTTAATAGATAAATTATTAACTAATTATTAATAATTAATATATAATATTAAGACATATTGGATTTCTAGGGGAGAGTGATGGGAAAAGGAGGGAGAAAAATTTGGAACACAAAGTTTTGCAAGGGTGAATGTTGAAAACTATTTTTGCATATATTTAAAAAAATTTTAAATACTTATTATCAAATAAAATTACAAAAAAACCAAATTTAAATGAAAAATATGCCAAACAAAAATAAATCTTTAGAATTATTGGAGTATTTAGTTGTATAAGGATTTAACAAGATTGTTTATACTGTCTCAAAGACTAGTAACCATTATCATCCTAGAGTGCATCATGTAATTTTTCTGAAGTTGATCTATTTTGATGTAAACTTCACAATTCAAATAACATCAATTAAAAAATAGATCTTGGAGCAATTAGATGGAGCAGTGGAGAGAGCAGCTCAAGTTAGAGGGACCTGAGTTAAAATCTGGCTTCAAACACTTGACACTTGCTAGCTGTGTGACTCTAGGTATAATTTACTGATTGCTGCTGCTGAGTGTTGACTGTTCCACTACTGCTGCCTACTGCTGCTGCCTACTGCTGCTCCTGATTGTTGTTGACTGCTGCTGACTACTGCTGTTGTGCAGAAATATAGATACGAGAATGAGACCAATATAATTTAAGTGGAGAGTTTATTGTGTAAAAGTGGGCCAAGTAGTGCTGAGATTAGGGTAGTCAACCAGGGGGATGTTTGGAAGAGCATCTGGTACTAGTTCTCTGCATTTCCCTTCTTTTGTCTAGTATCCAAGTTTTTTCTTTTGTCTTTTTTTGATTTTATTTATTAGTGTTTTTTTATTTACAAAACATATTCATTGACAATTTTTCAACATTGACTCTTGCAAAACCTTGTGTTCCCAATTTTCCCTCCTTCCCACCAGCACCTCTCCTAGATGGCAAGTAATGTAATATATGTTAAATATGTTAAATTCAATATATGTATACCTATTTATACAATTATCTTGCTGTACAAGAAAAATGGGATCAAGAAGGAAAAAATATCTGAGAAAACAAATTGCAAGCAAACAATAGAGTGAAAATACTATCCTGTGCCTACACTCAGTTCCCACAGTCCTATCTCTGGGTGCAGATGGCTGGGGCTGAAATCTACTTCTCCTGCCAGAAATCCCAGTAACCAAGGGCCACCCATGGCTGTTTCCCTCTTTTCTCCTCTTTCGTCTCTTTTCTCTCCTCTTCTTTTCTCTGTCTTGTCTTCTTTCCCTTCCTCCCTCCCTTTCTCTCTCTCTCCTCAACATGCTGTCTTTTTCTCTAACAATCTTTCAAATCAATAATCCTTAACAATTTTAGCTTTCAATATTATGACAATAACCTTAATTATTGATTTCACAATTTTCATAAGTGATAGCAAATAAACATAATATAGCCTACATTTATAGTCATTTTCAATTTTGACGTACACACCAATTAAAAAGTTGTCTTAAAAATCAGTACTTTGTGATATTCTAATTAGATCTTCCATTCAAACTATTGTTTTTGCAAATCAATCTTTCTCATTTTGTCTCTTGTTTTTTAAAATCACCTCTCTTTTTAAACTTTAAGATTCACAATATAACTAATATCTAAATAACTTTGGACCAAATTTCATAAAGCAGATCTGACAAACTTTTAAAGCATAGTTCATAAATTTTTTTTTAAAAAATTATCCAATATACAATTTAGAAAGCAACACATTTCATCTAATTAAGAGATACAAACATGTGACCTCTTAAGATAAGTTACCAGAACTTTGTTTTAACAACCTATTTTTTAAATTTAAAATCAAATCAAATACAGATTTAAATTTCCAGTAGTAATGTTTCAATATTTGAACAAATTCCTAGGATTTTATACCCAGAATAAAGAAATTTAGCATGTATCAGTCAACAGTAATTATCTTACAATTTCAGAAGCAGAATTCCAGTTTAAATATACACAGCCCCAAAATTTAAGGTGTCAGAAAAGTGCCCTTTTAAGTCTGTCTATCCAATTCAACTCTTCTACAATTAGGATTGAAAGAGGATGGGTTGAGTCAATAAGTCATACCCTTTTACTCCTTTGGAACCCAAGAAAACAATTTCTATTCACTTAAATAACTTTCCCTTTTGCATTAGGGAGAAAAAAAGACAATCCTTAAAATTGAGATGGAGTAGATTTTAAAATTGACTGTTCATGAGATTCCCTAAATTCTAATTAAATGTTCCAGGCAAACAGAATTGCCATTTGGTTATTTTCCAATGCATACAAACTATTTCTCTCTCTTTTTTTAGCCAGGAAAGGGTGAAGGCGCCAGGTTTTTTTTTTTTTTTTTTTTTTTTTCAGGGCCCTCAGAAGTCTGACTCTAGATAACTCAAAAGCAGACTGTTCATTGCCAGAGCTTTTAAAGCAGTGAATTGTTGTTGGTTTTTTCCCCTCTGTTTTCCTAAATTTCCCAAACCTTTAAATCTTCTGTTAACAGTCAGTGCAAATAGATTATAATTTGCATATCCTTTTAGTAAGCTTTGGTTAGAACTCCTTTAAAATTACTTTTACTATCATATCTCAAAAAATCAAATATAAAGCAATTATATCCAACAAAGCAGCTAATATTCACATAGCATTTGTTTTATGCTAAGCACCTTTGCAATCATGTGATCTTCACATCAAGTATTACTATTTCTCCTTACAAATCAGAAAACTGGACAAAGCTAAAATAATTTGCCATAAATTATATAGTTAATACATTTCTGCAACTAAAACAGAGAATGGTGGGCTTATCAAATGTAGGGGATGACTGGCTTTTTCACCTGACACTGTCATACGGTATGGTGCCAGGGACACCCGGATTTTTCTGGGTTGCTGGACAGAAACTGCTGAAGGCTGGGGCAAACTGGTGCCAGGATCTCGCTTTGATGGTAGTTTCAGGAGTTAGGGCTCAGGGAGTGCTGTCCATGAGGTGTGCCCCCACTTCACCCTCATTCCCCTAAGCTGGGCTGGGGAGATGTATAGAGCAAGGTTGTGTGGGGTCCCCATAGCTGTTGCTATTTTTCCCCCTTTCTTTCAAAATGGAGTAAATTACTGGAATTATCCCCAATGTTTCAGGAACTTTTCTTGCAATCTTAAAGTGACTAATTGACAAACTTCTTAACCATTGCTCTTAAAACATTGAGAATCTAAGATGTTATTTTAATTAGCTAACTATTTATGTAGCCCCCAACTTGGTCAGAGCTGAGTTACATAGAAAAAAAGTTAGGTTTTTTTGGGCTAACTAGTGAGGCAATCCGAGGGGGTCTTAGAGAAACTAACCTCATTTCATAAATCAATAGAGGAGCTAAAATCACAACTAAGTAGTAGTATTAAAGATAGCAATTTCCTCCCAAGAGAAATTAGGGAAGCTTCCTTGGAGGAATTCTTTGGAAATCCACTCGTTTCCTCAGGGAAGATGAAGGGAAGGGGTTTCAGGGTATTTACGGTGTAACAGAATTCTTTAAAATGGCAATTTAAACACATAACAAAGACAGATGAGGTACAAACATGTACTACACAAACACCACAGAATTTTTCAAACTGTCAATTTCAATATATGCCAACAAATACAGGCCAGGGTCAAATTCCTGACATCTCAGGAGTGCTGTGAGGAGAGATTTTGGTGTCACGTCCAACAATCTCTCCTTCCCAGAGACAAACCAGATGTGCTCCTTGCTTTTTGCATGGAGTTTTCAGAAGAGGAGACCTGGATATCATGTCTGATGTAGTATTCCCCTCCAACCAGATGTCTAGACACAGGACCAGAACAGACTTACCTCTGGAAGTGTAACCAGGTCTCTATGCAGGGAGAATAGGAATGGCAGTTGAGAAGAGGTTTATACAAGACTCTGTTGACCTATGTCTCAAAGCCCTGAAATATCTTCAGATGCCACTCCCTTAGGAATAGGAGAGACAGTCCATTCAAACCATAACTCGAGGCTCTCTTGTGGTGACATGAAATACCACGATTTTGCTGGGGCCGCCAAAAAATGTGCCAAAATACAGATGCAAGAATGAAAATAATATGATTTAAGTGGAGAGTTTATTGAAGCCAGTGGCTGCAAGGGGAAGTACCCAAATCAGATAGCCCTGAATAGCAGGAAGTAAGGGTTTCTAAAGGCTAAAACTACAAATTAGAGGGTCATTAATTGCATAAGCAGGAAGATAAAGAAGCCAAAAGTCAGCAGTTTCAAGGGGGTGTCTAATGTAAAGAAGAATGGTTTCAAGGGGTGCCTATTCTAGACAAGAAAGGAGGAAATCCTGTGAGGGTCAGATTGTCCTGAAACCAAGATGGTAACACTGCTGCTGCTGACTGCTTTTGCTGCTGACTGCTTTTGAAGCTGACTGCTTTTGAAGCTGACTGCTGATTGCTGTTGACTACTGCTGCTGCTGTGTTGACTGTTTCTGTTGCTGACTGTTGCTGCTGATTGCTGACTGTTGCTGCTGCTGCCTGCTCCTGCTGACTGCTGACTCCTGCTGCTGTTGATTGCTACTGACTGTTGGCTGCTGCTGCTGCTGACTACTGCTGCTATTGACTGTTGTTGACTGTTGGCTGCTGCTGATGGTCCTCTGTCATTTTCATAGCCAGGAAGAAGCAAACATCCAAGATGTTTGGGCTGTACTTGTATCTTGGATAGAAGTTTGTCCAGTAAATTCATAGCTAGAGAAAAGTCTCTGTCAAAACAAAAGAACTCAGCCCGCATTTAGGGTTAGAGTAGGGAGTCGGGAGGTTAGGGTTAGGGTTAGAGTCGGTACAAAACTACAGGGACTTTGAAATCTCTTTCAAATCCAGAAATTCCAAGATAGGCAGTAACTTTTTTTAACCCTGCAGATCCACTGAATCAACTCTTTAATGCTCTATCATCTCTTATGTTTTGCTGTGCATGACAATGGATTTTTTCTTTTTCTATTTTGTTTTGATTTAAAATAAACAAACACATTTAAAAAGAAGAAAAATCACTTCTTTCTTCATCTATTGATCCAACACTCTCACTGCAAACCCTAGTTCTTTTCCATAGCTGTTCTTTTTTTACTCCCAAACTGCTTAAGAACAAAAAACAGTGCTGTGTGGAGAAATCTCCATCTAGTGTCCACAAGGTGACGCCAAAGTGCACAGATCGCTGACTCCAGAATCAAATCTGCCCTCAGACACTTAACAAGCTCAGTAACTCTGGGCAAGCCATTTCACTGTTTACCTCAATTTTCTCATCTATAAATTGAGGATAATAACAGCACTTCCTTCCAGGGTTGTTGTGAAAATCAAATGAGATAATATTTGCAAAATATATTTAGCACAGTGACCAGCACTTAATAAATTATCTATCATCTTTTCTTCTTTTTTCTGTCTACATCCTGATACCCTTAAAAACCTTTGTAAAATTAGGGGCAGGCAACTAGATGGCTCAGTGGGTAGAACCTGGAGTATATTTCAGGAGAACCCGAGTTCAAATCCAGTTTTAGCTACGTGACCTTGAGTAAGTCACTTAACCTCCTGTTTGTCTTAGTTTCTTTATCTGTAAAATGAACTGAAGAAGGAAAAAACAAAAACAAAAACCCAATAACATAAAAAACTCACAAAGAGTTAGAAATTACTAAACTACTTAACAACAACCAAAAAATTTAGAGGCAGTTTAGCCGTACTTAAAAGATCTGACAGCAATCATCAAAACCACTTGGTAATGGCTAAGAAAGAGTTGTCGCTCAGTGGAATAGATTAAGTTCACAAAACAAAATAGTCAATGACTACAATAATCTAGTGTTTGATAAACCCATAGATTCCAGATTTTGGGATAGGAACTCACTATTTTGCAGAACCTACTGGGAAAATTGGGAATTTGTATGGCAGAAATTAGACACTGACTCACACCTAACCTAACTAAACTTTACTAAGATAAAGTTGAAATGAGTTCATGATTTAGACATAGAGTGAAATTATAGTGGCCAGAAACTGGAAACTGAGTGGATGCCCATCAATTGGAGAATGGCTGAATAAATTGTGGTATATGAATATTATGGAATATAATTGTTCTGTAAAAAAAATGGAACAAAAGGTTTGGCAATTGTCAATGCTGTAAAATTACCCATGCATATAACTTGTAAATAAAAAGCTATAATAAAAATAATAAAAAGAGTGATATTATAAGCAAATTAAAACATAGGATAGTTTACCTCTCAGATATGTGGAGAAGGAAGGAATTTGTGGCCAAAGAACAACTGGAGTTCATTATTGAATACAAAATTGATTATGTTGATTATATTAAGCTAAAAAGCTTTTGTACAAACAAAACCAATGCAGACAAGATTAGAAAGGAAGCAATATACTGGGGGGAAAATTTACATTCAAGGGTTCTGATAAAGGCCTCATTTCTAAAATATATAGAAAACTGACTCAAACTTAAAAGAATTCAAGCCATTCTCCAATTGATAAATGGTTAAAGGATATGAACAGACAATTTTCAGATGAAGAAAATAAAACTATTTCTAATCATATAAAAAGGTGCTCTAAATCACTGTTAATTAGAGAAATGCAAATTAAGACAACTTTGAGGTACCACTTTACATCTCTCAGATAGGCTAAAATGACAGGAAAAGATGATGAATTTTGAGGGGATGTGGCAAAATTGGGACACTAATGTATTGTTGGTGGAGTTATGAACTGATCCAGTCATTTTGGAGAGCAATTTGGAACTATGCTCAAAGGATATCAAACTGTGCATACCCTTTGATCCAGCAGTGTATCTACTGGGCTTGTATCCTAAAAAGATCTTATAGGAGGCAAAAGGACCCACATGTGCAAAAATGTTTCTGGCAGCCCTCTTTGTAGTGGCAAAAAACTGGAAACAGTGTATGTTTGTCAGTTGGGGAATGGCTGAATAAGTTATGATGTATGAATGTTATGGAATATTATTGTTCTATAAGAAAAGATCAGCAGGATGATTTCAGAGAGGCCTGGAGAGATTTACATGAGCTGATGCTGAGTGAAATGAGCAGAACCATGAGAACATTGCATAACAAGATTATATGATGATCATTCTGATGGATGTGGCCCTTTTCAACAATGAGATGATCCAGACCAGTTCCAATGATCTTGTGAGGAAGAGAGCCATCTATACCCAAAGAGAGGTACCATGGGAACTGAGTGTGGTTCACAATATAGCATTTTCACTCTTTTTGTTTTTGTTTGCTTACATTTTGTTTTCCTTCTCATTTTTTTCTTTTTTGATCTGATTTTTCTTGTGCAGCAAGATAACTATATTAAACATATATACATATATTGTATTTAGCATATATTTTTAACATGTTTAACATATATTGGATTATGGGAGAGAGTGGAGGGAAGAGGGTAGAATTGGGAACACAAGGTTTTGCAAGGGTCAGTGTTGAAAAATTATCCATGTATGTGTTTTTGAAAATAAAAAGCTTTAATAAAAAATATTTGGAGACAGTTGTTTTCTTTCCTCCTCATTTGTCCCATCCAGGTACTGTAAAAAAAAAAATGCTTCTTCACCTCTCTGTTGCAAAGGATCAATTGCTCTTGACACTGATCTTCTCATCTAGTATTTACTATACTTTAGCTTACAGTATAACCTTTCATATAAAATTCCCTCAGGGACCCTCATAGCACAAATCCATAGCAAAAATTAACTAGATTTCCTGCTTACATGTCTCATATATGCCCCATACAAGTCTCATCAGTTTTTCCCCTTCAACCTCCCAACAACAGAGTCAACTCCACAGTATAAGGGGCAGCTTACAAATATTAATCCAGAAACTTAAACCAGCTCTGCTTTTAAAAAATATTGTTTTATTTTTTCTGGTTATACACGTATGATCGTGTATAACTTTTTAAATACACTTTTCTTTATGAATCATGTTGAGAGAGAAAAATAAGAACAAACATAGAAAAAACCATAGGAGAGAGAAAAAAATAGAAAAAAGAAGTGAACATAGCATGTGTTGATTTACAATCAATCTCCATAATTCTCTTTCTGGATGCAGATGGCGTTTTCTATCCAGAGTTTATTAGGATTGCCTTGAACAAGCTCTGCTTTTATAGCCTGGAGAGAGGTAAACTCATCTTGGGGGGTAGAGAAGGATGGGGGGGGAGACTGGTGCTCATATCAAGGATATTAACAAAACTGCTGACTTCCTTCTTCATAGGTCAACATTTTTCCCCCTGCAGGGCATAACTGTGGTAATAACCAAACTCAGCAACATGGTGGGTTGATTTATTTACATAAAGATTATTTTTTTCATAAAGATAAATGCATTAAAAATGTCTTACTGATAGTGGGAATAGACCCAATGATTAAACTTTAAGATGAATCATTTCTCCTTTCTCTCAATAAAGAGATAAAAGACTAGAGGTTCAGAATGTGGCAGATGCTATCAGTCAGAGACCCTGTGATGATTGGCTTTCCTTAATTGCTCTTTTATTAAAAAGGAGTGTCCAGTGGGGGAGAATGCGTTGGGAAATGATTATGGAATTAAAGCATAAAGCATTAATAAAAATTGACCTTTAAATGGAAAGTCTTTTCAATGGAGATTAAAAAACAACAACCACCAGATATTAGTTGCAATCATGTCTGACTTCATGACCCTATTTTGGGTTTTCTTGCCAAAGATACTGGAGGTGTTTGCTTTTCACCCTCTCCAGCTCATTTTATAGATGAGAAAATTGAGGCAGACGGGGGGCTCAGAGTCCCCCTGCTGGTAAGTATCTGGGACCAGTTTTGAACTCTGAGAGATGCGTTATCCTGATTCCAAAACTGGTGCTTTATACACCATGGTGCCCCCTAGCAGCTCTAGATATTAAACCTGGGAGATAATGCAGCACAGTAGAATATACACAAACCTAAATATCAGGAGTGAAATTCTATCACTAACTAGCTGGGCAAACTGAGGCAAATCATTTAACTTCTCTGGGCTACTCTTTCCTCTTCAGTAAAATGGATGAGACCATCTCTAAATTCCCTTTTATCTTGAATATTTCATAATTTATTCAGAAAGCTTTCTTTCTACTGTTGTCAAATTGTATGATTTACGATCCTTTGGTTAAAATAGGAACAGAACAGTTGCCCAGGTGATCTAGAATAAATAGTATGTTTATGGTACAGCCATTAAGATATTTTCAGTTGCCATTTTTGCAACATCAGAGCTTAATATTAGAAGATGTGTAAATCTAGCCCCATGGAAAATATATGGGAGAATGGCTTTTCTCTTCTTTGGGACATGAGGGTAAATAGCTAGAAGCCTTTATAAGCAACAAAGGGAAGGCCTATTGAGAAACCAGTGGCAATTAAGGAATTGTGCCCCCTACAATGATAAAGCTGTCCTTTGGGCAAAGGAGATCCTAGTTCATCTACAAAGTGAAAAAAGGTAGAAGTATTTAGTAGCGACCTTTTAAAATTGAGTCCCAGGGAACAAGCAGAGAGGGCAGAATGTACCTTGGTTGGTGGTGAGGTGGGGATGAAGGGGTAGTTATACTTTTGTTCTTGCTTTACATCTTCTTAGTTATCCCTTTGTCAAATAAGTTGTTCAGCTATTTTTAAGTCATATCTGAGTCTTTGTGACCCCATTTGGAGTTATCTTAGTAAAGATGCTGAAGTAGTTTGCTTTTTCTCTCTCCAGCTCATTTTACAGATGAGGAAACTGAGGCAAACAGAGTTAAGGACTTGGTCAAGATCACATGGCTAGTAAATATCTGAGATTAGGTTTGAGTTCAGGAAGATGAATCTTACTGATTTTAAGCCCAGTGCTCTATGCACTATGGCCTTACCTAGCTGCCCTGCTGGACAATGATCTAGGTCCACAACTGAAGAGGAGGAGGAGGAGGATGGGCTTGACCTCTAATAGCCTCTTGGTAAGATGTCATGACTGATTCTTAGAACACTACAAATGAGTATTGTAGGTGATCCAGAGGGTAATAGATAGCCATAAGGGGAGTGGGAGAGGACCAAAACATATTTTCAGTTATAACCTATATGCAGAAACCAATAGTCAATCAGTCAACAAGCATACATTAAATGCCTATCATGTACCAAGAGCTGTGCTAAGTGCTGGAGATACAAAGACAAAAATGAAACATGCCCTGCTTCATGGAGCTTCCATTCTAACAAGATTATTATTAAGCAGCTGCAGTGAAGCAGAAAATAGGAGGTCAAAAAAGACCTTGTTAAGAAGATGGAGCTTAAGCTGAATTTGAAAAAGTGACCTTAAAGATCCCATGTAGATAAAACAGATGACACAGATTTGGGAATGGCTAATTAGTCATGGTACACAAGGCTGCCATGGATGTTACGAGGCTAAAAAAAAATCAATTAATATGATGAATACAGAGAAACATGCAAAGGCCTATAAACTGATGCAAAATAAAATAAGCAGAACCAGGAAAACAACCTATACAATGACTAACAATATAAATCGAAAGAATGAAAGCAACAAAACAATCAACACTGAACTTAGTTGAACTCCTAGGCATCTCATAAAAAAATCCTAGATGGTATATTGGATAAGGAGATGAACTTGGAATCAGAAAGATCTGGATACAAATTCTGACTCAATCATTTATTAGTTGTTGAATCCTAGGTGAGTCACACTTTGCCTCAGTTTCCTGTTCTGTAAATAATTTTATGACTGCTAAGATCAATTCCAATTTGAAATCTATGATCCAGTGTGTGCTGTTTAATTTTAATGATCAAGGTTAGTTCCAAATAAGTTGAGGGGAAGGTTCTGTGCATATGGAAGATTATGTATAATGTCAGGGTTTGTTTTGCTGAACTTTCTTGTCACTCTTTTTGATTCTTTGTTATAAGGCATGACTCTCAGGAGTGGGAGTATAAGTGAATGTAAAAACAAAGATATCAATAAAATGTAGGATGCTATCTAGTAAGTTGACATGATATAAGAGAAGATGGTCAGATCATGAAGCAAGAACTGTTGTTGTTGGTCTTTTATCCTAGAAGAAAACCTATGACATCATGACAGGGATGTTTTAATTTGCATGTGAACTGGGTTAAAATGACTCAGAACTGTCTCATTCTATCCTTCAGAGTCATTAGAGTCCATTGGAAAGACAATAGTGAAGATGTCTGATGATGGACCAGCTGAAGCAAGATGAGGAAGGAAGGTGAGGTGTCATCCATGAAAGGAAACCAGAAGTAGAAGGAGGAAGGTCTGCTATATGTCTGGTCAATACTCCAAGGAGAGTCCTTGAGAGAACATGAACAAGAACCACAGAGTGTAAGAGATGGGAGTGAGGAGGTGGGGGGTTTAGGAGATTGGGGAGAGAGAAGGATAGGGAAGAATAATACTTATGATGGAATGGCTTCCCTCTAATATAATAGGAGTCTTCCTTCTGCATCTTCTGCTGTTGCTTCTGTTCTTTCTGGGATTAAAGAGCACAAATCTTATCTCTTGTTTCCATGACATCACTTCAGCATTTGAAGTTTACAAATACTTTGCAGCTCTTCAAACATTTGAAGGCAATTATTATATTTTTCCCTGCCCCTACATTTTTCTCACTCTGTTCCATTTCCTCCAAGTGATCCTCTGTGACTGTCTTCAGTCCATTGGATCCCCTTCTTCAAACTAAAGCTATACATAGTCCTGTCAAGCTATGTCCTGTATTTCATACTGAAAAAGATGCACAGTGACATGATCCTGAAGGAGGAGTTGCTATCCCCTTGTGGTTACCTTTTTTCCTCTTTCTCTAGAGTCTTTTTTGCTGACTCCTGAGCTATAGGCGGGACCAAGGTTAGGGCAGGCTATAAATGGAGGCTGGATGGATTCTGTTACAATGGGCAAAGGCTTCCTTATTTGAAAGAGGGAATGATGCCAAGTTTGAGAAGCTTCTCCATAGATAAAGGGTCAAAGTCTCATGGAAAAATCTCAAGGTCAATTACCTGGACGTGGGCCATGGAGCTGAAAGTCCAGATGTGGAAAGCAAGATTTAGAGCTGAGCTCTCCACAAGAAAGACAGGTAGATGGACAGATAGACAGAAAAAGAAGAAAGAGAGAAAGAGGAAAAAGAAAAATAAGAAAGGAAGAAAGAACAGGAAAGAAATGATGAAAGAATAAAGAAAAGACAGAATGGAGAGAGGCAGGAAGAGAGGAAAAAGAAAGGAAAGGAAAGGAAGAAAAACTCAGAGACAGTAGAACTTCAGGTCTAGAAGGGAATATAAAATCACATCCTTTTTTTTTTTTTTTTTTTTTTTTTTTTTTTGGTACCTCTACCATATTCTTGACTCAGTTTCAAGTTTTACCTTTGATAGATATAGAGTCAGTGACCTTAAGTAAGTTACTTAACTTATCAGTGCTCCAAGAAGCTCTTTTTGATTAATTTATAGGTGAGTTGCTGGTCTGCATTTCTGGATAGATTTCCAGTCTGGTGGTCTCCATTGATGAAATCATAGATCTAAGAGATCAAATATCTTACTTTTATTGCTTGTTTTTGGCAATATTATTAAAATGACTATTCAGATATATATATATATATATATATATATATATTTTAAATCTATAGGCAAACCATCAAAACAGCAAAATATTCAATCCATTGAATTGAGGACTTCTATGCTTTTCCAGCTTAATGGAGGTTTTTAGTACTTTAACATTTATATTTTCCAGGAAAACTAATTGTTTTAACTAGGCAAATAATCAAAGTAATAAATTAATTTTTGGAATGATGTGTTCTATATGATAATGTGACCATTTATTTGTGGCTGCATAGAGCAGATAATTGTCTTGGATCAATAGGTTGTATTTAAAATGCATCTCATTATAACTGCAATTTGTCCAATGCTGTTTAGCTGGCAATGAAGAAATTGGAGTTTGGACGTAATAGAAAAATGTTTTAACTTTTATTTTCATCAAGAACTCTCAGAAAGTCGGTCAAGAGCATCATAAATAAAAACAAAGTAATTTAGCTTAGAAACATAAATATAAAATACTCTACTTTTTTAGCATTTAAATTAAGACCATGAGACTTAAAACTCTGTTCATTAAACATGTCAAATATCATGTTATGTATTTCAGCTTTATGTCGCCTATCAATTAAGGTATAGAAAAGGTATAAGAATTTTAATATATTTAACATCTACTGGTCATCCTGCCATCTGGGGCAGGGGGTTTGGGGGGGGATAAGAGGTGAAAAATTGGAACAAGAGGTTTGGCAATTGTTAATGCTGTAAAGTTACCCATACATATAACCTGTAAATAAAAGGCTATTAAATAAAAAAAAAAAAGAAAGAAAAGGTATAAGAGAAAGACAATGAAATAAAAAGAGATTAGAGGCAGAAAAATAGAGAGAATTTTATTGAATGCTAGCTCTCTTTAGGGTCATTTAAGATATACCCACTAAAGACTTGATGTTGTGATTATGGACATGAAGGGGAAATTTACTTTTTGCTATAGTACTGAATTTAAGCCATAGTGAGACATGTTTAAGCCCCAATTTTGATGAGCTTAAATTGTTTTAAGCATCTTCTTAGAAGAAGAGGGAAAGAATTAATTAGTGAAGAAGAGAGGTTTTCTTTAATGGTTGAAAGAACACAAGACCTGGGCCTGAGTTCTAGTTTTGATGGTCAATAATGTGGTACCTCCTTTAGGAAAATTGCCCAATTTCATTTTGATTTTCAGGGGTTGGTTTCTCAAAGGGCAGCTGATTACCACTTTTTAGCATCCTAGGGATAATTCTAAAAAACTGATATTTCTATTACTGTTATCTATATTAAGCCTTTAAATAATTTTTCAAGTCCTGTTTGGAATCATTTTTCAAGTCCTATTAAATTGTAAACTCCTTGAGGGCTATCAAGTGGGGAAGGGTATGCAAGGGGAATTTCTTACTTAAATATCATATGTTGTAAGCACATGGTGACTTTGTTTATTTTGTGATTGTTCTTTCTTGATTTTAGGCACCTGAGCAACTGTAATTATCCTTATTATGATGACCTTGTGAGCTCTGGAAGGTCATTAAATAATTATATTAGCCTTTATGTGCTTCTTTAAGCTTTGCAAAGGATTGATTGTGTGTGTGTGTGTGTGTCTGTGTGTGTGTGTGTGTGTGTTTTATCTCCCCAAAGCTCTTATCAGAATCAGTAGCAGAGACTACCAGAGGCAAAACAATGACCAATAATAATAAGGGATGTTTCTAAAGACATCTGTACTCTAAAGACAGATTTAGAAAGACAGTTACTAAGGACTGTGGTGTTACTAAGGTCAGGGGTTGTGACCCTTCCTGAAGGAGAGAAATGTTGGTTTTAGACTCTATATAGATAACAACATTCAGAGCCTGTCAGAGAATTACACCTAAAGAGAATATCATTAGGATTCCATGAAAGAAGAAAAGGACTTCCAGAGCCAGGAGTCAATATGTACTCCTTGGTCACATATATTCTCTACATATGTAACTCATTATTTTTGTACTTTGTGTAGGAGCCCACATCCCCCGGGTAGTTATATGTGAAGGGAGAAAACATATCCTCAATTTGGGGTTTATTGTTTTGTAATTACTGTACATATTATATTGTCTCGTAAATTTTTTTTGTAAAAGCTAACAGAATTCTACTAGTAAATTGATAATGGGTGACACTACAGATGGGGGTTCATGAATAACGTCATGTAGTCTTTGCTTAAAGACTTCCTCTGAAGGGTAATCTATTATCTCTCTAGGCAACTCATTCCACATTTGGACAGCCCTCATTTTTGAGAAGTTCTTCCTGACATCAAGCCTAAACTTACATCTTTGCAACTTCTGCTCACTGTTCCTAGTTTCCCCCCCCCCCACCCCAAGCCAAAACCCCTCTCAGAATTTCTTGAAAACTAGGTTTGTACAAACTCTTTCCCCAAATTTGAGGGACGTTTTTCCTGTTGTCTGGAGAGAAACAGAAAAGGTGCATTTTCATCTTTTTTTTTTTTTTTTTTACTAAGCTGATGGTGTTTCCTAATGACATCAGAGCCACAACTTGGCAAACCAGTTCTCAGCAGAGTTGGGAGGAAACTGGCAGAGGAGCTTCATCTTGGAAAAGAAATAGAAATGAAATTCAAACTGGGATTTGCCATATTGGCCCCGAGGACAAAATACAAGAGAATCTGCTTTACACCAGATTAAGAACAAAGGGCTGGGAACAAGCATTCCTCTAAACTCTTAGTAGAGCCTCTCCTGGAAAATTCAAAGTGATCAAATGAATAATCTCTCTGAAACTGCAAAGTCTTCCATTTTACACCTTCTTTGGGGAGTGAGGTTTGCAGTAATGGATGCCTATTTTGTGCTTAAATTTTTCGTGGCCTTCAGAAATATATTTTGTGAATATATTTTAATTGGAATTTAAATGGAATAGAAATGATACTAATAGAAAATATGAATAGAAGTCTCATTTTTTCAAATGTAGATATGTCTTGTTTTTACATCACAGTCATTTCCTGACATGGTCTCCATTCTATATCCTAGCACTCATGTAAGCCTTCCCTTTTAACAAAACAGTCCCAATTAAGCAAAATTAATTGACAGTCATCATGTCTGACAATGTATGCAACTTTCTGTACCCATAGGCTCCCACCTCCAAAATAAGAGGGAGTTACAAAAATAAAAATGTTTTTTATCTATGGCAGTAGTTTTGATGGTGATAAGAGTGGGATGGTGAGGTTTATATTGAACCCTTAGATAAATGTGGTACAGTGGGAAAAGGTCTATGTTTGGAATCAGAGAACCTGGGTTCAAATCCTACCTTCATCACTTATTACCTGTGTGACTTTGGACAAAAGCAGATCAGTTGCCTGGTGTAGAAGGGCTGAAACTCTGAAAAGCTGTGCTTGAATTAGACAGCAGAGCACTTAAGGCTAATTAGCTATTCAATGTGAAATAATGGCTCTATATACATATATTTAGATGAGATGGTGATGTGATGGCTTTCCTCATGATTGGTGCTTACTGAATGTGCGGTGGTCAGGTAATCATAGGCAAGGATTAGAGGGCTGGGGGAGAGAGGTCAGTCTCACTTGGCTGCAGGACCAGAAGGAGAGAACTGGAGACTCCAGAGTCCAGGATTCATCTTTGGCAAGCTGCATGGTAGTTTACCTGCCTCCTTCACTTCTCCCCCTAAAGACCAAGAACTTTGATTTATCCTGCCTCTGACTGATCCTGAGGCCCTCCAGGAAGCTAGTCCGGACACTATAGCCTGGGACTTAGACCTTTCTTCTATAAAATGAGGGAGCCAAGACTAGGAAGCTTCTAAGATCTCTTCCAGTTTTAAATATATGATTTTATAAACCAAATTAGCTGAACCAATGGACACTTTGATGAGGAAGTGATTAAATGAGTTAACTAACCAATAAATATTTATTGAACACCAAACAAGGGTATAACCCTGTTCTAGGTTCTTTAATGTGATATAAAGAAAGCATGTTGTGTAGTTTGGCTCTTAAAGAGTTCACGCTTAAGTTGGATTGGTAAAGTTAATGCATGAAACTCCCACCTGCACTGTGTCCTTGGACATTTGGGAAGAGAGAGATTGGGATGGATGGAAGTCAACAGAGGAGTCATGACGGAGGAGATTGGGAATGTAGCTGGGCTTTGGAGAATCTACAGGATTTGGCTAGAAGAGATGAAAGGAGAAGCATGTACGAGGTAACAGAGGCAACATGGGGGACAACTGAGCAACACCATGGGGTAATGGAAGACGTGGCATCAGGAAAATGGCTTCAAACATTATGATTATGGGCAAGTCACTTAATATTTCTGAGCCTCAGCTTCTTGATCTTTAAAATGGGAATGATAATAATGATTATATCATTATATGACATATAATACTTTATAAAATGAGATAGTATTTCTAAACGTGCTTTGCACAATCCCTGCTACATAGTAGGTGCTATATAAATGCTTATTCCTTTCCTTTCCCTACCTTCATTAGACTAAATTCCTTAAGAATAGGGCTCATCTTTTGTCTTTCCTTGTATCCTCAGCATTTAGCACAGTGTTTGATACATAGTGGAAGCTTATTAAGTGTTTCTTAAATGAATAAATGATTTCATAGAATTATATATCTAAAGCTAAGAGGGATTTTCATGTATAGAAAGAATATCAAAATTTGATATTCTTCCAGCCCCATAGTAATTTGTTGATCACCAGACAAAGGTCACACATTAAGTAAAAATGATTAAATGCATGTCTGTGGATAATCTCAGACCATGTTTACCCTTCCTTTTGCCTTTGAATTGGAATCTGCAGAATCTCTATATCAGCCCCTACCCCGAAGTTCTTTGTCCTAACTGTTGTGCTGTGCGGATCACGTGGGAGCTGACCATTCATGGACCATAAGACACACCTAGGGAGATACAGACCCTCCCCCCCTATGGTGCTTCCTCCCTTCGATTATCTGCTCCACAGGTGGGACGCCTGATTTTCGGGGAGAACGTATATAATAAACTTTGCTTTGCTTCTAGAGATCTCTCCAGCTTTTTTATTAAATGGTGTCTGAACCACACAAAGACGTCAGCAATTCTTTTCAGAATTCTAGAAGAAAGACCAGCCTTACCCATTTGGGGGCCAACAGAATCCAAAAGTTTGGATCATGTCACAGAGAAAATGTGCATTTAATCTACCAGTTGGAGCTGGGGGTTTTAACCTGTGCAGAAGTGCCACATAAGGTCACACTGACATTCCTTTTCATCACCGCATTTATTAGATTTCAGATGTTGGCAGTCCTCTAAGGGGTTCATTCCCGTGTCTGTCTCATTGTCTAATAACAACTTGTTTACATGATGGCACTGACCTCATTTCTAAGTATGAGAGTTGCGTATCCCAGGGCTATATTTTTAGGCAATATAGATCCTTTGTTTTCCTTTTTAAAATGAACCACTTTTAGGGACAGCTGGGTGGTGCAATGGATAGAGCACCAGTTCTGAAGTCAGGAGGACCTGAGTTCAAATGTGATTTCAGGCACTTAACACTTCCTGGCTGTGTGACCCTGGGCAAGTTACTTAACCCCAACTGCCTCAGCCAAAAAAAAAAAAACAAAAAACACTTTTTTTTTTTTTAACTAAAGCTTTTTATTTTTCAAAACATATACATGGATAATTCTTCAACATTAACCCTTGTAAAACCCTGTGTTCCAATTTCCCCCCCTTTCCCCATGCCCATCCCTAGATGGCAAGTAGTCCAATATATGTTAAACATAATAGAAATATACGTTAAATCCAATATAGGTTTATTTAAGAGAGTAGATACAGAAAAAATGAAGAGGTCAAATAGGTACAAAGTGGAAAATATGAAATAGATTTGGGAGAGCAATAGGGTTACCAAGGAAAAGAGTTTGAAAAAATCCTTTAAGGGAATATGCCGTGAGGCCTGAATATGCCATTGACTGGTAGCCTAAGCCCATAGAACTAGCTGACTGATCAGAGTTAGCTATAGTAAGGAGGAAGAAGCCATTAAAGGGAAGACACTGAGAGAGAGAGAGAGAGAGAGAGAGAGAGAGAGAGAGAGAGACAGATCCTCATATTGTGCTTAGTCTGGGAAAGGACTCAGCAAAGATCTTCATTGCGGGTCGCGGGCACATCTTTTATAGCAGAGATGTAACCTTAGTGGTTTCTCAGGGTTGAGGGGAAGTACCAGGCAGCTCAGAGGGAGGAATCAGGGAGGCAGATGGCAGGGACCTGGCAGACCAAGATTCAGAACTATCTAAAGAGATACTAATCAATATTTCTAAGGTTAAAAATACCCAGAGGTTTGAGGGAAAGACAATGAAGGCTGATAAAAAGTTCCATCCTTACATATGCTTCTATTCATACGAATAGTCTGGGACTTGATTATGCCTGATAATAGCCAGATGGCCTTCTTCCCGACAAGGGAAGAGAGTAAGCTCCAAGTTCCCATCATTCTCCACTCTTTGACTTGCTAAAGAAATCGTTCCCCAAAGTGTGTGTATGTGGGTCACACTGCCAGTAGCAGTCTTTGTGGGATTGAATTGCTTTATTTTTCAAGTGAATGAATATCCTTATAAGGTGAGGGGAAGAGGGAAGAAGGGATACAGAATTAAAGACATGTCATAGTCAAATCAAGTAGATGCTGACAGATAGATTCTGGCTTCCGAGGAAAACAAGAAAGCTGCCTGGACTTGCTTCCTGAAGTAAAGGACTTTTTAGTAGAGGGAGTGGGATGAAAGCTTAGAGCAAACTTAGCAGATAGTGCTTCCTGACTGAGCTTAGCTAGTTTGCACCTTCTTGGTCTATTCTTGTAGGCATTTCCTGGAATCTGGCTCACTTAACACATTAGTGTAATTCCAGCTTTTTTGGTTGGTGCCTGAGGATTATGTCCTGTTCTCCTTTCTATACCTTCTCCTCAAATTCAACTCAATTTAACAAAGCATTTATTAAGTACCTACAGTATTATTATTTGCCCTTTATTCTTGAAGAGGATCATGACATCAGGGAGGTGCTACCAGAATATGCAGGTGAATTGGATTGAAGAGAGGGAGGGCGGTGCAAGATCACTAGTCTCTCTTTCTCTCCTTTGGACACATCGGGATCCAGTGGTTGACTAGATGCAGTGAGAAACCTTGGCTTTTTTAATCTAAGGTCTTTAATACGTCTTAGGTTGACTGAGGCAACACCCAATGAGTGATTAAGGCTAGGTAAGAAATGAGGCAGAGAGATCCCAACTGATAAATGATCAAAAGAAATGATCTATGCCCAAAGAACTTTAAATTTATGCATATTCTTTGATGTAAAGTGCCAGGAGGTAAGAATCCATTCCAGGTCTTGAATCTTGCAGTAACTTGGCTCATCAAAACTCCCTTTTCTTATTGAAATAGCAGAGACTGCTTGTCAATATAATACATTAATAATCTAGTGACTGAAGCAAAATGCAAACACTACTTTTTGGATTAAAGGCAAATCTTTGGACTTAAAACAAGAAAAAGAGTCCGCAATAGAGACTAAAGGCATTTGGGAGAAAGATACTTGAGATAGTGATATGATAAACTTCAGCCTGATGTGTATCTCAACTATTTGCATCTCTGTCTAAATAACCAAGATCCGGGGCTTAATCATTTACATCTTAGTAGATCTTGTTTGTTAGAGAAAGCTTTAGGAACTTCAGAGAGTGTACTTTGTATTAAATTTATGAGCATTTGAGGTATATATATTTGTCTCTCTGAACAATAAACTTTGAAGAGTTCATATTTGAGACTCTCTTTGTCTGGCCCTGATAAGATTCACACCCTTAATTTACTATAAGAGCTGGACTCCAACACTTTGATCTAGCAATAACACCATTAGCCATGAATATCAAGAGACTAAAAAAAAAAAAAGGAAAATGATCTACATGTACAAATAATACTTATAGCAATTCACTTCTCAGAGCAAAAAATTGGAAATTGAGAGGATGCCCATCAATTGGGAAACGGCTGAATAAATTATGTTATATGTCTGTGATGGAATATTATTATTCTATGGGAAATGATGAGCAGGATGCTCTCAGGGAAAAAAAAAAAAAACTTAGAAAGTCCTCCATGAACTCAATCAAAGTGAAATGTACTAAAACAAAGTAATAGCAGTATTCTGGGATGGCCAGTGTAAATGACTTTGCTATTCTCAGCAGTACAATGATCCACTTCTGCTCTGAAGGACTTAAGATGAAAAATCTTATCCATACCTGGAGGAAGAACTGATTGTGTCTGAATACAGATTGAAGCATACTCTCTCTGTCTCTATCTCTCTTTATTTTTCTTGAAGATTATTTTTTCATTAAAGTGGGAGATTTATGTTTTCTTTCACAACATGACTTTCATGGAAATGTTTTGCATAACTTCACATGTGCTTTCTTAATTGGAGATGGGGAGAAGGGAGAGAAGCTGGAGCTCAAAAGTTTTAAAAACAAATGTAAAAAAAATTGTTTTAAAAGTAACCAGGGAAGCATATGAAATAATTAAAAGGCTAAAAAATAATGAAAAGATATGAGGCAGAAATGGCATTTTTTTGTCCAGTCAAAAACAAACAAACAAAAAAGACAAAATCAATCTGGGAGGAAAAGATCCTCAGGGTTTCTGGCCAAAAAAAAAAAAAAAAAAAATGGAAACAATTGCTATTTCTGCTCATTCTGAGCCAACCAGGATCTTGGCCTGGGACCTGTTGTTGGCCAAGACTGTGGAAAGAAGATGAAAACTAATGTTCCTGTCCTCAAGGAGCTTTTATTATATTAATTCATTTGGCAAGCATTTATTAAGCTCTTACCCATGTTCCAGGCACTGTGCTAGAAATTGAGGTTATAAAGATGAAAATGAAATAGTTCCTAACCTCAAGAAGACTATATTCTTTTTTTTTTAAATTATAGCCTTTTGTTTTCAAAATACATGCAAAGATAAGTTCTGACATTCACCCTTACAAAATTTTGTGTTCCAAATTTTTCTCCTTCCCTTCTATCCATTCCTTCCACTAGATAGCAAGTAATCCAATATAGGTTAAACATGTGCAATTCTTCTATATATATTTCCACATATTTCATACTGCGCTAGAAAAATCAGATCAAAAAGGGAAAAAATGAGATAGAAAAAAACCAAACAACAGCAAAAAAAAAAAGGTGAAAATACTGTGTTGTGATCAATCTTCAGTCCCCACAGGCCTCTCCCTGGATGTAGATGACTCTCTCCATTACAAGTCTGTTGGAATTGACCGAATCACTTCATTGTTGAAAAGGAACAAGTCCATCACAGTTGATCATCACACAATCCTGTTGCTGCGTACAATGTTCTCTTGGCTCTACTCACTTCATTCAGCATCATTTCATGTAAGTCTCTTTCTGAAATCCTTTCTGAAATCATCCTGCTGATTATTTCTTTTTTTTTTTTTCTGCTGATTATTTCTTACAGAACAATAATATTCCATTACATTCATATACCGTAATTTATTCAGCCATTCTCCACTTAATGGGCATCCACTCAGTTTCCACTTCCTTGCCACTACAAAAAAGGGCTGCCACAAACATTTTTGCACACATAGGCCCTTTTCCTTTTTTTATGATCTCTTTAGAATACAGGCCCAGCAGAGACACTGCTGGATCAAAGGAGACAGTTCGATGGCCCTTTGGGCATAGTAAGGAGCTTACATTCTTTTAGGGAAATACACCATGAATACAAATAAGTACAGTACAAAATAGAGTATGGTGAAGGATGAAGATATATTTCCTAAGAAAATTTGAAAAGGAAGAAAACAATGGTAGCTAAAGTGCCAAACAAACTTGGGAAAGGGGGCATTAGGGTTGAGTCTCCAAGGAAGGCTAGGATTGAGAGGTAGACATGAGAAGGGAATACATTCCAGGCAATAAAGATGGTCTATGGAAACGAAAAGAGAATATAGAAATGTCCATTTCATGCACCAGCTAGTAATCAAATTTGGCTGGAATTAGTAGGCAGCAGTATGTAGTGAAAAGAATGTTTTATTTGGAGTTAGAAGTCTTGAATTCAAATTCCTCTTCTGCTATGCATGTGATTTTGGGCAAATACTTTCAGCTTTCTTCTTCTGTAGGATGAGAGTGTTGGACTAAAGAAACTACATGGTCCTTCATAACTTGAAATCTCTAATCCTAATATCTTGTGACTCCATTCTTATTTGAATTTCCCTGAAAAAAGAGGTGCTGCAGTTCTGCTCCACTGAATTAGAAATCCAGTAGATAGGAAAATTAATTGATATTTGATAAAAAGTGATATTCAGTGACAAGGGTTTACTTTCTGTTTGGAAGGCAAGAATCACAAAGGTTTTAATGATATTATGCTTAATAAGTGTATAAATCCTGCTGAGTAGAAGGGCTTGCTTTATTACATTCTGGTACTACCAGTTGGATTAAATTCCATCCCCTACAAAAGACTGAAGAGGACTTAGGAAGCACATTTAATACAGGATGAATGTTGCATATTGCTTGAAGAAAGGGTTATTAATGCCAAACCATCTGCCCTGCCCAAAAAGATGGGTCATTCTGACTTTAATTAAATCCTTCCTCTATACAATTGAGAAAATAATTTTCCCAAAGCACATGCCTAAACATCTCACTTTCCTGATCAAAAGCCTTCTGGTTTTTTTTGTGATTGTCTATAGGTTAAAATATGGACTCTTTGATCTAGAATTTATATCCCTTTACAATCTGGATTCTACTTTTCAGACTTGTACATCAGCTGAAAGAAAACTCTATAGGGAGAAGATCTTCTGCTGTCTTTAAGAATTCAAAGAATTGAACAGGTTCTTCTTGACCCAGTAAAGCAAAATCAGGAGCAAAGGGCAGCTGTTTCAGAAGCAAATTTAGACTTGCTAAAAGCAAAAACATCCCCAATATTAGCATGATTCAAAATGGAATGGATTTTCTTAGGAAGTACCTTAATTCAGGAAATAGTGGGTTTCTCTTAAATAGGTCTTCAAACAAATAAGATTTTTAGGAGTTGATAGATGGGTTTTAAGAGCTACCCTGGACTAAATGTCTATAATTTGTGGCTAACCTGGTGATGAACCTTTTCAAATGTAGACTATTCTGGTCCATACTACTTAGCTTGCTAATCAATGAGATGAAGTATGTAAAGGGATAGAGACTAGAAATGTGATTCCATGAATATAGGTAATTCCAAGATGAGGATTATCCCTTTGCCAAGCTGGTCAGCACCTTCTGTTAGCTCCTATAATCTATTTTAATAGTTTTTTATTTTTCCAAATACATGCAAAGATAGTTTTCAGTATTCACCTTTGCAAAAACTTGTGTCCCACATTTTTATCTCTTCCTCCCCCCTTTAGCAACAAACAATATAATATAGATTAATACAGTACACAGTATAATTGGTTAATATAATATGATATAGGTTAACCATGTGCAAAAATATGCAATCCTTCTAAACATATTTCCATATTCCCATAGTCTTTTCAGAGCATTACCTAGAGCGCTTAGAGTTCAAATGACTTTCCTAAAGTCATATATCATGTATGTATCAGAGGAAGGACTTGAAATCAGGTTTTCTGGCTTCAAAGTTGGTTTTTTATCCACTATGGAAATGTATAGTTATATATAAGGTATTTTATGAACCTTAACAACTTTCTATAAAAGTCAGCTATTGTGGTTATTACTAATTACATACTAATTAGTCTTAAATAGCTCAGACTGAAAAGAAGACTGAAAGTAATTTACAATGTCTTTGATTATAGTCATCAGGTTTGGCTCAACAAAGAGCATGAAACTATTGGCTGGGAACCAGTTGAGACACCATTTCGGAACCAGCTCTATACTGTTTTTTCTTTTCTTTTCCCATCTTTGCAGATACACATAGTCCTGTAGGAATATCTTGGATTTTTATTTGGTTATCTAGTGTACTTGTATTGACTGCAGGCAGCAAGTTTGCCCAAGCAATTTAATTAAATCGAGGGATCATAGGATCCTGAAAGGCATCTAAGAGATCATTCTTTTCCAACTCCAACTTCCCAATTCCATTTTAGAAATGAGAAAAAAAAGCACTGAGAAGCCAAAAAAAATTAAGTAGAAATGAATACATTTGTAACAAATAATGCCACTTCATATATTTTCAAGTTTCTTCAGACCCATGTGTGTGGGAGGGGTGTTAGACCCCCCTTCCTTAAATTAACTAATCAGAGACATCTTCAGGTAAAGGGAGAAAACATTTATTTAGTCCCTGTAGGAAGAGGCCCAGACACACCTGGGACATCCCAACTCCCGCCATGTGCTTGCAGAACTTGACCAGCAGAAAATAGAACACCCGGTTAAATAGGAAAAGACCTGAGTCTTTTCATTCGATGGACTAAAAGGATGTAACCCTCCTTGACACAATGGTCACCAATGTTGTCTGCTTCCCACAGTCTCTTCTTGTAACTTCCTGAGGGTCTGATTGTCAGAGACCCCGTGACTCCCTGCAACCCTCTGGCTCTGGAAATAGGGATTATGTGATTTAGTCTCAAACTGAGAAAACTTCATCCAATCAGTTGCCATGTAAAATTGGATAAAGATGGTTTAGGGATAATTAAGAAAATGGGCTTCTTAGAGAGGGGAGCAGCTGACACAGATCTTAAAGAAGAGAAATATTTCAACAAGCTGAGAAGTGAACGGGTATGTTTCAGAGGGAAATCACTGAGGTGGGAGAGAACCGCCCAAGCCCAGGGGGAGTAGCAGGGAGCCCAATTTGACTGGTATGTTGAGTACCTATGTCATAATACAGCAAAGGAGGACTGAAGGACATAGGCTGCGCTCAGATTCTGAAGGCCCTTCAGGGACATTGTAACCCAAGCCCCTGAGCCCATCACAATGGGACTGACTATTCAGTGGTCAAATCATGCTGAGGGATTTGGGACTTGGGTTACACCAGTCTGAGGAGTCTGGGTTTTATCTTGCAAGTAGTGGGGAACCACTGGTGCTTTTTGAACAAAGGGAGTGACATAATAGCAATACAATATTCAGGAAGATCTGTGATCACAACAATGTAGATATTCTCCCCAGGGATGCTGCTTCAGTGACCCCACTCCTTCCCCACCCCTTCCTGCCTAACCAGTGCCTCTCTTGCCTATGTTTTTTGGCCAACATGGCAGAAATTTATCTCACTTTCTTTTGGCATTAAGAAAATGCCAGCGGAGCTCCCAGGTTGCCCACTTGTCATCCATTGCCAGCCCCACCATCTTTTCCTATCATAATTTCTATCAGTGAAAAGATAGTATTTATAAGATTATAGGTGGTGCAGTAGAAAGAACTTGGGGTTCAGTAAGAAAATCTGAATTCAAATCCTTTTTCAGACACTAACTAGCTATGTGCCCCTGGGCAAATTATTTAGCTCTTCTCCACCTCAATTTCCCTATCTGTAAAAAGGGGATAAAAATAACACCTATCTCCCACAGTGTTTGTGAAGATCAAATGAGTTGACATGTAAAGTGCTTTGTAAACCTTAAATTTCTGTACAAAGGCTAACTATTATTATCTGAAGTGGGGGGGGGACTTCAGAGACTAAATAGCCCAAGCCCCTCTTTCACAGATGAAGAAGCTGGATCAAGGAGATATGAATGACTGCTTAAGGTCACAAAAATAGGGAGTTTCAGAGGCAAAATTTGGACCCAGGTCCTCTCCCTCTAGAGTTGATGTTCTTTCCACTGTCCCATGATATCTGAGGCTGATGTTACACTTGAAGGTTTGTATACGTCATTTCATCTGAATCTCACAGCAATCCTAAGAAGTTCAATGCTATTATTATCATCTCCATTTTATGGGTGAGGAAACTGGGAAATGGAGGGGAAGGAATTTGCCCAGAGTCCCGCAAATTAGTCAATATCTGAGGCCAAATTTGAATTGAGGTCTTCCTGATTCTGAGACCAGTGCCCTATTGATTGTACTACAGTATATCTTACAGTATGTGCTTTAAGAGAACAATTCTGTCCACTATGGGAAGGATGAGTCAATATGTCAAGGAGTTGTGATTTCAGGGAGAAGTAAGACAAGGGGAATGGAGCGCTTAGACATTCACCCACTGGTTCCTCAGGGAGTGGTGTCTGATGAGTCATCCAGACAAATTTGAGGACATGTGGGTGTTCCTTTGCCAGTCAAAACAGGCAGAATCATGGGACAGAGTGATAGGGTAGGGCCCTTCTTCAACAAGGCAGTGGAGCAGTCTGTGGTTATTGTGAAGTGGCAAAAAATTCTAGACATGAATGGAGTTTATCCAAGAAGAACAGGTTGCTTCATTAAGAGTTCCAGAAGAGCTGAAGTTCTGAGAGATCCTATTTGCTCCAAAATAAATCCCTCTGAGCCAATGAGGAAGGGAGGAAAACTGGTCTTTGCTTTTGCTTTTTATCATTCAGGGTGGATCCGCTGACAAAGCTAGAGAATGGCACTTCCCCAGAATGACAGAATCAGAATTCTGTGAAAGGCGATTGGACAAGTAAGCTTGAGGCAGGGCCAATAAGAAAAGGGCTCAGCCAAAGTATGACCTCATCCAGCCTTGGGGGAGCCACACAGGCGAGCTTGCCCACATCTGCTGTGTTGTTACCTTTGGACCTGTGTTAGCAAAATTACTTGCTTTGATGGAGCAAAGTGGAGAAAGTTGGCAGCAGCTGCTATTACATGCAAGTGTTCTAACTCAAAAGTTAAAGGTGGCTGGAAAAGACTCTTGGTTAATTCACTCTCTGCAAGGACAGTACAAAGAATAGACCAGATTTGTTACTTGGAAGGGCTGTGTTCCTATTCCACCTCTGAGACTTGCAAATAAGTCAGTCTACCTTTCTAAGTCTGTTTCCTCATCAGGAAAATAAGAATTGAAGGTCTCTCTGGTCTCTATCAGTCAATGAGGACCATAATGACCATAGTACTTTCCTCTTGCAGTTGCTGCAAAGTTAAAAGGGGGTGACGTATGAAAAGAGTTTTCCAAATTTCAAAGCACTCCATGAATGTCATTAATAATTGGTGCAGGGAATAGAAGGCCATTTCTGAGTTCAAATCTATACTGGCAGTGTGACCCTGGGCAGCCCATTTAAACACAGGGTCCCAAGTACCTCATATGAATGAATGATGGAACATATTAAGCACTTACTATGTTCCAGATATTGGACTAAGGTGCAAATATAAACAAATAGTTTATATTTCAAAGGGGGGAGACAATAGGTAAAGCTAGAAAGGACAGAATGGAAGAATGAACTGATAGTTTGGAAATGTCAGGAAAGTAATATCATTGCTTGGTTTCGGGCAAAAACTCATTCATCAGACCCCAGTGGAGTCCAAGAAGGGAGTCTGGGCATCCAGCAAGAGAGAGATAAGGAAGATGAGGAGCTGAGCGGAACAGAGGTGGAACAGCTTGGAAATGACTGGGGCAATTATCAGCGACAAGTTGACAAACAAAGTTGTAGCTCCGGGTATAAAGTGTCCCATATATGCTTTTTCTGATTTCTGTTGGCTCTCTGTTTGGATAAGTGAGTTTATTTGCTATGGGTTTTTATTGTGGAACCAACATCTGGTAGGAAGGGGTCAAATCTTGGATACATACTTGGAAGTGCTCCTTTCCTGCTAAGAGATAGCAAGAGATAAGAAATACAAACTGAACCTAAAAATTATTTCTCCCATATTAATAATATTAAAGGGAGCAGATAGCTATAATTCTAGCCTGGTAGTCTGTGTCTCTGAGCAGAGGAGAGTGAACAATCTCTGGCCTCAATCTCTTGCTTCCCTTCCTAGAGAAGGGAAGAGGGAGGAGATGCCTTTCCTTGAGCCACATCTAGACATGATAGATAGAGATAGATATAGTTTTATATATATATATATATATATATATATATATATATATATATATATATATAATCTTCATGGGCAAAATAACAAAACAGTCACACCTACCCACACCACTTTATACCAAAAAACTTAAAAAATTAGGATCATTGAAGCATTTTTTAAAATGAACAAAAGGAACTAGAAGAAAGTTCAAAAGGAAATACAAGTTTCAGTGAAGATAACTTGAAAGTAACATGTGCATTTATTGTATATATATTTTTATATGAGGCCGGATTCTCAGAAGGAACCACAGACACTTTCACTTCCAGGATTATCTGTCAAATTGGGGTTTGAGTTGGCAAGTGGACATTCAAGATTTCCAGGATTTTCTATAAACCAAACCTGAACTTAACAAAAAATTCAACATATAAGAGAAAGATGAAACTCAACATGGACAATCTGTTTTAAACATGGTCAAATTGTTTTGTTTTTTTTTTTTTTTAACATGGGAAATATATACTTTACACTGAAGATTTACATCAACAATAGGATAGCTCAAAAGAAAGATTGGCAGAGTAAAGGCCAAAATAATCATCTTGCTGTACAAATAAAGTGTAGAGGAAGAATTGACACAGAGTTATCAGAGGGGGAAGGGGGGCTGATAGTTCTGAACACCTACTCATATCGGGAATGGGTTTAATAGGCAACACTACATAAATACCACAAAAGTAATAGCATCCTCCAAAAGCTATAAAGAAATAAAGGGAGAAGAATGGGTGGATGGGGAAGCAACGGGTGAGGAAAAAAGACAAGGGAGGGATCCCTGGGTGGGGGGAGGTTAAGTAAGAGTAAGCCAAGTTATGGAGCAGAATTTAATGAAAGAGTCAGCAGGGATAGAAAAGATGTGTGTGTATCTGGTGTGGGCGTGTGTTTGCGTGTGTGTATGTATGGATGTATCTACATATGTACATATAAATATATCTTTTCTTAATTGTAGCCTGTTTGGGGGTGGGGAGAATAAAAGAGGAAAAATAATGTAAAAAAAAAAAAAAAAAAAAGGTGCGCAGCAGAGAATTAGAATAATTTATAAGGAAGTAAAGAAAAGATGGACACTCATGAATATAATTTATGTATATATATACATATATATACTTTAGTTGGCATTTGTTATTATATATATTTTGAATCCTTTGAATGTTATATGCAGAGCATATAACACTGTTCTCTTTTGTTTTGTTTCATTGTGCTTTGTATTGCTTTTCTGTTTTTCTTTTCTCTTATTCTGTTTCTTCAAAATAAAATATTAAAAATAACCTTCAAATAAAGAAAAATGAATAAAAAAAATAAAAGGAAAAAAAAGATGATAAATCAGGAATAGAAGAAAAAAGAGGGGGAAGAAAGAAGGCTGCTATTCCATCCTCCAGGAAAGATGAGGAAGAAAGAATTTTGGCTAAGACTCTAGTCTTCTCTTCTCAGGACACACAATCCCAGCCCTGTTCCTTTTTACAGTTTCTCCTCCTCAGTTCCCCCAAGGATCTGAGACATCAAATCTTCTGTATTCCAAGCTCTATACCAGGCCATACCATGACTTGCAAGAGAACTGGATTTAAGTGAGATCATTTGCCTCACTTTCCCTTCCAGAACCATCTGGTCCAGTAAACAGAGATATATCAAGATGACTGAAGATAGCCCTGGATGTAATGGGAGACCTTGATCTTTTTGAGCCAAGGTCTTCAACAGATCTCAATTTGGTTGAAGACATTCAATGACTAAGACTAGACAAGAGGTGCTATAATTAAGCAAGTAGACTTCTAGCAGAGGAGGAAGTAAAAAGATACTTAGCTAAAAGTATAAAGTCAGAGGCTATATAAGACAACAGATCTCACATAGAAAGAACAGGAGTGGAGAGGGACATGCAATAATTCTCAGAGGAAAATTTAAAAAGGACCTGGAATGATGCTTCTTTCTTCACAAATCTATATAACAGTGCACACAGTAGGCAGTAAAAGAAAGCAAACTCAAAAGAAAGGAGGAAAAATTTGGAGCTCAAAATCTTACAAAAATCAAGATTGAAAACAATCTTTACATGTAACTGGAAAAAATAAAATATTATTAAGTGGAAGGGAAAGAAAGTAAGCTTGAGATTTAACAATAGGAATCACATCATTAAGACTTGACAGTATGAAACCTGTGAAAATATAATAATGTGTCTTATGCAAAAGAAGCATATATAACATAAAGTAAAAGGGTTGGAGAATATCAAGAAGTTTTGACCCTGTCTAATTTTTTTTTTTTAGTTTTGAAAATGATGGTTTGTCTTTCCCAAAAATCTATAAACTTCTGGATAGGAGGGATGCTTTGGATGATGATGAAGGAGAAAGGATAGTACTTCTAAGATGCCAGCTGAAGATGGTGGTCAATATTGTACTCACACACTTGCCATGAAAGAGACATATAGTAGACAGTGAAGACTTCCAGACATCCAGACTCCCAGACACGGAGATCTCACCCTGCTTAGAGCAAAATATTTGGTAGATTTTTAAAAAATCTTGGCTTGCCCTAGCTTCTATCTTTCAGACATAGGAAACCAAGAAGGAGAATCGTTATTTTTTACTCAATTCTAACCAACAGAGAGAATTGATGGGGGATATTGAAGACCTTGCTCCAGGTGTATTGATGTGGGAGGGAGGGACTTCATTTAGTTCAGCCCTTTAATTTTTCAGATGAAGAAAACTGAGAACCAGAGAGATAATGTCATTTGTCCAAGGTCACTCAGGGAATCGATGACTTTGAGCCAGAGGTCAGGCTGTTGCTTCTCCACATCAGTGGAATTTCCCTTTTTGTAGTTCTTGTGGTTTCCTTCCCTTCATGTGAGTCGTCTCATATTTCTGAGCTTTTTCTATTTGAAATTTTTATGGTGCCGTAATATCCATTACATCCCTATGCCCTTTTTTTCATCCATTCCTCAACAAATGGGCATGTATATTGCATATTTTGTGCTTTGCTTCCTGGTGGTGTCCTAAATAATTCAGCTATAAACTTTTTTTTTTTTTTGCATGGACAGTCTCCTCTTGCTTGGTATATAGCAGTGGTTCTCAAACTTTTGTTCTCAATATCTTTATACTTATAATAATTAAAAATTATTGAGACTCTGTCCAAATAGTTTTGGTTTCTGTGGGTTATATTTATAGATATTTACCATATTAGAAATAAAAATTAATTTTGAATTTGTAGACCCCTTGAAAGGCTTTTAGAGATTTCTCAAGATTCTCTGGACAACACTTTGAGAACCACTTGTAGAGAATACCAGATGGAAGATGTTTGGATCAAATGAACAACTTTGCAACATTTCTTGTAGAATTCCAAATAATCTCCCGGATTGTATGAAACAGTTCACAGTTCCATCAGTCATGAATAAGCATGGCTGTATTCCCATTATTATTCCAACAATGAGCACCTTAGCATCTTTTCCCAATTTATTCTGAACTTTATAGGTCCAAGTTCCTCTTTTGTATTCCTGATGACTTCCCTTCCTTCTATGGTGTGGGAGCAGCAAAAGGGATTTATCTTATTACATGTCATCAACGATTAGAGAGCAGATGTCTGTACAAACTCCAGAACTCTGCCAAAAGCATGTTACCCCTGATGTCAGGTTAATCTTGTTGTCTGGAAACCCTGCCTCCTGTAGCATTATGTAATTTCATTTCTAAAAGATGTTTGCCCAAAAGACTTGGGTTGCTGGGACAAGGTTTTCTGTTGGCCCCGATCTCAGAAAAGGCTGAGGGCTCAAGGTGCTGGTTTATTGCTACCTTTGAGGGTTCTATTTAAGAAGAAGAATGGACTGGGGGAGAATCATTGAGTCATGGAATGGGTGCTTAAAAAAACATCCAATACAACTTTTAAAAAAAAGTGTTGACAAGGATTTCCATATAGAGCCCAGAAAAAATGATGAGTGACTGGCAGTTTGCAAAGTCACTTGACTCCCCTAGTCAGTTTCCTCATCTGTGAAATGAGATCATTGGACTATCTTATTCCTAGTTACTTCCAGCTCAAATAGTCAGAATCTGTGAGAATTTAATCCAATATTTTGACCATATAGACCTGGCCATGGTATCAAAGATAAAGATAATAAAAATCTCCCCATACTAAAATACAGAGTTTTACTTTTAAGCACATTTTCTTTTTCCAATTGAAGATAGAAATGCTTTGGAAATCCATTACTGGCCAGAAGTGACTCAGGGTTTTTTAGTGGAAACAGTAGTTGGAAGTCTGGCATCTCACCAGGGTCCAAAAATATATGGTTGGGATTTGCTTTTTTATAGCAGTGCTTGGCTGCAGTAAGGATGGAACCAAAGACACTGAAGAAGCCACCTAGCTAGACCTGTGAAGGATACCTAAAGATAAAGGAGGTTGCAGTTGCTAGTAGCAACCACAGAGTGGGAATGGAAGCAAACCAGGTGTGCCTCAGATCATCTGGCTTCATTCTTGCCTATTGCCTCTCCCACAGTCCCATTGCAAATCAATTGCCAAGTGAAAGATTGAATGAATAATCATTTATCCAGTGCCCACACTGTCCTAGGCACTGTGCTAAGGAGTAGGGGGACACACACACATACACACACACACACACACACGGCAAGTAAGACATGCTCTGCCCCAAAGAAACTTATATTCCAATAAAGGGAAGATAATACATATTACTTAGGCTATTGATTGACATAAATGAACACATTGATTTGATTACTGTTCCCACAGCTAGTGTTAGAAAGTGGGACAGAAATGTGGGTTTGGGAGATGGCTGGAAGGGGAATCTTGTCACTTCTACCACCACAACATTCTTCACATCCATTCTCTTTTTCTTTCTCCTGGTTCAAGGCCTAATCATCTTCCCCACAGTTTCTAAAATAATATTCTTTAAATTCAGATCCGATGAGGTTATACTCAAAAATATTTAATGACTCCTTATTGCCTCTACGATAAAATAAAGAATAATCAGCATAGTCTTTAAAACCCTCCACAGTCTAGTTCTCACTTATCTTTCCAGATTTATTTCAGATCATTTCCCTTTATGTGCTTTTCACTGGAGTCAAACTGACTTGCTCACCCTCTTTCCTGATTCACCTCTCCCTTATCGAATTCCTTAAAAATGGAATTCAGATACCAGATACAACACAATATCTTTCCTGGTGCGATCAGATGTTAAAGCTCTTTCCCCCTAGGAATTCCTATGGGCTTAATTTGCATTTATTTCTCTGAATATGTGTTGGATTCCTCACCCTTTAGGACCCACCCTAGTTAGCTATTTAAAGAAAGGGATGGTTTTTGTTTTTGTTTTTTGTATCCATGATGCCTTGTATATAGTACTTGGATTTAATATTTATTGAATTTAATCAAGGCTCTATTACTTCAAAATTTCCCCTTCATTGGTCTGACATGATACTTCAAATTTTATTATTCCTTTCCTTTGGATAAAGCTTCATTTCCTACAAAAATATAAAGGTCTTTGTGATGACATTATCATTAACATTTTAGTCTGAATTCATAAATCTATTATTTTTAATTTTCTACTGTCTAAGGACAGGTTTTGATTGGGAGTAGAGGGATAAGGATGGTGTAGAAAAAGGTATTCAGGCAGTTCACTGCCTAAGATGAATAACTAAGCATCCAAATTATAAATAAGACCATGAAGAATAAAAGAAAGAAAAGGGAACTGAAAGAGGATATTAAGGAGATTTAGTGTTTTGTCACTCCAGAATTATCCAAAGCCTGATCCTGTTAGTATTCCAATGCATGTGAAAAAGAAAAAATGAAAAACTCAGAAAGAATTGACAAGAATATGGTTGGCATATACTTTGTAACACACCACTCGTGTCTTCTCTTAGCTAAAGAACTTGGGCAGCTTGTAGCACAGCTCAACACAAGATCTCCTTAGGAATCTGTACAATAATGAGAAATCCATTTAACCCTCTTAACCAATATTTTATTTATAATTTTTACATCAATGTTCATTAGGGATATAGACCTGTGGTTTTCTTTTTCTCTTTTGACTCTGCCTGGTTATGTATCAAGATCATATTTATGTCTTTGAAGAAATTTGATGGGACCCCTTGTTTTGCTGTTTTTACAAACAACTTATAATTGTTCTTTGAATATTTGATAGAATTCACTTGTGAATCCCTCTGCTCTTATAGTTCCCCCGCTTTGGAAGTTCATTTATAGTTTGTAAAACTAAATTCTCTGAAATTGAGTTGTTAAAAGCCTCTATTTCTTGTTCTGATAATTTGGTATTTTATATTTTTGGAAAATATTTATTTCACTTAAGTTGTCAGTACTACTGGCAAATAGTTGGGCAAAATAGTTGTTAGTTATCCTTTATTTCTTCTTCATTTGTTGTGAATTCTCCTTTTTCAATTTTAATACTGGTAATTTAGTCTTCTTTTTAATCAAATTAATTCAGAGTTTATCTATTTTTTTTAAGAACACCAAATTTTATTTATTAATTTAGTTGGTTTTATTTTCAATTTTGTTAATCTTTCATATTCAGTCTTTATTCTGGTGTTTAATTGAGATTTTAAAATTGAAAACACATCATAAAGATTATACACCAGAACCAGATTGAATTTAAATGAAAAATACAGAATTGGTTTAATATTGGAAAACTATAAATTTAATCAATCTTATTAATAACATAATAAAAATAATGTGATCAAACTAATTAGATGCAGAAAAAACTTTTTGACAAAACAGAAATCCATCTTACAAAAATCACTAGAAAACATAGGAATAAATAGACTTTTTATTAAAATGACAAATAGTATATATCTAAAATTTAAAACTACAATTATGTGTAATAGAGATATACTAGGATTCTTTCCAGTAAAATGAGGGGTAAAAAGGGGTTAAAAAATATCTATTTGATATAGTATTAGAAATGCTGATTATAGTAACAAGACAAGAAAAAATAAATTAAAGGAATAACACAAATAAACAAAATTATAAATTTTTCAGATGAGATGATGTTGATTTCTAAACAACTCTAAAAACTCAACAAAAAAGTAATTGAAACTATAACTTTAGCAAAATTTTAGAATACAAAATAAACCCACACAAACCATCAATATTTCTAAATAATACCAATAAAACCTTGCAGAATGATATAGAAAGAGAAATTCTATTTAAATTTACTATAGATATATATTTGATAGTCTGCCTATCAAGATACATACTAGAACTATGTAAATACAACTAAGGTCTTTAGAGAAATAAAAAAGAACTTAAAAATTGAAAAAATATTAATTGCTTATGGGAAGATCAGGCAACATAATAAAAATTACAATACTATCTCAATTAATTTACTCATTCTATGAAATACCAATCAAATTACCAAAGGATTTCTTTGTAGAACCACAAAAAGATAACAAAATTCATGTGGAGTCAAAAATAATCACGAATCTCAAGGGAAATAATGGAAAGAAGTAGGAAGGAGAGGGATCTGGAAATAGCAGATCTCAAATATGCTACAAAGCCATAATTCTCAAAACATTTTTATGTGATTTAAAAAATAGAGAGATCACAAATCACAAGGCCAAATATTTAATAAACACAAAGATACTGAAATAAGGATTCACTAAATGATTAAGATTGGAAGCAAAATTGGACAGCAATATGGAAGAGATTAGATTTAGAACAATACTTCCCACCTCATACCAGGATAAAATCTGAATGGAAATATGACCTAGTTATGAAAAATCATATCAAAAATAGATCAGAGAATCACAGGGAAAATGATCTATTAGGTCTGTGGATAGAAGAAAGTTCTTAAGCAAACAGAAGAGAGGGGTCACAAAAGAGAAAATAGACAATTTTAGTTACATAAAATTAGAAAGGTTTGCATAGACCAATCCAATGAAGCTAATGTTAAAAAGGAAGCAATTAACTGGGAAAAAAATCTTTACAACATATTTTTCTTTTAAAGATGTCATTTCAAAGAGTCAAATTTATAAGAATAAGATCCAGGCTCCAACTGATAAATGGTCTAAAGATTTGAACAGGCAGTTCTCAAGGGAATAAATCTAGCTATCTATAGAGATAGGAGGAAATGCTCCAAATCACTACTAATTAGAGAAATGCAAATTAAAGTATTTCTGAAATTCTATCTCAAACCCTCTAATTGGCAAAGATGAAAAAAAAAGAGAAACATGGTAGATGTTGGAAGGTCTGTGGGGAAACAGACACACTAATGTATACTGTTGAAAGATCAATGAGTAAGTGTAATCATCCTGGAAAGCAATTTGGAATTATATGCTAAAAATTACTGCATGCCCTTTGACTCATCTATATTACTCCTGGACCTATATTCAAAAGAAATAAGAAAATAAGAAATAAAAACTATGTACAAAAATAGTTATAGTAGCACTTTATTTGGTGGGGAAAATGAAACTAAAGGAATGCCCATCAATGGAGGAATGGCTGAATAAAATGTGGTATATGGATATAATGGATAAGAAATGAGGAAAGAGAAAAAGAAAAATAAGAGACACATGGAAAGATTCACACATACTGATGCAAAGGAAAGAGAGCAGAACTAGGAGTACAATTTATAAAAATCAGTATTATAAAAAGGAACAATTCTGAAGATTTTTATGAATTGACGAAGAATGAGGTGAGCAGAGCTGGGAGAACGATTTTTAAAAATCAATATTATAAAAAGGATATTTTGAAGAATTTTATGAATGATGAAGAATGAAATGAGCAGAACCTGAAGAATAATTTTTGTATCACAACTGTAAAGACAAGCAACTTTAAAAGCTATAAGAACTCTGATCAAGGCAATGACCAGCCATGGTTCAAGGAGATCATGGATGAAATCTGCTGTCTCCTGACAGGGAAGGGATATATATTATACATAATGACATATCCACATTGTTGTTTGTATGTGTATATACCTTATATGCTTAAATGCTGAGGGCATTTATTTTGCTTGATTATGCATATTTATTTCAATAATTTGTTTTCCGTTTCCCTTTTTTGCAATATGGTGAGGGATAGAAAGGAGAGAATATAGATTTCTGTTAATTTTGTTAAAAGACATGTTTAGAAAATAGCGTGGTGGTGTGTGCTACAGATGCCTGAAGCTGCATTCAAATGAGACCATTGTTTTTAGTTTTGCTTAGTTATTTGTGATAGGAGACCTTTAATGGAGTGGGGGTGATCCAGAAATGTTTGTAAATGCATAAACAAAACATCTTATGAAACTTTAAAGAAAAAGAATAGGGAAACATGTCCCTTAAAAACATGTCCTCATGGCCAGACCAATCTGAGTTGAAGAGATCCCCACCAGCCGGAGAGCCCTAGAATCTTCCAGCTTTTATATGCTTTAGAGACAGTCTCCCAGTGAGAGACTGATGCCCTCAGTAGGGATATTGGCAACAGCTATGGCCTTCCTTGCCTTCAGATCAGATGGCCTGCCTCCTTGAGGCCTGACTTTCTTACACTGTGGGGCTCAACCTCATATGGGGTCTCTAATGGAATGTGGAAATTGCAAAAGTATGATTTACTATCAATAAATGTTTGATTTGTATACCTATTTTATATACCTATACATATTTGTATTTCTATTTTATATACCTATATATATCTGTATATCTATTTCATATACCTATATATATTGTATGCCTATTTTATATCTATATATATTTGTTTATATATATATTTATTTACAAAACATATTCATGGGTAATTTTTCAACATTGACCCTTGCAAAACCTTTTGTTCCAAATTTTCCCCTCTTTCCCCCCCTTCCCTTAGATGATAGATAGTTCAATACATGTTAAATATATTAAAATACATATTAAATCCAATATATGTATACATATTTATACAGTTATCTCACTGCACAAGAAAAATCAGATCAAGAAGGAAAAAAATGCAAAAGAAAACAAAATGCAAGCAAACAACAACAGAAAGAGTGAGAATGCTATGTTGTGGTCCACACTCAGTTCCCTTGGTCCTCTCTCTGGGTACAGATGGCTCTTTTCATCACTGAACAAGTGGAACTGATTTGAATCATCTCCTTGTTGAAGAGAGCCACGTCCATCAGAATTGATCTTTGTACAATCTTGTTGTTGCTGTGTATAATGTTCTCTAGTTTCTGCTCACTTCACTTAGCACCGTTCGTGTCAGTCTCTCCAGGCCTCTCTGAAATCTTCCTGCTGGTTGTTTCTTACGGAACAATAATATTCCATAACATTTATAGACTGCAACTTATTCAACCACTCTTCAACTGATGGGCAGCCACTTAGTTTCCAGTTCCTTGCCACTACAAAGAGGCCCCTTCTTTTCTAAATGTTCTTGTTACTAATGAAAGTAATCATTAAGACTCAAAGCCTCAGTATTATCTTCCACCCCTTCCTCACATTAAACTGATACATCCAATATGGCTCCACATCATATCACAGCTACCTTCACATCTCTCTATTCACAGAATCTTTACCCTTCTATTTCGGCCTTTTGTATTGTCTGAGTGATTGCAATGATTTTCAAAATAGTTTCATGGCCCATCTCCCCCTTTTGCCATTCATCCCCAACTCAGGTGCTGAATGATTTTGCTACAGCTCAAGTATGAGCTTGTCACCCTCCTTCTCAGTATATTCCAGCAGTTCCCTGCTCCTATCAAAATCAAATTTAAAGTCATCTATTTGGCATTGAAAGCTGGCCCTTTCCTACCTTTCTAGTCTTAATACATTTTTCTTCTCAAGCTCAACCCACTTGTTCCTGGAATAAAGCCTCTTCTGCCTCTACAACTTTGCCTCTTCTGTTTCCCTTGTCTGGCCTTCTCTCCCTCTTCAGATCCATTTAATGTCTACAGTTCAAGTCCCAGAATCATGCTCCTAGATCAGAGATATCTGAGGGGTAGGAAAAGGATATAATTGTAACTGGACAGTTGCCTTGGAATCCGGAGGAAAAATCTTCCAGCCTGAATAGTTCAGCATCTAGTCTGACTGTCGCCTCTCTTAAGCTGCTGATGAGGCAGACATGGTGCCTCTTGTCTCCCAAAGGAGAGAGGCCAGACCTCCATCATGTCTATGTAGGTCACCCATGAGCTATATCTGTACATTTATATATTTAGACACTTCCCCACTCCATAGCTAGTCTATGTTTTATATGGACCTAATTATATACAGGTTGTCTCCCCTAATAGAACGGCAATTTCTTGAGGACAAAGAATATTATTTTTGCTTTGCTTTGTATCCTTAGCACCTAATACAATTCCTGGAACATTGTAAGTATTATTCAATAAGTGCTTGCTGATGGGCTAGCTGACCTTTTCTCCCCTGTTCCAACACAACATAGCATATATATAGCACAGGACTGATAAGACAGAACTTATCCCTGCAGTATGGAAGACAAAGATCCTTCCACTGACCATCAAAGGCTTCTAGAATATTGTCCAAAAAAATAACCTTTTCCTAGTCAAATAGGTTATAGGAACCAAAACCCAGTGGAGATTATTTAATTTTATATTTTAAGCTTACCACTTCCACAGAACTGTTCTAAAAAAAACAAACTCAAATGTTGAGAGAGCTTATGCAATCAATCCTTGCTGTTTTTCCCTTTGGTAAGGAAAATGCTGAAAGTAATTAAGAAACCTTTTACTAAAATGATTACTAAATTGTCTACTAAAGCAGGCCTTACTGGGACCTGGAAGTAACTCTGGGTCAGGAAAGCTAAGCCAGGGGAACTATGAGCTCTCAAAGGTTTTAGTCAGAAAGAAAAACTTCAAATATGGGTCTGGAGGCAGAATGGGCATTTATCGTATGCAAAGCAGTATCAATAACTGAAGAAGGGATCATTTAAAGGGAGCTCATATTTAATTCCCTTTCTTATAGAACAAGCAGGACTCTTTACAATCCCAATCATTATCCTAAGGATGATCAACAACTGATGGATACTTTTAGATGGAGCGACTTAAGAAGATGCAGAATGGTTGTAATGTAAAAAGAGAGAAAGAGACACACACGGAGAGACAGAGAGAGACAGAGAGAGAGAGACATACAGACACACACACACACACGCACAGAGAGAGAGAGAGAGAGAGACAGAGAGAGACAGAGAGAGAGAGAAACAACACAGAGACAGAGAATCCATGCTGATGAAATTAGACATCTTTACAAATACCCAAGTAATTAGGTGGAGGATACATCTGCAGCCGAGGGATGTGCCATGGCTTTATACAGAAGGTGGTCCTTGTACTGAGTTTTGAAGGAAGCTGGATATTCTAAGAAGCACAGATGGGAATGGGGAGAGCATTCTGGTCTTGAGGCACAGCCAGAGCAAGTAATGAAATCAAAGAATGAAAAAAGCCCACTTCTATCAAAATGCAAAACCAACCAGTAGTCCTTATTCTCTGCCGAAAAAAATATATTATAGAATTATTTGCAAACAGGGTTTGAGGGGAAACACAGGAACTAGAATAATTCCCTAATTCCGGTCTTACTAATATTTGATTCCTATCCTCCTGAGCAAGATTTATCTCCCCACCCCCACATTGGAGTAATCACAGGGAGCTTCATAAAAAGCCATACAAGATGAAGTTATAAATGTGTAAACGAGATAGTATAAGCTCCAGTGATCTCTTTACAAGGTGATAACCTCTTTGATTGGGTCAGGAAGGGAACAGCTGATTAGCTAACTGGTTTCAGAGGGCTTTAAATAGCTTAAGGAATTTGTGGAGGCAGGCCAGGGTTGCAGTGAAGGACTCCAGGCCCCAGAGCACCCAGGGAAGGTAGACCCTGGCACCTGTGCCTGGTTGGGAGAAGCAGAGTGAGGCAGGAGTATTACACTGCCTCACCCCACCCCACCCCAACCCTTCCATCATCTACCTGCCATTGGAGAGACTAGACCAGCAAAAAAACAAGTTCAATTAGAGCAAAGAACAAACATGGACACCGAGATGTCAGTCAGTCAACAAGCATTTTATTAAGAGCTTATTTCTTGAAGGCCTTCAGCTAAGTAAACCCTGGGAATACAAAAATAAGCCTAAAGAAAGGCAGGCTCTGCTCTCAAAGAGCTTATTTTCTAAAGGAGAAGAGGAGGGGGATTCTACTGGGAGAGACAAAGAGGTACTGGGGGTAGGGGTGTCAAGATGGTGGAGAGTCTGAGACTGGGGCACTCCTTGGAGAGGAGAGAAATGCAAATGTGACCGGCCTAGTAGTTGTCCATTAAATGGCTGTTTGGAGAGAAATCATTCTGTCTGAGGGAAAGGTCCAGGGCTTCTTCAAGAACTGTAACCCCTTGTCCTTGGGAGATATGGCATATGGACTCTGGAAAAGGCTTCTAGTGACTGGAAGTTATGAGTTTATCTTTAGCCAGATGTGTTCTCAAGTTAGAATCCATTTGCTAATGGATTGTAGAGTTTGATCCAGAATTTTTGGAGGAGGAAGAACAAGACTTGTTTAATGCCTGAAGGTCTTTTTTTCTTTTTTGCCTCCCTAGTCATTGCTTAATGACTATAAACTCTGTGATGGATTGCTAAGTGACCATCATGTTATAAGCTGTGTGATGGGGTGAATGAGACCCCAGGTCCCTGGTAGCTAAGTGGGCCATAAACCAACAGAAGAGGGCCTTTGTTGAATTTCTTACATTGACAGGATTATCTTGATCCTCAGATTGTTATATATAATATGGAGGCCAAGCTATAGATGTTATTTTGTAGACTTTCCAGGGCAAGCAAGGTCCCCCTTTCCCCTTGTTAATTGCAAGCTCATAGGAACTTTGCCCTCCTTATGGTATTATAATAACGCTATTCTCCTTGAATGGAAGACAGATTTGAGTCTGTAAATTCATTACAGATGATTCCATGCCTTCTTGACTTCTTGAACCTCATCATATGGGTAGTCCAGTGTCTCATAGGAGCTCACATTTAATTCCTTTTCTTATAGAACAAGCAGGACCCTTTACAATCCCAACACCTACTTCAGGTTGCTTACCTGTCTAGTTTGGCAGTTAGATGGTACCATGGATAGAGCACTGGGCTTGCCATCAGGAAGACTCTATGAGTTCAAATCCAGCATCAGATACTTACTAGTTGTATGACCCTGGGCAAGTCACTTAACCCTCTTTGCCCCAGTTTCCTCATCTGTAAAATGAATTGGAGAAGGAAATGGCCAACCACCTCAGAATCTGCCAAGAAAACTCCAAATGGGATCACGAGGAGTCAGATATGATTGAACAACAACAGTTTACCTAGTTAGCCTAGAAACTCAAGTTTCCATCTAGTAGCTCAACTAACCTTCTGAAATTCTCAGAGTGTCCCTAAAGCACCTCTGTCTTTGGCAGTACAGTGCTTTGGATGTGGCAGCAGTAGTTTTATACTAGTAGATGGTAACATACCAACCTCCCTTCAAAAAATGAGAAAACTATTTTCCTGTACCTTTGAGGGGTACTTCCCACTACTATAGATGGTGCTTACTATTAATTATTTATTAACTATTAATTATTTTAATTAATTAATGATTATTATGCCCTACCTGTATCACAGTCTTATTATGAGGATAAGAATATGACTATCCTTTGTGAATTGTGGAAGGCAAGGGAGGATTATTGCTCCTTTAAATCCATCACTTTCTTCTATTACTACTTTCCAGTACTTCAGAGGTCCACAATTTTATCAGAGCAGGACTACGTTGAACCTCTTAGCTACCAATCGGGTAGAGGCAGGGGTGTGCTGGTAAAGGTTTAACAGTTGGCTTTTGGGGAGGGATGCAATGTATATAAAATATACTTTTTTTTTTTTTCCTGAGGCAATTGGGGTTAAGTGACTTGCTCAGGGAAACACAGCCAGAAGTGTTAACTGGCTAAAGTCAGATTTGAATTCAGGTCCTCCTGACTTCAGGACTGGTGCTCTATCCATTGCACCAACTAGCTGCCCCTAAAATACACTTTTAAGTTTATTGTGCTTTATTAACATTTTCTCCATCACTTGTCAAGGCAATCAACAAAACAATAAACCAAGTCCTAATTGGTAGCATTTGCCAGTTTCCAAGATGCCTATTTCACATGAAAAACTGATCAGAACCTATTTGGGCTGCTCTAGCACACTCCTCAGCAGAGGTGAATATTAGATATTTCACCCAGATCCAGTAGGTACTTCTGCCAATTCTATTTTGCCTGTACTGCTGGTGTATCCTTGTTGGACCAGTCCAATCCTTGTGAAAGTTTCAATTTTGTGCTTTAAGGAATGGAGGGGAAAGACCATAATCCCTTGAGAGCCTTGTAGTAGCTTGGAGGCAGTAAGTAGTCAGGAATAGGCGTGGCCCTGGCTCCTGTGTCCCCAAGAAGACAGTAAGTTAAAGCTGCTATAATAGGTATATTTTTTTGGGACTCTTCTTGGTCCGTAGCTGGATTCTGAACCATTTGGGAGCTAAGACACAAGATACCTTCAAAACAGGGGCTTGAGCAATAATCGTTTATCTTATAGATTCATTCTCTGACACGACTTATCTGCACTCAAGCCGCCATGATAAGCATCTTTTGGCAGGAGGGGACATCAGTAGATTACATGCAGTCTCTTCTCACCTCAGAAGACAGTTTTAAAAAAACACCTTCTCCTGGTGGCCAGCCTTGTGAGGGTGAGACCATCCCATCTAGGCAGGCTGGTCCTTCCTTGGGCTACAGACACATTCCTTTGATGGGCCTGTGCTTGAAAGCTCTCTAGCTTGGCAGGATCTGCCTTTACCTGCCAGAGACTGTTCTAGAGTCATTTCCCTGTCACTGTGAGTCACCAGAATAGAACAGAAGGAAAAAAATCAGGGCTAAATCAGATATTTACACGCTCTACCAACAGACACTAAGATGCCCAAAATATGTCATGCTTAAAATATGTGGAAATGTTTAGCAGACTTCTATAAAAACTGATGCCATTGTTAGTAAAGCTAATTTTTCCTGTAAATATAAAGTTGTATTTAATGCTTAGCACTCGGCAGGCTTAAGTATCCTTTGCAGAGCGAAAACCAGCCTTTTTGACAACTAAAGGAAGCTAGCCTGGACCAATTAGCCTGAAAGATGCCCTTAGATCAAATGTTTTAAGATTCACTCATTTTATTTATTTATTTACTTGAAATTTTTAACCAGTTACATTTAAAATTTTTAAAAATTTTCTTTTACATTTGTTTAAAAAAATTTTGAGTTCTAGGTTCTCTCCCTTATCCCCACCCACATTTAAGAAACCACATGTAAAGTTAAAATACAATCATTTGAAAGGAATGATGAGAGGACCCTGTTATTGCAAACATTTAGGAAGCTCAGTAGGAGAAAGTGACTTGGTAACCAAGTAATTTTAAAGACAGGAAAACTGAGGCATAGAAAGGTTAAACAATTTGTACAGGAGCACACAAGTAGCAGGTAGGTAGGGTGTTGCAGTGGATATAGTGTCATAGACTCATCTTTCTGAGTTCAAATCTATCTAGTCTCAGATACTTCCTAGCTGTGTGACCTTGGGCAAATCACTTAACCCTATTTGCCTTAGTTTCCTCATCTGTAAAATGAGCTGGTGAAAGAAATGTCTAAACACCTCAATATCTTTTGCCAAGAAAACTCCAAATGGAGTCACGAAGAATCTGGCATAATTGAAACAAGTAAATAACAACACATCTAGTAAATCTCAGAAGTAAAATTTGAACTCAACTCTTCCAAATTCTAAATGCAGTGTTCTATCTGCTGCCTAGAACAGTTGAGGCAATGGGAACTTAATACAAAGCCCTCATCTGGAGTGCTTTGTTCTCAGGACTCAACTATAGAACTGCCAGAGTCCAATATGACAAATAGTCAAGGTTTTCCTAGATCATTCTTCTATTTAAATTTAATTGAACTTTGTCCTACTGCAGTCCTCCACTGGGGCTGGTGGGTGAAATGTTTGAAAGCCAAACACTCTTTTCATTATATTTGAAATCTTATCACACATATAGTGACAGTCTTCTTGTAAGGCCATTTCTAAGATCAGTAACTTTGAAACTTAAGGAGGAATTTCTTTAACAAATTTTAAAAAACCTCTTTTGTTATTTATGCATTTTATTTATCATCTCTTTTGCTCCTCGCCTGTCCTTTCCAATTAAGGATGGGCATACATTAAGATGAGCAAATTGTATACGTTAACATATTTAACATATATTGGTCAACCTGCCATCTGGGGGAGGGGATGGGGGAAGGAGGGGAAAAATTGGAACAAAAGGTTTGGCAATTATCAATGTTGTAAAATTACCCATGCATATAACTTGTAAATAAAAAGCTATTAAAAAAAAAAAAAGACTGGCAAATTGCCCACAATTTATAGTCTCAGAGATGGGCGCAAACTACTTCCATGATTTGCCTCAGGTTCATTTATTGTGTCAGAGACAGGCCTGCAACCAACTCACAATTCAACACCTCTCCTAGTGTATATTCACATTGTAAGCACAGTGCCTACCACATAGCAGGTGCTCAATAAAAGTTTGTTGCCTCGACTTACCTTAATTATACCAGTGTGTGGCAGGAAGTCTTAATTTCTCAGTGTGTCCTGTAAATTTCAATCAATCAATGAGGATTTATTAAGCATCTACTATATGCTGGACTCCTGGATTCCTACTCTCAAAGTATTTGTAATCTACTGGGGGAGACGACATGTACAGAATAAATATAAGGGAATTTAATGCCAGGCAATTAAATTAGTGAGAGTGATGAAATGCCAAGCTGAAGAATGAGCTTCTTGCAGGAGATCAGCATCTTGTTAGAGTTGAGACAAGAGCAGGACAGGCCTCAAAGTCGGAGAGCTTCGAGGGTAATTCACACAGACTCTGGGAACCTAAGCCAAGTGTGGTCATCACTGGCAGAAGTCAAAAGAAGCCTCTTCCTGGTGAGCAGAGATAATTAAAACAGGGAAAGCACAGACTAGAGAATGTAGTGCTGAGGAAGTAATTAACACCTTGTGTCCAATAAGCAGCACAGACCAGGAGATGTGGAGGTTAGCACTGGAGGGAGTTGGCAAGTGCAGGAGGTGACAGAGGGGCTGGTGGACAGCGCTAGCTCAAGAAGAGACATAGCATTTGGTTGTTGTTTTTAATGCTAGGAGAATAAATTGTGATTAAATTTATGGGGGTTCAGCCAAAGCAGCTCTCAGGGGCAATTTTATATCTCTAGATGCTTACGTGAATAAAATAGAGAAAGAAAAAGATCAATGAATTGGGCATGCAACTAGCTAGAAAAAGAACATTAAAAACCCCAATTAAATACCGTTTGAAATTCTGAAACTAAAAGGGGAGATGAATAAAATTGAAATTAAGCAAACTATTGAATTAATGACCAAAACTAAGAGTTGGTTTTGTGGAAAAACCAACAAAATAGATAAATTTTTAATTAATTTGATTAGAAAAAGGAAAGAAGAAAATCAAATTGCTAGTATCAAAAATGAAAAGGGTGAACTTTCCACCAATGAAGAAGAAATTAGAGCAATAATTAGGAGCTATTTTGCCCAACTGTATGCTAATAAGTCTGATAATCTAAGTGAAATGGATGAATATTTACCAAAAATATGGATTGCCCAGATTAAAGAGGAAGAAAAAAATAAATAGTCCCATTTTAGGAAAAAAGAGAATAAATTGGTGATCTCTCATATTGAGACTGTTATAAATGTTTCTGTCAGCATTACCCCTGGTGATTTCTACTTGGATTCCAGTTTCCTGCTCATTCTATTCTTCCTGCTTCAATCTCCTTTATACTTATCATATTTTGGGTTCTTGATGACTTTATTTTCCGACTCAAATTCTTCAGCTTTTCCTTTGTGAGACCCAGTTCCTTACCTGTTTCTCCTTCTCCTACTCCTTTAGGACAGAATCGATTATTCCTTAAGATTAGCCTGGTATATCAGATACATTTCTCGGCTTTGGGGAGGGCATGAGTTCTTATCCAACTATAGGATAAAGCCAATGATAGAAAACAGACACATTCAATTACATGAAATTAAAGACTTTTACATGAACAAAACCAATGTAAATGTGATCAGAAAGGGCAGCTGTCAACTGAAGAAAAGAGGGAAATCTTTCCTTGTTATCCCAGATAGATAACAACAGAAATACATGAAGCCAAAGACCATTCCCCTAACAGATGGAATCAAAGTACATGAACAGTCTGCAGAATAATCGCAAACTATTAACAAGTCTACGAAAGAATGCTCCAAACCACTAGTAATAAGAGAAATCCAAATCAAAACAAACTTGAAATTTCATTTTCTACCCAGAAAATTGTCAAAGATGACAAAAGATAGAAATAAACCAAAGTTTTGGGAGTTGTGAAAAGATTGGGACCCAAATGTTTTGTGGATAGAATTATAAAATGGTCCAATCATTATAGAAAGCAATTTGGAATTATAAGAGTAGATAAAATGTCTATGCTATTTGAACTAGTGATTCCCCTGATACACACATAACCCCAAGAAGACAATAACAATAAAAAAAGGCTTTATATATGCCAAATGAAAGCATTCTGTTTTGGGGGTTAAAGAACTGGTTACCAGTTATCTATTGACTGGGCTAAACAAATTGTGGGAGACATAAATGTAATAGAGTATTACTCTGTTGTAAGAAATTATGAATGTGTGATAGCTAGATAGTGCAGTGGATAGAGTACCAGCCCTGAAGTCAGGAAGACCCAAGTTCAAATTTGGTCTCAGACACTTAACGGTGCCTAGCTGTGTGACCTTGGGCAAGTCACTTAACCCCAATTGCCTCGGTTGGTGGGGGGAGAAATTATGAATGTGATAAATGCAGATAAACATGGAGAAAGACATGTGAACTGATACCAGGTAAATACATCAGAACCGGAAAACAAGGAGTGTACCAATTTATATGTAAAGAACAACAATAACCAAAAAATCCGAACTAAATGATATTAAATTATAACAACCAAAAATTGACCCAAAGAAGAGATAGAAGAAGACAATTAACCCAAATTCTTTGCAGAGTTAGGAGACCATCAGTATGGAATACTGAGATAATATTAGACTTTTTTGGTAAGTTGATTACTTTTGCAGAAAATTTTTTTCTTCCTCTTCTCAATTGTTAGAAGGGACTAGGGGAAGGGATACAGTGGGAAATAGAAGTCACATGAAGACAAGAGAAAAGTAGTCAGTGTCTGGATTCTTGTTCAGTCCCTTTCTGCCTCATGAGGATGGAGGGAGTTTGGTGTCTTAAATACCCACCCTTCTTGACTGCACAGAACTCCCCTCCTTTGGCTTCTCTCTCTAATAGGCTGGTTTCTGCCCAAACTTCTATTTTAAAGGAGATTCCCAGGCCAATGAAGTCATCATTTCTTTCCAGACTCTAGACTTTCTCTTCTTGCTCTTTTTTTTTTTTTTTAAAGATTCCTCTTTTTTTTTGTGTTGTCTTCCACTATTAGAATGTAAGACACTGTCTTTCTTTTTGCTTGTATTTATATCTCCGGTACCTAGCTTGGTGCCTGACACAGAAAGTGCTTAATAAATGCTTGTTGACTTGACTTAACTTGACACTTATTTCTGTTGTTGATCCTTTGTTCTCGAAGATGATTGATGATCCCAAGAGGATGATATCTTGACCTGTGTATGAATCGGATTTAAATAAGGCAGAGCAAAATCATCAACCTCACTCCCTTCTCCAGAGTCATAAAGTCCAGTGGCAAGGCCAAAGTCAAGACAACTGGTCATGGCCTGGGATGTAATGGATGGCTTTGGCCTTTCTAAATTTAGGTCTTTGGAGCAACTAGATGGCATAGTGGATAGAGGATTGGCCCTGAAGTCAGGAAGACTTGAGTACAAATCTGGTTTCAGACACTTAATACTTCTTAGCTGTGTGACACTGAGCAAGTCGCTTAAGCCCAATTGCCTCAACAAAATAAATAAATAAATGAAACTCAATCAGTCAATAAATTAATTAATTAAGATCTTAGTTTGTCTGAGTCAATGCCCATTCAATGACTAAGGACTGCATGAGAATTGGAACAAGATGATTAAAAGATCTTTTGATATTTAATGAGATTCAAGTCCTCATATATGAAGATGGCTTCAGATTCTGTGAGATGGCACAGATAAATATGATTTGGTACCTTCATGCCTCAATATTTAAAAGGAGTTGCCATGTCCTGCCTGGGGGTGAATGCTCATAGCATTTACTTAGTGTATGGTCTCTGAAGGTTGTTTCAATACCATAATAAATCAATAATCTCATTGATAATAATAATTTGGCAAGGGGTATACTAGATCTGTGATTTCATTGATATTATAGGCCCTCAGGGAGGAGTTTCTCTGACACTGAAGACTGACCCCTTTCTGTAATTTAGAGTGGAGTCCCCTAGAGCAGGGCTTCTTAAACTTTTTCTACTTGTAACCCCTTTTCACCTGAGAAATTTTTTTTGGTGACCCAGGATATATAGATATACAAAATAGGTATGTAAATCAAATAGTTACTGATAATAAATCATAATTTTGTGTCCCCCCCCCACATTCAGTTATGAGACCCTCCATGGAGTTGAGAGCTACAGTTTAAAAAATTGGGCCCTTAGGGGAAGGGCAATGGATTAGCCCTTCTACTCTATCCCCACTTTAGAGCCAGTGTGGATAGGTTCTAATTGCTTCCTATTGGCAAGGACTCTTAATTGACTGTTGATCCAGAACTCAACGGATATATGTAAGAGACCATATTCATCCCTCAGTTCTCTTCTTAATGAAGGGTGAGGATGACTCTTTGAACTCTGGAGAGATGTTGGGGCTTTTCCTTCCTTCTTCTTGCTCAGGGCCACAAGTTCTAAGATCCCTGCTTCCTTGGGATAGGATGGCCCCTTGCTTCTGGCTTTTTTCCTTTGGGATTGAGCCCTCTGAGATATTGAAAGGATTGTTCTCCCTCCTGGACACCTGAATGTCAGGGTTTCAGCTACGAGAGCAGCAATAACAGAAGCAGACTGGCCAAGAGGGAAAGAATTGCCTATAAAAACAGAAAACAGGAGGGAATCAGTCTACTTGTAATTGATTGATAGCTTTTTCCACTTACTTCTTCTTACTAAAGATAGATCCTTAGGTTAGAGTCAAAATCAGAATTATTCCTTAGGAAGTTGAGGTGGGAGTGGAATTGCAGAACTGGGAGCTTAGTTTCTCTATGGAGGAGTCAGGCAAGCCCAGAAAAATGAGCCTAGGGAAACCTTAAATTCAGATAAAAGACAGGAACTAAGGGGTGCTAGGATAGATGCTGTGGTAGAAAGTAGAGTTAGAGAGCTAAAAGCTAGCACTCTATTTATATAATTATACAATAATTAGGGCAGCTAGGTGGCACCATAGTGCACAGTCAGGAAGACTCATTTTCCAGAGTTCAAACCTGGTCTCAGACACTTCCTGGTTAAGTGACTTTGGCAGATCACTTAATCTGTTTGCCTCAGTTTCCTCATTTATGAAAAAATCTAGAAAAGGAAATGGCAAACCACTCCATGCTCTGGTAACTTTGCAAAGAAAACCCTAAATGGGGTCATGAAGAGTCAGCCATGACTGAAATAACAGAAGAATTTCCTGACTCCAGGCCAAAACCTCCATCTGACAAGGGAGCCCCGAAACTCTCTAAAACTCCTTGAAGGAGGGATTCTCCTTGAATCCTGCATCTGTGGGACCCTGCTGGAGGGAAACAAAATAAACAGCTTCATTCTGTTATCTAGGTGAGGCTAGTTGAGTCAAGCTGGAGAATTCCAACACTATTGAATTAAAGAGACTCATTCAATTCTATTCAATTCCAGCTCAAATTCCACTTACCAGCCTCCATGGGGAACTGCCCTGGGCTTGTAGTCAAGGCTTCTATTATTAAAAGAGCCAATTTAAAACTCTTTCCTTGCAGAGGACCTAACATGCCATGTCATGCCATGCTATGCTATGCCATACTATGTCAAGGAAACCCCTGCCTGCTGAAATGATATTCTCTTTCAGCGTTACCTTCTCTTTATCCTCACCTAAGACTTTATATCTCCCTGTCAGGATCTCTCTACTAGAAACTTTACTTCTCTGTTGGGACCTTGCCACTAAGGAATTCAGCCTTTCTATTCATGCATAGCAAAGACTGACTTCCAAATGCCAATAATAAACTTCTTTTTATCAGTCTAGCTTTTTGGGTTCATAAATTTCTTTATGAAGGACCTTTGTACCACCAGAAGGAGGGTCCCAAAACTCCCTACCCATGCACTGAATCCCAAGGGGATTTAGGGGAGCCAAAGTTTTTCATTTGGTTCCCTAAACCCTGATCCTGCCACTAACCTCATCATTTAACTCCCTGACCACCAGGGAGTTATCATCATTTTCATTCCCTGAATCTAATCTCATCCTTTGGTTGCCTGACTGAACGGGAACCCTCAAATCTAGATCTCATCACATTCATCATCTCCTTTAAGGATTTAAAGTGTCTTAAAGATTGTAAAGAGTCTTACATACATTATCTAGTTTGGGTCTCACCACAACCCTGGGAGAAAGATGCTATTATTAATACAATTTTTGTAGATAAGGAAACCAAAGCTTGCCCCAGGGTCACACAAATAATGAATGTTCAGGAAGGATTAGGACCAAGGCCAGCACTCTGCTCACCATACCAGGGGGTACTCTCTCCATCAGTGCTGATCATAACATATTCATATTTTTTTTATCCCATCTGAGTGTCTTCTCTCAAATCTGCCATAGAAAGTCAATACAGTGTTCAAGCTCTCATCCCCTTGGCATTTCTTACATGTGTATGGGTTGTCATCTATTTACTTATTCTCTGTCTAGATGACTGACTTACCTCTTCTTCCCATCACAAATCTTTCTGATGCTTTCCTTACTTATTGTTTCACCTGTGTAATTCTTCATTAGTAATACATTGAACTCTATTCATGCTCATCATGTTCCTCTCCCCTGCCTGGTTGGTAAGTTTTAATTCTTTCCTAATTCATAGACATACAAAATCAATGTGAAAATATTGACATTACAAAAATTGAGCCTCCCAAGATGGAAAAAAAAATCTATCCCTGTTTCAATGAAGACATAGGGGAATTGTGGGTATGAGACCCTACATGTAATAACGTTAGACTTCTTGGATATATTGGTTGGTTTTGCTCAGCTGTTTTTTCCCCCTCTCTTTTTTATTCTTTGTAATTAGGGATGGTTTTCTGAGAAAGGGACAAGGGATATATCAGAAAAAGTGGGTGAGGCTAAAACAAAAGAGCTCAATAAAAATACAATTTAAAAAGGATTGGGCTTTTGTTTAAGGATAAACAAAGAGTTATTCAAAGCATAGCATTATTTCCCAAGTGCAATCCAGCACATTCTTATCATCCTTTTCAATTCTTTTTTTTTTTTTTTTTTTTAATTTAATAGCCTTTTATTTACAGGATATATACATGGGTAACTTTACAGCATTAACAATTGTCAAACCTCTTGTTCCAATTTTTCACCTCTTACCCCCCCCACCCCCTCCCCTAAATGGCAGGATGACCAGTAGATGTTAAATATATTAAAATATAACTTAGATACACAATAAGTATACATTACCAAAACATTATTTTGCTGTACAAAAAGAATCAGACTGAATTATTGTACAATTAGCTTGTGAAGGAAATCAGAAATGCAGGTGGGCATAAATATAGGGATTGGGAATTCAATGTAATGGTTTTTAGTCATCTGCAAGAGTTCTTTTTCTGGGTATAGCTAGTTCAGTTCATTACTGCTCCATTAGAAATGATTTGGTTGATCTCGTTGCTGAGGATGGCCTGATCCATCAGAAATGGTCATCATCTAGTATTGTTGTTGAAGTATATAATGATCTCCTGGTCCTGCTCATTTCACTCAGCATCAGTTCGTGTAAGTCTCTCCAGGCCTTTCTGAAATCATCCTGTTGGTCATTTCTTACAGAACAGTAATATTCCATAATTTTCATATACCACAATTTATTCAGCCATTCTCCAACTGATGGACATCCATTCAGTTTCCAGTTTCTAGCCACTACAAAAAGGGCTGCCACAAACATTCGTGCACATACAGGTTCCTTTCCCTTCTTTATAATCTCTTTGGGATATATAATCCCAGTAGTAACACTGCTGGATCAAAGGGTATGCACAGTTTGATAACTCCTTGAGCATAGTTCCAAACTACTCTCCAAAATGGTTGGATTCGTTCACAACTCCACCAACAATGCATCAATGTCCCAGTTTTCCCATCCCTCCAACAATCATCATTATTTTTTCCTGTCATCTTAGCCAATCTGACAGGTGTGTAGTGGTATCTTAGAGTTGTCTTAATTTGCATTTCTCTGATTAATAATGACTTGGAGCATCTTTTCATATGACTAGAAATAGTTTCAATTTCTTCATCTGAGAATTGTCTGTTCATATCCTTTGACCATTTTTCAATTGGAGAATGGCTTGATTTTTTATAAATTAGAGTTAATTATATATTTTGGAAATGAGGCCTTTATCAGAACCTTTGACTGTAAAAATATTTTCCCAGTTTATTGCTTCCCTTCTAATCTTGTCTGCATTAGTTTTGTTTGTACAAAACTTTTCAGTTTGGTATAATCGAAATTTTCTATTTTGTGATCAGTAATGATCTCTAGTTCTGCTTTGGTCATAAAGACCTTCCCCTTCCACAGGTCTGAGAGGTAAACTATCCTATGTTCCTCTAATTTATTAATAATTTCATTCTTTATGCCTAGGTCATGAACCCATTTTGACCTTATCTTGGTGTACGGCGTTAAGTATGGATCAATGCCTAGTTTCTGCCATATTAGTTTCCAATTTTCCCAGCAATTTTTATCTAACAGTAAGTTCTTATCCCAAAAGCTGGGATCTTTGGGTTTGTCAAAGACTAGGTTGCTATATTTGTTGACTGTTTTATCCCTTGAACCTAATCTATTCCACTGATCAACTAATCTATTCCTTAGCCAATACCAAATAGTTTTGGTAACTGCTGCTCTATAATATAATTTTAGATCTGGTACAGCTAAGCCACCATCATTTGATTTTTTTCATTAATTCCCTTGAAATTCTTGACCTTTTGTTTTCCATATGAACTTTGTTGTTATTTTTCTAGGTCATTAAAATAGTTTTTTGGGAGTCTGATTGGTATAGCGCTAAATAAATAGATTAGTTTAGGTAATATTGTCATCTTTATTATATTTGCTCGCCCTATCCAAGAGCATTTAATATTTTTCCAATTGGTTAGATCAGACTTAATTTGTGTGAAAAGTGGTCTGTAATTTTGCTCATAAAGTTTCTGATTTTCCCTTGGCAGATAGATTCCTAAATATTTTATATTATCAGTAGTTACTTTAAATGGAATTTCTCTTTGTAACTCTGACTGTTGGATTTTGTTAGTGATATATAAGAATGCTGATGACTTATGTGAGTTTATTTTATAACCAGCAACTTTGCTAAAGTTGTGGATTATTTCTAATAACTTTTTAGCAGAATCTCTGGGGTTCTCTAAGTATACCATCATGTCATCGGCAAAGAGTGATAATTTGGCTTCCTCATTGCCTATTCTTATTCCTTTAATCTCTTTCTCAGCTCTTATTGCTATAGCTAGCGTTTCTAATACAATATTAAATAGTAACAGTGATAGTGGGCAACCTTGTTTCACTCCAGATCTTATTGGGAATGGTTGCAGTTTGTCTCCATTACATATGATGCTTACTGATGGTTTTAAATAGATGCTGCTGATTATTTTAAGGAAAAGTCCATTTATTCCTATACTCTCAAGTGTTTTAATAGGAATGGATGTTGGATTTTATCAAATGCTTTTTCTGCATCTATTGAGATGATCATATGGTTTTTGTTAATTTGGTTATTAACATGGCCAATTATATTGATAGTTTTCCTAATATTGAACCAGCCCTGCATTCCTGGTATAAATCCTACTTGATCATAGTGTATTATCTTGGAGATGATTTTCTGTAGTCTTTTGCTAATATCTTATTTAAGATTTTAGCATCAATATTCATTAGGGAGATTGGTCTATAATTTTCTTTCTCTGTTTTCAGCCTACCTGGTTTAGGTATCAGTACCATGTCTGTGGCATAAAAGGAATTTGGTAGGACTCCTTCATTCCCTATTTTATCAAATAATTTATATAGCATTGGGGCCAATTGTTCTTTAAATGTTTGGTAAAATTCACATGTAAATCCATCTGGTCCTGGGGATTTTTTCTTAGGGAGTTGTTTCCTTTTCAATTCTTAGCTGGAGTATTATTGTGACCAGAAAATTCATCACCTGTAGGCCAATCTTGAAATAGGCTTGTCTAAATGTAGCTCGGTGAATCCCCAGATATGTCACATGCAATCTTTCATGGTATTTACTTATAACTTTCTAGTTTGGTAGGCTGCCAGAGCTTATATTCTGCAATATGGCCTCTTAGAAGAGATGTATAACTTTGACTCAACAATAATACTATTAGGTCTGTAATCCAAAGAGCAAAAAAAAAAAAAAAAAAAAGTACAAAAATATTTATAGCAGCTCTTTTAGTGATAGCAAAGAATTGCTAATCAGATAATGTTCATCAATTGGGGAATGACTGAACAAATTGTTATGTATGAGTGTGATAGAATAGTATTGTGCAATAAGAAATGATGAGCAGGATGTTCTCGGGAAAAACCTAGAAAGACTTACATGAATTGATACAAAGTGAAATGAGTAGAATCAGAAAAAAAATTGCACAGTAACAGCAATATTATATGATTATCATGTTTAATATGATTGTACACATATAACCTATATCACATTGTTTGCTGTCTTGGGGAAGGGAGAAGGAAGGGATGGAATGAGAAAGAAAAAAAATTAGAACTCAAAATCAGAAGATTTTGTTGAACATTGTGAATGTTGAAAACTACCTTTTCATGTAATTGGAAAAAATGCTATTAATGGAAAATAAATATAAAATAAAATATGGTATGATGATCTACTATAAATAACTTAGTTATTCTAAGCAATACAATGATCCAAAACAATTCTGAATGACTTGTGATGAAAGGTGGCGTCCATCTCCAGAGGAAAAATTGGTGAAACCTGAATACAGATTAAAAATGTTTTTTCTTTACTTTCTCTATTTTTTTGGTCTGAGTTTTCTTTCACAGCATGACTTACATGGAAATGTGTTTTGCATGATGACACATGTATAAGCTATGTTGAATTGGTAGTCTTCTCAGTGGGGAGGGCAGAGAGAGGATTGAAGAGGATTTGGAACTCAAAATTTTGGGGGAAATGTTAAAAAATGGTTTTACAAATAAATGAGGAAAATATAAATTTTTAAAAAGGGCTTTGAAGCAGACAAAAGCCTCCCAAGCATAATACATGAGGGGAAAATGAGAATCTGAAACCAAAAGTTGCAATTTTCTTGGTATTTAGTTCCTATAGCTGGCAATACTACAAAAGTTACAAGCATATGCCCCCATGGAGCTAGCCCTTAATTATTGTGTGACTGTGAACAAATCATATTACTTCTTTTTTCCCCCCGAGGCAATTGGGATTAAATGACTTGCCTACAGTCACATAGCTCCAAAGTGTTAAGTATCTGAGATCACATTTGAACTCAGGTCCTCCTGAATTCAGGGCTGGTGATCTATCCACTGAGCCACTTAGCTGCCCCTAGACACATTACTTCTAAATATCCTTGATAGCTCTGTTGAAGTTATAAAATTGGAAACTGAAAGATTCAGAAAGAAGTAATAGAGACATCTTCCTCCTACCAATAGAAAACACAAGTCCAGACAAAAAGATAAATGATTTATTCATGGGTTTTTTTTTTTTTACTAGTTTCCCCATTGTTCTCTTCATAGGATTTCTCTTGTGTGGTGAGTCAGAAAGCAGCAGCCTTGTGGTCTTATACCTACCAACTTTCTACTAAATTTGAAGAACCCAGAAGAGAATTTGAAAAGCTTTGAGTACTTGATGCTGACCGAGTGTGGTCATAAGAGGAAGCAGCCTCTAGGCTGGCTACTTCCCTTTAGACGTTGGCAGGCAGCTCCATATGAAAGTAGAAGGAATACAATGTCCCATGAAGAGGGTTTCTTTAGTGGTCCCAAAGAGCTGTTTCTCCAAATCTTGCCAAAGAAGGGATCCTTTAAAAGACAGCATGTCTGTGCATCCTAGGCAGAACCTGCACAAAAATCACAGCATAGGATCAGAGATTTAGCCCTGGAAAGAACACTAGAAATGATGTAGTCCAATCCCCACACTTTATCCTTGGTGATAGTGAGGTCCGGAGTCGCAGAGGTCAAAGTGGTAGAGTTGGAATTTGGAACCAGGTGTTGTGAGTTCAAGTCTTTGTACCAGATTATTATTCACTTTGGCTTTCCAGGCAGCATTTGCTCCAGTTAAAACACTGCATTAGCCAGGACTTCAGATAGAGTAGGAAGGAAGATGATAACTAGAAGACACCACAGAAAAGTCACCTGTTAGGCAATCTCAACTAACCACGACACAGCTCCAAACCAGAAAACAAGAAAAAAGTAGCCTCGAGTTGTCAAATTGTATCTTAGAAACTTAATTAACCACTTATGTGAATCCAGTGCACTAAGTGAACAGCAAGAGTGAGTACCACAAAGTTAAACCCCCCACAGTTGTAGTTTGACACAAGACAAACAATAACTGTAACAATTTATTTGCTCAGTCTTCCCTTTGTATCTCTCTTGTTTCCTAGTAATAACAGAATCTAACAGAACCTCTTCAAACCATTAGTTGCTTTTTTTTTTTTTTTGATCTTCATCATTAGTCTGTGAAATGGTACCACAAGATTAATTATTATTCCCATTTTATAGATGAGGAAATTGAGTCTCAGAGAAAATGTTCACAGTGTCAAAGATAGTATTTGGAAGAGACTTTCTAATGCCAAGCCCAGCTCTGTTCCCTATGGAACATTTACATTCTTTCCCACATTGGAACCACCTAATGAATGACTATGGAATGAACAAGGGAAACCTTTTCTTGCTTCCAAGCCTAGAAATTATTAGAAGCAGCAAATTAGAGAAGGTGACTGAGAGCCATTCCAGGTAGACTTTACTGACAGTGTTAAGAAGTGACTTCAGACTAGAAGCTGAGTGGCTGCCCATCACTTGGAGAATGGCTGAATAAATTGTGGTATATGAATGTTATGGAATATTATTGTTCTGTAAGAAATGACCAACAGGATGATTTCAGAAAAGCCTGAAGAGACTTACATGAACTGATGCTGCGTGAAATGAGCAGAACCAGGAGATCATTATACACTTCAGCAACCATACTGTATGATGATCAGTTCTGATGGATGCGGCTCTCTTCAACAATGAGAGGATCCAAACCAATTCCAATTGGTCAGTGATGAGTAGAACCAGCTATACCCAGCGAAAGAACTCTGGGAAATGAGTGTGGACCAGAACATAGCATTTCCACTCTTTCTGTTATTGTTTGCTTGCATTTTTGTTTTTCTTCTCAAGTTATTTTTGCCTTCTTTCTAAATCTGATTTTTTTCTTTGTGCAGCAAGATAACTGTATAAATATGTATATAGATATTGTATTTAACATATATTTTAACATTTAACATGTATTGGATTACCTGCCATCTAGGGGAGGGGGTGGAGGGAAGGAAGGGAAAAGTTGGAACAGAAGTTTTTGCAAGGGTCAGTGTTGAAAAATTACCATGCATATGCTTTGTCAATAAAATGCTATAATAATAATAATAAAAGAAGCAACTTCAGACAGCCTGACCCTGAGAGAGGAGATAGGAAAAGCAGTAGTCTGAGTGCCATTTAAAGCAAATGTCTCCCCTGGGAATAGTCCCTAAGGGCATCATTCCTAGCTTCATTCAGAACAAAAGCTTCTATTCAAATGGATAACCCTGACTTATCAATAATAAATTAAATGAGACTTCACATCTGTTGAAAGTGAGGTTGGGATGTGTGTTAATATCTTTTAGAGAATTTTTCATCTAAAATGAATGAAATAAATTTTAACGATTCAAGTAGTAAGTTTCAGTAATCTGGAAAAATTCATTTTATAGAAGGCCTAATTCCTAGAAATAACAGGTGTTATTATTAGAAAGTTTTATGCATTGCAATTTTAATGCCTTTAACAAGTACAGGAAACTCTGCCCTGATTCCTTTTGCCCAAAGCAAAAGTCTTATTGTTTATGGAAGACATTGTACTTTCTGATTAAGATGAAAATCTGCCCCTGATCTTGGTGGCGTCATCTCATCAAGCTGACTCTTCTTTATGTCTATAAAAGATCCTTATCATTCATTCAAAGGAAAACGGTGTTGTGATTTTATTATTACATCTTGTCTGTAATTGTAGAAGCTGTCCAAGGTAGAAGAAACAATCCTGAATCAGTGCTTAATAAACATTTGCTGATGGATAGATATGAAGTGGATACAGAAACAGGTCAGAGTCAGGAACATTCATCTTTAAAACTTCAAATCTGGCCATAGACATCTACTAGCTATATGACCCTGGGCAAGTCACTGAACCCTATTTGCCTCAGTTTCCTTATTTGTCAAATGAACAGAAGGAAATGACATATCACCTCAGTATCTTTGCCAAGAGAATCGCAAATGGGGTCATGAAGAGTCTGATGTGACTGAAAAAATGTGCCTGAACAATTAATTGACCAATTGATATCCAAGTGTTGGGTAAAGTTAATGAAGGAGTGGTATTAATTGACATGGCTGTTCTGCCTAATGGGATACTTTCAAAAATCTATGCAGAAATACTCAACTGGACCTAATTCTTGCAGTTAAGAAATTTGAAACCTTCAAACTTCAGTATAAGGTCAGTTACTTCTTGACCATAGTGATATAATTAGATATGTGTGGAACTGGGGCCTTCTCTCGTATGATAAAAATTAACAACATGGAATCACAGACATTCATCATAAAAAACAAATTGATTACCATGCTACATTGACCATGATACAGGGTCATAGGGATGACTTTAGATCAAATTCATTTAAATTAGAAATATATACACACACATATATTATTATCACTTCTTTTGAAATTAAAAATCTTGTTTTTCAGTTTCATGCGTCACATTTCATCTTTTTTTACATTTTTTCTTTTTATTTCATTTTCTTTTTTTTTTTTCTGATGAAACAAGAGAAAGTAAAAAAAAAGGCTTATGTTTATTGTCTATATGTGGAAGAAATCTCAAAAGACAAACTTCATTTAGTAAAATAAATGTTTAAAGAGATGTATTTAAAAGCAATTTATAAATGAAATTAGAACGAGTTTAGTCTCTTTCTTGCTTTTCTACATTTGCCCAAGGTAAAAACACATGGAAAATATTCAGGTCAGCCCACTCATTTATTTATTTATTTGTATTTATTACTTGGTGCATGTGTGTGTGTGTGTGTGTGTGTGTGTTTTAAAGAAGAAAAGGTAAAGTGAAAACAGAACAGCATCTCAATATGATTCCTTCCCCTTCTCCCCTCCCACCCCAGGGTGGATATCTAATAACCAGATTTATCATAGGGGATAGCAATATTTTCTTCAAACAAGGTACTATTCTTAAGTTTATTTTTGAGAGCAGTTAACAGGTTATTTTAAAAGCCTGGAAACAGGTTGTGCCATACTGTATCCTCTTACAAATGACTATCAGGAACATCCAAACCATTCCAGTTTGTGGGGAGAAGTATTTTTTCCTTTCTGTTGTTGGTTTGTGTGATAGATTTGTTTTATTGAAACCTGCTATTGGTAAGAAAAAGGAGTTAATAATAATCCTATGGGGCAGCCAGATGGTGCAGTCCACAGAGTATCAAGCCTGCAGTCAGGAAGACCTAAATTCACAAATATTCTCAGATATTAGCTGTGTGATCCTGGGCAAGTCACTTTCCCTCAGTTTCCCCATCAGTAAAAAGAGCTAGAGAAGGAAATGGCAAACTCTTTGCCAAGAAAACTCCAAATAGAGCATGAAGAGTCGCTACAACGACAACGCGCTTGCTGCTTGGGGACCGATTTTCGGGAAAGTTCATTAATGTTAAGGTCGCTGAATGTCGGGACAGAATGAGGGACAAATAGTAACTCCAGCGTCTCTGCCTTCCCTTCCCAGGTGAATGGGGAGGGAATACCCGCTGTGAGCATAAACAGCAGCTGTCAAGGCGCAGGAGCACCTGGGGATCCGGAGCTCTCCCAGAATCCGGAGTCAGGGGACCTGGCTTGAAGCCAGCTAACTCGCTGCTAACTCGCAAGGTGACTTGGGGCACCTCCGCTGTCCGGCCCGTTTCCTCCTCTAAGGAACGAGGGGACGGGATCTCACAGACGCCTTCCGCCTCTGAAGACTTGTGTTTCTATGCCCTCCCACCTCCTCTTCTGTAAAAAAGAGCCGGTTCAACTATGACAAATTCTCAGAGGGCTCCCGGGAGCCGAACGCGACCTGATCCTGCAGATGAGGAAACCGAGGCCGAGGAGGCGCAGCGGGGGCCGGGGAGGCGCAGCGGGGGCCGAGGAGGCGTGGGCTGCGGCTCAGGGGCTGCCCCGGCCGCACCCGCAGTCTCTCCCCATCCCCTCGGCAGCCTCTGAGGCAGGAGGCGGGGCCAGACCCGCCCGATGCAGTGACGTCACCGCAACCGCGCCCAGGGCAGCCCCGCGGCAAGGGCGGCCCCCAGACGCGAGCCCCGCCCCTCCCGCTCGCCAGGCGCCGGGCGTTCGCCTCACATCCGGGTCCCGCCGCCGCCGCCGCCGCCTCCCGGGCCTCGCTCATTCAGCTCCGCCGGAGCTCAGAGTTCCGACTAAGATGGCGGCCGTGGGGCGAGCCGGCTCCTTCAGCTCTTCGCCGCCGGCCCTGGCCGCCGCCAACGGCTTCGCCCCGGCCTCCTGCACGGGCGGCGGCGACAAGGCCGAGGACGACGACGGGCAGAACCTCTGGTAACCGGAGCCCGCGGCGGGGGCCGGGAGGGGAGGGGAAGCCGCGCGGGGAGGGGCCGCCGCCCCGCCCCAGCCCCCTGCCGGGGTCCCCTCCCCGCCCGGGGCGCCCTTCCCTTGCTCCCCCTCTTTGAGTTGGGGTCTGCTCCTGCCTCCCTCCTCCGGGGGCGGGCCCCTTCTCTTGGGTGGGGGTCCCTTTCGCCCCCTCCCATGCTCCCCTCCGCCTGCTTGGGGGTCCCTCCCTTGCTCCCCCCTCCCTGGGCCAGGCTCCTTCCCTTGCTGCTCCTGCTCCGGGCTAGGCTGGGGGTCCTCCCTGACCCCCGCAGCCTCTCTAGCGGTCCCCTTTCTCTCCCCGCCACCGCTGCCAGGTCCTGCATCCTCAGCGAGGTCTCCACCCGTTCCCGCTCCAAGCTCCCGTCGGGCAAGAACGTCCTGCTGCTGGGTAAGTGGTGCCCGCCCTGCCCTCGGGGGGCTGGGCCGGCCCGGCCGGGAGGGGCTCCGGCCTCAGTGTCCCCTTTGGTAAAATGGGCGGTGCTCCTCCCGGTCCCGGCCTCAGTGTCCCCATCGGCAGAATGGGCGGGGCCCCTCCCGGGCCTCCACGCTGCCCGAGACTGGGCGGGCCTCCCGAGCCGGTGCCCGCCCCGAGTGGGCGGCCGTGTCCCCGCCGAGTCCCGGCTGCCGTCCCTTCCTTTGTGCTGGGCCGGCCCGGCCCCTCCCCCTCCCGGGCTGGCCCGGTGGCGGGCCGCGGACCTTGGCCGCCGCGCCCGGGAGCGCGGGGACGCCGGGGCCAGCCCCCGGGCCCTGCTGTTGTTCCCCGGCGGAGCTCCCGGCCCCCAGAGCCAGGGTGTTGACCGAGGGAAGCCCGTGCCCTGCAGCAGTCGCCCGGAGGGGACATCTTAGGATCCAGGGCACCCTCCAACCCGAGGCACCCTGTCACGGCCGTCTGAAGTGTAACGGCGTAACGCGTTAATTTTTCATGGATGACTGGTACAAAAGATGGGGAGGCTGGAAGGGAGGCCCTGGAGAGTCCTCCTCGCCGGCAGCTGGTTTCTCGCGGAGTGTTCGGCTTACCGGGCTCTTGCCTCTGGGAAGGAAGTCCGCCGCTTTGGTAGTTGGAAGGGACTTTGGCTTCCCTTCCCCCAGCCAAAAGGTTTTGATCTGGAAGGACCATAGTCCATTTAGGAGTCATTAACCGTTCTACATATGTGCCGGTTCTGAGCCTCTGTGGTAAAAGACTGAGTTTTGTCACCCTCTTTGTAGGGAGCCCCAGAGTCATTTAGGTGCATCTTTCTAAGATTCTCTTTCACGTTTGCCATACTTAGATGTGGAATTTCTCGGTTAGATTAAAATGAACGGAAAATAATAAAACGATATGGGTTTTTTTCCTGTTGTGCTAGAAAGCCTAAAAGGAGACTTGAGATTTTATAAATCATAGAAATAAGTTAATTGTTGATTAGATGCTGACATTTAATATGAACTTTTTGGTATCAGGAAAACCCGCGACATGTTGTTAATCTGGAACGTCTCATTCTTGTGCTTGTGAGGTCCCTGCAAGGTGTCTGGAATAGCAGGACTTGTTAGTAGTGATTTTATTTGCCTTAAGTGAACTTTTTTCTTGTGATTTGTCAGGACCGTGTTTTTTAAAAATAATCTTTTACTGAATTTGTTCCATATGAGTATGACATGTCTTGGGTAATTTTAAGATCAGGATTTTAATGGAAACCATCTAGAGAGTGTTTGCAAAGCCTCTTTCATTGCACTTAATACTCAAGCCAGTGTTTTGTGTTTATCTTTTAAAATGACCTTACAGCAGCTTGGCAGGAACAGAAATGACTTTTAATTAATTTAATTTATATGGTAAAGAAGACTGGTGTTTGGGGGGTTTTTTGGATTTCATTGTTGCGGAAGCAGGGTAATGGAAAGTACTGTTAGAGTTGTTATATGGATGGCTCTGCCTCTTAATGTTGGGAGGAAGAGTGGTAGAGATAGAGTGAGAATGGCTGCTTGTGTTCACTTTTATCATCCAAGACAAAGCGTGTCCTGTGACATGCACAGGTTTTTAAATCTCTGAGTGCTGGGGGAATTCTCTTATAAATACACAAAATCAGAGGTTGGGGGGGGAACCCCCAGAACCCAATCCCTTCAGTCACTTGACAATAGATGCCTTCTAGATCTGATGTTATGGGATTTGATTCTGTAATGATGAAATTTTAAAAATTTTGTCCATTTCCCCAGCACGTACTGGGCTAACTGTATAGGCTCTTCATGATGAGCCACGGCTGATAGTTCTTCTGACACTTCATGGTATTTTTGACTCAGCAGAGACTCTAAGCTTTCCCCTTCAGTGGATGCCCTTTCATTGTCTATCATGGAGTCTATGAAGGAACCTTAAGGGCCATCCTTCCCAGCCCTCCATTCTACAGAGTTATGTCACACAGGTGGTAGTTGTTCTGGTCCTCAAGAGCTTTTACTGCTTTTCCAGTCCATAAGGCTCTCATTTACTTGGAGAGCTCAGACTGGTCAGTTCATTCCAACATGTTTATTAAATAGCTATTTTGTGAATGGTCCTGAGAATATGGCTGGACCACAATGTGGCAGTGTGAAACTGCCGGTATCTCCAAGAGACTTCCATTGCACTGAAGAAATAGAACAGGTTTTCTGAGAATTGAGGACTAGACAGTTTGAGAAAGATGAATGCAGAAAAAGCAGAGGAGAGAGACTGGGAGACATTTTTCTGAGAATTGAGGACTAGACAGTTGGAGAAAGATGAATGCAGACAAAGCAGAGGAGAGAGACAGGGAGACACCTGGGAGGGCTGTTACCCCAGCCATGTCTTAAAAGAAGCTATGCATTCTAAGAGATAGAAGGGGAGGACTTTGAGGGCATACTCACAAACAGCCTGGGCACAGATACAGATTGAAGTTGGTGTGTTGAGTTCTGGAAATATCTTATAAACCTGACTTGGAACATAGGATTATTGAAGGAGAATAATGTGAAATTGGTATAGGAAAAATAAGGAATAGAGAGGAGAGGACTTTACATGCTGGTTTAAGAAGTTTGTAGTTTATCCTAGAGGCAGTTAGGAGTTACTGAGTGGAAATATGTCATTTTCAGACACATTTAGGAAGCAAAGAAACAAACATTTATTAAGTGTCTACAATTTGTCAGCATTCATTTGAAATGCCGGGTATACAAAGGGATACATGATATAGTCCTAGTCTGCCTCAGGGAGTGAGACCACATGTGCTCATACAAAATAAACACAGTGTAACTTTGATGGCCCAGTGGCAGCTCCTGTATGTGGGAATCGGAAAAGCCTTCCTGTAGGAGGAGTAGGGTTTGAATTGGGGGTTCTGAGAGGAGGAGGTAAGAAAGGAGGGTGTTCAAGCCATGGAAGACAGCGTAAAGAAGAAACATGACATACTCTGGGTGAAAAGGCCAGCTTAGCTGAACAGTAATGTCTGAAAGCATTGAAAAAGTAGATTGAATCCAGATTGTGAATGACTTTGTGACAAACAAGAATTTATATTTGATTGTAGGAGTCATTGTAGTTCGTTGACCATGGGAGTGACATGGTTGGATTTTGCATTAATGACCTTATTTTGGCAGCTATGTGGAGGGGTGAGTGGAAAGGGGAGAACTTTGAGATAGGAGGCTGTTAAAATAGTCCGGTTGAGAGATCAGGGGCTTTACTCTGGTTTTGGCTGAGTGCAGAGGGGAGGAATGGAGGCTGAATTGATGAGATTTAGTAAATGCTTAGAAATTCAGGGTGAAGAAAGAGCAAGGATTTGAAGGGATGGAAGGATAAACATGCCTTTGTTGGGAATGGGGAAATTTGGAAGAGGGGTGGCATTTTGGGAAAAGATACCGAGTTGTGTTCTTGACAGAATCAGATGCTATGGGGACATCTAGATCAAAATGTCCATTAGGCAGTTAATGTGAGATTGGAGCTCAAAAGTAAGACTGGTTCTCTAGATCTGGAATCATCAGAATGTAAATGATAATGGAACTCATGGAAGTTGAGGTCATGAGGAAGGAGAGTGTCATTCAGAGAAATGAAGAGGGGCCTAGGCCAGAGCCTTGGGGTAAAACTTAGTTAGGGGATTTTGATGATGACATTGAACAGAAATGCAGTAGTGGAATCTTAACAAGCAGCTACATAGGAAGAAGAAGGACCAAGAGCTAGCAGTGGCACAGAACCCCAGCAAGGAAGTGTTCTCAGTAGTGTCACAGGGGCCTCCAGAAAGGTAAGGATTAGATTAAAGAGCCATGGTAATTTTGGAGAAAGGAATTTAAGTTTAGTGATGTATTTAAAGCCAGATGGCAAGGATGAGGAAATGGAGGCTAGTGGGCTTCTTATTAGGTGATCTGTTGTGAAAGGAATGAAAGAGATAAGATGATAGTTTAAGGGCATGATAAGGTCAAGTGAGGGTTCGTAGGATAGATATAGGGATAGGATAGGAATCTGTACCTGCTTGTATGAAGACTAGGATGATTATTTTGGCAGCTGGTGGCAGATGGTTTAAAGAGGGGGAGAAACCTCCTAATTATGCAGACCTCCTAATTATGGTGTTTGAATGTCCAGTAGAGGGAGAGGTTATAAAGGGCTGAACTAGAATAGCCAGAATAGTGGCTAAGGAAGGGAGAAAGATATGAGTAGGAAATGTATTATTTCTTCTTCATAATTCCTAGTTTTCCTTAAGGTTCATCTCTAATACCACCTTAAATAAGTGGTCTTTCCCCCCAGTTTATCTTGTATGAGTTTTACATATATATCTTGATAAGATTGTAAACTCCTTGGGAGTCAATCAGCAAACATTTTTAAAGTACTAGGCATTAAGCCTAATGCTAAGCACTGGGGATATAAAGTTGGCAAAGATAAAGTACCTTCAAAGAGCTCTTGGTCAGTTAGGAGATAACTTGTAAATAGCTGTGTACAGACAAGTTATATACAGATGAATTGGAAATGATCAGCAGAGGGAAGATGGTAAGAATTAAGAGAGATCTGGAAAGGCTTTTTGTAGAAGATGAGATTTTAGCTTATACTTGAAGGAAGCCAGAGTGTGGAGATGAGGAGGAAAAGCATTCCAGCCATGGAGGAGAGTCGGTGAAAAAGGCCAGAATTAGGAGATGGAATGGAGACCAGTGTCACCAGATTGCAGAGTATATAGTGGTGGTGATGGTAAGAAGATTGAAAAGGGAAGGGTCAGGATTTTGAAAGCCAACCAGATTTTTATATTTGATTTTGGAGGCAATCAGGAGGTTGGTTATTGAGTGGGGGTTCATTGGTGAAATGGTCAGCCCAATGCTTTGGGGCGAAAACTGTGATAGATGAGTAAAGGATAGACTGGAGTAGAAGAGAATCGAAGGAAATCCAATAGCCCATTGGGATGATCTAGGCATGAGGTGATGATGGTACAAGAGTGGTGACTGTCAGAGGAGAAAAGGGTACATTTTGGAGAGATGTTGCAAAGTGAGTTGAGAATGGACACCTAGGTTAGGCACCTGAGGCACTGGGAGGGTGATGTTGTCCTTGACCGTAATAGAGAATTTTGGAAGAGAAGAGGGTTTGAGAGAAAGGTGACAAGTTCCATTTTGCTCAAATGGAATTTTTGTCTTTAAGATATCCAATTCTAGGCATCAGTAAGTCATTGGAGATGCAGCACTGGAGGTCAGGAGAGAGGTTAGGGTTGGATAATAGATTTCAGCAATCATGAGTTTAAAGGTGATCGTTGAATTCATTGGAGCTGGTAAAATCATTGAGGGAAATAGAACTAGGAGAGAACACCTAGATAGAAGAAAGTAGCTTCAAGCAGAAGAGAGTGATTGATAGCAGAATCAAAGGCTATAGAGAGGTCCAGAAGCATGAGGATTAATAAAAGGCCAAAGATACAGGCATATAAATTGGCATTAGCAAAGCAGCCAGTAGACAGGGAGAGATTGAAAGTTAGTGAGAGAGTGAGAGTGTTAGAAGAGACAATCAGCTGGGGAAGATGGGATGAAATTGAATCAGTTGTGCATGCCCAGTGATTGGCCTTGGCTAAGAGAAGAGCCAGCCGATCAGGTGAGACAGGAGGGAAAGAGGAGCTGGGACAGAAGGTGTCTGGTAATGGGAAGTGAGGAGGAGGAGGGGAGAAGAGCAAACAGCCTCAATTTTGTTAGTTCCCACCTGAAACCATAGGAAGTTTTAAGGGAGATGAAAATTTTTGAAGAGGAACTCAGACTAGGGATTTCATGAGTGTATGAAGCTCTTGGTGAAGTACTCAGCTGCTCCATTTTCACTTTTCTCTTTGTGTCCCAGTGCCTGTCCCATCTTTAGGCACTCATTACATTTGTATTGATTGATGGACAAGACTTGACAATTGACTGAATATGGGAGATAAAAGGATGTGGAAGTTCTAGGATGGCTTTGAGATAAATCTGGTTGCCTGGGAGGATGCTAATGCCTTTAACTGAAATGGGAGATTGCAAGGAGGGAGAAATTTGTTGGCTAAGAGGTTATTGGAGTGCTAATAGGATAGCTGTCCAACAGTCAGTTTGTTCTTTTCTTGGTATAGATTGGTATAAATTACTCTGCTCATAAATTTTTACATTTTTCTTTTAGTATTTGAGATTTTCATCCAAACCCTTTTGGGTTTAAAGAGAGAACTAGAATAGTTTCTTGTAATGATGGATTCTTATGCTAACCCCACAGATGTTTAATTGAAAACACACACGCACACACACACACACAATCCAGATTTCTCTGAGAGCTTCAGAGGAACTCAGTGGAAAGCAGAGTGCTACGCTTGAAGTGAGGAGGACTCGATCAGACTCTTGGTTCCACTGCTTCTTACCTGTGGGACGTCTCTGGGCCTGCCTGCCCATCTGTAACAAGAGGAAGTAAGAGTACTTGATCTCCAGTGATTCGCACAGCTCTACATCTGTATTAAGTGGATAGTCAGCAGCTCATTGAAGGTGATGGGGGTATCGGATAGAAATTTCATCCATGTACAGAGCTCTTGGTAAGGAACTTGGTTCTTCCCTAGGGTAGATCCACAGCTCTATAATCTATCAATCTTAGAGCTGGACTTCTTTACATGATAGCTATAAACTTGTTAGAATATTTTGATGAATTAATTAGTTTCCTTTGTAATCCTCTGTTTTATCTATTGTATTTTATCTCCATTTTACAGATGAGGAAACTGAGTCTCAGAGGAGCCTCAGCGAAGATTGTAGTTTGTTCAAGGATACTCAGTTATATGAGGGAGACCTTGTATACTAGAATGAAAAGTCTTTGGTTTAAGCATCAAGGCACATTGATTTGAGTCATGTAGAAAAACAAGCTCAGTTCTAACTGGCCCCCACTAAGGTACTGTTCCATAAAGACACAAAGGGAGGAAACACTCAGCCAACATGGAGTTAATCTGCAGAACCATCTGGGCACAGGAGCAGGTTAATAAGGTAGGAGCTGCTGCTTGGAGACCAATGAATGCAAGGATTAGGATTGTGGCCTACTGCCAAGGAAACATCTTTTGGGGCTCCTACTTATTTATCAGAAATTAAGGAGTTCATTATGCTTGTCCTGCTTTATTGAATACTAAAGGTATTCTGTACCTTGTGCTGGCTTCTCTTCTGGCAGATGGTGAACTGTATGTGTTGCTCATTTATAAATAGTGCAGCAGATTTTCTGTAATGGCCCTTCTCTGAGAGGAGGCTTGACTAGAAATTGGGCTTCAGGGTCATAAAGACCTGTGTTTCATCTGGCTCAACCTTTCACCTGCTGGCCACATGACCCTGGGGAGGTGCTGTCCCCAAACCTCTTTCCTTCTCCCCCATGGGAATTTCCTACACAGATCACAGGGCTCAGCCTTTTCCTATCCATTTTACTGTCATGATTAGAATAGGATGTTTCTTAAATTCCCTTTTAATGTTGATCACTTTCATACTTTTAAAAACATTAACTGTATTTCACAGTATATTATCTTCTCCTTCCCAGAGAGAAATAACAAGGAATTAAAAGGGGGAGGGAGGAAAAGCAGTTCAGCAAAGCTAATATACACCCTGAAAAAATCTTACATTCTCTACATGTTCCTTATCCCTAGACACTCCCCTCTACTAAGTGCAGAATTGGGGAGGAGCTTTCATATGCTTCTTCTTTGGGAGCTCCCTTGGTTATTGTAATTTCAAAGCATTCAGTAAGACAGTAGGAAGGATACTAGATTAGGTGTCAGAAGACCTCAGTTTGATTCTTGGGTCTACCTCTTAAAATCCTTGTGCCTAAACAACTAACTCTTTAGCTCTCAGTTCCTCATCCATAAAATGAAGGACTTTGATTGGAAGATTTGCGCTTCAAGTTCTAAGTCTGCAATCTTCTAATAACATTGTGTGTTATTTTGTACATTTTGGATTATAAACTCTGAATTAATAAGGTTTCATTGTCATTTGAAAAAATATATAGTTTAATAATTCTGAATTATTTATACAGTCTTTATCACATTGCTTCCATAAAAAATAGTGGAGGTCAGACACCTTTATTATGATGACTTTATTTTGGAAATCAAACCTTTGAAGTGAAGAAAGGAATCGGCTATTTAATGAAGAAAGACTAAATCAAAGATATTTTCAAAGACAAGATTTTCTCAGACATCCAGGTTATATGTATTCTTTGTAGGTGACATGATAACATGCTCCCTTTCTTTTGAATGACCTTATCTTAGATTTTTTTTTTTTTTTTTTTTTTTTTTTTGCTAAGGCAATTGGAGTTAAGTGATTTGTCTAGGGTCACATAGTCACAAGAGTTAAGTGTCTGAGGTCAGATTTGAACTCAGGTCCTCCTGAGTTCAGGGCTGGTGCTCTATCTACTGTGCCACCTAGCTGCCCCTTATGTTGGATTTCTAAAAAATATATTTTAAGGTGGCATGCACTTCAATATTGTAAGTAAGAAGCTATGAGAGAAAGTTATACTCCTCCCAGGCTGCATATGAAAACAGGGAGATTTGCTAACCTGAAATAGTTGCTCCTGGCACATAGGAAGCATTTTAATGAAAGGCTTATTAGTTGATCAAGTCATATAATTTTTTATCTTTGAAACAAATGAACCAAGAGTTAGAGTCTCTTGGAAAAAGAAAGCAATTCACTGGGCGTCCCAGAAGGAAAAATGCGTTTTAGAGGATCAGCTGAGAGTCACCTTAAAGAGGTCATTCATTTAGTCCAACCATTTGAAACACAAAATGTTTTGCTTTCTTCATTAGCCAGAAACCATTGGGGTTCCCGGGCTTAGATGAGCATCAGTTTAGAATGTAACTCTTTCTGGATTACAGCCTATCTCTAAATAATATAGATGAGAGAAACTAAAGTGATTATAGCTAAAAGGCCTTGATGTGAAAAAATCATAATGACAGTATGCTGCATGATCATAGTAGAAAGATGTAAACAACAGCAGTGAATGGAACTCAGATGAAGTGCAGTGACCAGTCTGGCAGAGGAATGACTACTTCTTGTTTCATAGTTGAAAGGGACCATCTTGGCCGGCTCCTGCCAGAGCTAGAAGCATCACAAGGACAAGTGTTTATCCACTTCTTGCTTAAAGACCTGAAGTGAGAAAAACTAGAAAGTCCTACCTTAAATCATGGTTTGCCTTTTTTTTTTTTGGGGGGGGGGGAGGGTGACAACGTTTACTCCTTGGGTCTAGTTCAGCCTTCTGGTTCATATAGAACAAGTCTGTCTTGTGAGTGATGATGAAACCAGTCTTCCCCTCTCAGGAGATGGTGTACCACTGGTGGTGTTCTCTGTGTATGCGGAGCTTTTTTTTCCCCCTTCCCTTAATGGTGGTACTTAGGCCAGGGACTATAAAACTTCTTAGGAGGAGGCTTATAAGGTCAGTGGGATAGATTGAAGTCTTAGAGAAGAAAATGTCTTTCCTAATTTTTTCTCATCTTTTTTTTTTTTTTAATAGCTTTTTATTTTTCCTAATACATGCAAAGATAGTTTTTAACATTCACCTTTGCAAAACCTTTTGTTCCAAATTATTTTTCCTTCACTGCTCCACCCTCTTTTCCATAGACAGCAAGCAATCCAAAATAGGTAAATCTGGGCAGTTCTTTTAAACATATTTCTATATTTATCATCCTGCACAAGAAAAATCAGATCAAAAGGGAAAAAAGAAAAAAAAAACACAAGGAAAAATAAGAAAACAACAGCAACAGGTGAAAATGTTATGCTTTGATCCATATTAGTCTCCATAGTTCCCTCTCTGAATGCCTCAAATCACCTCATTGTTGAAAAGGAACAAGTCCATCACTGTTAATTATCATATGATCTTGTTGTTGCTGTGTATAATGTTCTCTTGGTTCTACTCACTTCACTTAGCATAACTTCACATAAGTCTTTCCAGGCTTTTCTGAAATCAGCCTGCTCCTCATTTCTTAGAGAATAATACTCCATTACATTCATATCACATAACTTATTCAGCCATTCCCCAACTGATGGGCTTCCATTCAGTTTCTAATTCTTTCCTACCCACAAAAGGGTTACTACAAACATTTTTGCACATGTGGGTCCTTTTCCTCATGATCTCTTTGGGGGTGTAGTATCTCTCCTGCTGGATCAAAGGATATGCACAGTTTTATAGCTCTTTGGGACATAGCTCCAAATTGCTTTCCAGAATGGTTGGATCAGTTCACAATTCCACCAACAATTCATTATTGTTCCAGTTTTCCCACATCCCCTCCAAAATTTATCATCTTTTCTGTCATCTTAGCCAATCTGAGAGGTGTGAAGGGATATCTCAGATTTGTCTTAATGAGTATTTCTCTTAACAATAGTGATTTAGAGCATTTTTTTATATTAGAAATAGCTTTAATTTCTTCATCTGAAAATTGTCCATATCCTTTGACCATTTATCAATGGGGAATGACTTGTATTCTTATACATTTTAGTCAGTTCTCTATATGTTTTAGAAATGATGCTTTTATCAGAAACACTGACTGTATAAATGGTTTCCCCTTCTACTCTTAGCTGCTTTGGCTTTGTTTGTACAAAAACATTTTATTTTAATGTAATCAAAATTTATCTATAGTCTCTATATATTTTAGAAACGAGGCCATTATCAGAAACACTGAATATAAATTTTTTTCTGAACTTTTTGCTTCCCTTCTAATCTTGTATGCATTGCTTTTGCTCATCCAATACATTTTTAATTTAATGTAATCAAAATTATCCATTTTGTTTTTCATAATGTTTTCCAATTCTTCTTTGTTCATAAATTCCTCTCTTCTCCACAGATCTGAGAGGTAGACTATTCTCATTTGCTCATAGTATCAACCTTTTGTCTAAATCATAGACCCATTTTGACCTTATCTTGTTTTAGGATGTTAGATGTTAGTCAGTGCCTGGTTTTTACCATACTATTTTCCATTTTTCCAGAAATTTTTGTCAAATATTGAGTTCTTATCCCAGAAGCTGGAGTCTTTGGAGTCAACTTTTTTTTTTTTAAATAAAGATCCAAGAACTAGAGCAGTACTTGAGAAAACCCAGGATACCTGCAGACTAAAAGTTGCCATGTGTCCTGGGTCCAGAGAGTGAATGTGGGGGATCCTTAGATCAGATTAGTTTAGTAGGGTCCTTAAGGAGTTGGAGATTCTAGCCATACTGACAGTGTTGATAATCTCAAGCCTGCTTTCCAATTAGGAGAGGATGATAGACGTATAGATAGCCCTTTAGATTTTCAAAGTGCTTCCCATAAGGGTTTTTGTCTTTGATCTTAACAACCACCCTCAGAGAGGAATTCTCCTACTTCATTGGTTTGGGTTTACAGATTGAGGAAGCCGAAGCTGAGAAAAGTGAAGGAGTTTTTGCCCCTGCTCTTCAAGTTAGTGTCTGAAGTGGCATTTGAAGTCAGCTCTGCCTAATCCTGGTTAGGTACTTGCTCCATTGCTCATGCTGTATCTTTTTGATTCAGAAAACTATGTTGTGTAAATGTTATTCATTTTAATGTTTTTATCAGAATTCCTTCTGAAAATATCCTAGCCTGTTTACTGACTTTTAAAGGCACAAGTGGGGTTTACATCCTCTTCTCTCTCTCTCTCTCTCTCTCTCTCTCTCTCTCTCTCTCTCTCTCTCTGGCAAGGCAATTGGGGTTAAGTGACTTGCCCAGGGCCACATAGCTAGTAAGTCTTAAGTGTCTGAAGCTGAATTTGAACTCAAATCCTTCAGACTTCAGGGCCGGTGTGCTCTCTACTGCACCATCAAGCTGCCTCTCCTTTTGTTCTTACATCATAATGAACCTCCTTTCATTGATATTGAATCCCAAAATATTCCCAAAATATTGAATTAGGAAAACCAGCCTCCATTTATTAAGCAGGTTATTTGTTAGTAAACTTTTATTAAGCTCCTCCTATGTGCCAGGCTCTATGCTACGGGTTTGGATAAAAAAGAAAGATAATCCCCATCCTCAAGAAGCTTACAGGTGTCCATCTAGGTGGGACAACTAGAGAAGCCTCATTAAGACTACACAGCCCCGGGGAAAAGAACTGTTCCTCCTTTTGTAGAAGTTTTGTCCTTTAAGGCTCCACCTTCTGATTAAAGAGACCTGGGACTTGACTGATAGGGAGGAGTCCCTGGGCTGATGAGATCTTGTGATCTCAGATGAGGTTATCCCTAGAAGGAACTTCTGAGGCCTGTAGAAGAAGTTAGAGAAGTCCCAAAGGAGGGCAGCCAGGGAAGAAATGAGAAAAAAACATGATTAGATGCCAGAGTAGGTGGCAAAGCCTTTACCAGATGTGTGGGGTGATCTGGAAGGGTGCTGACCTTGTACAGTGCTAAGTGCTGGAGACATAATCAAAACAGTCAACCAGTGTCAACCCCCTGATTGAAAGGGACTGTGTTTCTGCCTCCCTTGTTTGCCTTTTACTTAAAGGAACCTTCCTTTCTGTGATCTTTTCATTCTCCTTTCATTGTGTTTGAATTAGGTTTTTTGGTTCTACGTTTTTCACTCTTCATCAGTTCATACACATAGCTTTCACATTTCTCTAAATTGTGCAGATGCTTTCTTCTTTCATAGGAAGTTTCATTGCATTAGTCATGATTTTTTTCAGCATTTCATAGTAGATATCTATCCATATTGTTCTTCAGGTCTTTACTATGCAAGAGTATTGCTGTCAGGAGCAGTGGATAGGTGGTGCAGTAGATAGAGCACCAGCCCTGAAGTCAGGAGGACCTGAGTTCAAATATGGCCTCATAAACTTAGTGCTTCCTGGCTGTGTGACCCTGGGCAAGTCACTTAACTCCAATTGCCTCAAAAAAAAAAAAGTGCTGCTGTGAATGTGTTGGTATATAACAATCCTTTGATTTCATATTGCTCTCTGGAGCTCTATGTCCTGTACTGGGGTTCTTTGGGTCAGAAGGATATGGACATTTTAGTCACTTTTCTTGAATATTTCCACGTTGATATCTGGAATAATTTTATCAGTGTTCATAGTCAGTATGGTTGTCAGCCAGTTTCCCTTAGCTTCTCCATTATTGTTTTGGGTTTTTTGGTGGTGGTTGTTGGTTTTTTTTTTTTTTTTGGTGTTTTTGCCTATTTGCAGGGGATGAGGTGAAACCTCAAAGTTGCCTTAATTTTCATTCCTGTTACTTTAAGTGATTAGGAGCATATTTTGAAATTATCATCTATAGTTTTCTATCAATTGACAGTTCTCAATAGATGAATTGCAGCTGTAAACAGCCAAACAAAAGATTGCTTAAAATTGTTAACAGCCCAGTGCAAAGCATATATAAATTAGAACAAAATGAGGTTGCAGTTCACACACAATAAATTGGCAAAAAACGACTGAGGCTAGGAGCAGTCACTGTTGGTGGAGCTGTGAATTATTCCAACCATTTAGGAAAGCAGCAAAGGATTTTGAGAAGACAGTGATTGGGATGTGCTGCCCTATTGTCCTGGAGATTCTGCTGGGAGACATATGTCCTAAGGAGACCAGAAACAGAAAGGCCTCAGGCTACACCAGAATAATTCTAGCAGAACTTTTTTTTTCCTGAGGCAATTGGGTTTAAGCTACATGTCCAGGGTCACATAGCTAGGAAGCATTAAATGTCTGAGGTCAGATTTGAACTTCTGTCCTCCTGACTTCAGGGCTGGTATTCTACTCACTGCACCACCTAGCTGCCCCTAGCAGAACTTTTTGTAGTGGCAAGGAACGGGAATCAAGTAGATGGAAATGGCTAAACTATGTGATCTAAAATGGCTTATTAATGTCCTGCACTAAATAATGCATGTGCAGAGTTCAGAGAAGTCTGGAAGGCAGAATCTCACCAAGGGAGAGCAACATAAACAGAACCAAGAAGGCAGTGCACACAATGACTTGGGCTGTGGCCAGCATTCTATTTTCTCTTCTTCCCACTTTCCATCCCCATCCCCATCCCATCTTCTTTCCCCCATTCCCACTGCAGAAAAAAGAAAAACAAAACTTTCTTAGGAAACATGCACATTGAAGCCAAACCAGCCATCACCTTGTCCACATCCAAAGATGTCCTCTGCCTCTTTTGCCAGGCTCTGGGGCGCTTGTCTCCTTGGTACTGGACCTCAGAGATCTTAGTATTGTATTGTTATTATAGTTGTTATAGTTATTGTATTGAATTTTTCAGAGATGTTTGTCCTTACAGTGTTATTTTTGTATAAATTGTTCTCCTGATTTTGCTGATTTCACTCTGTTTCAGTTATAGAAAGCTTTCCAGGTTTCTCAGAAACTGTGCGGGACACTTGTATTCTATTATATTCAGGCAGCTATGTAATTATAATGGTCAGATGTGGTCCTCTCTTCCATTCTTGCAGGGGTTGGGAACCAAGGCTGAAGAATCAATCTATCAGATGATTAGTAAGCACTTAACTGTGTATCAGGTATGAGCTAGGGATACAAGTACAAAGGAAACAATCATTGCTTGCAGTGATTTTGGGGAAGATAAGAAAGTACATAGTACTTACTTGTACAAAGTACAAAAATATATATGATGTAAAATGAATAAATAGAAATGTTCACAAAGTAGTTAAATGTAAGGTTGTTTGGAAAAGGGAAATCAGCAGAGGCTCCTCACAGAAAACATGGCCCCTAAACTGCAGCTTAAGGAAGGAAGATGCATTCTCTGAGGGAATGCATCCTAGGAAGAGTGCAGAGCCATCAGAGTAGAACTGGAGTGTCCATTTGTGAGGAACTGAGAAAAGGCCACTTGGACTGAATCACAGAGTGATAAAGGTGACAATAACTGACAGTGAGGCTCAGAAAATTGGTTTTATGTGACTTTAAAGGCTAAATCAAGAAGTTTGAATTTGATCCCAGACATAAAAGAAAACCTCTGCAGTCCATTGAGTAGGAAATGTGACTTGGTGTCAGATCTGTACTTAAGGAAAAAAGTACTTTGATAGTCATGTGCAAGGTGGATTTTGATGGGGAAACCCTTAAGCCTGGGAGACCAATAAGAGCATTGCATATGCTGTCTGATTCTGTTGAGGGGTTGGTTAGTTGCTTCAAAAGATGGCCCTCAGGAAGGGAGAAGGAATATATTTAGAAAACAAAATATAGAGCAAATTAGGACAAATACAGGTACTGAGCACTCTTTTAAGAATGATTTAAATTTTTTAAAAATTTTACCCTGGCCCTATTATGAAAAGCACTTCCTCTTAGTCATTTCTAATTTTTTTTTATGCTGTCTCTTTTTCTATTCAGTTTGGATATTCATTTTGTATGAATGTTATGCTGTGTAACATGTTGGTCTAAGCTTCATTTTTGCTTTCTGGTTTTCTCAGCTGTTCTTGCCAGAGTCCTTATCCTAGAATAGTAATCATGTTTTAGATTTCATCATACTCTGAGCTACTGGTTTTGACTGCTGTTTCTTGCTCATCTAGTCTGTATCTACTGACCTATTCTTATGTTTTTTAAATAGTTACCACATAGTTTTGTTGACTGTTGCTATATAATGTAATTTGAGATTTGCCCGTATTTGTATCCCCAACATTTAGTACAGTACCTGGCATAAAGTAAGTGCTTATTGATTGATAATGCCATATTCCCTTTAGAGTTTTTCTAATTTTCTACGAGATTTTTATCTTTCAAATGAATATTATTTTGATTCATTTATCCCTAAATCTCTACATTGATTTAGATGTTATCATTTTTATTATATTGATATGGCCTAACCATGATCTATGAATAGGTTTCCAATTATTTGTCTGTCTTTCTTGCTTTGAAGAGTGACCTTAATTGTATTTCCATAAATCTTGTATATTTTTGGTAGATTAAAGGTCAGATACTTTATACATTTTTGTAATTATTTTGGATAGAATTCCATTTACTGTTCAATCCTAACTCTCATTTTAAAAGGTGAGGGGTGGGAGGGAGTACGTCCTGCATTATCCCAGGTCTGGTATCTGGGGAGAGCCCCTACACCTGGGAGAAAAAGAGAAAGAACTCAGGAGGCAGTCTGGATATCCTTTTTGCCAAAGACAATTTTTTCCTTACTAGGAAAGGTGGGACCACCAAAAAATGCTTCTTATATGATTATATAGTTTTATTTATTATTTGAATAATAGCAGCTAGCATTTAGATAGTGCCAACTTAATGTGCCTGGCACTATGCTAAGCACTGTACAAATATTATTTCTTTTGATCTTCACAATAAACCTAAAAGGTAAGTATTATTTTTAGCCTCATTTTATAGTTGAGTGAACTGAGGCAAAGAGGTTAAGTGACTTGCTTAAGATTACATGTCTAGTAAGTATCGGGGTCAAATTTGAATTTAACTTCCCGGGATTCCAGATGCAGCATTCTGTTATGCTGGTCCCACTGAGCTGCCTTTATACGCATTGTATGTGGTTATAGCAGAGCATTAAGTAGACGAGAAACAATGAAATGGTAATTTTTGAATCAGAGTATGAATCTTTAAAGTAGAAATTTGTAGTTAAATTTCAAGAATAGGGAACTCACTTAGAAGTAAGAAAATAGTAAGCAACAAATGGGCATTTCTCCAGAGAAAACTATAAACTGACTGAGGGATAATGTTGGAGATCAGGGCTAGGCCCATAGCAAGTCAACATTTTTGTAAGTGAACAGAAATAGGAAGCAAACAAGTCACCAGACTTTTATTAAGTACCTACTATGTGTCAGGTGCTAAAGACAAAAATGAAAATCCTGTTTTCAAGAAGTTTACATTACGTATGGGTAAACATATACATGTATATATGCCTCTGAATATGTATGTCTATATAGATACACAAATATATGTAACATGCAAATATATATGTATGTATGCATAAGTATAAAGTAGTTTGTTGGGGGAAGAGCATGGGGAAAAATTATATATGGAAAGTGACGTGAGCTGACTGAAGGAAGTGAGCAGTTTTAAGAAGTGATCTCACTTTAAGTTAGCAGATGACACTAATCTTTCTCATATAAAACTAGGCCAAAGGGATAAGCAAGGAGATCTCTTCATTCTCTTTGTAGACTAATGCATTTAAGGAAATAATCCAAACAGGGCTTAGGGAACCAGTGTAGGGAGGGAGTACCTGTATTGATGAGGTCATAACTACATTGCAATATAATTGAACCTGCCTTTTTAAAATGATGATTTTAAAATGGATTTGTCTTTGTACTTCCAGTTGTGATCTCAAAGGGTATGCCCTATAGCCTTGAATCTCATTTTCCTAATTTATAATAATGGCATGATAACTTCATTATCTGTATGTGGGATTTGATGGCAATCACATGAGATGATGACCACAAATTGCTTTATAGATTATAGAGAAATGCATAAATGTCAGGTATTATTGCTTGATTCATTCAACAAGCATTTATTGAGAACCTATTGTTGTGAAGTACTGTGCTCAGTGCTGGATCTAGAAAGACAAAATCAAAAATAAGCTCTGCCTTCAAGGAACTTAAATTTTTGGGGGAAGTATAATAGAGGAGAAAATAATCAATAAACTGATGTTAAAATATAAAATATTAGTAGGTTCATTTTGTGCCTCTGAAATTATGGTGAATTTGATTAGCCAGATTAAAGTACTTAAAGATCTTATCAGTACTTTAGGGAAATAAGGAATATCAGTTATTGAGAAGCATAGGAATGCCAGCAAATGCCTGATAGCATTACTTTTACTTATTTTATCTGTTGCACATGGAGGGAGGTAAATTGAAAATAGAATTTTAAGAATGGTTTAAATAAGTTTGTGGATAATAGATCCATAAGATTATTAAAGGAAACAGGATATTTGGGGTACATCCTTAATCTTTGGGTGTGGAAGACAATTGTACCCTTTTATGACATCTCCTGTAGGACCACTATCAGAGACAGAATACTGGATCTGCATGAACCTGGTGTGGCATTTCTAAAGTTGTTAAAATAAGGTATGTGTAACTGTTTTAAACACTATGAAGAAAAATGCTTATAGAAAAGGAAATCAGGAGATATAGGTTCTATAATATTGTGCCTTAAGAAATGATCAAAGGGTTTCTGAGCAATATGTAAAAATTTGTATGTACTGATTCAGAGTGAAATGTACAGAACCCAGAGAACAATTTAATGTAATAATTAATAGTATCATAAGGACACAATTTTGGAAGACTTGGGAATTCTCATTAACAAAATAACCAACCATGATTCTAGAGGACTCAAGATTCTACTCACCTCCACATAGAGAACTGATAGACTCAGAGTGCCGGTTGAGATCTTTTTTTTTTTTTTTTTGGCCATAGTTAATGTGGCGCAAAGGTATAAAAACAAAACAAAAACTTCTTTTTGCTTGCAATATGAGTTTTGGGGTTTTTTGCTTTCTTAATTAGGGAGGGGGTGTGAGGGAAACAGTGCTCATCTGAAAATAAAATTTAATTAAAAAATAGAGTTATAATACCATTTCAGTATAACAATAAATATTAAGAATCTCCCTTGCATTGGGCACTGTGCTAAGTACTATGGATACTATGTTTTGCTTACTAATGGAAGCAAAAGACAACCCCTGCCCTCAAGGAACTTATAGTCTAGTTGGAGACAACATGAAAATATCTATGCACAAATAAGTTACAGAAAGGGTAAATTGAAGCTAATTAACAGAGGAAATGTTGTAGCATTAAGAGATTAGAAAAGGTTTCTTGTACAAAGTGGCATTTTAACTGGTACTTGAAAAAAGCCAAAAGGTGGAGATGACAAGTTTAGTGTCATTGGGCTGTAGAGTGTGTCGAGGGGAATAAGGAATAAGAAGATAGAAAGGTAAGGAGAGGATGAGTTATGAAATATCCTGTAAAATGGGGATAATAATAGCATAGATAAAATTTGAGTTTTTTGAGATTAGGGGAGACATGGGTATGTTTGTGGGCTGTAGAGAAGCAGCTAGTAGACAGGGTTAGATTGAGGAGTATTCAGAGAGGGAATGGTAGAGGAGTCTGCTGGAAAAGGCAGATGTAATGGGATCACTTGTACATGTTAGAAGGGATTTTTTGCCTTGGTAAGAAAAACTACCTTATGTGGAAGAGTAGAAGGGAAGAGAATAGAGGAAGCTTTCAGAGTGATGTGAGGAGGAGGGGGAAAAGTGAACTCTCAGGGAATAATCTCAATTTTTTTCAATGAAATGTGAGATAAGGTTCTTAGCTGAGAGGATAGGGGGAAAAGGGAGCCATGGACAGTTTGAGGAAGCATAAGCTAGTCTAAAAAAGTCACTGTTGAATTGGGAAAATGAGTCAGTTAGGGAGGTGTAAAAAAATTGCTGTGTTATAGTGAAGGTCCAGCTGAGATTAGGTAACAGAATTTGTAAAGGACCCAGTCAGCAACTTTGTGATTTTTTTTTTTTTTTTTCCTAGTTTCATTCTATAGAATGTGTATAAGGCAGAGTATGGTGGTAGTAATCCAAGATGGATGCTTGGTGGGACAAGAGACTTGAAACAAGACAACCATATAGAGTTGAACTGATTCACCAAGGGATCAAAATAAAGAAGGAAGGAGAGTGTGGGGATGAGCCTGAACAGTATAGCAACTTGAACTCGAAGTTGAGGACACAGAACAAGATTAGAGCCAAATAGTTGACTCATTGCATGAAACATTGACTGGGAATCAGGAACCCCAGAATTTCACTTTTAGTTTCAAATTTTCTGCTGGCTCTCTGTTCCTGGGCAAATTACTTCACCACTTTCTCCTTTGGTTTTCTCATCTATGAAATGGGAATGATAATAGCATTTGCCACCCCAGGATTGTTGTGAGGACAAAATGATAATATTTCTAGAGCTCTTTGCAAACTTTAAGCACTATAAAAGACTACCTCTTGGGAGGAGAGGAGGAATGCAAGTCAGAGGGAGAGGTGAAATGACAACAGATTGTGATCACATAAGGGAATTTCAAAATTCATCTCTATGTGTATCTGTGGTGGGATAGAGGAACAGGTCTTGGGAAATAAAATTGAGAAACTGTGTTTAGTGGGGCGATTTATATATGTTGAAGTCCCATGTTATGAGAAAAGATTATTGAGGAACATGTTAGAGGGAGAGAGAGTCTGGAAATGGCAGTGAAGAATGAGGCATTTTCCATCTCCTGCCATGACCAGTGAGAGCATTAGAAAGTATAAGTAAAAGGCAACCAATGCTAGAAAGTGTGGCAAGAGGAATTGTGTCATGAAGAAGGACCCACATTTCAAAGAATGCAAGAAAGGAAAAGATTGTATTTTGTTACCAATGGAGGAGATTTTCTGGAATCCAGTAGGAAGAGTGGGTAGCTTTAGAATGGGCTTGGTGGACTGTAATTGACTGGTAGGAAGGAGAGTGAGCAGAAAGGAGAATAGGGAAAGATCCTTGGGCTTGGGAAGCCCAGGGGTGACATGGGTAGGCAGTCATCTGCAGCAGAATGGGTAGTTCACTGTCATTCTCACCTCACCAATGCTTCACTTTTTCTCAGCAACAGAATTCTCTTTACATCTAAAGGTTTCTTGAGAGTTTCCAATCCCACTTGTCTATCTTTCTCGATGAAATTTTAGACTACGAGATCATACCTTCCTTTGTCTGAACCTTTTGAAATCTATTCTCCTAAAAGTTAGGGTAGATGGCAGACTCGGTTCAGCTTTCTCCTCCTTCAAAACCACAGATTCCAATGAGTTGGTACTTCTCTTTTTCCTTATCCCAAGGTTCCCATCATTTCTCCTTTTGTAACCAGAAGCATTGTGGAAAACATTACAAGCCTGACACAGAAACCTGATACAGTAGCATTGGGATATACATTAATGATCTGGTAGTTTGCTAGATCTTTTTCTCTTTTAGAGCAGGTTATAATTTCTTGATTTATTTTGATGATAATCTCATCCTTCAGAAGGAAGAGAGTCCAACCAAGCTAATTTCAATTCTGTCACCAATGAGAACACATTGGTTCTGCTTCTACCAACATTGATTTTTATGCCACATCTATAACCATACTCCTCCCTTCTCTTTCCTACTTTTCCTCAGGAGTATATTCATTTAGTATACAATGTCACAATACTTCCTCTCCCCTTTTTTCACTTCTCCTGTCCTTTTTTTTTTTTTTTTTTTTTGCATAAGAGTTATTTTTCCAAGCCATATTTTAGTCAGGTGACTCATCTTGCCACATCTCAGTGATACCTGTAAAATCATCTTTGCCTTCTTTCCATAAGCATCTTCACCTTTGTGTGCTTCTATGTAGAGATTTAGAGCTATCAGTTTTTATTAAAGCTGATTCCTTTTAAAATTTTGTTTCCTATTAATTTCTAGGTATCACTACTTATACTTTTCCTTATGTTCTGGCTACTGACTATGATCCTTTTCCATTTAAAATCCTTTTGGTAAGATATGCAGATACATTCTTATTAGTCCATGTTATAAGTTTGTTTATCCATCTCAGGCTCAGTATGTCATTTCTATATTTTAAGCTGTGATTTAGTAATCTAAATCTCTAAATCCCGTTAACCAGTTGTTCACTTTCCAAATCTTTTTGTAAGTAAACAATTATTCCTTATTTTATCTTTATTATGTGTGTGTGCATGTACACACACACACACACACACAAATTCAACTTTTTTTTTTTTTTTTTTTTTGGAGTTATTGAAAATAGATCCTAGTGTAAGAATGAATTGTTGATGGCCTTTCAAACAAGTGTTCTCATATTCAGTTTAAGTCAGAGTCAGAGCTGCTTTGGGAGGCACAAATAGAAATTGTTAATTTGGAAGAAATTAGAAAGGAAAGAAAAATCTCTGATATAATTAGAAGCTTTAGTAACTTAAAGTGAGATTGAGTAGTTTTTTCATATGGAAACTATAATAATGGGGGGGAAATCACAGTCCACAGTCAATAGCATTTAGTCATCTGGAATCCATAGAGAATAGAACTTTAGCAAGTATCAGGTGTTTTCTAGCCAGTGTCCTTTAAAACTAGTTCTAACTCCAGTAGGAGGGAAAAAAAAAAGTAGCATCATTTTATTAACCCAGAATAGAAGTTAATTGCTTGCTTCACAAACAAAAGCCTAACACATTGTTTTCCAAACTCTAGCTTCCTAGACTGATTAAGCAAGCAAGATTCTGTCGTTTCTTGCGAAGCAACACAATGTAGTAGAAACATAGTAGAGCTTATAGTCAGGTGATGACTGCGTTTGGATCTCACATTTTAAACTTACTAATTGTGTGATCCTGAGCAAGTCACCTTGCTTCTCTGAACCTTCATTTTCTTGTCTTTTTAATGGAGCTAACACTTGCAACATCAAAAAATAAAAGAACTGAATCGTGGGACCTCTCATTAGCCCCTGAAGGACCAGCTTATACTAAGAGCACTTACTTGCATACTTTTCTAACAAATAGTCATCCAGATTTTGCTTGAAGACTTTGTTGAAAAGATCAAATTAGTTAATGTAATGACAGTCATGATGATGATGATGATAATTAACATTTCTATAGCACCAGCTGGTGAAAAAAGTGTTTATTAAGTTCCTTTTACATGCCAGACTTTGTGCTAAACTGGGAAAACAAAGAAAGGTAAAAGACAATCCCTGCCCTCAAAGAGCTCACATCTAATGAGAGAAGACATCTAAACAGTTAAGTACGTATAAGCTCTATACAGGATGAAGATAATTAACAGAAGGAAAGAATTAAAGGGTTGGGAAAAGTTTCTTGTAGAAGATGGGATTTTAGCTGATACTTGAAGGAAGCCAGGGAATCCAAGAGGCAGAGATGAGAAGACAGAGAGTTCCAGGCATGAAAGAGTTCCAGTGAATATGTGTGAAGTTGAGAAATGAAATGTTTCATTGAGGGAACAGCCAGGAAGCCAGTGTTACTGTATCAGAGTGCTTAGGAGGGGATTGATATGAGAAATAAGAAGAATGAAAAGGTAGGAAAGGCTAGAGTATGAAGGACTTTGAAAGCCAAAAAGGATTTTATATTTGATCCTATAGCTTATTGAGTAGTGCTTGAGAGGGGCATCGCTTTGTCAAATGAATGGAGGTGGGGAGAGACTTGAGACAGGGAGACAACTACTGCATTAGTCCATATGTGAGGTGATAAGCGTCTTTCCCAGGTTGCTGGCAGTGTTATAAGGTAAAATTAATAGGATTTGTCAACTGATTGGATATGAGAGATGAGAGAGAATGAAGAAACATGAATTGACATCTAGGTCGAAAACCTGGGCGATTGGGAGAATGATGGTACCTTGGACACTAGTAGAAGGTTTGGAAAAGATGATATGTTTTGAAGATGTTCGGTTTAAACTGTCTCTGAGGCATCTAGTCTAAATGTCTAAGATAAAACACTGGAAATTAGGAGAGAGGTTAGGGCTAGATAGATAAATAAATAGGAGAATTATCTTGGAAAAGTTTTAGGTGAAATCATGGGAGTTGAGATTAAGTGAAATAGTTTAGGAGAAGGGGCCTGGGACAGAGCTTTGGGAAACAGCCATGGTTAACGGGGGATCTAGATGAAGATCCAAGAAAAGAGACTGAGAAGGATTGGTCAGAAAGGTAGGACCGGAACAAGAAGAGAGCATTAGGGACAAGATGATAATTGGTGATGTAGAGGGAGAGGAGAGGAAATACAGGTATCAACTAGAGACAGTCTTCTTTGGGAGTTCAGACAAAAAAGAGAAGAGATAAAAGGACAGTAGCAAGCAGGGGTGAATGGATCAGGTAAGAATTTTTGAGGATGGGGGAGACATGGACATGTTTGTAAGCAGTAGAGAAGCAACCAATAGACAGGGAGAGATTGAAGATAGTATAATTAAGAACAATCTAATGGAGAAGACAGGATGTAACAGGATTCCTTTTACAAGAAGGACCATTCCTTCAAGTGAGGCAGGTAATAGAAATCATCTTAGGTAATGGTAGGGGATGAGGAGAGAAGAGAGAGCTCTTAGTGATAGACCTCAACTTTTTCAATAAAATATGAAGCCAGGTTCTCAGCTAAGAGAGTAGGGACAAAGGTAGTAATAGAAGATATAAAAGGGATAAAAAGAGTGGATAAAAACATTTAGTGAGTGGAAAAATGAGTTAATTAGATATTTAAAAGTTGAGATTATGTAACATTTGTAGTGGTTTTGTCACTACAGTCTGTATGGTCTTCCTTCTTTCCCCTCCCCCTAGTTTCATACATTAAAATGTATATAGGGATTGAGAATATTCCAGGATTGAGGCTTTACAGGGCAAAATGGTATAAGGAGGCAAGATATTCAAAAGAAGACAATTTAGAAATGAACTGCTTTACCAAGCGTCAGGCTAGGGAAGGGAGTATAGTCAGTGCAGAAGTGATAGCCTGGGAGAGAACTGAGAAATCAAGGGATTTTGAGTCATGGGGAGAAAGAAAAATAAGCTTTAAGGTTGCAGAGGGAGAGGTGGAAAGACAACATACTGTGGTCAGATAAAGGAATTTCAGAGTTCATGAATATGGAAGGGATGCATTATGGGTGATAGGGTATGAATGAGGAGCAAGGAGGAATGATGACTGGGGAGATTCAAAATTACTGGTGGATGGCAGGGAAAGGTGTGAAGGGTAGAGGTGTGTGAGGTTATGACAGAGGAGTTCAGGAAGGTTAGTGATGTCCATTGGGGCTCACCCTGAGGGAGCTTTAAAGCTCACAAGTGTTTATATAAATATATGTTTATGTGTACACACATATTCCCTTGATTCTCAAAACAGACTTGTCATATACATGCTATTATTATCTCCATTTGACAGATTAAGAAACTGTTTGAATCCATTGTTAGTACTTTAAGTGTAAAACAAAAAGAAAACAAGACTACAAAATATAACTACTTTATAATAGCAAGCAGTTGAAGAATGGCCAGGTTATGAAGTATTAGAGAAAGGGGATATGATACAGGGAATTAGTTTTTAAAATACAAAAAAAAAAATTTAAAATGTTTAGTATGAATACTTTAAAATTCCAATTTATATTCTCACCTAAAACAACTTTTACAAATTTGTGTCTAGGTGAAGATGGAGCCGGAAAAACAAGCTTGATTGGGAGAATCCAAGGAAGAGCTGAAGAGTGCAAGAAGGGGAGAGGGGCTGAGTATTTGTACTTGAGCATTCACGATGAGGACAGAGATGGTGAGTGGTGACTGCTGATTTATACCAGTAACATGCTTATTTAAATTAACTAAGATTCACATTGGAGTCTGTCTTTTACTGTGAGACACTTCAGGAGAATGTTTTCCAGACTTTCTCTGTTCACTTGTGTAGTCTATAATACCAGTACCTGACTTAAAACAAAAATTGACTCATGACTTTAGTGAATTTGCTAAATATGTACTTTGCTCATCATCTCTTGTAGATGTGTCTATGTGTAAATGGTAGAGAAGTGTGTACAGATGTGTGCACCATTGATCAATAGTGATTGGAAAATGCAGAACCTGGGCCTCTAGTATCTGGTGTGTTTCAGAGAAGCCCATTGCTTAATGAATAGATGGTTACTTTAAAAATTCTTTTTATTTTTACATTTCTTCTTGTGGAGAATACAAGGAATATTTAAAAATAATGTTTTTATTTTGGTAAGGTAATTTCATAACATTTTATGTATTTGCTAATTTTTTAAAGAACAATTTATAAAATATTACCAAAATTTATGTTTAATTTTGCTACAGATCAAACAAGATGTAATGTGTGGATCTTGGATGGGGACCTCTATCACAAAGGGCTCCTAAAATTTGCAATGGAAGCTGACTCTCTGAGAGACACTTTAGTTATTCTGGTTGTTGATATGTCAAAGCCTTGGACGGCTTTGGATTCTTTACAGAAATGGGCAAGTGTGGTGAGAGAACATATTGATAAGTTAAAAATCCCTCCTGAGGAAATGAAAGAAATGGAACAGAAATGTGAGTATTCTAGAACAATTAAAGGTGATTTTTAAAATTTTATGTATGTATGTGCTGGCATTTAGATTTTAATGAGTGATATTTGGGAAATGGTTATCTAATTCATACTGCACTTTTAAAAAAAATCCTATTTCTTTCAATAATTATTTAGACAAGGACTTTGTTCAGTATACTAGGAAAATGAGCTTCAGCTCCCAGGTTTCAAGGTAAAAGATTAGAATTTGGCCATGCAGTTTCATGTGCTAAGATTAAAAACTATATCAAATTTAAGTAAAAATCTTACGTTTAAAGCTTAGCATGTGAATTTGTAGATTTCTCTAGAATTACCCAGAATTCCATAAGTATTGAATTTTATTGTTCTGTTATAGTTTAAAATTGTATTTAATCATAGATTCATAATCATAGAATAAACCTTTAGTGATCGCTTGGTCTAATCCCCTCATTTTAGAGGTAAGGAATCTGAGGCCTGCAGAAGTGATGTCAACTAGCCAGGCCAGGCCAGGCATGCCTGGTGCTATTCGTTCAGATGGGTACTAGAATAGTTCAGCTAACTAACTAGTGATTTCGTTTCATAAACTCACTTCTGTAACCTGTTAGATTATTAAATGATATCCCAGACATTGTAAGTGACAGTCTCCCTTTTCATTCTTGCTTTTGAGTGGCTCAGTGATTTCTGTGTGAGTGCTTTTTCTCTCAAGGACGGCAGGTTTGCTTAGTCTTGTGGGCTGCCAAGGTGAGCAACAGGTTACTGCATGGTTGCCACTACAATGCTAATTTTGTGTTTTTGGCTCCTTGACTAAATTGGTGCAACAGAGTGAGCTCAGCTTCCTCAAGACAAGACAAGAGAGAAGTGGTAGCCCATAATATGAAAGGAACATTTACATTGCGTTGGGTGGGAAGTGCCTCTTACTGAATATCTCTTTATAAATACCAAGATTCCTTAAAGGTCCATTTGGGATAACAAAGTGTTGAGGGGCCCCCTGAAAGTCATTGTTAGAAATGTAAAGATTTCCTGAGAGAAGGAATTTGTGTAATTTGTGATTTATTATGAACAATTTTGAATCAGATCAATATCGAACTCTGCCACACTATAATAAATCTAGGAATTCATTTATCTGACAGAGTCATTCCAAGAACAAGGTGCTAGGGCAGGAAATGGCACTTAGAACTTGTTTACATTCTTCTCTTGAGAAAACCAAAGAGCAACCAGGATACTATCTCAGACTCTCAGCACTGACCCCTCTGGGTCTTAGGGGATTGGAGAGGCAGGCAGGGGAGCAAGCATGGAATGGGAGAAGGAGGACAAGACACACCTCTTCTGCTTTCCCCGGGACTCTAGGAGAAGCTTGAGTTTGCTTTTAGGAAAAAATATTTTCTTAATGCCCTTCTTTCTTTCCCATCACTGTCATTTCCATTGGTCTTGGCCTCTGTTAACAAAGTTGTAGAAGATCCATAGCATCCATAAAATCCTTTTTTTCTTGACTCTGCTTTGCACATAAAAATGTTTTTTTTTTTTTTTGATACTTGTTAAAAGCACAATAAAAAAATTTTAAATAAACAAAAGTAAGTATAATGAAGCAAAACAAGTCTGTATATCGGCCACATTGAGCTGCAGGTTATTTAGCAGTAAAAATCACTGTTGCTCACTGTTCATGACTTCATTAATATATTAGAATTGAATTAAAATTATTATTATTTATTAAATTATTAAAATATTTGTATGACTGTAAACCTTGGTTGTGTCTTTCCTGAATCTTCTTTAGCTTAGTCCATAGGCTGCCCTACCCAAAATTAATCCAGAAGGAGATAGGGAAAGGAGGAAAGTAGTGAACTCTTTCTCCTTCATCCTTTCTCCCTTTCCTTATTGAGATGATAGACTTTTCTAGAATATGTCTTTTCTGTAGGAAATGATGCAATCAGGGATAGCTAGGAGCTAGACTTAATTAAGACAGCTTAATGGTGGTAAGCCTTCTGTTTTTAAATGGAAAATAATTTTAGGTTTTATTTCACTGTAATCTTTCCTATTAAGAATATGTGAATGGGAAAAAAAAAGAATACATGAATGAAAAACTCTTTAGAAGAAGTAAAATAAATATATATTCTCCCTTGTCAAATATGTGCCTTTCTTCTGGAATTTTCTTCACTTTATAATCATGAGGCATCTTTTACTTTCCTTAGGGGGGAAAAACAGCTCAAATTCATTCAGAGCTGTAGTGTTTACAGAGACACTTTCCTCACTCATTTTGTGAGTCATGGTATTTGTAAGAATGAGTAAGAGAAAATAGAATCAGAATGGTTAGGGCCTTTGTTCCTCATCACACAGCTGGTAAAAGGGAAAGCCAAGACTTGAATAAATGTCTTCAGCTTCTCCATCTTGTGTCCTTTATAAGGAAGAAATATATTCTAGGATGGGATATAATTCTAAGGAGTGTTATTTTTAAAATGGACCTTTTAATTATTTACAGGTTAATGGCTAATATAACTGGCAGATTTTGCTGGCCCATTTAAAAAAAAAGCCAGTTTCTATACATGCGTGCATGTGTAAAGGTAGTGTTAGTAATCATAAAATGAATTTTAAAAATTTTGTTATTAAAATTGATATGTTTCTTTCTCTAAAAGTGCTATTTTTTGGCATTTATTTTTATGTTTATCTTTTATTATCTTATGAAAGTAGAATTTAGAAAAGATACAAGTTAAGTGACTTGCCCACAGTTATTTATTATTTTTGCCATTATAAAAACAGTCTGGCATAGTGCATAAACCAGTGACTGATATTGATGATGAGTCTACCATTTTGTCCATTATGCCATTAGCCCCAGGCCACATTCTAAGATCATAAATTGTAGAGAAAGTGTCAGTCTGCATTGGTAGAGTTCACTAATTCTTCCCTGAGGGTTTTCTACAGAGCCTGTTGTCTTTCCTGCTCTAATTGCCGAGACAAAATGAGTACCAATACCCAGGTCCTCTTCTCACTTTCCAGTCAAATGTTACACTTATCCTTCCAAGGATTAATGACACATTATTTTTGTTCATTCATTTCAAAAAAGTGATAAATATTGACAAACACACTTAGTTCTCATGTCTGAATAAACATTATATTATTAGGAATATAAAAATGAAACCATCATGAACTGTTATCATTTGCTTTTCAGTGATTAGAGATTTCCAAGAATATGTAGAGCCTGGAGAAGATTTCCCAGGATCTCCACAGAGAAGAAGCACGTTACAGGAAGACCGGGATGACAGCATCATGTTACCACTGGGCGCGGACACGCTGACGTATAACTTAGGTGTTCCGGTGCTCGTAGTTTGTACCAAGGTTGGTGTCCATGTCAGGGCCAGGAGTCTTTTGCTTTGAAGGATGTGTTTTTCCTGGGAGAACTTGTTTGTCCATGACAATCATTGTAGCCTAATGGAAGGAAGAATTTTCAATTTTGATTAAAACCTTAATCCTAATTAGGCTTTTAAAGGGAATATCATTTCATATTGTCATAGGAAGTCATTTGTGCCTTTACTTATTTTTGTAGCCAGTACCATCATCCTATCCCAGAGTGGATAAGTGTTAGTAAAATTATTTGTGTTGATATTTCAGTCATATCTAACTCTATTTTCCTTGGCAAAGATACTGAAGTAGTTTCTTCCTCTGGCTCATTTTACAGAGGAATCTGAGGTTAATAGGATTAAGCGAGTTGGCCAGGTGACACAGCTTGTAAGTGGCAAGCTGGATTTGAATTTAGGAAGATGAGGCTTCCTGACTCCAGGCCTGGTGCTCTGTGCCCTATGGTGCCCCCTAGTGGCCGTCATAAAACTAGACCTGCTTTTATTTATTTGTTTGTTTTTAGCCTGCTTTTATTTTTGCTAAGTAAAAATCAGCAAAAGTTTAAAAGCTCATAAATTTAGAACCAAATTTTTCACAGTTAATGCAGAATCCAAAATAATTGGATCAGACTTTGTTTTTGCACTTATTTTGAGACAAGAATTTGATAAAGGCTTTCAGGGCATGAAACACCGATCCGCCTAGGTTAGAGAACAATTTTAAAAGTATTTTTGGCAGCATTTATTGTGTACAAAGATGATCTGTTAAATGGTGATTCACTAAAAGGTGTCTGGTGGACACTTATCATGTCCTGCATGGAAGCAATAAAGCTGCAATTATTTTTTGAAAACTTATCTATTTGAAATTTCCCTCTCTCCTCCAGTCTAGATTTATGAACTTTTATTGCATCTCAATAATAATATGCTTAAGAATTTCAAATCAGTGATTTGCAAATAGCTTTGGTCTCAGGAAATTTAGTTTTTTATTTGTCATTTTATTTTTATTTTAGCCTTTTAAAATTTCATTCTTAAATACATTATGAGGAAAGGTGACAAAATACTGAACTATCAGAACCAAAAGGAATAAACAATTTCAAACTCATTTAACTTAAAAATTGTTTTTCTCTCCTTGAAGTTCCTTGGTCATTTTTTTAATTAATGCATTTTTTCTATTTAGTGTTTTAAAAATGAATCCATTTTTTTCTCCATTTTGTTTTTGTTAATCTTAGTATGCAAGCATTTCTAGGTAGCTCCTATTTTCATCATGATGCATTCCTGGAAAGTGTCAGTGGATCTTATTTTCCCATAGGATCAGTGTTATAATTGGGGGGAATATTACAGGCCGGCCATACAAGCCTGAAGTTGAATCAGAGACTCAAGTTTTTAGATTTGGAGGGGAGGCCTTTTAGATCATCTAGCTCAACCTCCTTATTGCACAGATCAGAAAATGGAGACCAAAGGATAGTGTGACTAACTAGTGGCAGAGCTGCCTCTTGAACTCAGACCCCGTGACTTCCAGGCCAGTGTTCTTTCCATTATATCACACTTCCAGTTCTAGTCAGAGCAAAATGAACAACGTGTCTTTCATAATTTCAAATTGTGATGGTATTCTTGAAATCCTTTTAGAATGAATAGAATGTGTATAAAGTATGTAGCAATACACATTGATTCCATGGTTCTATAATCAGTTTAAATGTATCTAAAACAAATAGGCTGTCATAAAAACATTAAGCATTTAATAATCTTGCCTATCATTTTTGGGAAAATTTGGGTGGCTCACTGTTTCTTTTATAAAACTGAAAAGGGAGTTTGGTTTAATTTTTGTCTTCATAAATTTTTATTTAGCAAATAGAGGCCTTCCAAATCATTCCAGCGTTCTTAGAGCCATGATTTTCAGAAGTAACCTGTTGTTTCTTTTTGGCCATTAGTTGTCATGCCTATGCTTTGGTAAACCCTTGATTAATTGAGTAAAGGTGCAGAAAACTGAAGCATTGAGGTCAATAATTAAAGTCATGAAGAGATTGGCCAGTTTTGAAGGGCATGAAAGGTGAGGCTTTGCTTATATATTTAGATAGATCTTGAGTGAATTTTAGATTCTAGATAACTTCTTGTGGAGAACAAATAGTTGAGCTAACCAATTTTACTTCAGTATTTTTTCTATCTTAATCCTTACAGAATCTTTAACAGATGAAAACTTCTCTTGAAGTGTTTTCCCCCACGATTTATTTTTTATCACACTTGTCCCTGGTGCTTAGAATTGGACCAACAGTTCATAAGATAAAGAACTAAAACAGAGGGTCATAGCTTAGAGTCACAGTTCTAGAGCACATCTCAGACCTCTCCATTTTACAGAGGACAAGACTGAAGATCCTTGAGGTTAAATGGCTTGAAGAGGATCACACGCTAAGAGCCTTCATTTAAACACAAGGCTTTTGATTTCAAAACCTCCATTTTTCTCTTTCTTCTCAATGAATAGCTCAAAAACTCTTACATGCAGTAGGTATTTCCACAGTACATTAAAGACCTAAATAAGTTAGAGGTGGCAGATTTTCCTGACATCCAGCATAAAAGGACAGAATCAATTCCAGCACAGAAACAAGAAGTGCTGGGCTCAGGTCAACCATAGATGCCTACTGGTGTGTCCCCATTTGTAGGATGACAGATCCAGGTGATGAGACCTTACTCAATATACCTTGCATTCAGTGATCCCTGTAAAATCCATCTTTTAATGATAATAGTAGTCTTGATACTTCATAAATTATTAAGCTTATAAGCACCCATCAAGGACCAATCATGGGACATTTGGGGCTAAACAGACATTTGGGAAACCACGATGGAAAATCGTGAGGAAAATGGTTTTTTTTTTTCCCTTCATCGGAATATACAGACATTCCTCCAACCTTAATTACCCCTCTCTGCCTTACTAGACTGTCTTTACTTTCTGTGGCCAAAATTTCATTACTTTTTGGCCAGCTTTTTAGTGATAAGGCTCTCCAAAGGTAGCTAGGCTGGTTAGCAGATCTATAATCTGTCTTTGGACCCATAATTAAAGACTTTCCTGCTCAGTACCACAACTTGCCTTTAGGAACCCAGGCCTTGATGACCGATCAGACATTAAAGTAGAGGATTCTTGTCATTCAAATTATTTTTTATGCAAACATTTATTTTGACATCTTTCCAGGAATACATTTCATTAAATAAGGTTTACATGTTATTTTAAGTGAATTTTTTAATCTTTTAAATCTTTTTTTTTTTTTTTTTTGGTCATATTTTCATTTACTGTTTTTGTATTGTTATTTAATACCATCTTTTCAGCAATTTTATAATTATTTTAACTCAACAGTGTGATGCCATTAGTGTGTTGGAAAAAGAACATGATTACAGAGATGAACACTTTGACTTTATTCAGTCACATATCCGGAAGTTTTGTTTACAGTGTATCCTTTTAAAATCTGAGATTGCATAATGATTGTACATGTACATTAATATTTGTGTTTTCATTATAGAGTTGATCAAATTTCCCAGCATTATAAACTTTGAGGGAGAAAAAGACTCCATTAGTAGTTGTATTAGGGGGAAAAAGACTCCACTTAGTAGTTGTATTAGGGCCTAATTATCTAATCAATAGAACATCTATTACTATTATTTCTCTTTGCATTGCCATCTTTTGCCATATGATGGTTTATTGATTTTCTGGATGAGAGAATATTTCAAACTGGTCATTTTTATACTGATTAAAGACCTGTATTGCTTAAAGTTGAAAGCATCGCCTTCACAGAACTTACAGTCTGCTTGGCATACAAAACATTCACACTTAAATGTAGCTTATGCTAAGTACCAAATAAATGATGCCAGTCAAAGCAAATTCCATTTATCCTCATGACCTCAATGGTCTGTATGTTACAACAAATTAGCAGTATTAATTCTGAAAGTACTTTTAGTAAATTAGGTGTTGTATTGAAAAAAATCTAAAGGAGATGACAGAATAGAGTTTTGTTCTAATGTTTTATTTTCAAAATTTCTGTGACTTGTTCAGGATGAATGAGCTGGATGAGCTGTGTCCAGAAGAAGTTGAAAGGAGAATCTCAAGCATTGTACTATTCACTTTTTGTACTTGGTTGCCAGAAACTTGTTAATTGTAGCTCAGGAGTTCTTGGCAGGGCTGCCTCTGTATGAGAAGATCCCTTGAGCCATAGGGTTTGAACCCAAGGAGAAAGGACCCTGAAAAAAAGTAAGAGAGATAGGGAGGGAGGAAGTAATTGAAATTCTATGTCAAAATAAAATGCTGATAGTATTCCCTTTTCCCTGTTTTCTATCCTATTCCATTCCTTGTAACTATCAATTTGTCTCCCAGCCCTGTAGCAAAAAATGCCACAGATTGAGTTTTTGAAAATGGAGTTAATTAAAAGACACTAACTCAACAAAAGACACTTTTTGTGTGTATGTAAATAATGGTGAATCAGAAAAGGTCAGGTTGGTGTTCAATAAGTCTTTTGTTCTCTGAAAGTTATCTGTAGGCCTGCCAATTTAAGATCTAATGTTCCTCCTGTCCCTTCATCCCGAAAACCCAACCCACAACTACATATACTATACCTGAAAAACACAAAATATGGGCAGCTGTAAAAAAAAAAAAAATTAGTCTTGTTTCTCATTTACTTCACCTTGTTGCTAATAACTTATAAGTGTCTGAATCGAATTAAATAAGTAGTGTTGGAAGGTTAGAAGTGTGAGATTTGAAAGTGAATGAGGACAACCCTATGTGAAAAGATTGTCCTTAATGGGGAAGAAATTTATTTTAAAATATGCTTTCAGTTCTCACTTCTAGCTTCCTCCCTGCTCCCAGGTTTTTGTAAATTTTATTTTCCTTTAGTTTTTGGTCTAGTAATGTTGTTTTTACCAATTTTACTATTGCTTTAAGGTTTGAGGAAAAATAAAGCATTTTAAGTAGTATATATGATACATGTCTTTCATATGCCTTTTATATTTAAAATCTTATTAAAAAAAAAAAACAACAACAAAAAGAAAACCTAGGGACATTGCTTTGGAAGTTAGTAACTATGGGTGCTAATGTGCCAGTTATTGTGATTAAAACACATCTGGTAAGTTAACAATCTGCTCAGAAATTTCTTTAACACATTTATTTAGATGGTGCAGCACTTATTTACACTTCAGTAAAGGAAAATAAAAATATAGATTTAGTATATAAATACATTGTTCAGAAATTATATGGATTCCCTTTTAAGATCCCTGCTGTTGTTGTGGAAAAAGATGCAGTATTTATGTAAGTATCTCATAGGTCGAAGGTGCTCTTGTTTCAGAGGTGAAACTCAAGGGCAGGGGCAGGGGCAGGGACTGGAGGGGAGGTGGGAATCAATAAGGATTTTCTTGTATGTATTTAAAAACATTTCTTGTATAAGAAGAGAATTTCCATTCCCTACAGCTGCCCAAGTAATTTGTTTCTTGACTTTAGCTGTTTCTCTGCCATCTAATTATCCCACAACATCAAAAAAATTCAATTTATTTACATACAATGTATGTGAATATTGTTTGTATCAAAGATAGGGACTGGCCTTGGCATGTCATTGATATTGAGACCCCCTGGGTAAGTTTCTTTCTCCCAAGGGTGGTCAACACGTTTCCTGCCACTTAGAATCTGGGAGTGTTGCTTAGATCCAGTGAAGGGAAGTGGGCTGGCCTTCCAGGGGCCTTCCTTTGCCACACCCCCCTGCTTCCCCATTTACTGGGGGGGGAGGAGGGGGGGGGGTCTGTGAGCTGCTGTTCTAATGTTGTCGCAGTCATGCCCCTTTCTTCATGACCCCATTTGTTTTTTTCTTGGCAAAGATACTGTAGAGTTTGCCATTTCCTTCACGGGATCACACGGGATGGGCCAGTCACACAGCTGGAAAGTACCTGAGCCTGGATTAGATTAGAACTCTGAAAGCCTGCTCGATGCACTCTGGAGCCACCTAGTGGTCATGGACCCTGATACATGCTTATAAATGTGACAGGATAATTGGATGTTTCAGAAGAAGTGACTTTGAGTTTATCCATTCAAGGGAAAACAAAACAAAACTTTCTTGGGTTGAAATGGTTTCCTAGCATCTGAGCTGCATTCAGGTTATCACTAATAATCACCATTTTTTATGAAGATAATATTCCATCAAGAAAATCTATAGTCACTTTACGTGTTCCCTGTATCAAAGATTGTGACCATTAAAAGGAATCTAAAATTGAATCATCTAGATTATGGAAGTGAACGGCTTCCTTCATGTTGTGACATTGGGTTGGAGAAGAGAATGTATATCTACATAAGTGGTTAATAACTGATGTCTGTATAATCTTTATTTCTAGTCCAGCAGGATGGGATAATGACAAGAAAATAGGAATTTTACATGAAAATTTTCAAACATTAAAAGCGGAAGATAGTTTTGAAGATATTATAACCAAACCACCTGTCCGAAAGGTAATTTGATTTTATTATCTGTTTTTAGTGGTAACAACCTCAAAATGAATGTTAGTGTTTTACATTAAGAAATGGAATTTACTACAAGAGTTTGCTTGCTTGCTTGCTTATAAAGAAGGACTTTTTCTATTTGTTTAATTGTAATGGTGACAAGGGCAAATGTAGCTAAAATTGAGCTCTTGGATTATTCAGTTTTGTAGGGGTTTGCTTTTAGCCTGTGTTGGCTAGCAAGTTAAGCACATAGTCATATCCTTATAGTAGTGGAGAGTCAGTCATATCCTTATAGTAGTGGAGAGTCTTTTGGGGTTTATTTCACACCATTGAAAATGGAGGGTTTCTTAAACTTCTCAATATTTTCCTGCCCAGAGAAACCAATTGGGCCTTCATCTGTCCTTTCCCACATTGAAGAAGTTAGTTGTGCATTTAAAGGATAAGATCAAAGACCTGAAGCTCAAAGATACCCTAAAAATGGCCTTAACCCCATCCTTCTAGTTTACAAAAGAAGGAAATGAAAACTGGAAAGGTTAAGGCTTCTACTTAGGATGAAACAGTAAATTACAAGAGTCAGGATTTGAATCCAGATCGTCCAAATCAAGCTTCGCCCCCCACCCCCCACTGAACCCACATAGATTTTATCAGCATTTCAATAATTAGATAGGCCACAATGATTCACATACCTATGATAAGAAATTCTCAGGATCTTTGAAATTTGTTCATGGATGGTTCTAAAGTGTTTAATTAGTACCAGGTAGGCTTGCTGGGCTTATTTGTTACTCTTCAACTATAGTTGACCAAATTCTATTAAGGAAGATTACAGTTTTGGGTTGGGAAAAGGGTGGGGGGACCGTGCACTATTTTGTAGCCTCTCTGCAATAATAAATAGCAAAGGTGGCTCTGTGTGATGGCAGGCCTACCCAACCAAGAACTGCCTGTATTTTATCTGAATCAGCCTTAAAGTATGGAAAACTGAAAGAAATTAAAAGGTGCATGAAGCCATCATGGATTCAGACTAGATGACTTTTTCCTAATCCTTGTGGCTCTGGGATTCTGTGGTTTGTTAAAACAGAACTAAACAAACAAAATGTGACTGTTGTTCAAAGGCCTAAGGGACTGCACCCAGTCTGCTTTAATACCTGGCAATGAGCTGAGCTTCCTCCAGTAGATTGTAAAAACTTTGAGAGCAGACACTATTTCCATATGATTATTTTTTGGGGGAATGAAAGGAGTTGGTTTTGGCTTTTGGTTTTTATTTTTTGGTTTGAGGGTCATTTTTAAATCTTTGTAACCCTAACCATAGGAACTGAAAAAGGTTTTAAAATAATTAAAATAATAATAATTGATACTTCAGGCACCTGAATATGTCTTAGACAAACAAATATTTATTAAACTCCCACATAATATAGTAAGTAGTTTAGAAAGTTGGGGAGAATATAAGAAAAGTAAATAAAGATTATTTTCCAGGGAGAAAGAGTTATCTGTGTTCATATACAATAAGCAGCATACATGATAAATGAAAATTGCTTAAAATCAGTCATGTCAGCTAAAAACAAGGACCACTAAATTGTGTGTAATTATCCCTACAGACTCAGAAAACCACATAATAACACTATATGTATTGTTTATTTGTGCGTTTTGTTAAATATTTCCTAGTTACATTTTAATTATGTTCTTGCTACAACATTTGAGGTTAATGGGCCACGTTTGATACATCTGCTTAAAATCACAAAGCCACCTACAAGTGTTTGGAGGTGTATACAATTCATTAAAGAAGCACTTAGCATACTTCTATTATAGAAGGCCAGGTCCAGAGGTGTGGGGCTTCTGGGAGGAAAGGAGGACTGGAAAGAGCCAAGCAGCTAGAACTTGTTTGCTGTGAGGCCTTTTTTATAATATGGAACCTGCAATTTGCCAGACAGTTCTTGTTGATTTCTTATGTTTTTTAATTAACTGCTTGTCACTTTAACAACAACTCAGGGTGTTTCCTATTTTATCATAGCCCCCAGCTTGACTTCCCCAAAATGAGATAACCAGATTGGAAAGTCGAATCTATATCAGTATCTATTCAGTGCAAAGAATACAATTGACTATTGGAGAGATAACATTCATAACCCAGTACAATTTCTGATTTTTTCATATCTTTAGAGTGACATCTTGAACTCAGTTAAACATTTCTTGTTTCAGGTTGTTCATGAGAAGGAAATTGTAGCAGAAGATGACCAAGTATTTCTCATGAAGCAACAGGTCAGTACATTTCATTTAAAAGCAGATTTAGAATTTAATACATAAATCCATTCTCTAACAGTATTTGAAAAAATTGAAGTAAAAATCTTACTTGTAATTATATATATCTAAAGTAAATGTTTTTATTTTTCAGTCCCAGTTAGCAAAACAACCACCAACAACAGCTGGAAGGCCAGTGGTTAGTATTACAAAGTTAAGAAAATGCAGGAATGTATAGTATTTTTGTATTTTTTTCGTGTGCGTGTTTGTGTGTGAGAGAGACATGCATTGTAAAGACAGAACTGAAAACTTTGGGTTTTTTGTTTCAAACAGCTTTTAATGAAAGCATTTATAGGCAATCTTCACATAGTTCAAACATCATTTAAACTGGTTATTTAGAATATAGAAACAGTAGTGCTTAGGTTTCTGGGCTGGCTCAGAAAAATACCTATATATGATCCATAATATAATCGAAAAGAAAATGTAGTCTAGTGCATGGAGAATTAGGAAGCTCTGGATAAAATCTGGTCCCTGATATTGTGTGATCCCAGGCAGGTCACTTAACTTCTCAGTATCCCAAGCAACTCTCCAAACTTGCAGAGAAGGTGCAGACTTTTATCTGTTGAGGAAGTGTCCCTGCCAAGAGCTCCTGTTATAAAGAAAAAATCCAAGTGTACTCATGTATGATGCTAAGGATGCTAGAGCAGCCTAACATTCATGTGTGACAGCATTTAGATAGGAGCTACAGCTTGAGAGAACGTTTTCCTCCCTACTATTCAGAATTCCTGCAAGCTGAGGTTAGGGGGCTTCATGGCCTAGGGCCTGAAGGAGATGACACTGAAAGAGAATTTTATTCTTTAGCCTCATTTTGCTTTTTGTTTCCTAATTAATAACTGTGTTTTATTTACCTCTCTTTGTTGGGTCTCTTGAGAGTGGGAGCCAGTTGGTATTTGTTCTAGCACCATCACAGGGTTACCCCAATATGTACTTAAATATATTGATTGATTTTGATTCACCTTCAAGGTGAGGAGTCAGGTAGTGTTTCTTTTCTTTCTAGGGCATGTTTTCTTTCACTTTTGATAGATAAGGCATTAAAAACCAGATCCCTCTGTAGTAAGTTTTTAACCAAAGAAAGTTTGCTAAAATAAAACTTCCTTTAAAAAAATTGAAGTTTATATATTAAACTGAAAAAAAGTATGTATGAAACTTAGAAAAATCTAGCTAAAATGTAATAGAAGAAAATAGTCCAATAAAGCAAATTTTTATTTTTTTTGAGGCATCCTTTAACATACAATTAAGTATTCGTTATACACTATTGTTATCTAGTTATTAAAACATTCTTAACTATTCTTATTGCCAAAACTCAGTAATCTTGCTTGTGATTGTTTGAAGGTGCAAATGGGTCTTATAAGATCATTAATTTAGAGCTGGAAAAGGTCTTCAATCACCGAGTCCAAGGTCTCAGTGAGGAAGCTGAGGCCCAGAAGGCTAAGTGATTAGCCACAGCTCTTAGAGTCATTATCTGAAGTCTAGTTTGAAATTTGCCTCTGATGCAGTTTTCCATTTTGGTGACCTTGGGTCCAGTCCAGATCTGAAGTTCCAGGGTCCTATCTATATTAGTCTTTTCACTAATTCAGATGGAATTTTTTTTTTATCTTCAATAAGGTTGGCATATGTATTTTTTGAAGATGCCCATCACTTTTCTTCTTTATGTTGTTACTTTTAAAAATAGTTTGCATGACATGATGTCATGGAGGGATCTGTGCTTTAGATAGTCTGAAATATGCTCCCCCAGGGCAAAATGGTTGATGTGTCATTGAAGTGGATGATGTGATAAGAGCCAGTGATGAGTTCATGCAAAACATCTCTTTGATATTAAGAGCTTCAATAGGTGTAGGTAAACTTCACCAATCTTCTTGTTACTGTCTTGGCCCAGGATTCCACTCCACGAGTTCCTGGGGGTTCCCCTCGAACACCGAATAGATCCGTATCATCCAATGTGGCCAGCGTGTCGCCCATCCCTGCTGGGTCTAAAAAAATTGATCCAAATATGAAAGGTATATTTCTAAGAGAATAAGTTTGAGGGATTTGGGGCTCCTTCTTAGCAATTACATATATCACACTGCTTTATTTGATTATTTATTATACTGTTGCTACGGTAGACATATTATTTACATAGGATTAGCCTAAGATGAAAGTTCTTGTGCTCAGACTCGCATTGGGACTGAGTTTGGTTAAGAATTTGTAGCTTCTCCCTGAAGTTGTCTGACATGGGCAAGTGCCATTCTAGACCCTAGCCCCCAAAGGCAAGGACTTTACAAGATCTCAGTTGTTTTTCTTCTTGAGATGCACAGCAGTACTTGGTCCAGAGAAGACCCCTCATACTTGGTTTAAAAAAAAAAATAGTCTGAGTTTATCTAATATTGTTTCCCATTTAGGAAGGTGATGGAGATGTTGTATTAATAAAAATATTTATTTTCCTACAGCCGGAGCTACTAGTGAAGGTGTCCTTGCTAATTTCTTCAATAGTTTGCTGAGTAAAAAAACAGGCTCCCCTGGAGGCCCTGGTGTTGGTAGCAGCAGCCCTGGAGGTGGCGGTGGCGGTGGTGGGAGCAATTTACCACCATCAGCAAAAAAGTCAGGTATGGTAGACTCTGGAAAATAATTAACTTTTAATTTTTTTGTGAGTCTCCCCCTCCCCCCATCAAAAACACTTTTGCTAGGTGAGAAGCTGAAGCATAGTGAGTTTATGATTAAATGAGAAAGCTAGGATCAAAATCCAAGATTGCTGTCCTATAAAAAATTCCATACTTTTTATACCTTCACAGATAGTAAATTTTATTGGGGGATGGAGGGGAGAGGAGAATAGGGAGATGGGAGGGTGGTCTCATTTGACTTTCCCAAGTACCAAGCAGATGTTCTGATCCTCAGTCTTCAGGCTACCCAAACTTTTGAAATAGTATTTTTGAAATACTATATACTTGGAGGTTACATGAAGCAACTGAAGGAGTTCCATAAAAAATTTTTCATACTTATATTGGAAAATAAGCCCTATGTGGAAAGCTATGGAAGAAAAGATAATCAATACTAGGTTAAATAAAATGTACAGTTTGAAAGACCATAAATATCTTTTTGGCAAAATCTACTGCCCTCTTGTGGTAATTCCTAGTGAATTACACTCCACTGGGAAACTTGGATCTTGGAACATAGAAGAGAAAAAGAACCAAAAAATCATTTCCTGCCGCCCTACCTCAGTATCTCCAGAACTGGTGTGATTTGTGGTTAATTCTGGAATTCATCCTCTATCTGAGAGATCTTTAGGTCCTTTAGGTCATCCCCTGGCCAAAAGACATTAAAGAGGTCAGGTCAGACTCAGGTACCAGTGAGTCTGGTAAGCAGCAATTCAGACAAAAAGCCCTTTGTTCTTACAGCCTGTACTGCCCTAAACCCCAAGTTTTTAGCTTCAGAGTACCAAATACAGGCAAACATGTGGAAGGTCTAAATCATATTGGGCAAATTTAAATCAACTTGGTTCCTTTGTAACCTAGAAGCACACTTTCCTCCAAGCTTAAATTAGACCGTAATCAGTTCGTGGAAATAGAGAGGCATGGGAATTTAGAAAATGCTAATTTTTTCATATAATTCTGTTACTTATCACTTTCTCAATCTCAGGATGGGGTAAGGTAATAATGAGGTAAGATCTTTAAAGTAATGGAGTGAAAGTCCCTGGAGCTACCTATTGTTAGGTTCTAGAAATAACATTTTTGTTTACATGACTAAAATGTGGGCCTAGATTTTGAGTAGTTATTCAGATTGTCTTTTTGACCTGTAATAATTTTTTTAGTAGTATTTGGTATTTGTCTGTCATATTTTATACATGCATCCCAGAGGTTGTATCATAAAAATGCTAATTAGTAGCTGACTTTATTTAAAAAATGGAGATCAACAGCTTTTGATCTTGCTAATAGTTCCTGAAATTTTAAATATTTGTATTTATGTATCCTGCCTTATCATGGCAGAGGGGCTTGCGTAGTTCAGTGAAACTGTGAGCTGTGCTGTGTGGGGATACCTAAGATGGTCAGGTCATAGTGGAGAGTTGTGACAAAAGGTTATCCATTAAAGGAGAAAATGGGCAAACCACTTTAGTATCTTTACCCCCAAAAAATGCATGGACAGTATTAAATTGATAAAAGATGTAACACTGGAAAATGAGTCCTGGAGAAGAGCAGAGGGACAACTATAATAAGTAGCTCTAGAAAGAGTGAAGTGGCCAGGCCAAAGCTAAAAAGAAACTCAGCTATGGATGTGTCTGATGCTACAAAGATCAATATTTCATTGGAACCTGGAATATAAGCTTTGTGAACCAAGGTAATCTGATTGTGTGGTCAAACAGGAGATGGAAAAGTTCACATCTTGGGAGTCAGTGGACTTAAATTGATGAAAATGGGTGAATTTAATTCAGACAATCATTATACTATACCTCTGTAGGCAAGAATCCCTTACATGAGTTTCTTAATTAATGAATTGGTAAGAAATAATTTTTTAAATGGTAAAAAAAGCAGTATTAGGGCATAATTTCAAAAATGATCAAATGATATCTGTTTGATTCCAAGGGGAAACCTTTTAACAGTAAAACTGATAATACAAGTCTGTGCTCCAATCATGGATGTCAAAGAGGCCAAAGTTGATTAGTTCCATGAAGACTCACGTTATTATCTAGAAATAATATCCAAAAAAAACCCATCCCATTCATCATAGGGAATTGGAATGCTAAAGTAGAAAATCAAAAGATGATTGGAATAATAAGCAAGTTTGACCTTAAAGTACAAAATTAAGTAGGACAGAGATAGTTTTCGACAGTTTTCTAAAGATAAACTTACTAGTTATAACAAACAACAATATAGATATTGGATTAGAAAAGATCAATTTATATCCCAATCCTAAAGAAGGGCAGTGCCTACGGATCTTTAAGTTACTGCAGAGTTGTGCTCATTTAACACACCAACAAGGTTATATTTAAGATTCTGGAAGCTAGGCGTTAGCAATATGTGAACTGAAAGTTATCAGAAAAGCAGGCTGTTTTTTAAATTTTTATTTATTTATTTTTAATTGTAATGGTATTTTTTTTTCCGATTACATGAAAGACAATTTTCAACATTTTTTAAAAATTTTAATTGTTTTAGTTTAGTTAGTTTTTCCCTCCTTCCCTTTCCCATTCCCACAATGGCAAGCAACCTGATGCAGGTTAATATGCAGTCATATAAAACAATTCTTTATTAGTTTTGTTGTGAGAGAAGAAACAAAAGGAAAAAAAAGCTTACATTTTAAAAAGGGAAAATAGCATGATTCCATCTGCCTTCAGATTCTTGTCAGTTCTTTTTCTGGATATGAATAGCATTTTCCATCATGAGTTTTTTGGAATTTAGCACAAATGCTACAGTATTTGTAATTGTATGCAGCTTTCTCCTGTTTCAGCTCATTTTACTCCACATCAGTTCTTGTAAGTCTTTGAAGGTTTTTCTGAAATCCGCCAGCTGATCATTTCTTATAGCACAGTCGTATTCCATTAAATTTATATACCACAACTTTTTCAACCATTCCCCAATTGATGAGCATCCTCTCAATTTCCAATTCTTTGAGCCAGCACAAAAAGAGCTGCTGTAAATATTTTTGTACATGTGGGTCCTTTTCCCTTTTTTAATGATCTTGTTAATATAGACCTAGTACTGGTATTGCTGGATCAAAGGATATGCACAGTTTGATAGTTCCAAATTGTTCTCCAGAATGGTTGGATCAGTTTGTAACTCTATCAACAAAGCATTAGTGTCCCAATTTTCTTACCTTCTTCAACATTTATCATTTTCCTTTTCTGTCATTTTAACCAATCAGGAAGGTATGAGGTGGTACCTCAGAATTGTTTTAATTTGCATTTCTTTCATGAGTAGTGATTTAGAGCATTTTTTCATATGAATATAGATTCCTTCATCTAAAAACTGTGTGTCACATTCTTTGATCATTTGTCAATTGGTAACAAACTGGTTTTCAAAGAGGCAGAGGGAATAGAAACCAAATTGTCAAAATTCATTGGATTATAGAAAAAGCAAGGGAGTTCTGGAAAAACATCTACTTCTGCTTCATTGACTTCACTAAAGACTTTGATTAGATGCGTCACAACAAAATATGGGAAATTCTCAAAGAAATGGAAGTAACAGATCATCCTACTAGTCTCCTGAGGAACCTATCTATGAGCCAAGAAGCAATAGTTCTATCCAAATAATTGATGGTTTAAGTTTGGAAAAGGAGTGTGACAGTGTTGTATATTGCCACCTTATTTATTAACTTTCATGTAGCCTCATGTGCTGGACAAATCAAAAGCCAGAATTAGGGTTGCTAGCAGTTTCAGATATGCAGATGATTCCACTCTGATGGCAAAAAAGTAAAGAATTAAGAAGTCTCTCGATGAGGGTGAAGAGGAGAGTATAAAAGCTGATTTGAAGTTTAACATCAAAAAAACAAAACAATTGATTCCACCACTTTGGGGCAAGAAGAAGAAATGGAAGCAGTGTCGAATTTTTGTATTCTCATGCACTGTAGATGGTGATCAAAAGTCATGAAATTAAAAGATAATTGTTCTTTGAAAGGAAAGCTTCAGTAATTCTATACATCATCCTAAAAGGCAGAGACCTTGCTACCAAAGGTCTGTATGATCAAAGATAAGGTTTTTTTAAATAGCAATGTAGAGCTACAAGAATTGAACTTATAAGGGATGTTGAGTAGTACCACAGAATTGACACTTTCTAATTGTGGTGTTAAAGAAGACTTTTGAGAGTTCCTTGGACTGAAGGAGATCAAATCAATTAATACTTAAATTAATTCAGACTGTTCACTGAAAAGCCAAGTATTGAATCTGAATCTTAAAAACTATGACTAAACAATAATATTTTTCCTACTACAATATAGGCTTTTTGAGGGTAGTATCTTTCTATCCCAGATACCTAATACATTGTGGGCCTTTATAACTCATGGTTGAATAATTGAATAGAGACCAGGCCATAGTGATCAGTGAACATCTTTAAGTAGTGCCATGCTGCCATCTTATTACTAGTACTAAAGACATTATTTCTTGATATTTCATTGAGGAAATTTCATTAAGGGCTATCTCTTTAACAGAAGCAGCAGCATCCTCATGGTGTTTAACCTTAGGTTGTAAATTAAGATAGTCACAATCTTTGGACATATGGAAAGGGAACTGGAAACATGTTTTTGTAAAACATTTCAGTTTTTCATCTTCAAAATTTCTTACATTGAGTATACTCGATCAAAATTGATTGTACTCAATGAGAAGTTAGGGGATAATGTGAGCTCAGGAACACCAAATGTTAAATATGGCCTTTGTCATTTACCTGCTGTGTGACTCTCAGGTAACTCTATGGTTGCTCTATTCATTTGCTGAATGAAATGTAAAACATTGATGAAATATCAAATCATCGATGAATTGATTGGGGGGGGGGGTGAAAGGGAGAAGTTAGATTCATTATCTCCAATTTCAGGAGAGCTATATGCTAGTTTCTAAAGGTTTTTCTTTGCTACTCTACAGAGCCGATTTAGATGACCCTTAGATAACAATGGATTCAAATTTTGTATGATTAATCTCCTCTGTAGAGGATCTATTCATAAATTATTTGGTATTGCTTAAAAATTAGTAATATAACTTTGGGATACTGCTATATTGAATTTGTTCTAGTTGCTACTGACAAATCATGTAAAATAATGAATACTAAAAATTTGAGTATTATAAGGATTGCTTCCATGCGGTCACTTTAAAGTTTGACATCCATTTGGTAGGTAAATAAGATCTTTTTTATTGTCTACTTTGCGTAACTTATTGGACAAGACATAATTTTAAGTTTAATTGATTAGATTTTTGTTAGAAGTATTAATGTAAATGAAGTACTTTTTCTTGTAAACTTACCTTTGTATTTATTCATTTTTCTGTAGGCCAGAAACCTGTCTTGACAGATGTTCAAGCAGAATTGGACAGAATTTCACGAAAACCTGATATGGTTTCTCCTACAACACCGTCTCCTACAGAAGGTGAAGCATCTTGAAGATACCAAATAAAGCCATTTATTCAGTTTTCTGAGATAATGTAAACTTGCCTCTGCCTTTTCCTTCAAAAGTGGAATTAGGGAGCCGAAACATTTTTTTTCAGAAGGATAAAATTTTGATGTCTTTTTTGTTGCCCAATCTTACCAAAAGGGAACTGTACAAATGGAAAATTAAATTACACTATGTTGGACTTCTATTTGCATTGCCACTTTGCATAAGGAAGTAATTTTGAGATTTTGAACACTCAGAACAATTTCTAAAATTGCAATCTTTCCATTGACCTTATTCTAAACACCATTTTTTTTTTTAATGGGAGGGTTTGGGGATGGGTGGTAAGCAATATGCAACACGGACACTGGACTGATTTGGAAATCCCTGTCTGTTTTAGCTTTAGGGCTGTTAAGATGGTAAATGAATTAACCTGTTAGTTTTCTTGGAAGATGGTGATCATTTGTTCTCTCTTGTGTGTACCAACATGAATGAATTCAAATTCTTTTTACTGCCATGTGTAGAGTGTGCTCCCCAAGCTACTGGATCACATCTGAGCCACTAGGTCTATTAAAAGTTGTGGGGCAGTGTCATCTTCCAAGTAGATGGCATAGAGAAATGTTGACCAAGTTTGATTTAATTAACTAGCAGAATACGACGGCCTACTGCCTACATAAAGAAAAATGCAGAGGTTTTCAAAATGAAAAGAAAAACAATCTACATATTTGTTTCTTTATGGCCCAGCCTTAATACTCCCCTTTATGTTTTCCATACTACCGTGATGGTTTTAATGATCAGTCTTTTAAACTGTAATCAGTTAATAAAGTATTTATTCTCTGCATTCAGATTTAAATAATTCATTGCTTTCTTTTATGTTTAAATTTCTATTTACTAGTTAACAGAAAATAAGATCTGCTAGTATTTTTATGTTTGACTCAGTGAGGTTATTAAGCATACTGATAATTCCCATCTCTTCATCCAAATGTTCCTAAGACAAAAGTGGTGAAATTTATCAACCTCTTTGATTTTGTATATCAAGGAAATATCAGGTACAGTGGATGGTTTGCTTGCCTTTGGTAACCTTGCTTCCCTAAGGACGGAAAATTTTCACATCCCAGAACTTTGTATAGCGTTCAGCCTCACAGATTATTTTATGAGAGGCTGCTTCTTAGCCCTCAGTCAATATGCTCCTGGTAAACTATTCCCTTCCAACACTTATCATTTCCCAAGATTTTCAGTAGCTGCACTATTAGAACCTAACCTATAATACCATTAGTAAGAGAATATTTTCATTGATAGTTTGATGATCACAGTCATGTTAGACCAACTTAAGCCAATGAGGTAAATTTTTTAATTGTGTGCTTTTCTTTAAGTGACACTTCAATTTTTTAAACTTTAAAAATATGCTCTATATTCCAAAGATATTCTTGAGAAATCCCTGAAGAATTAAAGAAAAATCATCTTTCAGGAGGTCTTTCAAAATCAATTTAGTCATAGGAAAAGCATGTTGGCTTCCTGTTCCTCCATAATTGAACATACATACTGACGGTGTGTGAGCAGAGAAGAAGCTTTATAGATTCCTCCATAAGAGAATATTTGGGAAGAAAAGGATGTTCTTTTACCCTGAAAAGTAGCCTATTTGAGAAAACTTTTATTTTCTTAAGATATGCATGAGCTAAGTAAAACATACCATTGACAAAAGAATAAATATTCATCTCAAGTTGTGCAAATATATTGTCATGACACCAATTTTTCTAAATTAGTACTTTATACTAATACAGAACACCATGGAATAACTGGGAAGACCAATAAAATTGATGCTCCTATCTGTATCTCTTAATACCTCGAATATCTATTAAGTTGCATGCACAGATTAATGGGTTGTTTCTTATAGGGCATGAAGATGTATCAGAAAGCCCCAGAGGTGAATTCATTTATGTATGTGTTATCTGTTGTCATGCTGTTTACTCAGAGCAGAGGGGTCAGATGCTGTCCTGAACTAGATTAAAATGTAATTGGAACGTATTTAATGAAACAAAAATAGAGTAGAACATAGATAATGTTAACATGTGATTTTCTAAATATGTAGCCTGCAAAAAGCCTTATATTAGAAGTTTAATGGCCCTATTTTTAATTGAATTTATTACTATGTGTTCTCGAAGGTTCAGGTATAACTAATCCCAGCTCCTTAACTTTAGCATGTCTGGTGCTATAACTATTTTTGTATTGATTAAATGTTTTCAAGGAAGGCAATTTGTTTTTCAACGTCTCATCTGTCTGTTCAGATATCAAGTTTTGAGGCCCTTTGTGAGACTGGACAAATGACGCATATGTTAAATGTCCATTACGTGTTTGTTTTTTCTTGTTTTAACTTTTACAAAGAATTTCTTTCCTTTTCAAACTGTTGAAATCACAAAATGCCCTGAATCCCTCCATCCAGCTGTCATCTCCTTTAAGATGTTTATGCCATATTAAATTATTTTGCCTTTTTCAATGAATTTTTAATGACTATTTTTAGATAGTTAGTCCTCTACCAAAGAATTATTCATTCTTTAATTGAAAACTTCTCTAATCACCTTAATATAAAGAAATATGTAAAATAGATACAATCAGTACATTTAGTGGAATGTGTTAAAATACAGATGAGAACCTTGCCTTAAGACTATTTAAACCCTTTGCTTAGTGACCCTTTTGGCACCAAAAATGTCCCAATATCATAAGTATTTTATTGGAAGACAAATTAAATTATAGTGAGTCCCTCATCCACATTTGCAAATGTTTGATTTGCCAAATTTTAAACCAAATAGCAAAATCAATGGTTTGTACCCTCCTCCCACCCCCAAGGCCACTCTCTATCTGGGAGTGCAAATAATATGACAAAATAGGAGTAGGAAAGACAGATCCATTTTGCTAATATGCATGCTCTTGAAAATAGAGGTACCTCCAACAATGATATGGGTCACAGCCAATTCTATCCAACTGTTTTTTACAATTTAAAAGAAGATATTTTGAAAGTTAGAATGGAAGTATGATACTAATCATTGCAAATGAGTGTTAACAATGATGACTTGTAATTTTTCAAAAAAATTATTTACCTAAAATACACTCACTACTATCAATTCTTGCAGATGTCTAAATAATCGAGTACCAATAGGTTTTTTGTAATATAAAGTGGTAATATTTTTGTTGAAATTTCTGAAAAAAAAAAAGAGGCCATTAAATTCATTTTAGTTAGTAACTTACCTTTGTATTTTAAAAAATCCTAAACAATGATCTGATCCAAAATTAATATTAACAAATTAAAAATATTTTGAAATGTCATTCCAGCCCTGGAAAAATAAATATTGGAGGAAATTTTAAAAGCTTATGTTTTTTCCCCCACCCTCCACCTCTCTTTGGGGGATAATAATCTTGCTCTCCAACTCCCTTATTCTGAAGTTAATGTAATAAGTAGTTGATACTACTGAACAAGGAGAACTGGCAAGTGGAAAGACATTATCACTTGTGTAAAAAGTGAGCTAAAGTTGATGTTGAAAAGGCATTTAGTCAATTATTTCAAAAATGAACATATTAAATAATAAACTGCTATACTTCCTTGATACTTCAATTAATGAAAATTTGATCTCACTAATAGATACTTCCTCTAAGGATGAATATCATAACCCATTTGTGTCTTCTCCTTATGGGATGAGTAGCTTAACTATTCTCTTAAATCTTCCTTAAGTGTTTCATTCAAATCTTTGGAGACTTTCTTCTGGAGCCCTTGACATTATATGGATTGTAGTAAAACACAGGATTTGTTACTTATTTTCCCTTCATTGATGCCTGTGTTTATAAACACATTGTCCATGTCTGACAATTTATGCCTCATTACATGTCTATTTTCTGCTATCTGTCTGGTAAGAGGATAAAAGTGTTTTTTCATGGTCTTCTGAAGTCATTTGGTCATGGCTTTAAGCAGTTTTTAGTTCAGTATTTTCCTTTACATTTTTTAAAAATATAAGTTCATATGAATTCTTCATAATCATTTTAAACTTTAATTTAGCAGGTTTTTTTCCCTTTCTTTTCTCCCAGTGGAAGAGGGTTGAATGTCTGTAACATGAATAGCTTAGTAAAAGCAGTTCCCCCATTGACCACATCAGAAAAATATGTCTGCATCAAGTCTGTCCCCTTTGTCAAGAGATGGTTAGCATTGGTTAATATTAGCCAATTAAGACTATTTAAAAATATTCTTTATCATAGCTCTGAAGTCTTTTAAAGTCGTTTGTCTTTATAAGTTTGTTATTCTATAAATTGTTCTTCTAACTCAGTTTTACTTCTCTCTGCATCAATTCTTATATATTTTCTCAGGTTTCTCAGAAATCGTCCATTTTATCATTTTTTTCTAACTACATTATTTTTGTTCACTGCAGAATTCTTCATTGATGATATGCTACAATGTCCTCAAGCTCACCTTATGCTGGTACTCTTTGGGTGATCCACAAATTTAATTTTTCAACCATACAAAATCATCTCATGAATATTGATATTAAAAAAAAAAAAGATTTTGTCCTAAAGCCAATCCAGCCCACCTCGCTCCAGTTCAATCTGAGGCCTAACTTCTTTTATTCCAGTTTTTTGGAGGCTCTCTCCCTCTCCATCCAGTTAAATATTATAATCTGAACAGTAGAAATTCTTCACTTTATTTTATATTCAGAGAATTATCAAGTGAAATTAATTATTGTATGCTTTAAAGAATCTTAGGCAATTTTACACATGTAAGATAAGTGTGCATATTTAAGGTAACTTGGTATAATGAATTAAGAACTGGCCTTGGAATTTAGGAGTCAGGATCAGAAGGACATTGATTTAAATCCTGCTCTGACACTTGATGATTTTTTGAGTCTGGGCAAGTCCCCTTAATCTCTTTACTCCCGATAATTCCCTAAAAGTTGAAGAAAAGGTGCTGATGCACTGGGAAAGGAAGTTTCCTTATCTGGAAATTCCTTGTACCAATGAAATCTGATTCAGTCCCTATTACTATGAGAAACAATTTCCTGCATGTGAAATCAGCATTGTCCTTTTGGAAATCAAATGGTTGTTTGTTTTTTAAGTATAAACAAAGACAGTGGGAATGTGTATGACTATAAAGATGTGACCTATTATAGAATAACTGTGACAACTTTGTTTTCTTCTCTAACTACCAAGGATGCCCTTAACATGCATGTAGATTCTTTTTACAAAGATGTAGAAATGGAAATGTAGGAACATAAGGGTAATTGTAATGGTTATGTCTGTTTCCCATTAAAAAAACAATCAATTTTCCCCAAAAAACATTTAGTTTATAATCATTATCCTAATAATTGATCTGTCAGTACTCTCCTAAGTGTACCTCCTCTGGAAGAACCTTCCTTTCTCTCTAGTGTGGTATTTCCTGCCTGCTTTTCTTAGTGATGTTTCTGCTTCTAATGCATATGCTACTAGACTTGACCAGTGTATTTGTTAATTTTGCTTTTAACTATTTTTTTGTTTAAGAGTGTTCTGTTATGTATTGCTGAGATTTTTGTTTTTTAAGCATCTTTTTTTTTTTTAAAGGGATCATGTTGTTGAGTCCAGATGTGGCTCCACTGTCTTAAGAAACAAGGGCATTATAGATATCTCAACATCTCTTTTGCATTTTTCTTTGTCTTTCTAGTTTAATCCTTAAATGAATGCTATTTGAAAGTGTGGCTAAGTTTGGCCCAGCAGTTGGAAAGGTGGAATCAAAGCATAACCCACCTACCTACACACACACACAGTCACACTGGTTTGTAGTTTGATTTGTTCAACTGTTAACTGGTTTGTATGAACCAGTGCAGTATAACTTACTGTCTGTCCAAACCACTAAATTTAATTTGGTTGTCAAAAATCACTATGCTTGTTTTATTTTTTTGTCTTCTACTTAATTTTTTATCTTGAAGAAAGAAAAACTCATTTGTTATTGTTATTGAGTCATTTTAGTGGAGTCCCATTCTTCTTGACCCTATTTGGGATTTTCTTGGCAAAGATACCGGAGGGGTTTGCCATTTTCTTCTCCAACTCATTTTACAAATGAGAAAACTAGGACAAACAGGGTGATGTGATATGTCTGGGGTCACACAGAAGTATCTGAGTCTGGATTTGAACTCGGGAAGATGAGTCTTCCGGATTTCAGGCTCTGCACTCCATCCATTAAGCCACTTAGCTGCCATAATAAGATAGATTGTATATATATTTTTTAATTTTTTAAAAGACGCTGTAGCAGAAAGCCCACCTTGGGGACAACAAAAATCTATTTTGAGACCAGTGTCTTAATAGAGATAGAACATGTATGAAAAAAAGAGAGGGAGGCAGAAAGAGAATATTTATTACATTATGTGTGTCAGGCACTGTGCTAAGCAGTGATGCCTTCTGTAGATAGGACAGCCCTTGCCTTCAAGAAACTTACATTCTAAGTGAGGAAAACAACCCGGCAATGGCGTGGTGTGAAGTTGATTAGAAAATGGTAAAATGAAAGTCTTATTAAAGCTAGGAGACTCAGAGAGGAAGCTAAGGTTCCAAAAACTAAGAAGATGAGGCTGATGACCAGAAAAGATGTTAATGGCGAGGAGACGGCTAACATCTTTGTATTTGCATTCCCAGCACCTACCACAGTAGGCACTTCATAAATATTTGATTGATTTTTGTGTTCTTGAAAGCAATCAAGAACATGTTCTTATCTAAATTCAGTCCTGCATCTTAGCTCCCTTTATCCATCTTTCCTACCCTGCAAGACTCATCATTCTTACATCATTTTTCTATTGTCTACTGATTAGATTTCTTTTGGCATTCAAAGCTCCCTTTCATTTACCACCAAATTTACCAATCTTTATTAGTACTCTTCTAGCTCCAGTCAAACCATAGTTCTTTATATCTCACGTTTTTGCTTTCATGCCTTTTTTCTCAGTATTAGATGTATCCTAAACATAGTGTTCTGCACTTTTTCATGTTTCTAAATTAGTGAGTAAATGAGGATCTAAAGTTATGGATTACTGGGACTAAGTACTTAAAGAATCGTTTGAGCATTATTCCTAACATAAGCTATTATCATTGCTTAGATCTGTTTGGTTTGAAAAGTGTTTTTGTTTTTGTTTTTGTTTTTGTTTTTTCCAGTTGGAGGTCAATGAATAGCTGTGTCCTCAGCAACTGCTGATCTGGATGGTCAAATCCTTTACTCCCTTCAGGTCCCTAGAGATTTAATCAGCCGCACTCTGCTACAACAATTAGTTCATCTTTAGCCTAGGAGCTGTGCAATAGCCCCTCAAGTCTGTGTCCCTGCACATCCCAAGGCCTTCCCTGCAGTTTTATGGATTTAAAAATTAAATTAAAAAATTATTTTAAAAATTAAAATAAATTTTAAAATTTATGGATTTAAAAAGTTAGCAGCAAAATCACCATCATTCAGAGCCCCGCAAGTAAGGAACATTCCTAACATTTAGACAGGCATTTTGCTTTTTGCTTTAAGTAGATGTCATGTCTAGCTATCCCCCAGCCTAACATTGAGGCAAAATTCATGTTACCAAGGAAAGGAGCATTCAAAGTATGTTGCAATGTCTGCTGACAAGGATCAGGAAGGAATGCTGGCAAAAAAACCAGATCTTTTCTTGAAACTTTCCTCAGTCCAAGAAGGAATGAGTAAAACTGGTGCTTTCAGCCTGAATCTCCTGCTCAGAGATGTAATGTGGGCCAGGGTCCTCCCTGAACAGTCTCTTCTTCACTCCATTCCAATTTTTTATGCCTCCTATTTCCTTTCACCCCAGCTAGCTAATTAAGTCCTATACAGAGTCATAGGGGATAACCCCCTTGCTGCTCTAGCTACCCAACTACCACTTCCTTTCCTTCTGTCTTTTCCCACTCCCACTCCACCACACCCCTCATAGAATTCTAGGATATGATTCAATTCCTTCTGAGTTCAAAGATCATTTATAGACTGAGGATTATTGGTAAATATTTAACCTCTGGCTAAGAGGAAATGTAGTTAGGATCTATAGTTAAGTTTAACCTGCATCAACATTTTCTCCATTAGTTTCTTTAATATATACATATATATATATATACATACTAATAGCTTTTTATTTTTTCAAATACATGCAAAGATAATTTTCAACATTCACCCTTGCCAAACGTTGTTCCACATTTTTTCTCCCTCCTTCCCTCTCCCTTCTCCCCTAGACAGCAAGTAATCCAATATAGATTAAACATGTGCAGTTCTTCTAAACCTATTTCCACATTTGTCATGCTGCACAAGAAAAATCAGATCAAAAGGAAGGAAAATGAGAAAGAAAAAAGCAAACAACAACAACAAAAAATGAAAATACTAAGTTGTGATCCACATTCACTCCCCACAATCCTCTCTGTGGGTGCAGATGGCTCTCTTTTCCATCACAACCATTGGAACTGGCTTGAATGACCTCATTGTTCAAAAAAAGCAAGTCCATTACAGTTGATCACATAATCTTGTTGCTGTGTACAATGTTCTCTTGATTCTCAGTTCACTCGGCACATGACAATGATATGCCATTACATTCATATGTCAGGACTCTACATCAGAGTTCATCGGTGGCTTTTGAGAGATTTTGCCTGATTTTCCCAGTTGCTAGTAGATGAGCCCCTCTCCATCCCATGATTATTTATTTTGCATGTGCTCTATATTACCTAGTCTCTCTCCCCTGTAAAATATAAACTCCTCAAAATCAAGTACTGTCACTTTTGTCTTTGAATTCCCCTTAAAAAAAGAGTTAGCAGGGGAGGGAAATTAATGGTGAGCTAACTCCAAAAGGGGTTAGAGAGTTAGCAAGGGAATTACAGCAGAGTAGGTTTTTTAGAGGTGAAATATAACCAGGGGGTTGACCTCATATCTTGGCTTTCTGGTTGGATACAGTAACTGTAGTTATGATTGTGTCAATGCAAAGAATTCAGCTAAGAATTCTACCACTGATTCCCACCTGGGTGGGACTGTAATAAAAGTTCATACTGTTCCATATATGGTCCTAGCTACAGAATATATGCATCGCTCCCCTGTCTCTAAAATCACCTCCGGTATTTTCTCCTGGAGCCAGACTCCCTCCCCCTTCCACTTGGGGAATCTATCCGCCGGGAATGCTCGTTACAAAGTTACAATCCGTGCATTGGGTATGTTACACTCAGCCAGTCTCCCTGTTACACTGTCAGATTTCGGTTCTTCACTTATATTCATGTAGTCTGTCCAGAGAACTCTGAACTTGGCCCGTTTAAGAACTCTGAGAGGTGGAAAGCACATGATGAGGCGGAGAAGGATCAGTTGCATGGGTAGAAAGAGAAACCAGGAGGGAGCAATCATAGAAGCCAACAGATGCTGAGGAGGATGAAGACTGAGAAAAACACATGATATTGACAACAGATAAGAGGAGACCGATATCCTTGGAGACAGGGTGGGAACAAGAAATAGTAGTAGCCAGATGGGACTCTGCTTTCTAGATGTGTTCATGGAAGAGGAAAGGCCACAATGGCTTGAGAGAATGGCAGAGTTGAATGAAAATGAAGGGAGCTGGAGTGGACACAACGCTGTTAGGAGGCAGCGAAGAAGGAAGGAGTGGAGGTGAGAGAGTGAATCATGGGGAGGTGAGCTTCTGAAGAGATGAAGTCCAGCAGAGGGTTTGTCTTCGTGAAGGAGAAATGTCTCTTTCCTCAGAGACTGGAGTGAACGAATGAATGAGAGTTCGAAGAGCTTCTTTAGATCTTTGCAAACTCCCAAGGACCAAGATCTGCGTTTTGTCAGTTCTTGTACCCCCGGGGTCTACGTGCGGTTCTTCCCGGATTGGAGCCACTTAATACGTGACTATTGGATGGAACTGGATCGAATTGAGAGAAGGGAGAAAGGGGAGGGATCCGTCCCGTCTCAGATTGTCCGTCCATCCGTAAAATGGGACCTTTGAGCTACTTTTTCTCCAAGGTTCCTTCTAGCCTTCGACAAGGATGGGTTAGGGGAGAGCAGCAGATGGGCAGAAGTGGCTGCCCTTGCAGGATTTACATCAGACTGCTTCCCATAACGCACTCTGGGATGTCTCTCACTCGACAGTCCAGGGCATCCCAGGCCCCTCAAAGGTTGGGAGCGGGGAGGAAGAAGTTAAGGGGCGGGACCTTCGGGCAAAGGGTAGAGGGCCTATGACCCATAGGTGCGGAGAGACTTTGGGGGCGGGGCCTCTGGGATACGGCGTGAGATCGGTTATGGAAGGGGAGGAGTTTCCAGGCAGTGATTGCCGGTGACCTGACAAGAGGAGCTATGGGAGGAGCTTGGTGGGAGGGAAGCGGTCCGGGGGGAGGAGGGGGGGCGGAGCTTCCGGACTGGGCAGAGCAGCGGTTGAGACAAGGGGGAAGAGGGGACGCCTTTGAATTAGATGGGACGAAGGGAGCGGGACCCCCGGACTGGAAAGTGGGAGTTAAGAACTACAGAGAGGGGGCGTGGCTTTCCCGAGGACGGCGAGGGATGGGAATAATGGGCGGAGCCTGGGGCGGTTCTTCAGAATGACGTCATGAGCAAACGGGGTTCCGAACTTGAGAAGAGAGGGAGAGGAAACTCAAGGGGCGGAGCTTCCAGATTTTGGGGTGGGGGGGGAGCACGCTCTTGGACAGAGGGCGGAGTGGGGCTGAGAGGGGGTGGGGTTTCCTGGACTGGGAGTAGGACCCGTTCCTCGGCTCCGGACGTGACGTGAGGCGCGAGCCGGGTCGGAGTGTGGAGCCACAGGTCTCCGGACTCTTCCAGTTCTCCTCTGCCGAGAGGTTCCCGCTTCCGTTCCGGCTCCGGCTCGGGGCCCCTCGCCCGCCTCCTCCTCGCCGCTCCGTCCCGTCCCCTCCGCCGGCCATGGAAAACGGGGAGGTGTACAGCTCCACCACGGAGAACGTCCCTTCCACTAGCGGCCCCGGGCGCGGCTCCCGCCGCTTCCCCTTCACCCGGCTCGACCCGATCCGGGCCTCCCTCAAACTGGCCGAGCTGGTGAGGCAGTCTCCCCGGGAAGCCCCCACTTCCCCCGCCGGGCCGCGCCCCAAGGGGAAGTTTCGGGGGGAGAGGTGGGTTAGGCCGGGAGCGAGCCCCGCATTTAAGAAGGAGGCAGCCCCGGAGGACCGTAGTGACCCCGAGGGGTCCGAAGCCACCGGCTCCGAGTCGGAGCCGGCCCGGCCCGGGGAGGGGGGGTCGGCCGCCTTCCCACGGGCAGTTCCCCAGGCCTGGTTTCGGGGACCCGGGCTAGTCTCGCCCTTCTCCCCGGCCCCCGGCGGGGCTTGGATGCTGAGCATTCATTCCCGTGGGAGGGCACCCGCGCTCGACTGGACAGTCCGGTTGGACTGTCCCTCAACAGCCCGGTTGGGCACGTTCAGGACTGGGGGGGGGGGGGAACAGCCTCCGCCGTTACGAGCCCCAAGCCCCTCTACCAGCCGAGGTGCTTTGTGGGGGTCTCCGTTGCAAATGTTAGCGGGCCGCGTCCCAGATTCCAGCTTCTAAACTCCGGAAAACTTCGTAGTGATAATTGACGTTTTAGAGAAAGCTCTCTAGCTTACCTTTCACCTCCTCTGTCAGTCTCGGAGTTTCTCAAACCACCTGTGAAGCCGCCTCTCATTGATCGATTCCCCGTTTAGTGGGAAAATAACGCTCAGAGTCAGGTATCTGCCCATGGGAGCACAGCTACTTTGTCCCTCAGTTGGAATTGGGAAGATCTGAGTGCAAATTCCACTTCAGAGCCTTGAGAACTAACGCAGGGACTGGAAATATCAAGACACAAAGTGGAGTATTCTCGAGATTCTCAATTCTCGGTTTCATCCTAAGAAACGGCCTGTGTCCAGATGTGTTCTTCTGGGGAAGGGTTAGGGATGAAGGGGGATAGATCAGGAAAGGCCTTTTGGGAGCCCGGGCCTGTGAATGGGCACTGAAAGAACAGGGAGAAGGGCGGTTTGTTTAGAGGGAACGGATAAGAAGAAATTACTCTGAATTAATTCTGGGTAGGTGGACAGGAACCCGATGATGGTTAATAGCTTAAAATGCCCCATAGTTGGAATTTTATCCTAAACCAACGGGAAGCCATTAGAAGCGCTGGAGCTGGAGCAAGAATAGAGGAAGAGACCAATTAATTATCTTATTTGCAATTGAGGTGGGGCTCGGTGGGTGAGGTGGGTTGGAAAATCCTCTAGATTTATAACTACTTTTACTTTCTTGCCTTATGGCCCTTTAACAATTACCTTTCCCCCTTTCTGATCTCTTCAGAAATGCAAATGGAGTTAATTTTTATGGCACTTCCTTCATCTTCCTTACAAATTGAACACAATCGGGAGTTTTTAATAGTCATTTTTTGGCTCTACGTGGCTTCATTCTTTAAGAAAAAATTGGTTCAGAAGAGGACTAGGCTGGAATTTTCCAAGTGCTCTTTTAAGGAAGAAACATGGTTGCTCTGGATGCTGGCATGATCTCATTTGTTTCACTTTCATTTTTCCCACAATTTTTGTGCTCGGTTTAGCTTTGACCTTGGTGTTTTTATAACATTGTATCGTTAGCTTAGTCCTATGTATATTGTCAGAGATCAACAAAAGTCTCAGTTGTGTAATATTGAAAAATCTACAAGTGCAGAGCTCAGGAGAAAGGGCTTCTCAGCTTGGATTAGGGCAGGGATAGTTCAAGTTCATTTGGAATTTAAATCAGCGCAAGGACTCTGACTTTTCATCTTGAGGCTCTATCTGTTATTTTGAAAAACTGATATCCTGGATATCTGTTGACTTAATTTACAAATATTCTTTCTCTACCCATTGAGCCCTCTCTTAAAACAAAGAGTTTTAGAAGAAGGAAGAAAAAAGCCTAGCAAAAATTTACCCACAGGTTGCCTCTGTCTGATCCTATCAGAATAACCTTTATAATACAGTCTACAACCACCCCAAAGTTCTGTACCTACCTCTGCAAAGAGAAAGCCCCTGCACATTTAAGGGCCCTTCTCCTTCACCTGCTAGGTTTGAGCTCACTAGCTTTAAATCTATGGTCCTCCTCTGTACACTAGGGCAGAGATATGGTGTTAATGTCAAAGTCAGAAAGCTCCGAGTTCAAATCCACCCTTAGACACTTAACACTGATGACCCTGGGCCAGGCCCTTAATTTTTGTCTGGCCCATCTGTAAAATGGGGATAATAATAACCCCTCCAGCACTGGATGGGGTGAATTAAATGAGATATTTGTAAAGTGATCTGCAAATTTTAAAGAGCTATGTAAATTTAGCTGTTTTTATTACTGTCAGTTTAATTACAGATAGCTGAAGGTTTGAAAGCTACTCGGTAAGAGAGAAGAGTTTGGAGTATGTGGGGATTGTAAAGCTGGCTAGAAAGTGGCAGGTGTGACCAGATTTGTGGCCTTGTTCTCTGACTCTTGGTCTCTAGCCCTTTCCACTAAATGGTGTATCATATGCAGCCGGGAGGGATGCATTGGATAGAATGCTGTGCCTGGACTTAGGAAGACCCGAGTTCAAATCATTCTCAGATACTTACTGGCTGTGTGCCTCAGTTTCCTCATTTGTAAAATGGACTGGGAAAAGGAAATGGCAAACCACTCCACTGTCTGTGCCAAGAAAACCCCAAATAGAGTCACAAAGAATCAGACACAGCTGAAAAACAACTAAATGAAAAGGATCCAGCTTCTCCTTCCTCATGAGGTTGAGTATCCAAATGTAGGCAAGGACAAGGGCTGGCTTTCTCCGGGTAGATCAAATAATCAACTGATCTGTCCCGGAAATGTTGTACTTAAGGATAAGGAATTTTTTTCAAAAAGAGTTTTGTGTTTGTTTTTCTTTTCTTTTGTTTGAGAGGGGAGGGTCCTTGTAATCAGGTTTGCATTTTGGTTTGTATATAAGCTAACAAATGAGTGAGCTCAAGATAGTTCTAATACACTTGTCAACAGACCCTACATTGTGATTCTGGTACCTACCAGTTGAGTGTTCTAGTGTTTGCACAGTGCCGTCATTGTGGTCGCCGTCCTAAAGCGCTTGCTTTAGGGTTTCCCAGTGATATCACTTTATTAACTCAGAAGCAACGCTGCTGTTCTTTAAGGCTAAGAAACAAGTAAATTTATTCTTTTTTAACCACAGCTTAATATTAAGTAGCTGCTGTCTTACTGCCACCATTTCAACTGGAGAAGGCTCACACTGATGTGAAGTGCTGTGTCAGTGGGACTGCCCCACATTAGTCACTGGGGCCAATGATTTTTGAGGAGCTGGTTAGCATGATCCTTGGCTTTTGGGTAGGGAGACCATATTATGTGGTACTGCTCTTCTTGCTGACAAATACCCATTTTGTCTTTTATGTCATAGAATCATAGAAATATAAGAGCTAGAAGAGGCTCATCAGCCTTCCTTTCCCTCCTGCATTTGCCTTGTCCTTTGTTCACGAAGCTCTTCCATCCTTTGCTCAGTCCCTATAACTACCTCTGGTCCTCTTCTCTCCTCATTTAGATTTGTAATCAGTCACCTCCTTGCTATTGCTCTGATTGATCCACCCTTCAGACTGCTGCTCTGGGCAGTTTTCCAAAGCTTGGGCTGTGATTGTCCTTCCTTTACTCAGTCTTTAGGCCTTCCAGTTACTGATTGAATAGGATCCACGCTCTAGATCCCGGAATTCAGTGCCCACTAGAATCTGGTTGCCAGCTGCTTCCCTTAGGTTTTCTAGGCTCCAACAAACTGGACTGTTGACTTCTTGCACCACCTTTTTGGCATCAGGACTTCATTTATTTCTGTGCAGATGACACCCTCATCTCAGACTGGATAGTCTGGGATGTATCACACGCAAGAGGGCAAAAGCACGACCTTCCTGTGTCTGTCAAGGCCCCTCATTGGCAGGGCTGTGGTCAGGCTTCTCCCCCCGCTGCTCATTGAGGTCCAGGGGCCTCTGCTAACCCCAGGAGCAAATGGGGAGTCCTTTTAGAACTCTTCTGAACCTGGCTTCTTCTTGCCTTTCCACAAATCCTAGAAGCCAGCTTTTTGGGCCTATTTTTTATTCCTCAAAACCTACCCCTGCCTTTCCGATTTGTGCCGCCAGGCTGAGATAGCTCTGTTAGCCTTCATGGTCACCTCTTCCTTTTCCTTGTTTGCTTCAAGACTTGCCTCCTCGCACCTCCTCTTCAAGGGCCCTTCTTCCCTGCTTGGGGATCATCTGCCATCTATTCCAGACATCTCCCAGCGACATTACCTTTCTTCACCTTCCCAGGGCTCAGCACCATGCCTGACACCGAGCTCCAGATAACAGGTGCTGGTCTGGGGGCCCAGTTCCTTTCCCTTGTGCTTAGGGAAGGCCCCTGGGCCCATCTGTTAAGACTGCTTCAAGGCCCAGTTTCTTTTCTGTCTCTCCTTCCACCATTGGATCGCAGCCCAGCCTCGCCCGTGCCTTGGATCTGGGTCACTTGGGCACCGTCCTGTTCCACCATTGGACAAGCAGAGGCTGTGTCATATCTAGCATCAGTCTCTGGTAACTGTAGGCCTGCAATAAAGATTTATTGTTGACTATATTTAAAGAGTTAACACATCGGTGGGGAAGCCAGGTGATGAGGAACTCTGGCTTTTAGTTAGTTTGGGCTCTCCTGCTTCTGTAGCTGACTCTTTGAAACCCTGTGAGCCATAGCATGTCAGGGCTGTCGCTGGGGTTTTCTTGGCAAAGATATGAGAGTGCTTTCCTTAGCTTTCCTTTTCCAGTGAATTAAGGCAGAGGTTAAATGAACTGGCCCACGGTCATACAGCTAATAAGTGGCTGGGGTCTGATTTGAATTCAGATCTTCCTGATGCTAGTAGGAGTTTTAATCAGATTGGGGAACTTTGGGCAAAGTCTCTTTACCTTTCTTGACCTCAGTTTCCTCATTTGTAAAATGGAGACTAAAGGAGAATTTCTGAGATTCCTGTCAAAAACCAAATTTATCCAGTTAACTTATTCCTAGAATTTTAGAACTAGGGTCTTACAAATAAAGGTAAAAGATGAGAACTTACAGTTCTATATACTATGTCATTTGATGCTCACATCAGCCAACTAGTAAGAACCCAGCTCGTCATCCCGACCCTTAGTCCACTGTCCCATCCTTAGGATTTATTCAGTGATTTGGAACATGTGTTACCCTCTTTTAAAATATTCCCAAGTATCAGTCAAATTGATGAGGAATTGCAACTTTGTTTTTATGTCTCTCATTCCCATTCCTTTCCCTGGGAAACCATCCTTTGTAACAATATTTTTAAAAAGTAGGAAAGCAGTTGAGCCAAGCCAACTGGGCCCTAGTCTAGGTGTGCGTTGTAAGCACTATTCCCAGCTCATTATTTCTCTCCTTCCACAGTGAAGGGGGCAGGGGTGTGGATCTTTTCAGTCCTTCTCTCCCTTCTTGGAGCCTTCTCAGGAGACTGGCTGTGGGTGTGTGCTGGAGGGGAGGAGGGCTCGAAGATTGGGCATTTTCTCTCATTATTTCATGGTATTCCCAGGCGATTACAGAAGTCGTGGAGATGCCAGATAATTGTCCTGGCATCTAATAAACACTAGCTCCTGGTGCTTTGAGCAGAAGGCTGGCCAGCCCGTATTTTTGGCGGTTTTCTTGAAGGTTAGCCGTGACCTCCTTTCCTGGTAAGCACAGTGGCCTTTCCTCTGAGTCCTTTTTGATCTCTCCCAACTTCTCTTTTTTCTTGTTGGTACTTTTTGTCCCTCCCCTCCCTCTCAGACAAGCAACCTTTATAAAGAGGAAGCAAAAGAAAGCCTTTGCGAAACCAAGGAGCCTCTGCAAAGTGTAGGGCCCGTCATGTGATGGTCTCCTCCAGGCTCCACTCCCTCCAGAAAGAGGGTGTGTGGGGGTGTTTCCTCTCCCTCCTTTGGAGCCAAACTTGGACTTCCCCTAGCTTTCAGTTGTTTTGTTTCCATTTATATTGGAAAGTCATTGTGTATAGTTCTTTTTGGTTCATACCAGTTTGTGTCTTCCCACAGTCCTCGGTATTCTTGCAGCCTCATATTATTACACGATGTTGTATACATCACATTTTGTTTAGCTGTTTTCTCAGTCTCTGGACACTGATTTTGTTTCCAGTTCTTGGCAGGCTCTCCCCGGCCTCTTACAGTTGTGTTTTAAATCTATTGATGTAGACATGACCTAGCTGGGCGACCTCTGGGTCAAAGGGTATGGCTATTTTTGCCACATTGCATCAGGTTTCTGTGACATCTGAAGCTATTGACGACTCAGCCTTCTTGGAATCACTGCATTTTTAATTCTAGAAGCTTTTCTCTCTTTGACTTTTCCTTCTCTGACCCTTAGCTTCCCTTTCCTGAATTAACTGGGGTTTCTCTCAAGGCCTTTGTTCTCTAGGTGATTCCTTCATGCTCCATCCACATCCTTCACCTTCTATTATTGCTTCTGATGACTTCCTGTGGCCACTGATGCCAGACTCTGCAATCTAGCTCTCTTGCTGAATCTCCAAGCTTCCTTTTAGATCTATATTTATAGTTCCTGCAGACTATTTCTGCTTGGATTTCTTCTTTTCTCCACAAGTATTTCTTTAGTGCCTTTTTGTGCTGGAGGACACTGCCGCTTTAACTTCCACTGCCCAAACCAAATGTCTTCTTCCTTCCTGTTTTTATTTTTGCCTGTGAAACCTCCATTTGTAATTGCTTTCCAGGCAAGAAGGCTTGGTGGTATCTTGGATTCTGATGGTACATGTAAACCTTTCCCCAAGTCCTGTTACTTATTCTTTCCAAAATGGCTCGGGGTTCCCTTGCTCCCTGCGGCTTTGCCCACCAGCACTCAGTTCCGACCTTTGACATCTCATTTGGAAGTTACTGCTTTGCCCCAGTGTTCTTATTTGTCCCCTCCAGTCCACTTCCTGTTTGCCTTTTGCATTCTCGCCTGCCTGTTGTCAAGGCTCTTCCCCAGCCTATTCAGCCTGTGCTGGGTACTCTTAAGTATCTTCCTAAAATTTGTCTAGAACTCTACAGGAGTTGGAAAAGGTTTCAAAAGAAATGACCCAGGGCAGCTAGGTGGTGCAGTGGATAGAGTGCCAGCCCTGAAGTCAAGAGGACCCGAGTTCAAATCTGGCTTCAGATATTTCCTGGCTGTGTGACCCTGGGCAAGTCACTTAACCCCAATTATCTCAGCAAAAAGAAAAAAAGAAAGAAAAAGAAATGACCCTTGGGTTGAGGTATGAAAGGGCCTGAGCTTTTAACTCAGTTATGCTCTGGAACAGGGGAGTGACCTGGTGTACCTTTGGATCTAATTAAAAAAAAAAAAAAGCTCAGCCAAATTGAGGGAGAGGATTTTTCTCAGTAGCATCCTCTGAAAGCCCATCAGCTAAGGGTTCGAGTCTGTGCAGAATGAGAGCTTTTATGAGGACAGAGTCACAAATCTTTGACACACATGCAGGTCACAGAGCTAGTTATGGCAGATATAATGACAAGTGATAGCCCTTGATAGTCGAATGGGTTACAGGATGAGTGAGGTTTGGTACAGACTCCTCCTCCTTGAGCCTTCCATGACGCCTCTTTGTTATTATTGTGTTGTATTCCATGTAGTGGTCAGCCCATTGCACGCCTTGGGTGTTAGCCTCTTTCTTCTGAGTTGATTTTGCCTGCCCAGCTAAGTTGTGGCTGGGCACGGACAGTGATCAGGTCGCATTTTACATCCCCTGTTCCAACCAGCATGCTGATTCTGCTGATGCAGAATTCTCTAGTTGATCAAGTCTGGATCCCACTTCCCAAACTAGATCTTTTCCCAAAAATCTGCTTGTTCATATTCTGTTACCTTGAGGCTAAGCTGAAGTTGCCTAACATGAACATTCTGCTGGGTTCTCTGGTTTTTCTCCATAATCCCAGCTCTCCTGTCCCGGTGCCACTTTCCTGGGGCCTTTTATTGGAAGTCCTCATCAGCCCTGCCGGTTTCTGGCCCAAGGATGGTATAAGTTCCTTGTTAGAACCTTCCCTTAGACTTGGGGTTGGCTGAGTTTGGATCTTTCCCTTCCACCTTTTGTTTAGATCATGTTCAGCACTCGTTCTTTGCCGATTCCCATTTATTTCCTTTCAAACATTTTAACTGCTTTCATTTAGCTCCTAATGGCTGGCCTCCCTTTTCTTGCAAGCCCAGCTATTTTCTAAGTACCTCCATTTGTGTGCTTCTAGGGAAGGTGGTAAAGATTCTGAGTTGTAAAGGGGTATGGTAGAAGGAAGGATAAAGATGTAGAGCAGTCTGGGAACATTAGTGGGGCAGGCCGAAAACCTCGTGGCCACGAGATGTTGGTTCTGTGGAGCTGGGAACAAGCCCAAAGTGTACCAGCTTACAGATTGGGAGCCGTGTTCCAAGTTCCCCACTTTGGCCATCAAGGGCATCTGGGTCTTTGGCCCTTGCTGCAGCTCTGGCTGGGCCTCTTCTCTCTTGTTGCTAGGTTCTCACCTGTTGCTTGGTGTTCCCTATGCAGATGACCCTCAAATTTACATATCAATCAAGCATTTATTAAATTAAAAATTAAACAGCCAGTGTTCTCAAGGGACTTAATTCTATTTGGGAGAGTAGGAGATAAGTTGTATACTAATATATTTATACCAGGTAATTGGTGGGGAGCCACTAGTAACTGGAGGATCAGAAAATGCTTGAATCCTGAGTTTCAGTCCTATTACCAACTGCTTTGTAGACCCTGTCCCAAACTCAGTATATCCAAAGCATTGATTCATCTTCCAGACTTCCCTTTTTATGTTTTTTTTTTTTTGTAGTTTCACATTTTGCTTCTTATTTTATTTTTCAAAATTTTTTATTAAAGCTTTTTATTTTCAAAACATGCCTGAATAATTTTTCAACCTTGACTCTGGCAAATCCTTGTGTTCCAAATTTCTTCTTCCCCACCCCCTCCCCTAGATGGCAAGTAAGCCAATATATATTAAACATGTTAAATATATGTTAAATCCAATGTGTGTGTGTGTATGTGTGTGTATATATATATATATATATATATATATATATATGTCTACATCTTGTTGCACAAGAAAAATTAGATCAGAAAGGAAAAAATGAGAAAGCAAAATGCAAGCAAACAGCAAAAAGTGTGAAAAGGCTATGTTGTGGTGCACCCTCAGTTCCCACAGTCCTCTTTCTGCTTTCTTTTTCATGTTGAAGGTGCTAATTTGCTTCCATCCATCCATCCATCCAAGCTCAAACCTCAGAATACTTCTTGACTCTCTACACCCTCTTCTAATACTCAGCTCCCTTAAATTGTGGGTTATGAGCCTTGTTACCGAATATATGGGTCATGAAATTCTGATTTGTTTTCAGTAAATGTTTGATTTGTATACCTTTTTTCTATATATGTCTAGGGTCACAAAAATTTATTGGGGGAAAAGGGGTTGTGAGTGGGAAAAGTTTTAAGAAGCTCTCATAGCTCATCAGTTACCCAGAATTCTGGAAGCATGGTAGCCCAATAGCTAGAGTGCCAAAGACTCTTGGCTTGAAGACACTTGAATCCTTGAAAGACCATTCAAATTCATTTGCTCCCCTGTGGGATAAGTTATTCTTGACTGTAGCTTGTGCCTTGTCTTTTGCAATGTTGAATCCCTCCACCCCATGTCTCATTTGGAGTAGAAACTACCTTGTCTTACATCATCTTAGGTGCTTGAGCTATTTCTTTCTGGGTGATTTCAGTAGTTTTTCTTTTGGCTTGAAACCCTGGATTTGACTCTGATGTTCTTGAGCCTGCCTTTTGAGGTTTCTTTTTGGGGCAGTCAAGAGTCTTTCTCTCTTCACTTGTCCCTTGACACTTTTCATATATCATTTCTGGAAATCTAGTGACCAAACTTTTTTTTTTTTTTTCCTCCAAATCATGGTTTTCAGGTAGTCCAGTGATTAAGTTTTCTCTCCCAAGCTGTTTTTCTAGTTACTAAACTGACCGACCTCTGCTGGGTCTTGCCATATTCCTTCTCCAGCCCCTGGGACCTCTCTGCTGGCCATGATTTCTCTATTCCACCTTAAAGCATCTCTCATCCCCTTCAGGGCAAGTTTTGTTGCCTTTTCTAAGCTTCCCCGGTTGTTAGTGGTCCCCACTTGTCCATACGTCTGTCACGATCTTCTGGACCCTTCCAAGAGTAGCCATAACAGTAAGAACAGAGTTTTCTATTTTATTTTTTGGTTTTGGTTTTGCCATCCACGTAGTTGGCACTGAAATGTTTGATCTACATTTGAACAGGAACACAGACAATATTTTTCTTTTGAACTGTGCCATTCATAATGAGTGTGATGTAAGACAGAAAGGGTTTTCTCTGATAAAGACCCAGTGACTGAGCAGGAAGGGAAAAAGTATGGTTCGACTTTCACAGAAACAGAATAATGATCATAGTGGAAGTGTTCTTTCAGTTTACAGTGAAATAGAGAAGAGAAACTTCTAGCTAGGAGGAATCCGGAGTGCCGGGTACTGAGTGTCTTATCGTGTCAGAGCCAGTCACTGGAGCGTGAGGAAGCACACTGACAGAACTGCAGCTGGGACTGATGGGGAAGCAGGAAGAGGGTTGGCGGGAGGAGTGGGTGGGTGCTCTCTGACGAACCCAGGGTGTGGCCCAGACACTGGGCCTTCTGTGGAACAGGCTGGGGGACCCAGTGGCATTATGGGGAAGTGGGGAAAAATGGAAAGAAGCCTCCATAAATGTTTAAAAAGAGGGAGAACACCCTCCAGAGCACCCCAAATGGCTTTTTGTTTTCCGGGGTTTTCACAACCGCCTGTGCTGTGGTTTTGTGCCACCATATTATGTCCATTAGATGGGAGAAGTTGAGTAGCGTGAGCCTTTATGTCATCACTGTGGGGCAGTGTGCCTGGCACATGGTAGCCACTTGATTGGTGCTTGCTCACTCACCTTGCCAGGCTCCTTAGAACCGCGGGCTTTGGGGTTCCCCCCCATAATGCATTCTTTTGTTTTGTCCAGGCTTGTCCATTCCCACTTACTAATAGGAGCGGGGGAAGTTTTTGAGAAGGCAGTCGCCCCTTTTCAGGCAGTGGGCAGATGCGGCCTGTGCCAGCTTCGGGGGACAGCCCTGGCTCTCGGGCCGGGTTTTTCTGACGCTCTTTTGTCTCATGAGACCCTGGTCAGTCTGTCTGTTGGGGTAACTGAGGGCGCTGCGCCCTTTGGGCCTCCGAGCCCTGGTTTTCTCTGTGATTCTGGTCTTTTCACTGTCAGTGTTTCACCCTTTTGCAGGGCTTTTCTCTGCTGGCCTTTATCTGTGAAGAGGTGGTGTCCCTGTGCACACGGTGCGCAGGCCTGTACTTCTTCGAGTTCGTCAGCTGCAGCGCCTTCCTCCTGAGCCTGCTGGTGGTGATCGTCTACAGCACCAAGTTGTACGAGAAAGTGGACAAAGACAAAGTGAAGACTTTGGTGAGAGCTCCTGCTATGTCCTGAAGGGCGGGTCTTGAGTGGCTGATTAGTAATGGGCTTTTAGCAGAGAGCCAGGCAGTTGGAGAGTTTTTTCTAAATATTTATTCCCTCTGCCATGTGGAATGCTAGAAGAACATATGCCGTGAGGGCAATGTAGGGTTTAAATTGAGGAGAAAAAAGAAATATACTATGTAAGACAAGTGTATTTATTAATATTCTGATATTTACATGCGTTAAATTCAGAGAAAAATTAGAATTGTTGCCTTCAGTACTTTTATGGGGGCTTGTGAGTCCTGTGGCATTCTGGCTCTCTTCTATATATGGCTGCCATTTTAAGGACAGTTCCTTAAAAAAGTCTTTAAATGCATCGTCCTGAAATTTCACCTCTGGGAGAGGTCAATCAGTTGGGATGTCTTAAATTGTCTAAATAGTGTGGTTTTCAGGATCTTGATCCTTTGGGATCTTTTGCCCTTTTTGAGGGCAGGGGCTAAGTATTTTTGAAAGGAGAAATGTTCAAAGTATCAGCCTAGAACATGGTACTATTGTGGAAAAGATAAAGACTTCAGGAAGAAAACTTCTTGGACGTACTTCCGTTTTCCGTTTCTCTGATAAGACATCCCAGCTCTCTCAGTATGTTTGAATGAGGAATTCTGCATCTTAGAAGATGCCGGAAGTTACCGCCAGGGAGAAAAGCCATGGTTGATGGATTAGGGATTCAGCTTTATAGGGGCCTCCAACGGAGGCCAAGCCTTTTTTGTAGGCTGCAGCTGCATCCATACTGGTCACAGAGTAGAGGTTCCAGTCTCGTACCTATTAAGGCTGTATCCCCAAATTGGTTTCTCTGAAGGAAGATTGAACATTGAACAAGAGGATTAAATTTCCTCTTGCATAGGTCAAATATTACGCCCTTAAAGAATTACTTTGAAAAAATGATAAAGCATTCTTCAAAAGAAAAGGGAGCTTTTCTTATATAATGAGATTGAGAAGTATATTTTAAAACATTCTCTAGCTGGGTAGGCAGATGAGCTCTAACATTTCCATTTTAGAGTATATGAAAGGCAGCTGATTACATTATTGGGATAAAGGTGGTACTTCCCTACCTATTCTGACTTGAAATTAAAAAAAACAAACTCAACATAATTAACAATTTTTTTCCCCAGTAAGATAACAGAAACAAAGAGTAAGATTTTAGGATAAAAATGAGAAGTAAGGAGCTTTTAAATGGAAAGAAAAGCTTTCCCCCTTCTTAATTCATTAAATCACATCATTAGGTTTGGTAGGAAAAGGAATCTTGTTACCCTCTCATTTTATAGAAAAGGAAACTGAAGACCACAAAATGAAATTGCTGCCCCAGATCACGGTGGTTATAATTCTAATTAAGTTCAGGATTAGAACTCCAATCCTTGAACTTCAATTCCAGTATATTATTTTTCAGCCATGCCCCACCTTCCCTTCCATACACAATTACATATACATAGAAGTTTTTTTTTCCTTTCAAAGACATTTTATGGTAGAGAGGAGGCTAGAGTTGAACCAGCCCAACACATCATTTTATTGTAGCAGGAAGGAATTAAGAGCTCATGAAAATACCAAAACAAATTATTTTTAAGTAACTCAAAAGGTGGACGGCCTATCAAGCTGTCTCAGATGGCCCTGGAAGTGTAAGCCTCCTGAAGCTTTGAAAGTTAACTAGTGGGTTATTACGTTCTGGGGGTGTAGTAGAGTCATGGATTCCCATGTCACCTTTTTCAGTTCTGCTTCATCTATAGAAATGCCCATGTGGTTGGTGTTTATTAAATCTTGAATAAAACTAGTTCTTTAAAAGAGAAATCCCTGACCTTGCAAAGAAGGTTCAGCATAAAGTGCTGGGCCCCCCAGTGAGGTGACGGGCCCCCTTTTCCTGTAGCTCAGCAGGGTTGAGCTGTTTCAGCTGAATATCCAGTGAGAAGCCTGCTGAGAGCACTAGTCTCTGTAGAATGAACGCAGCTTAAAAGTCAAGTAAAGCTATGAAAAGGCTGAAGATCGGATCATCCTCCCCAAGGGGAGAATATTTATTTGCGCGTCACTTTGTGGAGTTTGTTTTTTGTTTAAAAACAAAACAAAACAAAACAAAAAACTGAGCTTGACTTTTCCAAATGCTCATCTTGGTTTCTTTCCCTTTGCTTGTGGTCCCAGGACATCATATTCACTTCCATAATTGGCGTGCTGTTTTTGATAGCATCAATAGTCTTTGCTTGCACCAGCGACCAGACTACACCCGAAACTGTTGCGATTGTAAGTAGATGTGTTTTCTCCTTCCCGTTCTTTTCCTAATGAATTTATTTACAATTTTTCTCTAATAGGAATCCTCCAGGCAGCTCTTTAAACAGTCCAGCAAAAGGCTGGCAGAGCAGTGAGACTTTGCCTTCCTCTCCCGGACTATGTGCTCATCTGCCCCATAGAGTCTGGGGAGATGTGGTTGAGCACTAGAGCAACGCGGACGACTTCTTGAGGTGTTGTCCATAAAGACCTAGGCAGTGTGTCAGAGGTCGGGCCATTTCGCTTTTGTCCCCCTGAATTTTTATTGTCCCATTGTTGCTGCCTGGCTCCCCCAAACCCTAAGGATATCCTCCACCGCCGCGTTCCCCCCCCCCCCCCCCTTTACCTTCTCCGCCTCTATTCTGCGGCATTGCTGGCAGGGTCCTTGCCCCCAGCGGGCCTTCCCTCTTTGGTTGCCCGTCATTTCCTCCCCTCTTAGTGACTTGCTGCCTTATTGTCCAGGGTCACACTTACATTCTCCCTCTTCAGATTTGCAGATTCTCCTATTCTCCTTAGCAAAAAACTCTACCTTCTGGCTCACTTGACAAGAATGTTCTCAACTGTCCTTCCCCTCAGAACTTCTTAGAACCCCTTCTCTCCTTTTACTTGAGATGGCTTTCCCTCTCTTACATTAGAGTTTATAGGTCTGGTTCCATCTTTTTCTCAGCATAGCAAGTATTTTTTAATAATTGAAAGCTATGGTAGTGCTTGACTGATGTAACTGGGTACAGAAGGGATATGGCAATGGGGAGGGAAGAGGGGAGTCATTTTATTTTATCTATTTGTAGAGACAGTTTTAAACAGAGTCATGGCAGAGAATCATTATTTGACTTTAATAACAAGGCCAGGTCGATAATCTTGAAAGTGCAGGTCATCTCTTCATTGACCACAAGTATTTGGCTACCTGGATCTTTTCCAGCACTGTACCCGAGGACCGTTTTCCTGTTTCCATCAAACCCTCTATTCTGTGTCAAATTTTCCTTGAATTTTGTCCTCTCTGGATTTTTCTTATTACTTGGAGTATTGGACAAAGAACTAAAATCAAATTGTTGGTTTTCTCACTTAAAAAGTCAAGAGAATTCCTTTATAAGGTTTTTATGGAAGAAATTTTCTTTCTTTATTCTTTATAGTGTGACCTGGGTTTTGCTCACATTTTCCCAAGATTTTTGTCATTTTGATTTCTGTCATTTCTCTTAGAAAAAATAGATTCTATTCTCTACTATCTCTCAATTCTTTTTTTTTTTTTAATTCCCTCTCATCTAGTCAATAAATGAAAAATATAAGAATAGGGAAATCTGAATATGATAAACTTATGAATAACCAATTTGGGAGAATTGAAAACCTCAAGAAATTGTCCCAGCAGCCCCAAATAGGGTCTGTATGTCACAGTCATCTTGGAGTGAGAATTCACTCTAAATGCAGGGTTCTTCCCCTGATGGAGGCCTGTGGATATGAGCTGGGGAAAAGGGCAGTATTTATAGCTTCATTTTTATTAACTTCTGACTGGAATTTAGCATTTCCTTCACGTATTTAAAAACGGTCTTTTAAGATGTGCCCATCAACTTCACCCTGCTGCCAAAGGGGCTCGGGAGCCTTAAAGGGTGAAGATTGGCTTAAAGGTGACATTCTTTCCAGCACTAGAAGATTAGAACCTATTGGAACTCAAAGATTCCCTCCTCAGGTCCTGTTTGCTGTTCAGCTCCATGTCCCGTCAGGAGCACTGTCCCTGTGCCCCTGCTAGTACCTGGATGATTTTCAACAGGAATGAAAACCATTTGGTATTTGATTTGCAGAAATAAAGAAAGACAAACTGATTGGCAGTTGTGGCCTTTTAGGCAGCTCGCTAGGCTAGTGCGGCAGGCCACGATGCCCAAGGTGGAGTCCAGGAAACTTGGATTTTCCCAGCTCTTTGGCCCTTGGGAGGTCTCTTAGCTTCTTACCCTCAGGTTCTTCACCTGGAAGAGGAGAATATTAATGCTAACCCATCTTCCCTTACATGAGATAATATTTGTGAAGTATCACGTAAATGGTATTACTGTTGTTCGATTGTCATTCTCAAAACTATCATTGATGCCTGTGGGTGGATTTGAATTAACTTTCTCTTTTTACTTTCTAGGTGTTTGGATTTTTGGCAAGCATTATATTCATAATTGATTTTGGTTTAATGATAGTTGAAATATTGCGGAAATCTCAGTCCAGGAAACCTGAAGTCCCTCAAACAACTCTTACTCAGCCACTGAATGCAAGTACTTAGAAAAAGGAAAGAGAAGGCAAGGACCGGAGGAGGAAGAGACCGAGGGGAAGTGCTTATAAAGTTTGGGGTTCCATTCTGTTTCCACCAGCTCTCTCGGTTTCCTCACTTCTGGGAGTTTAGGAGGAGAGGATGAGGAAACACTCTGTTAAGCCAGAGCTTCATCAAGGGTCTGTCCATGTTGCCTTTTTTCCAACTACTGCTAAAGTGTATGCCTTAATGAAATTTCTTTGTGCTGTTTTTTTCTTCAAAACCCATTGTCCATCAAGTGCCGAATCTTTCTGTGACGCCGTGCCGAGGCCTCGGACCGTGCCGGCTTCCGGATGGCATTGTGTCCTCATAAATGGTATGAAATGTTCATCTTACTGGCCCCTGCTCTCGTTCAATTAATTTGCTGATTTGGAATCTAGGGAGAGATTTAAAAAATGAAAATAATCTAAATGTGGAGTGACTTAATTATATCTTATTGAATAATATTATTTAACCTTTAAAAGGGGAAAACATGTTCAACTTTTCAGATACAGGAGTCTCACCTTTCTCATTGAATGTCATCGTATCTGGGGGGGATCGGAGCTCAGCCATGAATGCGAACAACCATTCTTCTCACATATCCATCCTCGCCGGGAGGGTCTTTGCCCAGGCCATCGTACATGATTTTCTGAGGGAGGCTGAGTCTGTACATCCGGCTTTAAGCAACAGGGACGGCCTCTAGTCCATAAAGTTCGGCTGTCTTAATGGCATAGCAAGTAGGAAACTAACCGGCAGATTGTTCGTTCCTCTGTGAGCTTGTGAGGTGAAAACCTGGGCACAAGGCAGGAGGGGAAGGAGCACTTGTCACCTTTACCACCTCCTCTATCCCTCCAGTATCTGGAAAGTTGATATCATAACATCTGGCCTTTTACGGTTCAGAGGTGGTCCTGGCTGCCTTTGTACCTTCTCTACCACAAAGGCAGAAGGCTGCCACGTGGCCATTGTTTTCTCCCTCTTTGAGTGCCCGCCTAGTGAAATGGTTTATATGGAGAGCTGTTAGAGTGCAGGAGCGTGTGTTTGGACAAACTGGAACGAGGAGTTTCAGATATCATCTTTCCAGGGAAATCCCAGCTAAGGAAACTCCTTCCACAAAGCAGGTGCAGACCTGCTTCTGGGCCTAGAGCTGCTGAGAGCATGGATTCAGTTTAGCTGGAGCCTCACACCTCCCACTTGTGTGTGTGTGTGTGTGTGTGTGTGTGTCAGAGGCCAGCTTTCTGGCACTAGGCTCTGGCTGCCACTTGGGGGACAAATACTGTTTCCATTAATGTCGGTTCTAAGCCTTCCGAAGAGGGCTCCCGCTGTAATTTAAGCTTTGTTTAGAATAAGTGCTGTTTGTGTTTGTCTGGACGTGATAGCCTATCCGGTGCCTAAAGGCAAGGTAGGAATGGGGGAGAGAGAGAAGAAAGAGAGGAAGAAGGAGGGAGGGAGGAGAAGAGGAAGAGAAGGGAGAGAGATAGAGAGAAGACTCCAGATGGAGGGAGGGCTGCCAGGTTTATACTTGTGTTGCAGTGATTTCCATCTAGTTGTGACCTTGCTCAGGGACCAGGGCAATCTGGAATTGGCAGGTTGGGGCTTGTTTTCTCCCCAAGTGAGTCTGGGATAGCTTTCCTCACTGAGAACATGGACGTTAGATCCCCCCTCTACTGAGGTATTCTCTTCCTCCCTTAAGTCACAGATTCACTTTCACTGGAAGATTGTTCTATGCTGTGAGAGCGAGAGCGAGAGTGAGAGCCAGAGCGAGAGAGAGAAATGTGTCATTATGAAATGTCCCAGAATCTCCTTTGTTTTCTGTATAATAGTGCTCGTTGTGATGTCTTTCCATTAACATGTAAAGCTTGAATATAAAAATAGATTTTTCATATTAATTCCCGTAGATTAATTTGGCTTCTGTTATCAATACTAGAACGAGTCTAAACTTGTACTGCTGGTGACTCAGCTCTTCACTGTTGCCTCGGGAGTTGGTCTTTGCTCTTTAAGGAAGGGACATAGAATGTTTTTGCCTGTTCATGCATGTGCCCCACCCAGTCACATTCTCCATCCCTGGCACCCTGTCACCCACTGGCTGGGTTTTTCCTTGGCCTTTACTAAAGACCTTGGGCCCAGTGCTGCCTTCTCCTCAGAAGCCTGCTTTATCATCCCAGTTCTCACAGACAGCCCATTAGCATCAAAACCATCAACCTTTATTTCTTCTATGTGCATCATGTTAGTTTGTGTCACAACATGAGTCTTGGGTCCCATCAGGCTGTACGGTGTTTGTCCATTAGGTGAAGAGCAGCATGAATCTCTCTTAGGGGAATTAATAAATGTGACCTGTCAAACCAGTTTGGAAGCTCCCTTCGGGATGTGTGGGAATAGACGGGGGTGTGTGTGTGTATGTGTGTGTGTGTGTGTGTGTGTGGTTTCAGGACCAAATTAGAAGCTTAAACCAAAACTTCCAAGTGTGCTTGAAATAGTACAGAGTGAGTGCACATAAATATATTGTCTCTGAGAAACCAAACTCTTTATGCCGATACTTAATTTCTTCCGAGGCAACTTATGTAACTGGATTTTGGACTCCATGTTCTGGGTCACGGTCTTAGCAAAACTCTTCTTTGCAAAATGCTTGTTTTTGAAACTTTACAATTCTTTTGGAGGGTCTAGTTGTGGTTTGTTCAGTAACTTAATTTATAATCTCTTTCAGGAGGGTGTGGGGAAGTGGGGCTGTCAGGAAATCTAATCTCTCTGTGCACTTTGAAGCTCAAACCACTACTTCCCAAGTTGTCCATTTCCCAAGCCTTTGAGTGACTTTATGTACTTTGGGATGGCTGTGTTTGACCATTAGGTTTTGGGTCCATGATGAGGTTAAGGGTCCCTATGTCAACCTAGACTCTGTTTGGGAAATACATAAATGAAATCAACTTACTTTTGATCTTCACTGACTTGAGTGGTCAGATTTTTTTCTTTTTAATTCACTAATCGGACCCTTCGTTGTAAATTTCTAACATTCAGAGTGTATATCGCCACAGATTGAAGAAAGAGTTAATGGGGTAAAAACACACACAAAAAGATCCCACTATTCCATCTTAAAATTCAAAACAGAATTAGAAATTTGGATATTAATGTCCTTTAATGAAAAATCTTTTAAAAGACTTCTTTACGTTGTTGAGTTTTCAACTTTAGAGATGTAATTCCCTTTCCTTTTTGCTTTCTGTTTAATTTTTACTGGTTCTTTTTTTTAAATATGAAAGGCTTACTAGTTAAATTATATATGTTTGTACTTGGGTATGTATATTTAATGTTATTTGTAGCTAGTCTTTTGTATATATGTTAATTTTTAAACCTGTGGCCTTTTTTTATCTGCCTGGTTTTTTGTGGTGCTTTTTGCAAAATAAAAATTTTGTAGTTCTCTTTTTTGAATAAATTCATTTTACTAAAATTGTCCCAAACATTCAGTGCCTCCTTTTTTCATAGCTACCTAAGGTTAAATGCAGATTCATTCAGGGTGTCTGGTTGGAATCAGAGCACTGTGTGAACACCATGGGAGAATGACGAGGGCCTCCTTTGTCCCGCTCCCGGCAAAGACATAAGACAAATGAGCAAGTTTAAGAAGTCACTTGGAAAAACAGATAAATAATAGCATTTGAGTGAAGTTATCATGCTCAGGAGATAAGGTTCCAGAAGTCCAGGCTCCCATCAATCACATTGCTCAGAGCCAAATTCTAGGGGCTCAGTAGCATCACTTGGGGAGCTCTCAAGTTCTCCGGGAGAAGGAAGAAGTGAGACTAAAGTGTCTTCCAGCTTTAATCTATGATCGGAAGCATCCGTATCTGGGTGGCTTTGGCACAGCAGCCAGCATTTCTCTCCACGCACTGTAAAATTCTTTCCTCCAGTTGCCAGAAGACAACAGAGCCTGTGTGAGTGGCCAGAATTCTCTACGACACTGACATTCTTCGGAGTTTGTGTTTGTCATTTTTTTAAAAACTGCAATAAAAGTAAGGGTGCTGCTGTATGTGGAGATGAACCCCTCTGCTTTGGAAAAGGCTCATCAGCTGGCTATCGACATAAGACAGATCAGTTGATAATTTTCTTTTCAACATCAGAAAGAAATTATTTTTAAAAATTATTTTGACTTCTTCCTTCCCTGTCAACCGATTCTTGCCGTTGGCCCTGTGTTCTTGGTGTGATACACAGAGTGTTGCCCCAAGATTGTACAAGTTGAGGGAAAGCCACGGTAATTGTGTCTAGATACATAAATACATGTGTGTGAGTATATGTTTAGTTATACCGAAACTATCAGGGTGTCTTAAATTGTGCCTTTGTAAAATCAGTACCACAAATGCTTCAGACTTTAAAGTTTGCTGTGGAGTAGATTCCCGAGACAAAAATACACACACACACACACACACACACACACACACAAAGGATTTCTCATGAAGAGGAAAGTAATAAGTCATAATCACCAGCATTTGTTAAGGACCTGCTGTATGTCAGGACTTGGGCTAAGTATGGAGAATACAAAGAAAGGAAATCTTCAGTCCCTGCTCTGGAGGGTTAATTTCCTTTGTGAGGAAAGTCACAATTTCACAGAACAATGAAAGAGTTGGACCTGATGGTTTCTGATGCCCTGATCTAGTTCTACATTAGAACCCCTGAGTATCTCCCAAGGATAAAAAGACAAGAGATGAGAGGGCGTAGGGGGTACATGAATGCAACAATTATAGTGAGAGACACAAAACCAAACTACTTTTTGTAGGTCACCTCTTGCCTGTTAAGTGAATTGATTTATTTATATTATTAAATATTTAGAAAATTTCATTTATGGGAGAAAGCATGGGGCTAGTTGAGGGCCAAGTATCTTGTGACAAAAAATAATATTCAGTGGGTGTCATATCGTTTTTGTGATAAATGTTACTTCCCTAACATCACAGTCTGGAATTCATTCCACAAACACAGAGGATGTGCTGTGGGCTAAGTATGGGAAGGGGAAAGACATGGATAACGGAGGAAAGACTAATGTGACCAATAAAGGTCCTTTTACACTGGGAATTGCTAACTCTTTGAAGTCTGAGACAATGTAGCATCTAAACAACAAAAAGAAAATGTGACCAATCTCAGCAAGGAGATGATTCAGGCCAGTTCCAATGATCTTATGGTGGAGAGAGCCATCTGCTCCCAGAGGGAGGACTGTGGGGCTGAGTGTGGATCACAACAGAGCATTTTCACTTTTTTGCTGTTGTTTGCCTTTTTTTCTTTCTTATTTTTTCCTTTTTGATCTGATTTTTCTTGTGCAGCACAATAATTGTGGAAATATGTATAGAAGAAATTGCACATTTTTATTTTTTTTATTACAGCTTTTAATTGACAGAACATATGCATGGGTAATTTTTCAGCATTGTCCCTTGCAATCACATCTGTTCCAACTTTTCCCTTCCCTCCCTCCACCCCTTCCCCGAGATGGCAGACAGTCTCATACATGATAGACATGTTAAAGTATATCTTAAATACAGTATATGTGTACATATTTATACAGTTCTCTTGTTGCACAAGAAAAATTGGATTCAGAAGGTAAAAATCACCTGAGAAGAAAAACAAAAATGCAAGCAGTCCACACTCATTTCCCAGTGTTCCTTCTCTGGGTGTAGCTGGTTCAGTTCATTGCTGCTCCTTTGGAACTGATTTACTTCATCTCATTGCTGAAGAAGGCCACGTCCATCAGAATTGATTATCATATAGTATTGCTGTTGCCATGTATAATGATCTCCTGGTCCTGCTCATTTCCCTCAGCATCAGTTCATGTAAGTCTCTCCAAGGCTCTGTATCCATCCTGCTGGTCATTTCTTACAGAACAATAATAAGAACTGGCACAAATTGACTCGATTGGGATTTCTTGGCAAAGATTTTGGAGTGGTTTGTCATTTCCTTCTACAGCTCATTTTACAGATGAGGAAACGGACAGAATGAAGTGACTTATCCAGAGTCATGCAACTAATAAGTATCTGAAACTAGATTTGAACTCAGGAAAATATTTCTAAAGACTATCTTTTCTATCCTTGGTGGGATGGGAGTTTTATTATAGGGGACAAGGGACCATGTTCTGGACCCATGACCCCTGAGAGGGATCCGGAATGTCTGCTATATCTTTAAGCCATTTCAGAGCTGATTTATTTTCAAAATAACTTGGTCTGAATTCAAACAATGGTTGATTTTCAGCCAAAATGGAGATGCAAAGACCCATCCACAGGAAAGGAGATGGAAAGTGACTGGGGCAATAGTTTTTCTGCCTGGCTGAAGAATGATAGGGATTCTGTGTCCGCCAGAGCCGTGGCTTCCAGGCAGATTTAGTCACGGTGTGGAAAATGCTCAGGATATGAGATGATAACGCTTGGGTTCAAATGGGCCTTTTTAATTGCCTGGCAGACTTCGATAAGCTCACTCATTTTCCCTTCCTCATCCCCACAGTGACAGTTTCTAGTTTGGGAGGATTGAGAATAAATACAATACCTTGTGTGTGTTTTTAAAGTTAAGATAGAGGACCCACTTTGTAATTTAGTCCTCACTAAGGGCTCTGAAGACTGTTCCTCCTGGAACTTCCATTGGCCATCCTTCTGTCTCTGCTACTGATTTTCTGGGCCTTGCTACCATGTGCCAAGTTGGGTACCTCCCCACTTGCCACCTTTTCAGCATCTATATATTGGCCTCCCCCATTAGAATGCAAATTGTGCATAATAGGTTTGCAGTTTCATGTGCAATTTTTAAAATTATACTGTTAGAAATGCTCATTTTAATCCATAATTTTAAAATAAAATAAACTATTCTCTCCCCCCCCCCAAAAAAAAAAAAAGAATGTAAGCTTTTTGAGGGCAGGGTTTAGTGTTTGATTGGGTTTTACATTTCCCGATGCAAAGTACAATACCTGACGCTTATGAGTATTTAATAAATGCTTGTTGTTGACTTGGAGGGAATGCTAACTTTACAGGGTTGTTGTGAAGATCAAACGAGTATAATTAACATTCAGTTGTTTCAGTCCCGTCCTATTCTTTGCAACCCCATTTGGGGCTTTCTTGGCAAAGAATTGTAGTGGTTTGCTATTTCTTTCTCCAGCTCATTTTATAGGTGAGGTGACTTGGCCAGGGTCACACAGCTAGTAAGTGTCTGAGGCCAAATTTGAAATCAGGAAGAGAAGTTTTCTTTCACTCTTATCGCTGAGACATTCACAATGATAATAATTGACATTTATCTAGCATTTTATAAGTATCTCATTTGAACCCTGTGAAAGTAGGAGACATGATCCTCCATTTAATGCTTGTCAAGAGATCTGGAAATAGGAAGCATGAGAATTGACACTTATCCTATTAAATCTCCCGTTCTAGCTTGTCTTTCAGAACTCTGATTTATTTTATCTGATGCGATACAGATTCCAGACTATTCAGCATCGTATCATCTGAAAGTCTGATAAACATGACATCTCTGTATTCCTGCCTTTATCTAAGACACCAGTGAAAATGAGACACAGACCAGAATCAAGTCCCTGTTCCTGGTGCACTCTTTGCTAAATTCCCCCCTTTTCGAGTTGACCTTGACTTATTCATGACTCATTTTGGGGCCCATTCATTCTATCAGTCCAAAGTCCCCCAGGAAGGGTTTGTCTTCTATCATTTCTTTTCAGATATGTTTACTGAAGGTTTTACCAAAATTGAGTTTAACCCCATCCACAGCCTCCACTCTATGAATTTTACAACTTTGTCAAAAAAGGAAACATCAAATCTAGTGCAAACTGTTCTAGATGAAGCCATGTTGGCTCTTTGTGACTGTGGTTTCCTTTTCTAGATGGCCACTAAAACAACCCATTTAATAATACTAGAAGTTTTCCAGAAACCATAGTCAAGGACGCTGATACAAAATTTGCCAGATGTGTTCTTTCTCTTAAAAATAAAATAAAAGCATTTGTCCTTCTTCAGTTCTGTAGTGACTTCTGGGTTCTGGGATCTTTCAAGGGTTCCTGAGAGAGTAGCTCAGCCACCACATGTCAGTCCTTTCAGGAAGGTGGGCTCAGCCATTTGGATTCACCAAAGAGAGCTCTTGCACTCCCACTATTGCCTTACTTAGCTTGGCTACTACTCTATTAACCCTATTACTCCCATTCTTGTTGGTCCAGAGAACAATCTGTTCTTCATTGAAATCAGGAGCAAACCAAAATTTGATCTTCCCTCTCTCCTAAGTGATCTCTGTCCCCTCCACCCTGAGCAGTGCCCTGCTTTGTTCTTTCCACTCCCCAAAAAGCAACAAACTTTTTTTTCCTGCTTGCCTCACCTATTTCCGAGCTTTAGCAAATGGACACTTTTCCAATAGGACCATCCTTTGGGATTCTTCTTCTGATCTAGTTTTTGCTTCCAATTTCTATACATATATTTTTAAAAGATGAGAGATCAGTGGCTAAACCGGAAATTTTCAGAAAGCATCAGAATGTCATAGGGATAAGGAGACCTTTGTTCTGTTGATTTCAACTATCCCAGGAGTGCTTAATTTTTGGGTCTGGGATTGTTGTTGAATTGTTTTTTAATTTAATTCTATTTTTTCTAATTACATGTAAAGACAATTTTCAATATTCATTTTTTTCTTTCTTTGTTTTATAATCGCTTTTTTACTTTTCAAATTACATGCAAAGATATTTTTCTTTATTATTATTATTATTATTATAGCTTTTTATTTACAAGACATATGCATGGGTAATTTTTCAGCATGGACAATTGTAAAACCTTTTGTTCCAATTTTTCCCCTCCTTCCCCCCACCCCCTCCCCCAGATGCCAGGTTGAGCAATACCTGTTAAATATGTTAAAGTACATGTTAAATACAATATATGTATACATGTCCATACAGATATTTCATGCAAAGGTATTTTTCAACATTCACCCTTGCAAAATCTTGTGTTCCAAATTTTTCTTTCTCCCTCTATCCCTCCTCCCTCCCCTAAAGAGCAAGAAATCCAATAGAGGTTAAACATATGCAATTCTTCTAAATATATTTCCACATTTATTATGAGGCACAAGAAAAATCAGATCAAAAGGGAAAAATGAGAAAGAAAAAAAAACAAGCAATCAAACAACAGCAAAGAAGGTGAAAATACTGTTGTGATCCACATTCAGTCTCCATAAGTCCTCTCTCTGAATGCAGATGACATTTTTCCATCACAAGTCCATTGGAAATAACCTGAACCACCTCACTGTTGAAAAGAGTCAAGTCTATCACAGCTAATTATCACATAATCTTCTTGTTGCTGTGTACAATGTTCTTTTGGTTTTACTTACTTCTCTTAGCATCAGTTTAAGTCTCTCCAGGTTTCTCTAAAATCATCTTGCTGATCATTTCTTACCGAACAATAATATTCCATAACATTCATATACCATAATTTATTCAGCCATTCTCCAACTGATGGACATCCCTTCAATTTCCAGTTCCTTCCCACCACAAAAAGGGCTGCCACCAACATTTTTGCACATTTAGGTCCTTTTCCCTTTTTAATGATCTCTTTGGGCTACAGACCCAGCAGAGATACACTGCTGGATCAAAGGGTACATGATCTTTGGGCAGAGTTTCAAATTCAACATTCATTTGTTGGAAGATTTTAAGTTCCAAAATTTCCTCCATCCTTTCCTTCCCACCCTGTCTCCAAGACAGCAAGCAATCTGATATAGGTTTAGGTTATTCATGTGCAATAATGCAAAACATGTTTCCATATTAGTTATACTGTGAAAGAACAAACAGAACAAATGGGGAAAAAAACCCAAAGTGAAAATGATGTGCTTTGATCTACATTCAGCCTCCATTAGTTCTTTCTCTAAATGTGTATAGCTTTTTCCATTATGGAATTGTCTTGAATCATCCCTTTGCTGAGAAGACTAAGTTAATCATAGTTGATCAATGCACAATGTTATTGTTACTATATTCAATGTTCCGGTTCTGATCACTCAGCATCATTCATGTAAGTCCAAGTTTTTCTAACGGATTTAAAAATAGAATTTAATAAGTATTCCAATGAAATTGGTTATCTTTGTAATTAATTCTGAGACTTTCTCAGACAGAAACAAAATTAAGACTGGCCAGACGAGGATATTCTTTCTGTCAAAAGCAGAGCAGCTAATACATTCTTATCCTGGCAATCAAATCTTTCAAAATGTGGAGAAATCAATCAGTATTTCAGTGTGGACTTGATTCTCGGTGACTTATTGCTGGGGTAGAAATGATGGGGACTGAGGAGGAAAGTGGCCATTCTATTCCTGAGTAGGTGATGCGAGAGAGGAGAGCCAGGAATAATTTGCCATGTAGCCTAATTTTAGAAGAGCAGATTTGAAAGGTTTAGAGGAAGCATATTTAAAATATCATGGACTAAAATGGGAAGTCAGCCCGGGAGGGATAAACTCTTGAAACAGAATTTCTGAGGACACAAAGACATAATTCCAATGAAGAGGGAAAAGGGGAGCTGCTAACAAGATCAGTTTGTGGCCACAGGTAGCTCACTAACCAGCTTAGCTTTTTGAGGATGTTCAGAAGAAGCAGCAGCAGCTTGGTTAGTATGCGGGTTTTTTTAACCATTGGATCCATGGATTTTTAAGGAATCTGTGGGTAGATTTCAGGAATATCTGTGAACTTAAAGGAAAACTAAATATTTTCACCAACCTCAAATCAAAATTGAGCATTTTCTTTCATATGTGACACACAGTAGTATTAGACTTTCCCAAACTGCCAAAGAGGTCATGACACAAAAGGGGTCAGAACTGCCTATTATACCATGGAAATATGTTTTGCCTGACTTTACATGTATAATGGACATCATACTGTTCGCCTTCTCTATGAAGGGGGAAGGGCTAGAGAGAGGGAAAGAATTGTTGCCCCCCAACAACTCTTTGCCTCAAGGATAGAGGCCAGCTCTTGAAGCCCAGAAGACCTGGTTTTGGGGTCCCACTTCCATTAGGTTCATATGACTTGGGTTTGGGAAAATCATAGGATCATAGATTAAGGCCTAGAAAGCACCAAAAAGGCCATCTAGCTCAGTCCTCTCTATTTTCAGAAAGGGAAACTGAGTCTCAGAGAAATTAAATAATTTGCTGAAGGATTTGGGGGTTCTAATTTAAGACTTTTCAATTCACAAATCTATTTCCTTTTCTCTCAAATCTACCACCCTCTTATCAAAAAGGGGGGAAACAAGCCCTTATAACCAAATATGCATAGTCAAGTAAAAAAAATCTCACGTTAGTCATGTCCAAATTTAAAAAAATAATAACCATATGTCAGGGGCAGCTAGATGATACAGTGGATAGAGCACCAGCCCTGGAGTCAGGAGGACCTGAGTTCAAATGTGGCCTCAGACACATGACCCTGGGCAAGTCAACCCCAATTGCCTTGGTCTCAGTCTGTTCTCATTATCCAGGTTCATAATCCATTTACCATTAAGTTCATTACCTGTTAAGAGGCAGGTATCATGTTTCAACTTGACCCTTTTTGAATCATCGTGGAGTCACTTGAATGATGGAAGGTCTTAAGTCTTTCAAAATTCACTCTGCATCAGTTCATAAAAATCTTCTCAGGTTTCTCTGAAACCGTCCCCTTTATCATTTCTCATATAGCATAATCGTATTCCAGTATATTTGTACATCATAATTTGTTCAGCCATTCTCTCTGTCAGCTTTACCAGTCTGATGTGTGTGAAGGAAGGTCAGATTTGAATCTGCATTTCTGACTCAGAATCTGGTAACTTTCCCAAGGCTATGAGCCCTTCCCCCAAATAGCCCCTCATCCCCAAATAGCTGCATTGATCCTGGACCAGTACCTTATCAAGTGCTTTAAAATATGTACAATGAGTGAAATGAGCAGGACCAGGAGATCATTATATGCTTCAACAACAAGACTATATGAGGATCAATTCTGATGGACGTGGTTCTCTTCAACAATGAAGATGAACCAAATCAGTTCTAATGGAGCAGGAATGAACTGAACCAGCTACGCCCAGAGAAAGAACTCTGGGAGATGACTATGAACATAGAATTCCCAATCCCTATATTTTGTCCGCCTGCATTTTAGATTTCCTTCACAGGTTAATTGCACACTATTTCAAAGTCCGATTCTTTTTGTACAGCAAAATAACTGTATGGACATGTATATTGTATTTCACTTATACTTCAACACATTTAACATGTATGGTCAACCTGCCATCTGAGGGAGGGGTGGGGGAAAGGAGGGGAAAAATTGTTACAAAAGGTTTGGCAATTGTCAATGCTGTAAAATTACCCATGCATATATCTTGTACATAAAAAAGGAAAAGATAGAACGTGGACAATAACATCCAGGGCTCCGGGAGGCTCTGATGATGTCATTTTCATACAGTGAGAGAGCTCTGCAAATTTTGGTTATGTAATTGATAACTAGTTAATAGCACCTGGCGGCAAGCTGCAGTGAGGCCCTTTGGCCACAAGAGGGAGAGCAACTCCCACTGCTCAAATAGTGCAGGAGCTGGCTTTTGGTCCAGCCTCAGAATTTTAGTGATGCTCAACATCTGACTCTTTGGAGGTTTCATTTTTGTAAGAAAAAAGAAAGCTCGGAGCGCTCAGTGACCAGAGGGATTACTCAGAGCCAGACAGAGCAGCTGCTGCAGAGAGAGCCGGCCACAAATCCCTCTCCCCCAACTGATGTTGGGCTCACCCTACTAATGGCGCCCTGCTTCTCCCACAGAGGCTGCCTCCGCTGCAAGGTAGAGGATGAACTCAGGGAGGAAGCAGCGGGGAGCCAGAGAAGTCTGAACTTTGCCTCCGTCACATTTAGCAGGTGACACGTTTCTGAGCGTCCATTTGGGTGAAATGGCCTGGAGGGTCTTTCCAGCTTCAGTCCCTGGAACAAGGGCCCAATATCAACAGCCAATAGTTAGAGGCAGTGCTCTAGGATTTGTTTGGAAAGCACTGTACATTTATCTCAGTCTATCCTCACCATAATCCTGGGAGATAGATGCTTTTTATGATTAAATCTAGTTTACAGATGAGGAAACTCGAGACTGAGAAATTTTAAGTCATTTGTTCAGGGTGATACAGGTAGTAAGTATATGAAAGATTTGAACTCAGATCTTCCCAATACCAAAGCCATCAATCTATCCATTGTGTCATCCAGTTGGCACTATGCCTTTTTTTTTTTTGTGGAAGCCATTGGGATTAAGTGATTTACCCAGGGTCACACAGCTAGGAAGTGTTAAGTGTCCAAGGCCAGATTTGAACTCAGGTCCTCCTGACTTCAGGCCTGGTGCTCTATCCATTGCACCCAGCACTTTTAAAAACCATGAGATCCTAGGGGGTTTTTGGGTTGTGTCATTCAGCCAGGAGCCTGGCAGTGCTTAAGAAAAATCTAGCTCTCCAGCTCTTTTTGTGGTTGCAAAGAATTGGAAAATGAGTAGATGCTCATCAGGTGGGAAATGGCTCAATAAATTATGGTTTATGAAAATGATGGAATATTATTATCTATAAAAATAATGAACACAATTTTAGAAAAGCCTGGAAAGATCAACATGAACCGATGCTGAGAGAAACAAGCAGAACCAGGAATACATTGTACACAGTAAGAGCAAGATTGTGCCATGATCAACGATGACAGACTCGGTTTTTCTCAGTGGTTCAGTGAGCCAAAGCAATCCCGATAAACCTTAGATAAAAAACACCATCTGCATCCAGAAAAAGAACTATGGAGATTGATTGATATGTTCACTTTTTTCTGTTTTTTTTTTCCTCTCGTGGTTTTCCCCTTTAATTCTGATTTTTCTCTCCCAACATGATTCATTAAGAAATGTGTATTTTAAAAATTAATATGCAACGTCTAACCAGAAAAACAAAACAATGAACAAAAAAGGAATAAAAATTGCTTTTTACATGTAATTGGAGAAAAATAAAATTATTTAATAGAAATAAAAAAGCCTTTTTTAAAAAAAAAAAAAAGAGGAAAATCTAACTTTAGAGAGCCTCCTAGGCAGCCACATCACCACAGCTTCTGAGCCTCTGGGTGCCTTCCTTCTTATTCATGGAGGTGGCAGGGACATGGAGTTTGGGTTATGGTATTAAGGATCAAGAAGGGCAAATCAGCTTTTGCTGTGGTAGTGAAGATGGCTCCCTACAAGTACATTCAGCCCCATTTGAGAGGGGGACACTTAGTAGGCACTTAATAAACGCTGGTACTATAAGGTATTGGATTCAGGATAAATTGTGTTCAGATCCTCCCCTGGCATATTGTAAGAGCTTAATTAATGCATGTAGGATGACTGGAGGAATGAATTGGATATTTTTATAATAGGGGAAATTTATTTATTATAGGACTAGATGACCTTCGAGGGCTGTTTCCCAGAAACTAAAACCTATGACTCCAGGGGGAAAGTTTGCATGGTAGGATGGGAATGAGATCATGCTGGTCCTGGGAAAATACCCTGTTTCCCAAAGTCCCCTTATCTTCCAGTTAGAAGCAGGGTCAAAGTATATTTGAACTCATTTCTTCATTCCAGAGCAGTCACTTTGCTCAGATCTCACCTCTGATGCTTCCTTCATCTGTGAAATGATGAGGTTGGTCTAGGTGGCCCTGAGGGCCTTTCCCTTGCGGTCCACTATGACCCTCACATCCTCATACCATTAAAATTAACTTTACCATCCTCATTTTCTCCCCAGCCCCTCTTCTGCTGAGCCTCGATCTCTGCTTTTGCCAAAGGCTGGGGGTGACCTCTGTATGTACGGTCTGAATTGTTGACTAGGTTGGTGGTTATAAATAAAGTCTTTGGAGAACAGAAAAAAGAAAAAAAAATATCATAAGGACTCCACCAAACAGCTTCCTGCCAGAAGCAAGGCTGGTAAGACAAACACCTGCTGAGGGCTCGCCCTCCTCCCCCAAGGACGCTCCCCACCCCCACCCCAGCCAGACACACCCACCCACAGCCCAGCTGACTGGAGGTAGCCGAGGGGAGAATCAGTACCGGGACTCGTGATGAGGTAATCTGGCTCTCGGAATTTTGAGACGCCATCGGGGAATCCCCTCCCCACCCACCCAGCCCACCCATGCTTGCCCAATATCACTAAGAGCCCGACACTGCCTTCTTCTTGCCTGAGCTGGATTCACCGCACAGGATTCTGGGCCAGGACCCAGAACGTGACCTAGACTGAAAGCTGAGTTGAGGAACTGAGCGGTGGAGAGGGCCACATGATGCTCTGAGGCGAGCAGGACCAAACCCAACGTGAGGAAGTGACTTAGAATCCCGGCTGTGCCAATGAAGGCCCATTTCCTCCAGAGAAAGTCACTGCAGTGTATTGGTGTCGGTCTCTGAAGTGACAAAGGCTGGATTGGAGAATACTCAAATCATAAAGTTTGGAAGGCCCTCCGTGGGCCTCCAGCCCAATCTCTATGGAACCATCCATCTTCTGCCCCCAATTTCGAGCTCAATAAGCAGTTATCAAGCACCTAATGGCTACGGGATAGTATTCTTCAGTCTAAGGGAAAGACAGAGCTGGTGGCCCTCAAAGAGCTTCGAATCTAATCAGGAAAAAAGAAGATGCGGCAACAATAAAATACAAAAATGAGGACAGTGCAATGAGATTAAGGCAGGGAAAAGTGAGGGGAACTCTGAGAAAAATGGGGAACCCAGAATTATGAGCCGCCGAGATTAACCTGAGATAGATCTACTCAGGAAGCTGCATCCGCCAACAGAGGAGTTTGAATACTGAGCTAGGGAGATGGGTCTTTATTCAGTAGGTACTAAGGAGCTAATGAAAGTTAGGGAGAATGACATGGACGAGCAAGAGGCATAGTGTAGACACAGGGGTCCTCAAACTACGGCCCACGGGCCAGATGCAGTGGCTGAGGACGTTTATCCCCCTCCCCCAGGGCTAGGAAGTTTATTTAAAGGCCCACAAAACAAAGTTTTTGATTTTACTATAGTCCGGCCCTCCGACAGTCTGAGGGACAGTGAACTGGGCCCCTATTTAAAAAGCTTAAGGACCCCTGGTAGAGTCTTGTGATTAGAATTGGATAGGGGTAGTGGAACTGAGACTGGAGACTGAAGGTAGGAGAGTCAGAGTTGAACTGGATCTAGTCTAACCCCTTACCTGACCAAGACTCCCCTCTGATAAGAGGTCACCCAACCTTGGCTTGAAGATCACCATCTCTCCTTGAGGTCAGAGAGTCAGTCAATCACCATTTATAAAGCACCCAGTCTATGCCACAAATGTACCTGTAACCACAGGAAATAACAAAGGAAGCCAAAAGACAGCCCTTTTGTCAAGGAGCTCACAGACTCAGAGAGGGAAAAAAAAACCTACTTTCTGTTTAGTTCAAGTACTAGGCTTTTTTTTTTTTTTTTTTTTTTTTTTTTTAAACCTTATATTAAGTCTAAATTTGCCTTTCTGCATTTGTAGACACCGTGTGCCCAGATCCAACCTTTGGGGTCAAGCAGGACAAGTTCTGTTAATCTAATTAGTGGACTTTAGTATGATTTAGTTCAGCTTTCTCTTTGAAAACACAAGGAAACTGAAGGAAACCCAAACTCACATGTACTTAGCTAGCCTAGTGGCAGAGCCAAGAAGCAAAAAAATCAAGCCCCCCCTTTCCTCTAAACATAGTGTTTCTTCTCTTATCATAAATTGCACCCTTCCAAAAGTGAAAAAAAAAAAAAAGAATGAAACAAAAATCCTAGAGTTGAAATGTTAACTTGAAAATTGGGGGTGGCTGAGTGACAGCAGACAGAGCACTGGCCCTGGACTTAGGAAGAACTGAGTTCAAAATGGGTCTCTGACACTTACTAGTTGTGTGACCCTGGGCAAGTCACTTAATCCCAATAAATGCTTCCAATAAATAAATGAATGAATAAACAAAGAAAATTATTCCTCAATGAACACAAAGCACCTGAAATTCCTCAATGTGATCTCTGCAGCAATATCAGGGCCATAGTGCACTGCTTGCTTATGAGTCATATCTATTCCAGAGCTCATGAACCCCACATCCTTTTTTTTCTTTTGTGAGGCAACTGGGACTACAAAACTTGCCCAGGGTCACATAGCTAGGAAGTGTCTGAAGCCAGATTTGAACTCAGGTTTTCTTGACTCCAGGACCAGTGCGCTATCCACTGTACCATCTAGCTGCCCCCCTCCCAAAATTGTTTCTTGCACCAAACAAGTTCATGAGTTCAAAGTAAAAACATCTAATGAAAAAAACTAGGGCTGGGTACCATACTTATCTTCAAAGGTAGAATGGGGAGAACAGCACCTCTATTGTAGGGTTGTGGTAGGGATCAAGTAGATAATATTTGTAAAGCAAATAAAGCTTAGGGCTTGGCACATGGTAAGAGTTCTGGATGTACTTACTCCCTTCCTTTCCCCTTCCTACCTTGCCCTGCAGGCATAGGATTTCTGTGCTACTTGGGTACAAAAACTAGACAATAATAGGAAACCCCTTAGGTCTCATGGTCTTTTAAGGCCAGATCCGATGCCCGAGTAAAGGCACAATTAATATTCTCTTCTCATCTTTTCCCAATGAAGCACCTGCTATCTCTGTATCTTATCATTCCCAAGATTTCTTCCAGTGCTTTCCAAACCCTTCTGTGCTCAGGACTTCCTTGTTTTATGAACTCATGCACAGCCTCGTAGGGGATGGAGTTCCCGAGAGAATGGGGAGCCCAGACCTACCTCTTACAGAAGGGAAGCAAAAGCTACCCAGATTAATCCTAAGAATCTCACCCCTGTGGAAGGCAATCCCTCTCAATTTCTCCAGACCTTTCCCGGGTGTACGTGAGTAAAGGTCCCTGCACCATCTGGGGTGCTGAGGCTGATGGGATTGCTCCCTGTGTTTTAATGTCTCAGAGAGATCAGATGGATTGTAACCCTGGATAAAATCCTAGCCATGCCCGTATTTTAGAAAAAAAAAACTTGTTCGGGGGTCTGGCAAAGGAGTCCGGTGGTTTAGCATTTTAAATAATACTCCTTGTTCTATTAAATATCGATTTCTGGGATTTTTTAGGCAGTGCATAATGTAGATGGTATTTCAGCAAGTGTGGGGCGCGAGCCGTGGCTGGCAGGGATTGATTTTTAAAGTGATGTATTATTTTGTGTAGGAATAGTCTCCATTTCAATCCTTGGAATTACTTGATCGGGAGACACAGAGAATCCCAGAAGCAACCTGGATGGATCTAAATGAACTTGTGTTGCTTCAAAAGGCTCCACCCCATTTGAGTATCTTGGCTTTTAAATGAGCGATTTAGGGCCTTTCCCAAGTGGGGGAGAGGCTCACCTCAAGGCTCACTGATTGGCCTTGCTTGACATGGGGAATCCCAAGGCAGGGTGGAAGGTAGCTAGGGACCAGTTGGGACATCGGGCAGGAGCTCACCCCCACGCCAGGACAGACGGGACTTGGGCAATGAGTTGATGCTCAGGCAATGAGTTCAACACACACTCAGAAATTTTAAGATGACTGTCAGCTTGAAAATAGTAAGCAGGACTATCCCATAATCTGGGACGGTCGACTCGCAGGAGTTTCAAGTTCAGAGAGGAGGGATCTCGCTTCTCATCTACACATTTGAAAACAACCTCTGAAGATTTTTGATTAAGGGGAGAGGAGAAGGAACCAAATACTGTGGACAAAAAGGACACGAGGCCTCAAGCTGTCAAGGACACCAGCAGCCTTATGGGGACATGAAGAGCACAGAGATTGTTTTAAGGTATTATGTGCAAAAAAAAAAAAAAAGTTCACTCATGAATCAAAAATGGAGTGGAGGGCCTTCTTTCTTCAGGTCTGGTCACGCATCGTCACTCCCTCTCATAATGAGAGGTCTGGGTAAACCTAAGTATCTGACCAAGCAAACCAATTCAAATAACATTGACCTAGGATTCTAGAATCAAATGCACTTGAGATCCTTGTCAGAGCAAATGAAGTATTTTGTGGGTAGTGCTGGTACCGTGGTCAGAATTCCAGGCTGGAGTCAGAAAGATTCATCGTCCCGAGTTTAAATCCAGCCTCAAAGACTTCCTAGCTGCGGGACCCGGGCAAGGATCTCATGAAGATAAGTGCAGAGACATGGCCGAGATCCAGGCAGAGGCCTAGGAGTTAAGCTCAGAGGGAAGGCCCCAGCAGCTGCCGAGACCAGGAAGGCTCTGCAGACAGGTAGCATTTGAAATGAGTCTCCAAGGAAGCCAACAAATCTAAGAAGCAGAGGGGAATTGGGGCGGGGGTGCCGCCAGGCACAAGCATCAGGCAGTGGGCGCCAAGTCCTAGAACTGGGAGGTGCAGCAGGAAGAAGGCTTCTGTGGCTGGACCAGAGAGGCAGGGCATGGATGGAGTGAAATGGGAGCATTCATATGAGGGGCTGTGATAGGGTAGGGTCGGTGTCAAGTGTATACAATATGTCAATGTGTATACAATGTATCCGTTTGTATAATGTGTCAGTATAGTATCGATGTGTACACAATGTATCAATATGTACAATGTGTCAGTGTATCGATGTGTATACAATGTATCGGTATGTATATCATGTCAGTATATCGATGTGTATACAATGTATCAGTTTGTACAATGTGTCGCTATAGTATTGATGTATACAATGTATCAGTATGTATGTGTCAGTATATCAGTGTGCATACAATGTATCTACAATGTGTTCATGTGCATACAGGGTGTCAAATGTGTATACAATGTATCAATGTGTATGCAGTGTGTATTATGTACAATGTGTCAATATGTATCTGCAACCTGGTGTCAATGTCTACGCAATGTGACAATGTGTACACGTGTGGATGTATATGCAACATGTCAATATGCAATGTGTCAATGTGTATACCACGTATATATGTGTAGACAATGTCTGCGTATGCAATATGCAACATATATGCAATGTGTCAGCCACTCTAAGCAGAGATACAAATATTCCTGGACCTAAGAGGCAGAGAAGAATCTGAGCCTGACAGAATGTTGTTGTTCACCATCTCAGTCACGTCCAATTCTTTGGCAAAGATGCCGGAGTGGTTTGTCGCTTCCTTCCCCGGCTCATTTTGCGGATGAGATAATTGAGGTAGACAGGGGGAAGTGACTTGGCCAGGGTCACACAGCAAGGAAGTGTCTAAGGCCTGATTTGAACTCACAAAGAGGAGTCTGCCTGACTTCAGGCCCAGTGCTCTGTGCACTATGGCGCCCCCTAGTCTGGAACACAGTAAATGAGCAAATGCTCAAGGTTAATTGCATGGCCCTGAGCTAGTGGCTGAAGGTCAAAAAGAAAATGATCGGTGATCAGTTTTGCTCTGAAGGAGTTAAGTGGGGGTGGGTGGGGGTGGAGCAGGCAAATGACGAGAAGACAAGGGATAGTGAAGGAAAGGCCCAAGTACTCCCTTCACTAGAAGGGATCAAGGCTTCCAGGGACAAGTGTTTGTATCATCTTACTTAGGAACACACATGGGCTTTCATTCTGATCCACTGGAGGCAGCCGGGTGGTCAATGAATAAGCTGCTTTGCCTAGATAGGGAAGAACTGAGTTCAAATCCAGCACCAGATTCTTCCCGATTGTTACTTAACCTATTTGCCTCAGTTTCCTCAAAACTAAAATGGAGATGATGATAATAGCACCTCCCTCCCAAGGTTGTTGTGAGGATCCAATCAGCAATATTTGCCAGGTGCTTAGCACTTGGCACAGTTGTTGTTCATCCTTCGTTTTCAAAGAGGACCAATGATGGCACAATGTGACACATGACTAATTAATGCTTATTCCATTTCCTTGCGTGTAAGCTGTTTGAGGGAAAGGGGTCGTTCATCTTTGTATGCACACCTGAGAGGGTGCCAGACACCTGAACTTTGTCTCCATGGGAGCTCTCACTCTGCCCAGAGACCCCCACCTTTCTAAGTCAGTGGACTTAGGAGCAGATGTAGCTGGACCATGGATCACTATGTGGCTGTTCTGGTGATCTGCCTCTGCCTCTGCCTCTACTGGAGGCTGCTCCCTGGAGCTCCCAGAGTTGGGAGGGTTCTTTGAGCTCATTATCCCCCCTTTTACAAAGGAGGAAACTGAGACCTGGGAAAGTTATCAACTGGTAAGGAATCTTAGAGATAAGGAAGTCTGATTTCTTTATTTGAGGAAGTAAGAAGTAAGTGGCGGGGATATTTGAAGTTGTCTCCTCTGATTAGAGGCCTTCTATACAGTAGGCACTTAATGTTTGTTGAATTGAATTGGGACTAGAAAAAAGGGACTCTAGGAGATGGATGCAGGGGTTGGGATGGGGAAGGTTCATTTATAGCATGGAGGTGGGGAGAAATCAATCAATCAACAAGCATTTATTAAGCACTTACTATATACCCAGTGCTAGCTACTGAAAATACAAAGATAAGAGCTAAAAAGCAGCCCCTGTCCTCCATTAACTTCCATTCTATTGGAGGAAGCATATGGATACAAATAGTTATAAAGGGAGGCCCAGACCAAGGTGTGGAGACAGGGGAGGGGGGAAGAAAGAAGGCAACATGGGAGAGAGTGGGAAGTGAGGGATCATCTTGCAGTAGGGTGTTGGGGCTTGAGGGTAGTGGTTTAATGGGTGAGGGAAAGGAGATTGGCTGCTTTCTAAGCCAGTGTGCCTCAGTCTCTCCCAGAGGTTTTCAGATTTCTATTCCCATGGCCATGCCTGGAGAAGGCTCCGTGAAGCGTCCTTTGTAGGGTCGGTCACTAGGGACTCACAGGCAGTCAGAGGGTGAGAAGGGCGATGTGCTTGAGGAGCCTCCCATCCATCTTTCCCCTCATTTACTCATTCAATAAACTAGGGGATAGGCACCGGGCCAGGAGCTAAGATGAAGCTCAGTCCTCAAATGGCTGAGAAGGGTAAGAAGGAAGACAAGGGTATCGAGTCAGGTCCTCAAGTTCAGAGGTGGGAAATGGCTGCTGGCTAACCTCGTGGAGCTAGTCCTGGAAGGATGGCAGGCGTCCCACAAATGGACATGAGAGAGGGAAGTAGGGAGGGAGGAGGAAGGAGGGAGGAGAAAAAAAGGGAGAAACAAGGGAGAAAGAGTACAAGAGAAAGAGGAAGGAAAGAAGAAAACGGGGAGGGAGAGAGGAAAAGAGGGAAGAAAGAAGGAAGAAAGGGAGAGAAGGAGGAGGGAGAAAGGGGAAAAAGGTAGAGAAGAAGAAAGTAAGGGAGCAAAACTGAGAGAAGAAAGGAAGGAAAGAGAAAAGGAGAGATGGGAAAGGAAGAGAGAGAGGGAGGGAAAGAAGGGAGGAGGGAAGAAGAGGAAAAGATAGAGAAGAAGAAAGTAAGGGAGCAAGAGAGAGAGAGGGAGGAAAGGAAGGAGCAAGGAAAGAAGAGAGGGGAGAAAGAAAGACGGGAAGGAGATAAGAAGGGAGAGAGAGAAAGATCCTTGGGGAAAAAAGGAGGGAAGAAGGGAATATGATAGTTGCTGGGATTTGAACCCAGAGCTTCAATATGTTACTCTGGTGCTTTCCCCAGCATAACCAACTGCATCTTAGCACCCATAGGTATTTTGTTGTAGGCACTGGCTCCACCTCATTGTGGAGCTCACGGAATCCCAGGGTGAAAAAGGAGGGAGCTCAGCAGTCAAACATCTGGAGAAACTCCCGCCATCACCATGTGACAAATGGTCTCCAACCTTTACCTGAAGACTTCAAAGACTTCAGATGAAACGCTGAAGGGGAAATCGGGAAGAGACGAGTTCAAATCCTACCTCGGACACAGCCACGTGAGCCTGGGCAAGTCACTGCTGTCTCTCCTTCTGTAAGGATGACATCATCCTCACGAGGCTGTTTGGGGCCAAGTGAGTAAAGTGCTCAGGATCATGGAGACGTTAGTGAAAATATAAGGGAATCAAGTGTGCGGCTGGCCCCAAGCCCAGAACAGCTAGCGACCTCCCCACAAGAGGCTGCTTTGTGCCTCCAGCAGGCCCTCCCTCAATGAGCCACTTTGGGTTTTACTTCCTTCGTTTATGGCAAGGATGATGAAATGAGACACAGGCGACTGCTGTTATATGGGGTTTATCGGGGCCGTCTCACTTTAAGCAAGCTGAACATCAATGTTGGATTTACAAAAGCAGATAAATTAGGGACGGGGAAGAGGGGGTTTTACAAAAGGATTCACATAATGTTTGCGAGTTGGCGCCCCTTCCCCCCAGAATGAAGTGAAGACAGCATTAGAGAGGGCTCGGTCTTGCACTCCTATGAAATGGGAGACCTGAAGAGGTTTGCCAGACAGCAGGAGGCAGAGGCTGCTTGAGACGCGGCTTCCCTTCCCCGCCCGTCTAGTCCAGTCCACGTCATCGCCTTCCCAAGAAGAGGCAGGGCTGTGGCTAAGAAAGCTGGAAGAGGAGTCTGGGGAAGCCCATCTCCTGGACAGAACTCCAGGAAGGGCATGGGGGGCCCTCAGGAAGGCTCGCCATCCTTCTGGGCGGTACTTTGGCACCAAAGACTTTGCTTCCAAAGCCCTTCTTGCTCCCACCCACAACAGGTGGTCCTTCTGGCCGACCGTATGTCCCCTTCTGCCCCACGGGGGCTCTTCCTACCAGGGGGTACGAGGCATTATGGGTGACGCCATCACACAGCTGCAGCTGGAAAGAAGAGGGAGGGTCGGGTCAGACGGCCATTCACTGGTGGTACCCCTCCCCAATCTGCATCAGCGGAAGGGCGGCCTGCACCAGTACAGTCCAGCTCCATGAAATATCAGAGAGTGATTATTATTATCATACAAAGAGAGGCAATGTAATAGGGTGAAAAGGATTCTGGGCTTGCAATCAAAAGACAAAGAATTTTTAAAAGTCCCAACTCTAAGACTAACTAGCTGTGGGCAAGTCATTAAATCTCTCAGAACCTTAGTTTACTCTTCTGTGAAATGGGGATAATGATGCCTAAGTTCTCTACCTCACAAAACATTTTCAGAAAAGTGCTTTTTTGTAATTTAGAAAGTGCTGTGGGTCTCAATTGTTATCAATCTTAATACTGATCCCTGCTCTCTAACCCCTAATCCTCAAGCCCTCAAGATGATGGACAGTAGGAAGATAAAAGGTGTCAGCACAGTGAGCATTTTAAGTCATTAAAAATTCTCTTCTCTGCAGAGGAGAGGGATTATGGGTAGAGAGTATTGTATATACTATTAATGTGTTGATTAGTTTTTTTTTTTTTCTTTTATTCTGAGAAGGAATAGCTTAACATGGAAGGGAGAGGGAAATGATATCCCTGGAAATGAGCGTGACATAAAAACAATGAACATTTAGAAAGAAAAACAAAAAAATGACAAAATTTTTAAAGTTTTCTTAAATTCACTTTTTGGAAGTAGCTTCCCAACACCCCTCCCCAGCCTGAAGCTAATGCTCAACCATAAAGCCTCTTGGGAAGGAAGGAGGACAAGCGGGAGGGAACAGAGTGCTCCAGCCCTTCCTTTCCCCCATCCACAACCCAAACTGCTTTAGAGCCGGGCCTGGGGGCTGGCGTCTCCTCCTGCAGCCTAATTCTCGCTGACCATTCCTCCCAGGAGGGGCGAGCTCTCCCCGGTGCAGAGACACTCCCATTTTCAGCAAACTGTTTTGTGCAGAGTTGGGCGGTCACTCACCTGTGGCCTGGGTTATACACGAGATCTTGTAGGACGACCAGATGCTCACCATGCACAGCACAGTAGCCAGGAAGCCAAAGACCTGCAGCCGAGAAGAAAGGGAGAGGGAAGGGCCTTTATCCCCAGCTCTGAGGCTAACAAGCCTCATAATGGGTCCCGGGCTTCCCAGGCCCCACCATGGGCTGCTTTATCTCCCATGGACATCCCCTCTCTTCTGGATCTTAGCTGGGTGGGGACAGTCGAGAGGAACTGGAACAGATCCTGGCTCTATCCCTTAGTGTGTGCTAACTTGAACCTGCCAGCCTCAGTTTCCTTAACTGTTAAATGGGAATCCTGGACTAGGAGCTTATTAGGTTCCTTTATGCTCTAAATATAGAACTTCTGAGTGTATATGGGTGTATGTGTACGTGTTTGTGTGTATTATGCATGTATATGTGTGTGTATGTGTAATCAGTTCTTGGATTTCATGGATGGAAGAGAATCCCAATGAAAAGCTTCCTCTATCCCTGATGCAAATAAAGATCAGAGCAGGTTCTGTGAATTAAATTTTAAAAAAATAATTATTGCGGCATCACTGGCTTCCTTTGTAATCAGTCCTGTGTGTTTTATTTTATGCACTTAAAAATGATTCTGAGAAGGGTTCCGGAGGCTCCTCTGGGCTGCCCAGAGATCCAAGAAAGCTTTAGAAATTTTGTGTTAGAGCTCCCTGGGATGCTGGAAAGATGAGTCACTTGCCCAGCCATACAACCCAACATATGTCAAGCTTGACCTGCGTCTTCTGGATTTCTTGATATACTGTGACATGTAGATTTTCCCATAATCCTTCTTAAAGAATGGAAGATCTTCAGGGTGGTTCAGGGGTTAGTGCGCTGGATGTGTAATCTAGAGGACCTAAGTTCAAATCCAGCTTAAGATACTCATTAGCAGTGTGATCTTGGCCAAGTCGCTTAATGTCTGCTTGCCTCAGTTTCCGCATTTGTAAAATGGAGGTGAAAAAGGACCTTACCTTGGAGGGTTGTTTTGAAGATCAAATGAGATATTTGTAAAAAATGCTTAGAATAAGAAATGCTTAGTCCCTTGCCTTCCCTCTTCAGGAACCCTCTAGGACTGGGACCCCCGAGTTCATTCTCAGAGAAGGAAGTTTTTTCCTATGATAGTAGAGATCTCCTGTGTTAGCACACAGTAGCTCCTCTGTTTGTTAAGTAGCTTAACTTGAGCAAAGTCTATTAGAGATTGGACCCTTGGGGTTTGAGGCCTGGCTTGGACTCTTCCTAGCTGGGTAGAGTGATCCTGGCTGTCATTTATCTTTTCCCAATTCTCCAGTGGAGGGGTTGGGCCTCAGGGTCCCTTCCAGCTCTCCCCCTTGGTAATTTGGGAGGTGAGTAAATGAATGAAAGGAAGGCTGCCTCTCCCATTCCCAAATTGCCTGAGCCCTTTGATCAACTGCAAGGGAGGAAGGAGGAGGGGCACACAAGACGCCAACAGACTCAGGCTGGGGTGGAGGGAAGGAGGTGGGGTGGACGCTTAGCACTTCAGTCTCCTGGCTGGTTTTGTTGCCTCTTGCCCCGAAATCGGGTTTGAGCAGAACTCACCCTCTGTGAGGCAGGGAGAGCGCCAACATCAGGACCACTAGTGGCTGCAATTGCAGTTGAGAGGGGCAACGAATGTCAGAACTGGTGATCTCCTGGTCCCCCCTCACCCTGCTTTTTACAGATGAGGCAACTGAGGCCCATGAAATGAAGTGCTCTGGTCACACAGGCCAAGTGGGATAACAGAAAGTAGTGCCCAAGTCTGAAAGCGCTTTTGAAGTGTCCGTGATTGGCACCTCTGGCTGGGCGAGGGTGGCCTAGGGCAGCAGGCCCTGTCTGGTCCCTCTGCGGCCCAAGGCGGAGCCCACCCCCGAGCTGCCGGGAGCCTTCCACCAGCTGCCACCGCCAGCAGCAGCTCCTTCCTGGATTCCATTGGTACTGACTGACTGACAAGTGCATCATTGTGAAGGCTTCTCTCGGGCAATTGTCTGCAGAATGAGCCTCTGTCAGCTAGATTCTGCTCCAGTTGTTTCCCTCGCTCCATCATCTCGTTCAGCTAATTGTCCCGGGGTCTAGTCTGCCCCGGCTAAGACAGGAGGCCTCCCAAGCAGGCGATGTGATGGTGACGCTTATCCGGCCCTCTAAGTTTTGTGAAGTACTTTGCATCTGTTACCTAACTGCACTCCCAGCCACCCTGTAAAGGCCGTACTAGAATGACTTATATGAAGGGAACACAGGTTAGAAGAGTTTTGGTGGCTTGCCCGGGCATACTTAGCTATTTAATGAGCCATATTTAATGGCTATTTAAATGAGCCAAGATTTGAACTCAGGTCTTCCTACCTCCACAACTGTGTCCCCTGAATGCCTTGTGTCTTACATGGCCTCTGCCCAAAGGCAGCCCTAAGAGCCTGAATGTGGTTTGTGTCCTGAGGCTTCATTTACTTGGTCAGAGTAAAAGGCAGGTGAGTGGCTTAGGCTGCCCGATAAAGTCAGGAAGATTTCCATCCAAAATCTACCTGTCATGTGACCTCAACTTCCTTATCTGTATAATGGGAATAATGGATAAGTCCCAAGTGAAATTACTTAGGTAAACCTCAAAGTAAGTGTGTGGTAAAATCCAGCTCGATGTCATCGGAGAGGACACTGGGCTTAAATCGGGAAGAATGGGACATTGTCCTGAGAAAGTCACTTGACCTTCCTGAGCTTTGATTTCTGCCTCTGTGAGAAGGGGATTAAAACCAGCAACAATTGCCCAGAATTCTTGGGAAACTTAAATGAGATAACAGACTTAGAGCACTCTAAGCACCTTTATCAGTAGTAGCTCTTGCTGTTGTTTTGGACCCTTTCCCAGCCCCTCTGAGCTCCAGTGCTTTCTCCCTCTCATTTACTATCCATTTATCCTAGTTCATAATTTTTCCTGTGGCCTCCAGCCTTTCTTCCTCATTAGGTTGTAAGCTCCTTGAGGGCTGACTTGAATCTGACTCTTTTTGTAGACCCAGCCATTAGCACAGTGCCCGGCACATAGTAGGTGCTTAGTAAATGTTTATAATTTACTGATGATGAGCTGTGATACTGATACTGATACTGTGATACTGATGAGCTGTGACCCTGATGAAGTCACTTAAATTCTCTGACTCAGTTTCCTCCTCTATAAATTGAGACAGTTAGATTAGAGCATCTCTTGGATGGGCTTGGATTAGATGCCCTCTAAGGTCCCTTTCAGTTCTATAGCTAAGCTCCCGTTATCCATGTGCCAGATCAAGGAAGTGGCTGAGTTTTGGGGTGCTTGGTCAAGGGAACGCTCCTCACCGCTCCGGCCACGAGCCCATCTATGCCGTAACTCTTGGACGCTGCCACGATGGATGCAATCAGCAGGAGGATTGTACCAATTAAGTAATGGAGGAATTCCTGGAGGAGAGAAAGATGCGGAAAGTGGGGAGTCTGGCCTGGGAGTGATGAGAGTATTGCTCATGGGGTGTTGGGCGGGGGATAGTCTGGCCTGGGAGGGTCTGTCCCTAGAGTATTGCTGTGGGGTGTTGGGTGGAGTAGCTGTGATACCAGAGAGAATGAAAACCAAGAAAGGGAGTCATCCCTTGACTCCGGGCAGCTCTCTTCAGATCCGGCATGAGACAAACCAAGAGGGAGAGAAAGCAAGCCAGGAGCAAAGGGAAAAAAGAAAAAAAAAGAGAGAGAGAGAAAGAAGAAAAAAGGGAGAAAAGAAAAAAAGAGAGAGAAAAAGAAGAAAAAAGAGGGGAAAAAAAGGGAGAAAAGAAAAGGGGACAGAATAAAAACTCAGCTTGCCAAGAGAGCCGCCAACAACTGCTTGCTTCTTTTGGAAGACGATTCTGGCTGTCAGAGAATGACAAATGATCCTTTCTCCCTTCCCTGCCACCAGGCAGCTAAAAAATTCAAGGAAGCCACTGGCTTCATTCCCAGGGGCAAAGGTCCCAGGCAAAGCAGCTTTGGGTCTTCTCTACCTTGTGCAAAAGTTCCATGCCCCTACTTATCGTCACTGACCACAGAGAGTCTGTGAGTCCGTCAACAGCTGACAGGATGAAGTTTGAGGTTCTTTACCACACGGGGCTGGCTCTCCAGATTAAAACCCCCAGTTCCTTCTTCATCTGTAAAATGGATCTGAGGGCAGCAGCTACCTCACAGTTACTGTGAGAGCCAAAGGAAATAATTATTGAACCTCAGACAGAACTTGGAAGGGAGCTGGGAAGCATCCACATGGACCAAAGAGGGTTTTCTCCCTCCTAGGTTCACCTAGGGTGCTCCTCATCTTGCCTCCCCTGAGTCTGTGCTGAATCCCAGAAATGGAAAGGACCTCAGGGACCTCGCATCCAATCTTGACCTGAACAAGAGCTTGCACTATAGCAGACCCACAAAGGTGGGGCTTTGCTCTGAAACCTCCCAGGCATTTGCAAACAGCTCCAATTGTTAGGAACTTTACTTAAATTTGTCGTGGAACTTCTGCATCTTCTGGTGGGTCAAGTAGAGTAAGTCAAGAGTAAGATAAGTCCCTCATCCTTGTAACCACTCTCCAAATATCTGAATTGAAACATGGCCATCGTGCTGCTCTTTCACAGCCTCAGCTCTGCAAGATTTCTCTTTTCCAATTTAAAGTCTCCAATTCCTTCACCTAGAATGCCAAACATGGCTCAGTGGGTGGTGCTAGACTCAGGAATCTGGAAGCACAAGCCCTTAATCCCATCTCAATAAAGACTGGTAACGGGACACCAAACTACATTTGAGCTTCAGTTTCCTCATCTCTAAAATGGGAATAAGAGCCGTAGGTATCACATGGGACAAATGGGAGGAGCAAATGAAATAAAGATAAAGCCCTACAATGTTAGAGACTCATGGGAGTTTTGATGGTTATTACTATTCTATCTTATGACTTGTAGGTCCTTTACTATATTGTTTATATTTCTCTTGGAGACCCACCAAAGTAGGAATACTCTTTCTAAATTCGGGCCCAGAATCAGCCTTGATTTTCCATGAATGGCTTTCTTTCATATTCATTTAGCTTCTATGTGTCATCAAGGAGACCTTGTCTTTGTTGAGCCCACTAAAAGATCACGTTTCCTCTTTAAGGCTCTGTCTTAGTCTACAGGAGTTTCCATTTCCAAACACACATCCCTTTTCATGCGTCCTGGGCTGGAACTCCACACACTGTGTCAGAAATGTATTTCACTATTATTAGAAACATTGCTCAGTCTTTCCTCTTCCTCCCGCTTCCTTGTAACCAAACGTTCACGCTGGATAGACTGGAGAGTGGTGGGAAACAGGGACTGGCAGTGTGGGGCAGAACCTCAAAGGCAAAGGAGGGGAAAGGAGAAAAGGAGGCAAGAGAAAGCAAAAAGGGAAACCGGACAGGAGCCCTTCAAAGACATGTCCCTGAGCTTTTCATTTCTGGGATTCAGCATAAATTTAGGGGAGGCAAGAAGCTAAAGAAGGCCCGAAGGGGCAGAGCATGCGACTGTCTGCTGACATCCCTGCTTTGCCCCTTACCCCCATTCTTCTGCACACTGCCCTTCTGCAGATGCAGCAGACAGAAAACCGAGAGGACAGAAGGAGCTTGGTGCTGCAAACAAACCAGAAATGGTGGTCAGGAGCTTCGGGAGCTCACTGCACTTTCAGATTCCCAAGCTAGCAGAGAGCAGTTGATCAGGAAGCACCTGTTAGGAGGCAGCCACTGTGCAATAGCAAGGATGGATCACCAACATTTTCTCCCAGTTAAGAGGCATGCGCTTTTTGATCAATTATCATGATCAGTTTCAGTGATCAATTTCAAACTTTGAGAGGGGGAGAGAGGGAAAAAAGAGAGAGGGAGAGGAAGGGAAAAAAGAAGGGGAGAAAAGGGGAGAGTGGGAAAGAGAGGTGTAGAAAGAGGGGGAGAAAGGTGGGAGAGGGAGGGGAAGGGAGAAAGAAAGGGGAGAGAGGGGAGGAGAGAAGCAAGAAATAGAGGAGAGAGAGAGTGAGAAAGAGGGAAAGGAGAGGGAGAGAGGGAAAGAGGAGGGAAAGAGAAAGGGGGAAAGGGAGAGAGAAGGGGAGAGGGAGGGAGGGAGAGACAGAGAAAGAAAGAGAGGAGGGAGGGAGGAAGAAGGAGGAGGAAGGCTGACTAACCAGACATTGCTGTTTTTTTTTCTCATTTAAATGTTTCCTTTTTTTTTCCCCCCCAAACATAATTTTAAGTCTATTAAAAATAAATAAATAAAAGGTTAGCAACTGCTGTTTATCTCTACCGGTTATTTTATAGCTAAAATGTGTTACATTTAGCTTAGCACAGTGTGAGGCACAAAGTAGGTACTTTAAAAAAGTTTATTGAGTAACAATTCCAGTCATTAGGAAAGTGATAGAAATGGGCTTCTGGAGCTTTGTCCTCCCTCCCAAATCCTCTCTGTTTTGAAGCTCTAAGGGGTGGAAATCAGGAGAGCAGCCTACCAGAGCTTTCCTTAATCAGTAAGAGGTAATCACTGACAACCGATAATTAGGCCAGTGGGTGCCAAATTAAAGGATTAACCTGGACCACCTGGAAAGATGAGAGGATGGCTTCCCTCCCTCCCTTCCAGTTACCAAGCAGAGCTCCAGGCTGTGCAGCTCCCACCCCCCCTCCGCCCCAATGCTGCCAGCCCGCTTACCGCCAAGGGCCAGCTGATACAGGTGAGCATCCTGTAGAGGTAGAAAAGATGGACCAGGTAGAAGATGAGAATCATCAGCAGATCACACATGGTGACCACTTCAAAGTAGCTGTAGGCGCTATAGTCGGTCCACATGGAGTTCTTCACGCAGAGAAAAGCAATAAGAAGACATACCTGCAGGAAGAGAAATGGAGACTGGAGAGCGTTCTCCCAAAGGGAGCTTCACTGAACCGAGCTTCCTCCTGGTGCAGCGGAGAAAACTCTGGCCTCTGACTAGGAAGGAGTGCTGAGCTCCAGCCTGTGCCTGATACTCGGCACCTGGGGGGGCCTCATGGGCAAATGACCCCCTCTCCCAGTCTCTTCAATCTCCATGGTGGTGTGAGATGTCTGCTGGACTAAGTAGCCCCCCCCCCCCACACACACACACACACCAGACAAGGGTGTCCTCTGGGCAGTTACCTGCCCTCTGGGAGCCTACATTCTATTGACCTTAGCAAGGTTAAGTAGCTTAGTCCTTGATTCAGAGATGGAGAACACAGGGTCTTAATCAGGGGACCTTAATCAGGTCTTAATCTTAATTAGCTGGGGGCACAGACCACCCTCCTCCCCCACAGATTTCAGTGACTGTGAATTTAGATGGAAAAAAAGGGCAAGTATGTTTTTCCCGATCTCTAACTGGATCAAGGATTTCCTTCAATTCTTTAAGAACGATATTCTGAGATGGGGTCCCCAGGCTTCCCTAGACAACTAACAGAGACCATGAGAAACAAAGAATGAGGTAGAGCCAGAGAAAACTTTAGAGGTCACTGACTCCAACCCCCACAATTTTGTAGTTGAGGAAACTAAGGCTGAGAAATCACTTGGCCATAATCATACAACTAGTGTCAGAAATAGGATTTGAACCCATAACTTTTGGACGGGAAGACTAGACAAGTCAACATGCATTTAATAAAGCTTAGTATGTGTCAGGCATAGCACATGTGAGACAAAGAATGATATAGAGACAGAAAAAACTTTAGAGGTCATTGACTCCAACCCTCACAATTTTGTAGTTGAGGAAACTAAGGCTGAGAAATCACTTGGCCATAATCACACAACTAGTGTCAGATAAGAGGATTTGAACCCATGACTTTTGGACAGGAATATTAGACAAGTCAACATGCATTTAATAAAGCTCTTAATATGTGCCAGACATAGCACTAAATTTTGGGGATCCAAAGAAAGACAAATCCTGTATCTGCCCTCAAAGAGCTTACAATCTCTGCATCATTTCAACACTTAGCATGTTGCCTGGTACACAGTAGGTGCTTAATAAATGTTCACTGACTGATACATTCCATTAGTAGATGATTAAGATTAATTACGTGTACACACTGATAAGGGAGGGGGGCCTCCAGTGTAATTTTATGGAACACGGGGAGAAATGCCCGGTTCTTGGTGATGGCGGAGGCTGACTGAAGGAGTCAGTCTCAGTAATGAGGGCCTTTATTAATCCTGCTAAGTGGGACAGCTCCTCCAAGATGAAGTTCATTCTCCCCAGCCCCGCCTCAGCAGAAAGAGCCATTATTCAGTAAAGCCCAATTTACTCAAGGAACTCAGTTGTGCAGCAGATGCCCATTGGTGAAGGGCATCTTCCAGAGCCTCTCTTTGGGAGGAACAAGCTAACCTGAGCTCCCCAGCAGGCTCAGAGCCCTTTCCCAAGCCTAAGGGCTGTGCACATGCTGTTTTACTGTGGGATTAGAGAGCACTTAAATGTCAAAACAAAACAATGTCGATTCTGAGCCCGCTGCACCTCAGTATTTGCTTGGCCCCCTTTTGCTCTGTGCACGGAAGCCACGGAGCCTCCTCTCGGTTCCTCTCCAGTTAACCAACCAGAATCAGAAGTGATGACTTTTCTAAACCCCGGAACCCAGTGTTTGGCTCCTTGGCAGCAAAGCCAGCTCTGGATTCTAGCCACACGCCCATCCCCAAAACTGCCAGGGATGGCCACAGAGCGCAAGGTGCGGCTGGGCTCTGTGGCCTGCATCAAGGGTGTGCCCCTCAAAGTCTGCTGGCTCGGTCCTGGAAGCTGAAGGGATTTCTGTCCGGGTTGGAAGGAGACCCACCAGCTTTCTAAGAGCTCCAAAGATCCCAGATGTCCCCAAACAATCACAGGAACCTTCCCAAGCTGGCTCAGGGAGATTGGGACCGGATGTGAAGGAAGAGCCCCACAATTCTGAGCCATTCCAGAGAGGCAAGGGCTAGCTGGCTGAGCACATGCCGGGGTTGGTCTAGACAGTATTCTTATTCTAATATGGGTTCCATTAGAGACATGGCCTTTGAGGTCGTCCCTCTGACTGGGAGTAGCAGGAGCTAAGGCCGGAGAGTGGCCCCCAGCTTGGGGAAAAGAACTGAAGGCCAGAAAGGGGTCTGCAATTTAATCCGGTGTTCATAATTTAATCAGGGTGCAGTAGTGAATAGTGAAAACATTTGAGTGAAGGAATTGTGTACAGCTCCAGACATGGTACTCCTTTGCTCAAACACTTTCAATGGTTCCCTATTGCATCCTGAATAATTAGGAGTCTTGTAAGGTCATTCTTTTTAACTCTACAAAGTCCTATGGTCCCTATGAAATGCCTTTCTCTGTCATAGTGAGGACTTTTTTTTTTTTTTTTTACTGTGTTCCTCACAAACAATAAGTGCTCAATAAATGCTTATTTTTCATTTCTTTTTCCCCATGGAAGTAAACCTCTGGAGTTTCACTATGAATAAACCACGGGATATGATTTGGACCTAGAAGGGACCTTAAAAGCAGAGCTCTCAGCCTGGGAGTCCATGAATTAAAAAAATAATTATTATATTTCATTGTAATTGATTTCCCTGTATTTTATTTTATGCACTTAAAATGTAGGAGAAGTTCATAGATTGCCTCCAGGGACCTAGGATGTGACCGATGAAAAAGCCTTGTCTCAGAGCCCCCCATTTTACAGATGAAGTAAGACCCATAGAGACGATGGGTTTTGGCCAGACGTTTCACAGCTAATCAGCAGCCGAGCCAGGATTTCCAAACTGGTCTTCTGGCTCCCAGCCCAGTGTGCCTGCCAGTGAACCAGAAAGCACCCTTCTTGTTGAAGAGGGTTTTTCTTGGAATAACACATTGTACTCGATGGCAGGAATGCCCCGATCTGTGCCGTTTCACAAGATGGCAAGCGTGTCATGGTCTCCTGAGTTTGTTGAGTTAACTGTCTCCCGCAATGCCCTTGCACCTGCTATTGGAGAGTTTCACAAAATCAGTTCTATGGATGTCTTTTCTTTTTTAAATTTTCATCTCATTTGTGGTTCATTTGCAGATCTTTCTCTTCTCTCCCGTCCAGCGGAGCTGAATCTATATAGACAGCACAGCCAAGCCAATCTTGCCTTTTTCTACCAGCACAAGTGGTTCTGCACCCATAGTCCCCCACATTTCTACTGCTGGGAGGAAAGATCTTCCAATACCTCTCTCCCCCAGGGCCAAGACAGACCAGTACAGCCATTGGATCTCAAAGGAGTCCAGTAACTGGGGTTACTAACCTTCAGACTAAAAGGGGGCTCACAGTAAGTCCCAGTAATCAGGCGGGACCTCTACTACCCATAATGCTGTGCAAAGCCCATGTAAATCCATATAGTTGCAGTGATTGGGGGATAAGGCAGGTATTCTTATATGTACCACACAACATTAATTGGGCATCTGCTACATGCAGGGAAGAGCTCCTAGCTTGTTCCCTCCTGAAACTAACTAGTTGTATTATTCTGGGTAAGTCAACCTCTTAGCCTCAGTTTTGATATCTGAAAAATGGGGGTAAATCAATTCAATAAAGGGCATACTATAGGTCAGGCCTTTGTTCTAGGCACTGAATATACAAAAGGAGATGGCCTTTGCCCTCAAGGAGTTAACATTTTACTAAGATAGGGGTCCTGAACTTGGAGTCCATGAATTAATTTATTAGATTTCAAGGGTATCCTTGAACTTAAATGAGAAAAAAGCTGAATCTTTATTTTCATTAACCTGTAATTGAAATTTAGCTTTTCCTTCAATGATTTAAAAATCTGAGTCTGAGAAGGGGATCCCAGACATCCAAAGGGGGTGTCCATGATACACGTGCACATACTCTGGACTAAGGGGACAGAAAATACACAAGATGTACAAACCCCAAAATATGTATGTCAAAAATTGTATGTGATTTTATTGCGTGAGAGTGTGTCATATCCTGCTAATTCTCCAGGGCACACCAGCCCCCTTCTCTCCCCCTCTGTCTCTGGGACTCTGTCTAGGCTTTTGTTCTTTGCTTCTATAACATTATCCGTCCATCTCATCCTTCTCCATTCCCTTCTCCCTTTGCCTTCACTCTTTCCCAACATCAGGGTCATTCCTAATATATGCCGTCTTCTCACGATATGGCCAAAATAATTAAGCTTCAGCTTCAGGGTGTGTCCTTAGTGTGAATTAACTGCTTTAGTCCTACCCCCACTGTGCATAACTGCATTTTGGGGGTGAATGAGAGGGGCTATGCCTGTGATTTCATTGGTGCAGGGGATCCTCACTGGAAAATGGCCTCCACCGTGCAGATTGGACAGATCTTGACAAATCAGTCTCAGAGAGTGTCTGGGAGCTCTGAAAGATCAGGAGGTGACTTATCCAGGATCACACAGCCTGGAAATGTCAGAGGGAGGACCATAGCCCAAGGTTTCTAGACTCTGAGGCAGAAATGGAAAACTATTCTGCCAACATTGTACAGTGGATATGTGTTTGGTGTGATTCTTACTCACAAAACAAGATCTACAACTCAGTAACAAAGTACTGCAAAATCAGTTGATGAGGGAGAACGTGCTAAAGAAGGCAAGGGGACAGAGTGGCAATAGGGAAAGGCCCTGTGTAAGGGATGGCTGCTGAACCTTGAAGGTTCTAAAAGGTTCTAAACAGGGTGACAGTTGGGTGGGCACAAAGGGAGGGGATGGAACAACAGGCCAGGTGGACTGGAAGAGAGGTGGGATGAAGGGGAAGAAGATAGAACAAGACTGAAAGATCATGTGGGAAGCAGCCTGTGGGGGTCCAGGCTGAGGACAAGGCCTAGGGTCCTGCCAGCCCACAAGCGCACACTAAATAGCAACTTCAGAAGCCCATAAAGCACCATTCTCAAGGCCCCGTAGAGCAGGTAACACAAATGGTACTTGATAGATAAGAAAGGTTAAATGATTTGTCCAGAGTCACCCAGCTGGGATGGGTCAGAGCCAAGGTTCCAACTCAGAACCCCTGACCCAAATCTAATGCTTTTCCACAATGCTCCAGCATCTCCCAATCTCATAGACTTGTCAGGATGAGTTGAACAGTGAAAACTGTGCTGAGGGGGTCCAGAAAGAGACCCCCAAAACTCCAGAGTAGGTACAGACCGGGATGAAGCTCTACTTAATGCCAAGGGGAATACAATGCCCATAGAGTATGGTGCAAGCGGCAGGAAGTCATGGCTTCAATTCCTGCCTTTAGTAGTGTGACTCTGGAGAAATCACTTAACCAGTGCCTTAGGTAACTGTCCTGGAAGAGAAGGTGGGAAAACTCCTTATACTGATGAAATCACAGGTACCCCGTGGTCTAAGTAACTTTAAAACAAAACCCTGCTCCAAACCCAACACTTTCCCTTTAGTCTTGCCTTGGACAATTGCCCCTCCTTTCGGGCTTCCTTCCTAGAACCTAATGTCCTTTTCCCCTTCCTGCAGGGGACAAGGGACGGTGACAGGGCCGGCGGAAAGAACAGCCTATTTCAGTGCAAGGTAAACAGTCTCACTCTCACAAGAGGCAGAATTTTCTAAGAGCGCTTCAGAGAAGATTCTCCCCTGGGACCCTCAACCGGGGTGAAATTCAGAAGAAGGTGGCTAAGCCACGATTTCAGCTCCTGGGCCCTGTAAGTCTGGGTCCACGACCTGGCTCCAGCAGGCTCGTGGCCGTGACTGTCCCACACTCCCATCTGTAAAGAACAAATCTATTTTGAACGGGCCGAGATCTAGTCAGGTTTGGGTCATGAAGCCATAGAGAGAACAATGACAGGGTTTAGGGTCTGGTCATTCACATGTCCTCATGCTATGATCTGTCTCTAAATGGGACCCCGACCCATCACGCAACTTCTCATGCTTGGCCATCACTTTCCATATCTGGTGCTGGGAAGAGTCCTCAGTTTCCCTATCTGTGAAATAAGAAAGTTGAACTAAATGACCTCCAGGATCACTTCCAGCTCTACACCTAGCCTAAAATATGGATTTTAAGTTGAGCAATTTCCTGAAAACCATAAGGAAGAGACATCAGCATTTGTATAGTTCTGTGATGTACAGAGATGCTGTTTCTCCGGCTGACTCCAGCATAGGTGGCCAAAAAAATCAGGGTTGATGGTTTGCCCCCAAGTCCGGCTTTTTTACAGCCTCTGCCGACAACCAAACGTGCCCAGTTTGCTTCTTTCTAGCTGACGATGGCACCAGATGCCTTTGGTTCAGGAAGCAAAGAACAACAATGGAGTTACTCAATACTGCTCCCTCTCCGCTTCCTGGCCACGGGATAGAGTTTCTGTGGGAGAGGCAGCTGGGTGGAACTGAGGGAGGAGGGCAGGGGGCTCAGATGAAACCTTACCAGGCTTTCTAGGAGAGCGCAGGGAGGAGAGAACAAGGCTCTCTTGTTAGCCTAGGAGGCCAGGGAAAGCCAGGCAGGGGCATCTGTAAACTTATTGAGGTCAATGAGGGAACGTGGGCAGGTTTGTTGGGGGAGGAATAGCCTGGCATGGTCTCAAAGTTAGCTGGTCTACAACGGGCTGTGAGAAAACTGCCCCCATCTCCTGGGATGTGGGATTCCAGGATCTTAGACGTTGGGCCATCTAGTCCAACATCCTCATTTTACAGACAAGGAAACTGAGGCTCTCTAGAAAACTGCCCCCATCTCCAGGGATGTGGGATTGCAGGATCTTAGATGTTGGGCCATCTAGTCCAACATTCCCATTTTATAGACAAGAAAACAGACTCAAACTTATAGTGCCCTAGATTTCAGTTGGAAGGGATTCAGGGGCCCCATAATCCAAGCCCTTCATGTTATAGGAAGGAAAATGAAAGGGATTAAAGCTTGAAGTGACTGCAGGAACCACCTCATTCTTCCCCCTCATTTACAGATGAGGCAAATGAGGGACAAAGAAGTAAACTGACTTGTTTAAGGTGACAGAAGTGATAAATAATAAGAATAAATTAGAAAAAATATGAATAAATGAGACAATAGGAATTTTCCCCATCTTCTGATTTTGGGGCTACTAGGGAGTGCTGTAGAACATATAATACCAGTTCTGGAGTCAGGAGATCTGAGTTCTAATTTGACCTCAGACACTTCCTAGCCTTGTGATCACTTTACTATTTGCCTCAGTTGACCCATCTGGAAAACAAGCTGAAGAAGCAAATGGCAAACCACTGTAGCATCTCTGCCAAGAAACCCCCTCCCCCCCAAAAATAGAAAATGACTGAAAGTACTGAATTGATTTTAGAGCCAATCTTTTCCCTTCTGCCCCAATCTGTATCAGGCAGTCTTCTCAAGGACATAATTTCCCCTGGAGTCAGAAAGTCCCGAGCTTAAATCCCACTTCTGATTCTTACAACCTTTGTGATCAGGAGCAAGTCCCTTCCCTATTCCAAACCTCAGTTTCTCCATCTGTTCAATGGGAATAATAAAAGCATCAACCTCACCAGATTGTTATAAAGTTCACGTACAGAAAGCACTTTGCAAACTTTATGGTTACTTGATAAATGTCAGTGATTCTGTCTTTTTTTTTTTTTTTTTTTTGGTGAGGCAATTGGGATTAAGCGACTTGGCTAAGGTCACACAGCTAGTAAGTATTAAGTGTCTGAGGTTGGATTTGAATTTAAGTCAGTGCTTTATCTCCCATACCATCTAACAGCTCCTATTGTTATAATTTTCTTAAGATCCCCATTTTAGCCAATAGAATGACACTGGGGGTCATGGGGAGTGTCCTCGAGAGTCGGAGCTGGATTTGAATCTCAGTTTAGATGCTGACTAACTATGTGACCTTTAACACAAGTGTACCACCTCATCTGTCAAATGGGGATAATAAACCCCGACCTGGCTGTTGTGAGATCAGTGCTCTAGTGAGTGGAAGTTGTCATCTGGGAAACTTTCCGATGCTTTCGAAAAGACTTGGGGAAACTTCAAGTCCATTCCAGATCAAGAATCAGTACTGAAGTTACTAATTCCTCCCACAGTCCCGCTGCACGTTTGCTTATTCAAATGTGTGGGTTCTTAGGCAAACTACATCCTTCCCTCTCTGGGCCTCATCTGTAAAATGGGCAGGCTCGGAGGAAATGGTAAATCCCTACTCCCCTGTCCTCTATGTCCCCTCCAAATCAGACATTAACTCCTGCTAGGAGCCTCCCTCCCCAGACTGCCTTAGACTGGATCTATTTGGCTTCAGAGGGCAAACAAAGCAAGCCAACGTAGGCTGGATGTCAAGAAAAAATGTGGCTGGCGGCACATTGGCCAGAAAGCTGGTCCTGGAATCAGGAAGAGCCGAGTTTGAACACTGGGCGTGTGACCTTGGTTGGGCAAGTCACTAATCTCTGTTAATCTGTTTCCTCAACTGTAACATGGGGATAATAATAGCAGCTCCCTCCTAGAGTTGTTATGAATAAAAAAAGAAAATAATGTTTATTAAAGCACTTGGGACAGTGTCTGGCACATGGCTGGTGCTACATAAACTCTTATTTCCTTCCCTACAGGAAAGTGGTCCAAAAAAGGGATTGGTTCCCTCAAGAGATGGGGCTGCTTCCTCCTACTTAGAGGTCTTCAAGAAGACCTTGGAGGACCATTCGTTGAGTATGTTCCAGCAAGGATTCCTTTTGGGTTTGGGGTACCGGTGGGCCTACATGGTTTCTTCCAGCTCAGATTCTATACCTATCGAGGGCGCCATATTGGTAGGGTATCAGTAATGCAAACAAGTGCAGCCAATGCATCCTTCCACAGATCTGTCATTGAGGGCACTGAGGTGGAATGGGGATAGAGCCCTGGACCCATAGTCAGGAAAACCCAAATTCAAATCCTGCCTCAGGCACTTGCTAGCTATGTAATCACCGGCAAAATCATTTAACCACTATCTGCCTCAGTTTCCTTGCCTGTAAAAAGTAGCTAATAAGTCATATTGCCTCAGAGGGCAAGTGAGGTTTTTCCTTTATAAAATGAGGGGGTTTCAACAGAATTTGAACAGAGGGAAAAAAAAAAAAAAAAACTAAGGAGACTGAATGTAAATCAACTCATGCTACGTTCACTTCTTTTTTCTGGGTCTTTTTCCCCCTCTCCCATGGTTTTTCCCTTTTGCCGATTTTCTTCTCCCAACATGATTCATAAAGCAATGTGTGTTAAAAATAAACTTACTACAATAAAAAATAAAATAAAATAAGGGGGTTGGACTCAATGACTTTTGATATGGGGGTGAGGGGAGAGGTAACGTGTGTGCCTATCTGTGAGACAGAGAAGCTAGATTAAGTCTGCTCAGGTGAACTCTAGACACTTTGACACTAAGGCTTTTAGGAGCTCTGGACAAGCTTTCAGGAGGAGAGAGGGGAAGAAACAGGAAATCACGCACTTTAAGAGCAACAAGAATCTGAGGGTTTAATCTAATTCAACACCTTTGTTTTTCATACATGAGGAAACCAAGACAACCCTAAGGTCACAAAGCTAGTTTTAGGGCCAGAATTAGGACCCAGGTTTCTTCACTTCCAGGCCTCTTCCCCTGATCACGTTCCCTTTGTAGTTAGAATAGTTCATCTTTAAAAAAAAAAAAAAAGTGATAAAAAAATACAACTATTTACAGTTAGATTTGAAGGCCAATCTTCACCTGTCAGAGTCATACAGGCTTCGTATCCATTGTGAAACAAAGTTATTAATTCAAAATCCAACTCAACAAACGACTGATCAAATAAATATAAAATGAGGGGACATCTCCTAATTAAAACCACAGCATCCAAACTATTTATAAGATACGTAAACATACAAATACATAGAATAACAAAGTCCAAACCCCACAAAAATACAAACTCTAAACAGAAGGCAGGTCACGTAGCAACAATGTGTTCCAGCAAAGAGTGGAAGATGTGTTTGAATTCAGTCTCAGGCACATGGGCCACTCTGGGCGAGAAGCCCGAGTCCTGCTAGTTTGAGACTCCTCCTCCTACCAAGGAGAAATTTGGACTCGTGGGCTCCATCCCTACCTTCTTCTGCAAGAGGCCTCTCCATTGCGACTGTAGCAATTTCCTCTGCAATACTTCCCATCTTCCCTGCTGAGTTATTTGCAGCTTGTCTCTAATACACGGTGAGCATCTTGAGCCCAGGAACTGATTTTTTTTTTTTTTTTTTAACTTTGTATCTCCGGGCCTTAGCACAGTGCCTGGCACATAGTAGGTGCTTAGTAAATGTTTGTGGACAATGATGACCTTTGAACTCCCTTCTTGTTCTAGTTCTAGGTTTTCTAGTAAGAAAGGCACCAGAGGACTCAAGTCAAAACCTGTCTCTGATGCTAACTGCCTGTGCGACCTGATTTAGTCTCCTGGGGTGATCCTCAGTTTCCTCCTCTGTAAAGTGAAAGGATTGGACCATATATGGTGGGGGATTATGGGTAAGGACAACTACATGGTGATGACTTGATTCAACTGCTTTTTTCCCCCCTCTTTTTAAAAATTTTGTTCCCAGGGATAGTCCTGGGTAGGAGAGGAGGGAAGGATGTATTCAGAAATAAAGGTGACATAAATATAGACAATAAAATGTTATTTTTTAAAAAACTAGGTGATTGGATGATAATCTCCATGGTCCCGTCCAGCTCTCAGTCCTAGAACCTAGACTCCAGGCGTGATTCCTACTCTTTCCTCTGCCCCAACACTCACACTTGGACAGCTTTTCCAACCTCTCCCTTCTCCTCACTCCCCAGAAACATCACTGGGGAGGGGAGCCATGATATTACAAGAGGAAAAGGGCCCAGCCTCAAGAGGCGCTGCTCCTTGAGCAGATTAAAGCAGGAGGCAACTTGCCCTTGATGTAACTTTTCATTTCTTTTTTCGAAGCAAACATGGAGTTTAAATTCAGACAACTCCTTAGTTTCTCCCTAAATGACATCCATCGCCTTTTACTTCCCTCCATCTGCCATTTTTCTTCCCAGTCTCCAATTTCCTTTCCATTTTCTGTCTTAAGTCCTAGAGATGCTTGTACTTTATAGGGATCGGGGAAGGAATCATGAGAAAGGAAATAACAAGACTGGGGGAGGGAGGGTAATGGTTAATGGTGGCAATTTGCTGGAGAAGCTGGGAGGGGAGAGGAGGCAGAACACATATAGAGGGCTTGGCTTTGCTAAGGAGAAAGGCTTACCTTTTCACAGAGGTTGGCGTACAGGGTGAGAAAAAGTGGGATGATGAAAGGCTTTGGGAGAAGAGGGAAGCTCTTGATTTTCTCACTCAAATAGGAAGTGAGGTTTTTAGTAGGAAAGAGGAAAGGAGAGAGAAAGTGAGTTGACTTTGCTAAGTTGTTCTGTCTTCATCACTTGTCCCTTCCCTTATTTCTAAGCCGTAGATTTTCTAAAAGCCCCAAGGACTGCTACAGATCCAGTGGCGAGTGTGGCAGCCAGAGGAGTGGCTGGGAACTGTTGCGGAGTGAGGGAATCAAGGGAAGGCCATTTCTCAAGACAGGTTGTTTATAGGTCAGGCAGAGACGGTGTATATGTCTGTAGATTGTTTCTCAGCAGAGCCTGTTAATGGGTATCGGTGACACCGTTCTCAAACACTTTAAAAGCCACAGATGTCCAAGGCTTAAACAAAGAGCTAATTTGGGCACCGGGCCCCACATCCTGAGCTGCTCCTCTGAATTCTTGCTTCTCTTTATTTTGCCAAGTCACTAAAATGAGCACACAGATGGACAGTGCCCTCCCCAGTGGGGTCAGCAGGCAAGGAAGCCGCAAGGAAAATGGAATCCCAAGCCAAGTCCCTGTCCTGGTTGTAGCTGGACATTCGTTAAGCACTCACGAGTGCTCTGCTCTCGAAACCCAGCGGGATCCTACCCAGCCCTCTAGAAAATATAATTCTAAGGCCTCAGGGACATGCGCCAGACACTCATGGCCATCTTTAAACACTATTTTAAAAATCAGATTATGGTCAGAACATAGGGGTCAAAGTGAAAGGACCCCAAGAAGCTATCTACTCCAATATTTTCATTTTACAGTCGAGAAAACTGAGGTTCACACAGGGACTAAATGTCAGCGGCAGGATTTAAATCCAGGTCCTTCTCACTGCTAATATCTTTCATTTTTACACTTTCTTCACTTTCTATTATATGCCTCTTGTTCTGCTGCTCAGAAAATCAATCTTTTGAATAAAGAATTAAAAAAAAAAACAGGGGGAAGATAGTTTAGCAAAAGTAACCAAGACACCCCAGTTCAATAGTGTAAAAAATAGGGAGAGCAGGGCCTCAACTTGAGATCTTGTGGATTGGGGAGCCCACATCCTGGGGACCTCCCCTTTCTTAGTATTTTAGAAGCTATAGTGGCCCCAAGGTCTGATTAACAGGAACCTCACTGTGAGGGGGGAGGGTTGAGTTAGGAAAGAGTGAGAACTATCCCTAGCCCAATGAGCTATGCTGTTCATCAGGGTGGAGCAGAACCTGAGCTGGAGGCAGAGGTCCCGAATTGATCATCTCCCTGAGACTCAGTTTCTTCCTTTTATCAAATAAGGTAGTTGGATTATGTGGTATCTAAGGTCCCTTTCATTTCTAGAATTAAATAATAAAAGTTAATAAAATGCTTTTTACAAATATTATATTGTTTGATTCTCACAGCAACCCTGGGAGATGGATGCTATTATTATTCCTATTTTACAGATGAGGAAACTGAGGCAGACAGGTTAAGTGACATGCTTCGAGTCATACAATTGAGGTTGAATTTTGAGTCGGGTATTCCTGACTCTAAGCTCTGGCCCTCTACCTACTGTACCACCTAGTCACCAAAAGCGAGTTTGAATGTATCTTCTTCTTTTTAAAAAAAGAGATCTGGATTATCTGAATCATCTCAGAAAACAATTAAGTCCTAAGAAGGATAAACAAAACCACCCTAAAAGAAATGGCAGATTCAGTCATTATGGCAATCAATTTGGACAGAGCAAATATATGATGCCAGAAAGTATCTCTTTTTAAAAAAAATTTTCCATATATAATCAATATTTATTGATGTCACAAATTTTGTCATATTGATGTCATAAAACCTTGATTCTCAGCTTGGTAGTTCATTGACCTTGACCTTGAGATCAGACCTTGAGATCAGAAAAACTCAAGTCCTTCCACAGACACTTCCCTTCAGCATGACTCTGGGCAAGTCAATTCACTCTGCCTCAGTTTCCTCATCTATCTGGGGATAAATAAAATTAAAATGGGGATAATAATGATACTTACCTTTTAGGGTTGTTGTGAGGATCAAATGAAATAATATATATAAAGTACTTTGAAAACATCAGAGAATCATTTGATGTGAGAGTTAAAGGAAACAGTGTAGTATAGTGAATAGAGAAGCAATCAGAAACATCTGGGTTCAAGTCTCACTTCCAATACATAGAGGATCTGTGAATGGATGAGTCCTTTTACTTCTTAATCTTCTAGGCGAGCGATTCTTAAAGGCCCCTTCTTGCCTGAGAAATTTTTACGTGACCCCAAGTGTGTAGGTATGTATGTATAATAGGTATACAAATCAAACATTTACTGGTAATAAATGATCATTTCATGACCCCCACATTCACTTATGTGCCCCTGTATGGAGTTGCAAACCATAATCTAGGAACTTTTATTCTAGGTAACTAAGTCACAGAGAACCGAAGAGGTTCATCCCTCTGTTGTGGCTATAAATGTTAAGTTCCCACCATCACCATCATCGCTATCATCACCATCCTGACCACCACCATCATCTTCCTCCTCTCTGTTGGTGTTCCTTTCACTATTTCATACTACAGACTATTCATTCCTCTTTTCTTTTTGTGTAATTCTTGTCAAATAATCTAGAGAACTTTTGATTTTTTAACATTTTGTGGGTACCAGTACAGCACACTAGAACTATTTTTTTTAAAAAATAAAACAAAACCCCCCCAATTTTTTGAATAACTTTTGTTATCTTTGACTTCTCTCTGTATATTTTTTTTCTCCTCTTCCCAGAGAGTATCCATATCTTATAATAAAGAATATTTAGAAAGGAAGGAAGGAGAGAAAGAAAGAAAAAAAGAGAAAAAGAAACAAGAAGAGAAAAAATTTGGTAAACTTGATGAAGACATTGAAAACAATTTTACACACGCAACGTTTTCTCTATCCACGGACCCTGTGTGTGTTCAAGGCAGTGGAGGAGGAGCTCTCTCACAGCTCTGGGGCTGTCCATGTTATCTCCATAGCTCTTGCTACATGTCTGGCCCACTTCCTTTTCTATCATATATCCTCCTTGATGATGTCTTTGGTGTCATTTCCTGTGTGCATGTCATTTTTTAATGTAGTTAATAACCACTTACACACATCGTGGTGTTAAAAGAGAGAAAAGTACCTGCCTGACTCTGAGAAAAGGGTACAAGGTCAAATGAACAACCAGGAAGGAGGCAGGATGGCTCATGGTGACTTTGCAGTGCCCTCCTTTTACTACCAGTGCTTGCTCTCCCAGTTGTTACTCTCTAATGGGAAAAGACTACTAACTCACGAACTGGCGCTAAAAAGTAGCGTGGGGTGGGGGAAACTGAGGCACAGTTAAATGATATGAATTCAGGTCCTCTTGTCTCCAGGGCTAGTGCTCTATACATTAGGGATGCCACGTGTGGACGTGCACGGACCCTCCACTGTGGGTTGGCTCTAGACTCAACAAGTCCCCAATTGATAATCACATTCCACTATACTCTTTGAGAAAAGATTTGTTTGATTCTCACTTTAGAGAGAATCCAAAGCATGTGACTAACCCCATAGTACAAATCAGAAAACTCAGTCAACAAGGCAACAAGACTTGCTTAGGGTCACATGGCTAGTTAAGTGTCTGAGACTGGATTTGAATGAACTGAGGTATTCCTGACTCCAGGACCATGGCTCTCTATTCCCTGTGCCATCTTGCCCAAGAGCTTGTGACCTTTCAAATGCCTTGTGATTTTCTGCTCTCTCCATTGACTGCTCTGTCCACACCTTTTCATCCCGTAAGAGCAGGTCTCCTCATCAATCCTTCTCCTCTTCTGCATTGTCCATGTGCAGACTGATCATCCGTTCCCATCACGCCTCAGCCACAGCGGCTCTCTCATATCTCACTCCAGAATCTGGGACTGGGGACACTTTGTTTGGGGCATCACTTTTTCTTAACTCTTTAAAAAATGCTACAGTTTCACCTAAGATACTTACCAACTACGTGAGAAAGATCAAATTATTTCATATCTCAAACTCACTTTCTCATCTATAATGTGGACACCCTGTCTATTGACAAAGAGAAGGAATTCGAGTCTTTCCCCCTATCTATTTGTTTTATTTTCTACAAAGAAATAATAGATTGACTGGGAGTGGGAGAGAGATCCTAAATTCTTTAAAATAAGAATGACTGACATTTATTTAGTGCTTTTAGATTCACAGAGTTTTTACATATATTATATAATCTAAACCTAAACAAGTAGGCTCAATGGATATTATTCCCATTTTGCAGATGAGGAAATTGAGACTCAAATGGGTCACTCGGGAAATTGGTATCTAAAGCAGAATTTAAACTCTAGTTCTAGCTCTTCCTGATGAGTGTGCAATTCACCATAAACTTCTGGCTCTGGATCACTATTGAGATAAATACAAATGCATTTGTTTGGCAATTAAAATCCTTCTCAGTCTGGTCCCTGTTTCCCTTCCCAGGCTTATTCCTTTCTTTTACACTGTTTATGTCCCATTTATAGGAGCCCCCTCCAACTTCCAGACTATTCCTCTCTAGTCCCTATGCCTTTTCACTACCTATGCTCCCTGCCCTGAATGCCCTTCCTTCTCATTGCCTCTTAGAATTCCCAGCTCAACAAGCATTTATTATGCACTTACTATATGTCTGCACTGCACCAAGTGCTTTGGACACATAGGCAAAAGTGAGAATCTCTGTCCTTAAAGAGCTTACATTGTAGTGGAAGAGACAACATGAATGAAGCATATAGGGAATATGTATGCAAAATGAATATGACATAGTTTGGGGAGGGAAGTCTGGGGGGAGCTGCTGGGAGGAGAGAGTGAATCAGAAAAAAGCTTCATGGAGAAGGTGACATCTGAGCAGTCTTAAAGAACACCAGGGATTCTGAAAGTGGAGGTGAGAAAGTATCAAAGAAATAGTAGATCACAAGGTCAAGGTTGCGAAAGGAGGAAAATGGGGGTGAGCAAGGGTAATGAATTAGGAGAACAGGATGTAAGGGTCTGGAGGTCATGGTAAAGAGGAAGAATATAAGCTTAGGCAGTGAGAGACAGAGGAACAGGAAGTCCCAATAAACTATCCAAAAGTTATTTTTAAAGCAACACTGGATATTTCCCCTCCCTAACCTTGTTTCAAGAATAAGGGAGGAGAGTTTAGACATTGGCTGGAGTAGATCGCTTCATATCCCTTCCAGCCCTGAAATTATGTGATTCTCAGTTTCATAATAATGTATCTGTAAGAGTTGGATTTGAGGTTTGCTTCTGATGATGTCCTGGGAATTCTGCTGATCTGCTTTGATCTTCTTACTTCTGAGAAATGTTGTTATTTCCTGAAAAAATTATTATTAGCTTGTGTGTATGTGTGTGAGTGAATGAGAGACAGAGAGAGAGACACGCATAGAGAGACACAGAGACAGAGAGAGAGAAAGAGACAGAGAAAGAGAGAGAGAAAGAGAAAAAGAGAGAGAGAGAGAGAGAGAAAGCGAGCGCACTCTGAGAACACCAATTCTTTTTCTCTTTGTTTCTGAGCTTCATCACCTTTGCTTGAAACATGTGCACTTCTTGTTCCAGGTAAGTGGTCTTTGGAGCTTGTTTTGCTGTTTCCATATTTGTTGACAGACCTTGGGACTTAGTTTATTTTTGCTTCTAGGCCTCTGTTCACATTTCGCACTGCTCTCTCACACTCTCTCCAGTGTTAGCTTCTATCAATTGATGATGTTCTATCTTTACTGATGACAGAACTCTCATTACAGATGCCAGGTATTTCTTTACCTACAGCCAGACCCTTCTTCATTTCCTTTTAATTCTTTATTATCCAATCTGATCTCTTCTGGCTCTATTATCTGTTATCAAAGTCATTTAGCTATTTCTTTTTTCTCTAGAAATTTTCTTTTGGGATCTTTTAATCCAGGACTTTTCAATTCTAGATGTGTGTGTGTGTGTGTGTGTGTGTGTGTGTGTGTGTATGCACTTGTTCTTTTCTTGGCTTTATCTAAGAGAATGTTTTCATTTGACGTTCTTTGATTGTTTCCCTTCTTTTCTTTGATTGTTTCCCTTCTTTTCTTGTCTTCCCCTTCTTGTCGAACTATTATTATCTAACCTCTGACTGCTGTTCAGCCTTTGTTATTCTCAACCTCTCACTTTGCCATCTTGCCAGAATTATGCAGGCTTTTTACTCATTGCTCCCCTTCATTCTCCCTTTATTCTAGCCACAGTGAGCTATTATCTGTCCTCCTTCCCAATCACTATCCTAGATCCCCACGTCTATCTGTGCCCTGAATCGTATTTTCTCTTTGCCTATGCTTCTCAGCTCTCTCCCTTCAAAGTCAGCCAAGATGCCAACTTCTCCACATGGCCTTCCCAGATTGCTGCCCACCAAGTTGTTTGTGCTCTAATCCTCCTCAAATTATATTTACTTAAACGTGCATATGTTGGATGTCAACAGTCAAAAATAAGCTCCTACCGGGCAGAAGCTATTTTCTTTTAGTCCCTTCAAAACCAAGCAAAAGGTCCTGCACAGTGAGTCCTCAGTGCATATTTGTTGAGTTTAATTCAGAAGGTCTTCAGTCTAGTCATTTAAGTGGACACCAAGCCCTTAATCTTTACACATCACCATCCAGCCTCAGCCTGTACCACTGATGGATAATCTCCCATGATATGAGGATCTTGTCCCTCTGAAGGGCGATTATTATCCCTGGGAGAAAATTCTTCCCTACACAAAATAGAAATGTGTGTCCTCATAACTTCTTCCATTGCTCCTAGCTCTGTTCCCAGGAATAACGGGAGATAACTCTGCTCCCTCTTTCACTTTTCAAAAATCTAAAAATAGCCACCAAATCCTCTGGATTTACTTGATTTTACAGCAGTTAATTTCAGTCTTAAACTGTAAATGTAGACACAATACTTCCCATATAGATGGAGAAGGACAGGAAACAGTGGGACTATTTCTTTCCTTGATCTGGAAAGTCTATTCAATACAGCCTAAGTTCATTGAAAGGAAGTACTACAGAATTGATACAAAGTTGGCTTCAGGGCTAAAAAGACCTAAATTCAAGCCCTACTTTCTCAGTCAATAAGAAAACATTTATTAAGTGACTCTATATACCAAACCCAGAATACAAACAGGTTGTGTGATCCTGGGCAAGTCATTTAACTTTCCAATGTCCCTTCAAAGCTGAATTAAAGTGAAGATGTTAAAGGTATATTAGTTGGGGGAGTTTCTTCATTTGGAATTCACCATATCAATGAAATCGCATATGATCCAAAGAAATATCTCACATTGGCTTTTTTTGTTTGTTTTAGCAGGCACACAACACTGCTGGATCATATTGAGGATATGGTTATAATTATTGCCTCCAGATTTTTTTTCATATGAGCCCCTGTCAAGCCAGATCTTTACAATTGTGCAACTTAATTTTTTAAAACATTTTATCCCATTCAATTTTCACGTCATTGGTTTCAGCTCAGATCATTCTGGTTTCTTTCAATCTTCTCTGAATTGCATGTCTATTATCCATTATATTGGTTTTCCACCAGAATTTTGCGTCATCGGCAAATTTAAAAACATAACTTCGATTACTTCAACCACAAAAATTATGGCTATAACAGGGTCAAAAACAGTCCTACTCAAACCAGTAGAATTCTCCCTTCAGAGGGACCTCAACCTGTTAATCAACCTCCATGCGAGTTCAGCTAACTATGAATCTGCCTCAATCAGGAATCATGCAATTGACATTCTCCATCTTGTCCAAAAGATTAAGCATACAAATCATAGTTGGAAGAGAACATGGAAGCCTTCTAAAGCTTAGCATGAGAAAATCTGTCAGGGGGCTAGCTGAAATGAAAACACCGATGACTAGAGAATTGCCCTCTGCTAACCAACTAGTAACCTTTGTAAAAAAACAAAAGGATTCAAAAGAAATGATTGTGAAATAGGTAAGACCACATGAAAACAAGCTTTAAATGACTAGGAAGAGAAATGCAAATTAAGAAAACTCCGAGGTTTCATGTCACAGCCTGCAAATTAGCAAAAAAAAAAAAAAAAAAACTGAGAACCATCAATTTTGAAGGCACACACTAATATATTGTTAGTGGAGTTGTACATCAGGCCAATCATTCTAGACATTAATTTGGAATTTATTCAAGAAAATTGGCTAAGCTATTCATACCCTTGAGCCAGCCTGCTCACTACTTGACTTCAAATGAATCAAAGAAATAAAAGGTCAAAATCGTCGTTGTAGCACTTTTTCTAATAGCAAAAAACTGTCAACGAAGTAGGAAATAGTTGAACATATTATAGTTTGTAGATATAATACGATATTACTTTCTAATGAGAAATAATAAATAGAAGGTTCAGAGGCCCATGGGAAGAATTTGTAAGAACTAAGCCACAATCAAATCAAGAGAATAAAAGAATATACACAAAATGTGAATGAAAAGATGACTAAAAGTCAAGCTGGACTCTGAGTCCAGCTTCCTATTGAGTAGGTGAAATGTTCCTAAAAGAGCAATCATGGAATGAATCTTCCACCCCAGCTCCCAAGACTCTGACAGATAAGCCACGTTTTGCTGAGAATCAGTGCTCCATGTCCCTTTTCCAGAACTCAGTCTCAGTGCTGTCTCCCCCATTAGAATGTAAACTCTTTGACAGAAGGACTATCTTATGTCTTAATGTTTTTATTGCCCTCATGAGTTCAAATCAAGCTTCAGCCACTTACTAGCCGTTATGACCCTGAGCAAGTCACTTAATCACATTTGCTTTAATTTCCTTACCTGTAAAATAAGGTGAAGAAGAAAATGACAAACCACTCTAGGAACTCTGCCAAGAAAACCCCCCAAAAGGTCAGAAAGAATAGAATATAGTTGAAAAATGACTTAAAATAAGCACAAGGATTCAAGGCAATTCCAATAGTCTTGTTATTCAGAGAGAAGACTGTGAAGACTGAAAGTGGATCACAACACAGCATTTTCACCTTTTGTGTTGTTTGCTTGTTCTTTTCTTTGTGCAGCATCAGAAATGTGAAAATATGTTTAGAAGAATTAAATATGTTTGACCTATATTGGATTACTTGCAATCCAGGGGAGGAAAGAGGTAGGGAAGGAGGAAGAAAATTTTAGAACATAAGGTTTTGCGAGGTGAATGTTGAAAACTATCTTTGCATGTATTTTGAAAAATAAAAAGCCATTGTTGTTTTTTTTTTTTAAAAGAATAATGATTAACAATTATCAATAAAAACTGCACACACACACATACATATATGTATTTCTATTCCCAGCTTAGCACAATGCTAGTTACAGAGTAAACACTTGATAAATATTCTCTATCCTCCAGTAGAGAGGTGAGAGACACTATAGTAGAATGGTATATACAGGGGGTCAGATGAAGGTTATACCTCATTTTTTAAAATTAAATAAACTTTTGTTCTTTATCATAAAATAGAGGTCCAATTGAGGGGTAGGAGAGAATAAGATGTCCAAAAGTGACTGTGAGGCGAGAATAAAAGGCATCAAAGAAGCTTTATTAAAAAATTAATAAATTAGTGATTCAAGAAAAAGCAACCAAATAAAAAAGGAAATGAGATAAATTTGCCTTTTGAGCTTAGTCAAACGGCACTGGTTTTTATCGGCTAACGTTTCCTTCGATATAACAGTTTCTACTCACTACATTCCTGTTTAGGGAGGGATGTTCAAGGAGCTCTTGATACAGCTGAAGCTCCCATTTCACCATCAGCAGTAGCTTGAGGTTTTGGCCACACTTCTAGAAAAGCAGGTTTTAGGTGAGCCATGGGCACCAGACTGAAGAGAGGGTCAGGAAGCAAAGGTTCACCAAGCAGAAGAGAAAACACCTGACAAATTGGAGAACCTGAGGGTGGGAAAGAATGTAAAACCAGACCAGAACAAAGTCTGTGCCACTCATTAAAACCGTGCTGATGCTTTTGTGGGAGAGACTCACACGTCCAACCCCTGGGACGAGAACAGAAATATCCTGAAGTGATTGTTACTGGGATGGAATAGTCTTTCATCAGAATACACTTGGGGGTAGTGGAGAGAACATGAATTGGAGTCACCCTGAACTTACTGCAGGTGAGACTTTGGATAAGCCATTTATCATTGCTAAGTCTCAATTTCCTTATTTATAAAATGAAAGGTTTGAATTAGATGGACTTTAAGGCTCTAGAGCTCAAATCTCTTTTCTTGATTATAGATTTCTGTGTGTCTTATACATACTTATATATGTATTCATTGTTTCTCTGTATCCCAATAGAACATTAATTCTTTGAGGACAAAGACTGTTTCATATTTGTTTTGTATTATCAGTACATGGCACTTAATAGGTGCTTAGGTTTGGAAAGGGCTTCATAAATATTTATTTTATATGATCCTCACAACAATCCTGAGAGGTAGGTGCTATTATTATCTCCATTTTACAGTTGAAGAAACTGAGGCAGACAGAAGTGAAATGGCTAACCCAAGATCACATAGCTAGTGTCTGAGATTGGATTTAAACTCAGGTATTTCTGACTCCAAGCCCAATATTCCATTTGCTGCACCATCCAGCTGCCTATTCTAGCTACTGGGGAATCCAGATTTTAAAATGATAGTCCCTGCCCTCAAGGAGTTTATATTCTACTTAAGTAATTCTTCCCTGGAATTTTTCCTGGGTTGTTTGTGGTTTGTTGGGGAAGGGGGAGTTGGGTTTGTTTTTTTTTTTTTTTTGATGGGGTAGAGGGCATGTGGGTGTAAAAAGTTTCCAGGTCTTACCACATCCTCTCTATCTGTGGATTATTTGCTAGTTCTCTATTTAGAATTCTGATTTAATTTTGGGGAAAACAGTCTCACCATCTTCTTTTCTCTTAAGTGCCGCTCCCCAGGGATAAAGCCCCAAAGATCATGGATAAAGAGTTGGGAAGGACTCAGAGATTATCCAGTTAATGCCCTCATTTTAGAAAGGAGGGAGGGAAGTAAGTTTACAAAGAAGCTTCTTCTCTTCCCAGGGTTCTGGTTGGTGAGATCTGAACCAAGGCCATAGGCCATCTGCTGCCAGATCAGCACTCTAATATGTTTGCTGCTTCTCCGCTAATGAGACCATTTGTTTGGCTCCCTAAGGGGGCCTTGCTGGAGCAGAAAGCCCTTCTTGCTCTCCCCACTGTCTTCCACCCTGTTATCCCCAGGGAGGAAGTCAATTAAATTTTCAGCAGCGGGTTTTCGGGAGGTGGCTTATGGAACACACAAAAATCCCTCTTCTTTTGCCTACTTTTCTCCCCATATCAAAAGTCACTACCATGGAGGTTTGCACTAGGGATTGGGGCAGTGGGGTTTAGGGCCGGGGGGGACTAGTGGTTCCCAGTCCAAGCATTTAACAAAAGCCACTGCTGACCAGAGGAGACCTGGGCTTAGTGGGGAGGACCCCTGTGATAGGCAGTGCCCTGCTCTTCATCCTTCTCTGTCCCTTCCTACAGCCCAGTCCCACCCTCAAGGCTAAAGCTCTCTTTCTTCAGAGGTCCCTCTACTCTCTCATTTTAGGCTTATTCAAAATCACCTATTTTCTGGAGCCTCGGACTCACCGCTGCTGCTTCTGCCAAGTCACGTCCCCACCTCTTGGCCACAGTCCAAACATGATACTCGACCCATAGACAAAGGAGCCTTTCAGCCACCTCTGAAGCAAAGGCCCCAACCAGTCATTGGAAAAGGAGAGGCTTTGAAAGGCCCATGAACAGTAAAGCTAGGTGATTAATAAAGTCAGCTCTCAGCTCTGTGGGCTAACCCGGCCGGGGACAAGACCAAGAAAAGGAAAGCTGAACTTAACCATCAATTGAGGCTTGGGTTAGAATTTAACTTCTGACATTTCCTAGCTGTGTGACGATGGGCAAATTGTCTTAAACTCTCTGACCACCATCTCATAAGTGCAAACCTTAAAAAAAAGGTTATAGAAATATCACTTGTCTATAAGAACACCAAATCCAATGTACTAGATTTGACTTCTGTCTTAATTATTACAAGGTATACATATTTAAAAACACTTTAATAAATATCAGTTATTATTATTATAAATAAAAGACCAGTATGGAAAGTGCCATCCACATCCAGAGAGAGAACTATGGAGACTGAATGTGTATCAAACAAAGCATAGTATTTTTATCTTTTTTTTTTGTCATTTGTTTGTTTGTTTTTTTCTTGATTGCTTTTTTTCCCCTTTTAATGTGCTATTTTTGCTCAGCATGACAAATATGGGGAGTATCTTTAGAAGAATAGCACATGTTTAACCTATATCAAATTTCTTGTTTTCTTGATACGAAGGATGGTGAAAGAGGAGAAAACATGCATGGTTTTGCAAGGGTGGATATTGAAAACTAGCTGTACATGTATCTGGGGGGAAATACCATTAAAAAAACTAAAAGATCAATACAAGTTTCCCCAAAGTATGGTATTGGGCAAGACTCAAGCACCAGAAGGCCAGGATTCAGAGTTCAGGTCCACTTACAACTTACTTCCTGGGTGACCTTGGAATCTTTCTGGCCCTCAGTTTCCCCATCATCCAGAGGACATGACTGACCTAGATGAAGTCTCAAGTTTCTTCCAAAACTAAATCCCTGGTCCTATTATCCTATGCCTGCAAGAAGCTTTGTAAACTTTTTAAAGTGCCAGGTAAATGCTAACTCTCTGTAAGAGTTTGGAGTCAGAAGGTCTAGATTTGATTCAGACTCTATAGTCTTGATCTTCTTCTCTATGGGCCTCAGTTTCCTCATATGAAGCTTCTTCCAGGCCTCAGTTTCTTCATCTAGGGTTTTTCCCCAAGCCTAAATCCCATAAATTGTGGATAAATAAACTCAGGATAAGCTCAATGTGCTTGGTTTCACCCTTCTTCCCAAAAAGCCCTTATAAGAATTGCTCATTTCATTTAATTTCACAAGCATTTATTAAGTGCTTTCCCCCATGGAAATCACCATAGTAGGTGCCAAAAAATGACTGGCCTACTAGCAATTTTGACCTGAATTTCACAATCAATCAAATATTTATTAAGCACCAACTATGTGCCAGGCACTGAGCTAGACAGAAATAGCAGATAGAAAAACAGGGAAGGAGACAACCTTGGCCCTCCAGGCACTTACCTTCTATCAGGAGAGATAAGAAGCCTTATTATACTATAATATTATATGCTGTATAATATTATATTGCATACAATAAACAGATATCATATTTGGTATAGTTTATATTGCATGCTATATTATACAATCCTAATAATAATATTATCTAATTCTATAATATGCTCTCATGTTAAACTATATTCAAAATAATAAACTAACTTGGACTTATAAGTATATTAATTATTTTATACTACAATGTCACATACTGCAATACATAATTATATATAATATTTATAGCATAATCATGGAGCAGCTAGGTGGCGCTGCAGTGGATAGCTCATTGGATTTGGAATCAAGAAGACTCATCTTCTTAAGTTCAAATCCAGACTCGGATAGATGACCCTGTTTGCCTCAGTTTCCTTATCTGTATAATGAGCTGAAAAAGGAAATGACAAACCATTCCAGTGTCTTTGCCAAAAACAACAACAACAACCACCACCACCACCTCAAGTAAGGTCACAAAGAATTAGAGATGACTGAAAATAAGCATATATAAAGCATATTTATATATCATACTAAATATATCAAACTTCGCTTAAGGCCTGCAAAATTCCATGTGTAACCTGAAACAGATTAAAATGCCATTGGGAGATATTTAACAAGATAAATAAAAATATGATAGAACATGATGTTAATTTGTGGCTTTCTAAGTCAACATGTGGCCTAAGAGATCTATTTCTATCTGCGTTTAACATCACTATACGTACAATATTATAACATAATGGTAATATTCTGTTATAGATATGTTATAAAGAATATACACATTTGGAATAAATACAAAGTAGTTTGGGGGGGAGGTCCCTCAAAGTTGGAGGACCAGGGAAGGTGTGATATAAAAGGTAGTTCTCGAGTTAGATCTTGATCAGAGAAGGGGAGGTAATGAGGGGAGATAGGGAGTGAGGGCCTTCTAAGCTTAGGGTTGACTAGGATGAAGGTTTAGAGGGAGGACCTCATGTGAGGAACAGAGAAATTAGATTCCATTGTGGAGAAAGGGAGAGAAGGATGGGGATGCTGGAGGATTCTAGAGAGGCATTTTCCCTCCTCTTGCCTAACTTCCTGAAGAAGTGATCACAAGGGAGACTGTGGGAAGAATTGACTGTCCAGAGACCATGAATTAACCTTCTTTTCTCCTTTATCCAAAAGGGCACCAAGTTCTGAGGCCTGAATACCCAGGCTACTTTCCACCCCCTCATTTGTGATCAGCAACCTGCCTCCAAGGGCTCACATCCATCTCTTTCCCTCACACTTCCAACTGAGCCATCGGTTTAAATCCCATAGACATCTGCCCCACTTTGGGCAAACTCAATATGTGAAACTCTGCATTAATGAAACAAATTAATTTGGGAGGTAGGGAGGAGTGATTGTTTACAGAAGGTTTTATGAAGACCCTTGTTATTTGTAGGATTTAGAACTGGAAGGAGCTTAATCTTTGTCCAGTCCAACTCTCTCATTCTGCAAATAAGAAAACTTAATCCCCCCATGGCTCCAAAGAGTTGAAATGACCTCCTCAGGTCAGTAGACCAGGAGCTCATCTCCAAAGTCAGCCTTGAGCTTATTTCGAGCTGTTCAAGATGCCAAGTTCTTGAGCACATTTAAACCATCACTGGGCATGGTGACATGAGCCTATAATCCCTATTGTCACAGGGGATGCCAAGTCCTTGCCTATGGGAGCTCTAAACCACAATGGGGTTGAATTGAAGCTGCTAGTCAGGTATCTGGGCTGAGATCTGTACCCAGAGGGATGAACCCTCAGTCATACACAGTCATGCCTAAAAAGGGCTGGAAAAAGAGGGCAGATCAGAACTTCTGTGCTGATTAGCACAGGTGTAGGCCCTGAGTTTTCTCAGCCTGGGCAAAATAGGAAAACTCAATTTCAAAAACCAAAAGCAAAAAGACAAACTTTTACTTACAGCAACTTTGTAAGGGACCCAGTGAACTTTGAAAGCCTAACACCTTAAAAAACAGACTAAGCCAAATAGTAAAAGAGGTACAAAAACCAACGAGGAAAAAAAGGCATCAAAAAGCAGAAGTGGCCAAATGAAGAAAAAGGCACAGAAATTCACTGAATTAAAAACAAACTTTAAAAATAAATTTTCCAAATGGAAAAGGAAATACAAAAGTTCACTGAAGAGAATTATTCCTTAAAATTAGAATTGAGGCAATGGAAGTTAATGATTATGAGAAACCAAGAAACAATAAAACAAAACCAAAAGAATGACTTAATAGAAAACAATGTGAAATATCTCATTGGAAAAATAAGTGACCTGGAAAACAGGTCCAAGGAGAGATCATTTAAAAATTAATGGATTACCTGAAAGCTATGATTTAAAAAAAGAGCCTAGACATTATCTTTCAAGAAATAATCAAAAACTGTCCTGCTAGTCTAGAACCAGAGGGTAAAATAGAAATTGAAAGAATCCACCAATTACCTCCTGAAAGAGATCCCAAAATAAAAACTCTCAGGAATATTATAGTCAAATTCCAGAACTCTCAGGTCAAGGAGAAAATACTAGAAGCAGCCAGAAAGAAACAATTCAAGTATTGTGGAACCACAGTCAGGATAATACATGATTTAACAGCTTCTACATTAAAGGAGTGGAAAGCTTGGAATATGATGTTCTGGAGGGTGAAGGGGCTAGGATTCACAAGAAAGAATCACCTACCCAGAAAACTGAGTATAATCCTTCAGGGGGAAAATGGACATTCAATGAAATAGAGGACTTTCAAGCACTCCTGATGAAAAGAAAATTTGACTTTCAAATACAAAATTCAAGAAAGCATAAAAAGGTAAACGGGAAGGAGTAATCATAAGGGACTTAATAAGGTTAAACTGTAATTTTACAGTTTAACCTACATGGAAAAATGAGACGTGGAGGGGCAATTGGATGATGCAGTGGATAGAGCACCAACCCTGAATTCTGGAGGACCTAAGTTCAAATCTGGCCTCAGACACATAATATTTCCTAGCTTTGTGACCCTGGGTAAGTCACTTAACCCTAATTGCCTCAGCCAAAAAAAAAGATGATACTTATAACTCATAAGAACTTTCTCATTATTAGAGTAGTTAGCAGTGCATATACATAGAGGGCATGGGTATGAATAGAATATAAAGGGATATCTAAAAAAAATAAAATTAAGGGTGAGAGGAATATACTGAGAGAAGGGAAAAGGAAGATTGAGATAAATTATCTCACAGAAAAGAGAAAAGTTTTATAGTGGAGGGGAATATGAGGAAGGTACAGGGTAGTGAGTAGATCTTACTCTGATTGGAAATGGCTCAAAGAGGGAATAATGTATACAGTCAATTAGATATAAAAAGTATCCCCCATTAGAATGTGAGCTCTCAGCAAACAAGGACTGTCTAATATTCCTTTTAATATCTCTAGCATTTAGCATAGTGGTTTACACCACATTAAGTTCCTGATAAATGCTTTATTCATCCATCTATTTATCCATCTACCCATCCATCTGTGCCTAGGGCCAAAAGCTGAAACTTTAGGTGTCCCAGAAAAAGTTTCAGAAATGATGTTTTGTGTTAACTCCAATACCTAGCCATCCAGTGAAGGGAGTGTCCCCCATGATGCTCAAGCATTATTTACATCTACATCTGAGCCCCAAAGGAAATTGGATTTATCATTACCCAGAATGGACATCTGGGTTGAGGCAAATGGTGTGCATCTGTCCATTTATTATACTTTTAATCTGTCCTTTATCTCTTCCAAAGATAATGAGGTGGAAAATGAAGGAAAAGTTAAATATATTGAGTGCAGAATAAGGTCACCTGACCACCAAGGGTCAAGAAAACCCTGAGAACAGAGAATGTCAGAGCTAAGCAGGTCTTAGAGCATCTATGGTTACACACACACACACACACACACACACACACACACACACGCTCAATCCATGGAACTCTACCAAGTGAAACCTTAAGAGGACTTTATGAAGACTAGTTTGTAACACATACAGCAATGAAAAGTATGCTGGCCCCAATCCAATTAGCAAATGGAACATACAGTTGCTTTTTGAAATCTGGCCACAGGCAACATTTACAACAAAGTTATTATTCTCTTGGCTCCTGAAATTAAAATTTAAAATACTCTGAACATCAAGACTCAATGGTGAGTTCTTATTTCATTTTGCAAAATTGGAAAACGAGAGTTATTGGAGTCATCAGTTCTAATGACTATAATCCTATATTATAGTGATAAGAAAAACCAACTTGCTCAATGACACAGCTTTGTCTGACACGTCTCTCATCAATTTCTTTGGAATTCATCTGATGCCTTCATCAGATACTCTGGAAAGAGCCATTAGGTGCCTCCCAGGCTCTGCCTCATTAATTTTCTCAAAAGATTCAGACAGTGAGAAGCCAAATGGTGGAAACCGACACCATGCATTCTGGGAGAATACGCCCTGAATGAATGTTTAATGAAGCCATCGTTCTCCTGCCCCCCATGAACCACACACTGATGGAGTCAGTAGGAAAAATCACCTTGCTTTCCCTCCCAAGTTAGGGCAGACCTCAAGAAGCTTGGGTGCCAGCCCTGGCTCTGCCAGTAATTCTCTGTGACATAAGAAAAGTCCCTTTCCATTCTGAAGCCTCAAGCTTGCCAAAGATCCCAAGATCCCTCCCAGCTCTGACATTTTTTGGACTTCTATGATATCATAGATATATAAGTCCCTCCGGACTCCAAATCTAGTGTTCTATCTAGTGCTCTAAGTGGCCTCTCAGATCTAAAAAGAGGCACTATTGAATATAACCAAGCACTCAAATGAAGATATTTACTCAAGGGGTGTGGCCTCAGTTCCTCATTTCTAAAATGAGAAAGTTGGTTAGATAACCTTTAAAGTCCCCCCAAACCCAGATTTGTGATCTACCACCATGAATACTCTTCATTTTTCACCTGATATGCTCCTTGAACTTTCTCCATCATTCTAGTATCAAAGGGTATCACTATTATCAACACTATTACTATCTACACGGTAAAAACCAAATGGATGAAAAATGCCTATTATCTAGGCTATGACAGATAACTAATGTATGTATGACTCTTAGAAAGCTTGACATTCAATGAAGAAAAAGCTTAAACAAGCCCATATATACTTCATTCAAGCAGACCCAGTTTTCCCTTTCTTCTTTACATGATATCCATTGATGTGTTGAGTCATGTGATCCACACATAAATGGTGTGTTGGGCAGAGAGAAACTAAAGAATTGATCCCTGAGGCAAGCAGGGAGAAGGCACAGATTGAGATCAGTGTAACTCACCTGGGAAGGTCATATAGTCAGCAATCCAAAGTATGTCAAATCCCCGAGACCCACCCTCTGTAGAGGTCTCGAGAAGTCTCACCTTGCCATGCCCTATCTGAAATCACAGTCTTGTCCTTGAGGTTAAATCTGCCCTGTAAAATCTATTGATGGCCATCCCATGGCTGCTGCCTTCCTTTGGGTCACTGCCACAGCACTCTGCCTCATGGTATCTTTCTCCTTATCACCTCCTTTGCCAAGTGGTATCTCCCCTAACTCTACTATGTTTCTTGACCCCACTTCTCCTACTCTTTTAGGGTGCTAAGTCCCTTTCAGGATTTAGTCTGCCAGCTAACTTACAATTGTAAGTTCCACTGAGGAGCTTATCTTTTATATGCTCTCCCTCACCTATTTCATATTTATAGATTCGCTTTGTCTATAATCTATTCCTCTAAATAAATCTATCTCTTGCCAAATAGAAAGACCATTGTGAATTCTCCACACGACTGAACCCTAACTGTCGATGCCTATCATCATCATCTGGCGTAATCATCCATCACTATAAAAAACTTTTAAGTATCATCAGTTTAAATGACGAAACCTTTCCTCTAATTTCTTTCTTATTTGTTTTGTGGTTTGATTTATCTAATTCTGAGAGTACAAGATTGAGATCTCCCACTATTACAGCTTTGTGGTCTATTTTTTCTTGCAACTTTCTTAACTTCTCCTTTAGGAAGTTAGATACTATACCACTTGGTGCATATGTTTAGTATTGATATTGCTTCATTGTGAAGAAACCTTTCCAGCAGGTCTGGCCAACCCAGTTCTTGGAGGTACGAAGCCTTCCAGCTCTCAGCTGCTCCATTATTTCTAAGTGGCCATGCCCCCAAATCCTATCTACCTATTGAGGCTGCTGCCCTGGTATAAAGGCAGCCCAGGACCATGAAGGAATAAAACAAAGGAAGGTGTGATTTCCAAACAGATTTTCCAGCATGAGTAAATCTGAAAGTACTTACTGTTACCAGCAAACACTTTTTAAAATAAAAGGCACTTTATTAAAGTGGGCAATCGCCAATCACTTCATCATTTCCAGCTGTCTGCTCGGAAAGAGCATTCCTACTAGAACAAAAAACCCCACCAAACTCCAAAACATGGTCCCTGCTTTGAATTGGAGTAAGATTCCCCAGCGAGCGCCCCTGGCAAAATGAATCTCCTGACCCAGATGGCAAGTTTGCCACCTGGTCCTTGACTATGGGCTACAGCAGGTCCAGCCAGGCTGGAATCTGATACTAAAGCTTCAGAGGTCAGGGGCTGTTTCTACTCAATCTGCAACAATCTGGAGGTAAGCTTAATTGCGAGGCCCTGCTCCATCTTTTGTCTTTGCTTTGCAAACGAAGAGCTTCTCTCCAAAGGCTTTTTTCTTTCTCAAGTTATACTAGCCTCCAGATCTGAATTTTCTCTCAGCAAGCCAAAGCCAGAAAAGTTCAGAAAAGTAAGAAATGGCTCTTGTTTTAAATAAACCATTAAAAAGGGGAGACTTTAAAGCAAAAACCAAAGATTGGATTTTCCAAAGCCACCAAGGGAGAGAGTAGTTACAATTTAACAGAAAAATCATTCCCACATCAATCAACAAACACTTATTAAGTGCCTACTATGTTGCTAGGCTTAGATGATAAGGATAAAAAAAGATGCCAAAGACGGTCCCTATTCCAGAGGAGCTCATGGTTGTAAGTGGGATGGGAAATAAAGCCTACAAACATACACAAATCAAACTATATATAGGATAAACTGTAATTAACTAGAAGAGGTTAGGGAAGACTTGCAGTAAAGTTGGGATGTTAGTGAGTGTGAGAAATGGATGGGCATTTACTTTCCACAGATATGAAAATTAAATTGGAGGAATGAAACTTAAATTAGAAAACTGAAATCCACAAGGACATCAGAGAATAATCAGCAGTGGTTTGAGATATGAACAGGAACCTTCTGGAATTGATCCTTCCCCGACTAGGATTGCCTTCCCCCCAAAGAATGTAAGAATGTGGACTGGCTATGTGATAAGGACGAGCAATTTTTCTCTTGGACAAGGAAGGGATGGAAGAGTGGAGATGTGACCAGTAGCAGGAGCTCCAAGAGCCAAAGGAAGAACTGCTCTGGTCATATTTTGCTTCAAACTGGGCATAGTACATATCTTATGAAGGAGAATGGTAACCTGCAAAGGGTCCTGACCAATAAGGATCCTGAAGGAAGAAGTAGAACTAACTAAACCCCATAAAAAGGCTTGCTCAGGCCTCTGTGGGTGTGTTCCCATTCTACAGAATGAATATATATCATTCTTGCAAAAATGTCAAATAATTCTTTCCGACATTCAAAGTGAGTCAATGGAGTGTTGGTTCTTTTGTTTGTAGTCATTTCTTCCAATGAGGTCACCAGTTGGAATCGATATGGTACTGTAACTCCTGAGGAGGATGTGGCAATAATCCTAATGTCACCAGGTCTTAACCCAAGGCCACCTGGTCTTGGGAGGGCCGTGTAGTTCCAAACACAATGCTGGCTGTCAGATAACAATCTGTTGGTCAGTAATAAAATTTCTGAGACAATGGTGCATACCAGGTGCATACCAGACCACTCCTCAACTCGACCTCTGAGCCACAGAATTCAATACAAAGACCACTCCTCAAATATTTTTACAGTCAAAGGTTCTGATAAAGGCCTCATTTCCAAAATATATAGAGAATTAACTCTAATTTATAAAAAACCAATCCATTCTCCAATTGAAAAATGGTCAAAGGATATGAACAGACAATTCTTAGATGAAGAAATTGAAACTATTTCTAGTCATATGAAAAGATGCTCCAAGTCATTATTAATCAGAGAAATGCAAATTAAGACAACTCTAAGATACCACTACACACCTGTCAGATTGGCTAAGATGACAGGAAAAAATAATGATGATTGTTGGAGGGGATGTGGGAAAACTGGGACATTGATGCATTGTTGGTGGAGTTGTGAACGAATCCAACCATTTTGGAGAGTAGTTTGGAACTATGCTCAAAAAGTTATCAAACTGTGCATACCCTTTGATCCAGCAGTGTTACTACTGGGATTATATCCCAAAGAGATTATAAAGAAGGGAAAGGGACCTGTATGTGCACGAATGTTTGTGGCAGCCCTTTTGGTAGTGGCTAGAAACTGGAAACTGAATGGATGTCCATCAGTTGGAGAATGGCTGAATAAATTGTGGTATATGAAAATTATGGAATATTACTGTTCTGTAAGAAATGACCAACAGGATGATTTCAGAAAGGCCTGGAGAGACTTACACGAACTGATGCTGAGTGAAATGAGCAGGACCAGGAGATCATTATATACTTCAACAACAATACTGTATGATGACCAGTTCTGATGGACCAGGCCATCCTCAGCAACGAGATCAACCGAATCATTTCCAATGGAGCAGTAATGAACCGAACCAGCTATGCCCAGAGAAAGAACTCTGGGAGATGACTAAAAACCATTACATTGAATGCCCAATCCCTATATTTATGCCCACCTGCATTTTTGATTTCCTTCACAAGCTAATTGTACAATATTTCAGAGTCTGATTCTTTTTCTACAGCAAAATAACGTTTTGGTCATGTATACTTATTGTGTATCTAATTTATATTTTAATATATTTAACATCTACTGGTCATCCTGCCATCTAGGGGAGGGGGTGGGGGGTAAGAGGTGAAAAATTGGAACAAGAGGTTTGGCAATTGTTAATGCTGTAAAGTTACCCATGCATATATCCTGTAAATAAAAGGCTATTAAAAAAAAAAAAAAAGACCACTCCTCAAGTCCATAAAATGAATAGAGCAGTGACATGAAGTACCTGATCTCTCTCTTTTTCCTATAAATGTATCTTCTCGTTCCTAGTTCTTTGCTAATTCTTTTAGAACTTAGCCCCCTTTAACTGGCGTTACAATTATAATAAACTTTGCCCCTTGAATTGGAGATAGGTCTGAATTCTTTTGAGACACCTCGCAGCGCCAGCCTGGAACCCCAAGTTTTGGGCGGTCTTCTTGAAGTCCAACGGAACAATAGGGGGAGGACATCCCAGAACTGGGATCCTGGAGGAGCCAGGAGGCCACTATTACTGGATCAAAGAGTAGAGAGATAATGGGGAATAAGGTATAAAAAGACTTGAAAAGTAGGGCGAATTTAGCTTTTGAAGGGTTTTAGAGAGCATTTTGTATCTGTTCTTGGAGATGATAGAGAGCCACTTGAGTTACTGAGTAAGGGAGTAATGTGTAGAATTTAGCCATTGTAGCCAAGTTAATTCGAGTGAATCCATGAGCTCCCATTAATCTTTCCCCCTTTTAAGAGCAGCTAGGTGGGGCAGCCAATAGAGCACTAGGCCTGAAGTCAAGAAGACTCATTTTCCTGGGTTCAAATCTGGCCTCAGGGACTTACTTGTTGTGTCACTATGGCCTAGTCATTTCACCCTGATTGCCTCAGTTCTCTCATCAAAAAAAAAAATGAACTGGAGAAGAAAATGGCAAACCACTCCAATATTTTGTCTTTTTTTTTTTTTTTTTTTTTTTTTTTTTTTTTTTACACTGAGGCAATTGGGGGTTACGTGACTTGCCCAGGGTCACACAGCTAAGAAGTGTTAAGTGTGTGAGACCAGATTTGAATTCAGGTGCTCCTGACTTCAGGGCTGGTACTCTATCTACTGCCCCACCTACCTAGCTGCCCCAATTCCAATATTTTGTCCAGAAAATTCCAAATGGTACCACAAAGAATTGGACACAATTGAAATCCCTCTTTTAGAAATGTGCACCTATCAGGATTGTCTTTTCTTGTTATGAAACTCATCTTTAAAAACTGGGCTCAGTTTGAACTTGGTGCCCATTCACATTTAATGAGCCTTGGAAGTTACAATAAACTCCTTTAAACTTTTCTCTTTCTGGGCTTGCTCCATTATTGAGAACAAGGCCTGAACAAAGATTTTCTTTTAACAATTTCTGACAAGCTCAGCCAGGAGCATCACTTTGCCGGGGGCAATCACTGGGGAATCTTATTCCAATTCACAGCCTGCACCATGTTTTGGGTTTGGGTTTTTTTTACCCAATGGCTGGCAGGAGGGCACTTCCCCAGCATTCACTCAGACATGAAGACTTTGGAGAATTTAACTCCCCAAGGTCAGGGAAGTAAAGAAGAAATGGGTCGGTCCAGATAGAAAGTTGTTCACATGATTACAGAAATTGTTAATACCAAATGTAATGTGGACTGCCCCTCCCCTTCAATGCTCCTCATAAGGTGAGAATTTCCATAATGTCCTTATATTCCTATTCTTAAGATATTTACTCTTGATTACATTGAGCTGAACCACACCTAGGTCCTTGCACCCAGGGATGTTGCCTTGGAGAGTCCTGATCAAACTGGATCTCCAAGGAACTTCTAGTTCCTTACCCCCTTCCAATGGGATTTATGGCATGAAGGGCAAAACAGTCAAAATAAAGCAATTTCCCTTGCCGGGATTGCCAAGGGCCACTGGGGCCCAAGGCTTGCAACCTCATATTGCATCCTCCTATACTCTTTAATATCTAAAGGTATTTTTAAAAAGATATTGCATGAAAAATCGACTGGACTTCCTCCAGGGTGGGAGTATTTCTACCCTGTTATCTCAATTAAAGATGCTTCTCTCCTCAACTCATAGACTGATTTATTTCAGGATTTCCCCCAAATCCAAATTTTGGTTTTTTTCTCATTTGTACATTTAGAAGAGAAGAGGCTGGTAAGGAATTGTAGGCACGGAAGTGCAAGTATTGCAAAGGGAGGAGGGGCAAAGGCAAGCCTCCAGTAGATTTCCAGGTAGCCAAGAAGTTTAAAAAAAAAAAAAGAGCGAAAAACAAACAAAAAACCAAAACAAAACATAAAAAACACCAAAAACTTGGGATAGGAAAGATTCTGCCAATTATGTCCATGATGGAACAAAGAGGTTCAGTACAGACTGGAAAAATTAGGGGGGAAATTAGTCAGGAATGTGGATATTAAAAATAAGACTTAAATAGCCTAGCAAAAATGATTTGTTTTTGTTTTTAGCACTACTGAGGGGACTTTGGCACAGAAGTTGCCCTTATTATCATACGACAAAGGCCAGAATACAAGGAAAAGACTTTGGAAAAGGGATTAAAGAATGGAAAGGAAGATTTAGAAATCCAAAAAGGGACTTGTGAGGAAACTCCAGCCAAATCCAAGGCGATAGACATTCACAATATTGAAAGCACAGAGATGAGTGGAAACTAGCAGTATCTTTTGGGAAGGCTGAAGTAGAATACAGTCACCTATATAATAATATGGTCAGGAAACTTAGAAGGGTGGGGACTGGGAGAAGAGTAATAAAATTTAGAAATAGAACTATTTATTCCCACTGACCACTAACCAAATACTCAGTAGGAGATGAGGAAACCTGTGAGATTGTTTCTTTCTGTCTTAACAACCAGGTTGGAGAAGGCAAAGATAAAGATAGATCCCAAAAAGGAAGGAAATATTTTTCCTCCTGTTTTGTGGGAATCAATTGGCAATGGTTCAGCAGAATTAAATTGGTTAGGTAAATGAAAAGGTTTTCATCTAAATCCATTGGAGGAGTATAACAAGAAAGAAAGAGAGAAAGTTTAAGCAAGTAGGGATAAGAGGAAATAGGTAGAAAGCTAAAGAGAGCTGAAGTCAGTTTTGTACTGCCTGTGTGACTGAAGGTTTGAGGATAAGGGAGTTTGAAGACAAGTTAGGGAAGGTTTGGCTCCATTGAGATAAGAAGGCTTTGAGAAAACTTTGAAAGAAATGCTTTTAGCAATTTCAGATGGCCACTGGTCTGTCAAGTTATAACTTTTACTAACTAAAAGCCGTGGATTCTGAAATTTTAGATGCAGGTAGCTTTTAGCTTTTAAAGGAAAACTGAGCTTCTAAAAAATTTATCTTTTGAGATTGCAAACCCAAATTTGACTTGAAGTTTTTGTCTTGAAATTAAATTATATGATTTTTTTTAAAACAGTAAAATGTGTTACCCTATTAGGATGTTTGTGTTTAATTAGAATTTAATGCAAAATACATTTGATTTTTTGGCAGTAAAGAGACACCCTTGGAAATTACATAAATTAGAAAATCTGAGTTAAAAGCTAATCTCAGAAATTTAATTGTGTGATCTTCAAGTCATTTCACCTGGTTGCCTTCAGGGCTTCAAATGTAAAATGGGATAATGTTGGCACATATCTCCCAGGGATGCTGTGAGGATCACATGATATAGACTTAACACAGTACGTGGCACATGTTAAATCACTAAAATATAAGTGTTAATTACTATTATTGTCTCTAATTGAACGGCATTATTCCATATTGTATTACTCTATCCTGAGTTTTTAGATGTGATTAGCATAGAAGACCAATTACATTTTCTATATAAGATAATTAGAAAATGCATTCAACTGAATTGATGTCATCTGAATGGTAACAGGTTTTTTGTTTCAAGTTTTAAATACATGATATTGTGTTTCTAAAACGTTTCTTATATTGTGAAACCTGGAAAACCATTGTATCAGAAATGCTGTTACAAGAGAAACTTATTTTTGGAAGCTGTTAGAGTATGAATTGAGCTATTAAAATAATGGGGTCAAAATGTCTGAATATTGTTAAAACGTAATTGAATATATTTTACTTTAAAAATGGATAATACTGAAATTATTCTTGGGGGGGGGGGAGTAGCAAAGGTTATCTTTCTAAATTAATCCTTTTCTGTGAAGATCCTTGGAACCTTCTATTTGGGTGGAGTCATAAGATCTCCACATGTTGTAAAATTCTCAAATCCCAAAGTTATATCTTTGAGCCAACTGACAAAAATAGATCCTATAATCAAAGACTTCCTTTTGCTTTGGGTTAGCAAGCAGTACAAGAGTGGGCCTTGCTGCGGTCAGCAGTTTTCTGAGGTTTGTCATCAACTATCATGTACTCATTGTGTGTGTGGAACTTCAGAATGTAGTTATTCTTATATTATAAATGAAGAATAAATGAGATGTCCTTATATGGGCTCATGGTTAGCTGTTCTTGCAACATGAGAGGGAAAAAAATGAGAATATCCTGAGCCCAAGCCATGATTAGTGTAAATTTGCTATTTGAGTAAAAATCATGTGGAAATGTAGTTTGATATTAACCTGAGTTTGATTTCAGGTATGATCATCTGAATTGCTCTTAAGCCAATAAATCCACCATTCACGGGGAATGCAATGAGATGCTCAAAAGTAGTTTGGCCTGAAAACTGGTACAGATGGATGATCTCGTGTAGACGACTCAATTTCCCACTGTATTTTTTCTTTTCTTATCAGGAAATTTTCCTATCTGGTTAATTCTAAGTCTGGCTATGATACCCTGTGGATAATATGGAACTTGGAGACACAATGAGCTATTAAACATTTCTCATGCCTGGAATTAAACAGAGCTAAGGGAAGATTTTCCCTGTTACGGCTTACATCAGCCTGTGCCTTAGAAGGAATAGTCTTGTCATAACTAGGTCCCTTTTTTTTTTTTCCTTTTATGGCAAATTTCCATTATCAGAGCAGGCGAACAGTGACAGTTTTATCATTGCAATACAAGATCTATTGACTTGCACATCAATATTAAAACATCCGAGTTACTATTATAGGATGTAAGAATGAAAGATCTTACTTCTTTAATCTGGATTTGTGGTCAATTCCATAGCTGTATCTTCAAAAAAAGGGATAAGATAAAGATACAAAAGTGTTTAAAAAACTTGGAAGAATAAACTTTGAGAAAGCAACAAGATTAAGCTGTCTTTAATCTACAGACTGATAGATACACACACTATATATATATATATATATAGGCTTTTAAAATGTTTTAAAATGAGACATTGGTTTTGAATGTGTTTAGAAATTAGCTCTCAAAATATTTGGTTAAGCTTTCATATGTAAAATTGTATTAATAATTGTAACAAATTTTAAAATCATGTCTCTTCCACCTCCTATTTTGAGATATCGGTGTGATAATATTCAGACAAAACTGCTCATTCTCCAATTTCAGGATCTAGTGGGTTCCTTTCAAGAACAGAATTAGATCCTTAAGATCTGAATTGGGTTTTACTATATGAACCAATTACAATATGACTAGTTTTGAACATAATTTACTAAATTATGCAAAGTCTTATTGCTAATAGGACTTAGTAGTCCTATTATTGATTTTTTGGCAGTAAAGAGACACCCTTGGAAATGACATAGATCAGAAAAGATCTACTAGAAGATTAGTAGTTCTATTAGTAATAAGACTTTGCATAAATTAAATTAACTAGAAAATCTTAGCAAGTGATCAAAAACCTGGAGATGGTTAAGGAAATACCTTCACAGGCCTGCCCCAATCCATGTGCAATAATTTGGGAGATGCACAGGAAGTGTTTGCTGGATCCCTGATCATTATGGATGGTGCAAAATGACTTAATACCCTTAAAGTACACCGCTGTATTGGGTTTCTTTATTCACATGTTATAAGTTTGCTTATATCAGCCACAGGTATATTATGGACTTGTCACCTACTTTGTTAACTGTTTTTTTTTTTTTTTGTTTCTGCTTGCACTGATGCCATTGTAGGAATCAAGGTCCTTGCACTGCATGTTTGTCAAGTCATGATTTGCGCATGGTGTTTATGCAGGGTCCTCTGTGCAATCCCTAGTTGCCTTTCTTGTCAAGAGTCTAATTTTTCACTGAAAGAAACTGTGATGATCTGGTCTGAACAAAATTTTGCAAGTATTGGTTAATGAGACCATAGATACAGTGAAATACCTAAAGCCTAAAGTCCATGCTCTTAGAGCTGTAGCTTTCCAGAATAGGTTAGTTTTTGGATTTCCTCCTGGCAGAGAAAGGAGGAGTGTGCTCTTATCGTTCAAGAATGCAGCATCTGGACAACTTTGGTGATGTCCACACCCAGATGGCCTTGGAATGCCTGGAATGGAGCCCTGGTCCCCATAGGAGTGGCTAACTTCTTGGCTCCCAGATCTTTTGGGGCTAAAGTATCTGTTGTATATGTAGGTTCTCTTGAAGCTTCTCAGAGGGACTGTGTACTATCTGTGCCTTCCTTGATTCCCAAACCAATTCCTAAATTATAGCTACCAAGATTAGGATAAAGGAACCACATAAGTCTGATTCTGGTGCTGTATCATAAGTATGGTTAGCACCAAATGGGGCCATTATTGGGTTGAATTTAGTTACTACCGTTAAGCTAAGTGAATTCATGATTTCCTACTCCCCCTTTTTGCCAGTCCCATAAGGAGCGACCCAAATATGTGCCAATCTGAAGGTAGAGCAATCACAGTAGGTACCAACCAGAGTGCAAAAAAGGGCAAATGCACTTTAACCTTCTTTTTAGAAATTGGTGTCTCCCTAGATTAGAAAGGGGTGTCCCAGATAACACCAGTCCGTTTGCTTTTTGAAATATGCACCTATGAGGATTGTCTTCTCTTACCGAGAAACTAGTCTTTAAAAATAGTACTTGGTTTGAACTTGGCGGCAGGCTCCGTTTAATGTGCTTTTGCCTTAGATGCTACAATAAATTCTTTTAAATTGTCTCTTTCTGAGTTTGTTTCATGATTAATGGCAAATGCTAAAGATTTTCTTTTAATAGGATCTATATTACCACGTGCCAGGAATTGTGCTAGGTTCTAGGGGTACAAAAAGTGGCAAATAACAGTCCCTGCCCTCAAAAGGATTATAATTTAACAGAGGAGATAATATGTGAACCAATATATCCAAAGCAAAGCAAGAGAATTCAGAGGAAACAGGAAAGGCTTTTGGTATAAAATGGGATTTTAGCTGGAACTTGAAGGAAGCCAGGAAGTGAGTAGAAGGGAGAGCTTTCCAGAAATGGGGACTCTCCTTCGCACATTCTCCATTCCAGGCAAATTGGGCTGATTTGTGTTTCCACAAATCATATTCTATTTCTCTGTTGAAACCCTGTATCTCCCTATTAGAACATAAGCTTCCTGATGGCAAACTGTTGTCAAGAGGTAGACTGGTACTAGAGTGAATATCTACTATATTTGAAATAAGAAAGACCTGAGTTCAAATCTCACTAGCCTGTGATTTTACTAAAGCTTTTTAACCTCTTTAAAATTCAACTTCTTCATTCATAAACTTGGGGTGAATGGTGTCTAATGTTCCTTCCAGTTTGAAATCCATGGTCCTCTGATCTCTACAACTAAAACCTCTGAGCCTTGCACGGAGTGGAGTCTTAATAAAGTCAACTCGATAGGGAAAATTGTGAAGTTGTCCTCAGAAATAGGAGAGCCATGAAGGGACTCTGGATTATTCAAATTCAAAGCAAGCTAAATATTTTGTCATTGGAGAAAATCTGTGCTAATCAAGCTTCTCTTACAGGGACACTCTGGCTCAGGGTAGTGTCTGCCAGAAGCACTTAGCAAGCCAGAGGGGAATACCCAGGATCTAGAAACCAGAGCTGTGTGGAGTCCAAATGGGGCAAGCCCAGCTGCTGGATGAGAGTCAGACTTGCATAGAGCCTGAGGGAAAGTTGCCAGAGAGTGAGTAAGGAGAGAGTTAAAGCCACTAGGCTAATATGGAAAGAGAGAGAAAGACAGATGGGGAGGAAGGAGAGAGAGGCCGAGAAAGAAAGACAAACAGAGACAGACACACATGGAGACAGACAGAGCCAGAGCCAGATAGGATAGGAGGAGGGGGAAGAGGAGGGAGGAGAGAAAGGGAGGGAAGTGGAGGAAAAAAAAGACAGAAAGACAGACACAGATAGAGATAGATGGAGTAGGAGGGGAGAGAGAGGGATAAGAGGAGAGGGACAGAAAAAAACAGTAAAGACAGAAAGGCCTTCTGGAGGAGAGAAAGAGGAAGAGGAAAAGGGAGAGCTGGTACTTGGCAGGCAGTGGGTCAAACAGAGTCTCCATCCCTCAGCACTGAGCCAGGACAAGCCTAGCAGATGGCAGAAAAAAGGAAAACAGATGGAAGGAGAGCTGGTAGGTGCCTGGGAAGATCTATCACTGAGAGATTGGGGGTGGGTAAGGAGGAACTCTAGGAGATTAGTTTAGATGGACACACTGACCCACATACAGAAGCCTCCTTGGGGATAGAAAGTCTGGTAGCTGCTTCTTGGGAAACTGACAAAGGCTCTCCATCTCTGGCTCAGATAAGAGGAACTCGACTCTAAGGGCCTCCTGGAAAGAAGACTTACTTCCCTCTTTTGGAAAAGCTCAAGCGGGAAATCAACTTTTTACTTTGGGTCGGTGCCTGATTGGAAAAGTGGGGACACAGCTAGCAAAGAGACTGGATCATTGCTACTGGCTTTGGTGAATGGATTTCAGAAATTTAAAGACTGAGTAAGAGAGAATCTCAGAAGTCTGCTAGTCTCACCCCTTTACATAGGAGGAAACTCGGGTATGGCAAAGTTAACTGACTACCTACGTATGGATAACAAAGAGCTGGAGGAATGGGGGTCAAAAGATTATTTTGTTTTCACTTTGTGCCATGATGGGGGACACAAAACACGTGAGAGGAATCCACTTCCGTCATGGAGCTTTCCTTCTGATAGGAAGAGTAAATAGGGTATCACCTGCTGCTCAATGTCAACTCTTGAAGCTGGAAAATCCTGAAGTGATGGCCTGATCCAATCCTCTAACTTCTTATGATACTTTGGAAGATTTGGGGTTTTTCCTAAAATTTTGTTGGACAAGTTTTGTTGAACAATCTGTGAGTGTGTATTAGTTGCTTACTATTAAGTATCTATTATGTGCCAAACAAACATGGGCTAGGGAGAATAAAGATAAAAACATATGTTCTCTGCCCTCAGGGAGCTTCCCTTCTACTGGATTTAAGTTTGATTTTGACAGACTATGAAAAGAAGAAGCATTTGGGCACGATTTTGTTACTCACTAATAAATGTGTTAAATGAGGGAAAAGGGGCAGGAAAGAAAATTCTCAGGGAGCTATGAATCTTAGGGCTTCCCTACTATTATAGGAACATTAGGCTTAAGGGCAACTTTTTTTAGGCACTGTGAGAATTACAACAATGATTTGGTTGGCCTGCTTCCTATTCCTCCTATATTATATTCCATTTCCCATTGACATGCTGCTGAATAGGCCATCCCCTCTGCCTTGGATGCATTTCCTCCTCAGATCCAAGGCATAGTACTCTTAGCTCCTTTCAAAGTTCAAAGTGAAGTAACATATCCTACAAAAAGTCTATTATAATCCTTCTAGTTGCTAGTGTCTTTCTCGGAAATTACTTTATTTCATATTAATTTTCTATGTACATATTGTCTACCTTGTTCCTCTTGAAGATGGGCAACTTATTCTAATTTTTGTACCCGTTGCTTAGCACAAAGTAGAGACAGCATAGATGCTTAATAAAAGCTCACTGCATGAATAGTAATAGCTGACACTCATACCTCGCATTAATGACAGAAATCCTAGCCTCCAGCAAATTTGAAGTTCTAGCTATGGAAAGGGATGCTGGGAGTGAAATTGATTGTGTGAATGAGAACCATTTCTAAGGACTTCAGGGGAGCCATTCTTTTCTTTCTCTCCCACAAAACTTCTAACCAGAGTTCTAAATAATCAATCAGCATTTATACAGCACCTACTGACTTCCTGTTTTGTATTTGAGGTGGAAACGATAGAAATCCAAAGAATGAAACAATCACGACTCCCTATCAACGGAGTTGACCTCGTTATCACAATGTCTTGCTTAAGCAGTACTTAAATCACTGAAACTTGACAGTAAAAATCCTGTTTCTCCAAGTCAGTGAACTTCATTCATGACTTCTGCCCAAACATACAGCTATGGGGAATCCTGTGAGTGGACTGAAGTGGTCTGAAGAAGGAAACCCAGAAAAGATCCAAGTGAAAACTACTCCTTGAGTCTTAGAAAGTTCTATTCTCTGTCTTCTGAACAAGGAGGCTTTTCTTTGCCACCTGCAAACGGTCACAGAGAGCAATTAAGCATGAGATAGTCTGGATTGGGGGTAGGGGGGAAGGAGGGAGCATTTTCCACTAGCTCAATCAATCTCCATGTTGTTCTATGGCTTCTTAAACGTTTTCCACTACCAACCTCTACTTCCCCCAGAAATTTTTAAGCAGCCCTGGATACATAGGCATATAAAAAAGTATACAAATCAAATCATTACCCATAATGAATCAAAATTCCATGACTCCCACTTTTAGTTATAAGACCCCATATGGAGTCATGATCTACAGTTTAAGAAGCTTTGCTAGAGAGCTTATGGGTAGAGTAGTGCTTCTTTGATTCACTGAGGCCATTATTTTGGAGGGGAGAAAGAGGGGGAGGAAGATGCTTCTCCATACTCCACTAATTCATCCCAGAGCCTAAAGTTACAGAGTCCTTATCAAGAAACATATTCATCCTCATTCCCAAAATTTTTGAACACAGATTAAGGGCTAAAAAGAAATTTAGAGAACTAATACAAACCCTTCACTTCACAGATGGGGGAAACTGAGGCCCAGAGAGTTATTTGCTCAAGGTAATTTCTGGTGCATTTTCCCTTGTATCAGATACTTATTGTATTCAATAACGGTTTAAAAGAAAAAGGTTCTAAAGAAAGTTATGTTGCCTTGTATATAAATCTTTTTTTTAATTTGAGCTATTCAAAACAAAAATATGTATTATATTTAATTTAAAATATTTTTTACAATGAGGCTGTAGACATGATTTCTAATTAGCTTTCTTTAAAACAATTTTTAAAAAAGAATTTTATTGATATCTTTTGTTTTTGTCCCCATTCAGAACTTCTCCTCCCCTCTCTCTTGACCAGGGCTACTCAAATATTTTATATTTAGTCACAACTTGAATGAAGCTATTCAGAACCTGCCTCTCACCACCTCCAATCCCTTCCCATCCCATCCTACTTAGTCATTCGTTCCCACCATTCCAATGGGGGAAAAAAAAAAAACCCAGCTTAAGGACAAAATGTACTTTCCAAGGCAAGATTGGACCGAGCTCAAATAGATGGACCTGAAGGAGAAGAGGGGGAAAAAAGAGAAAGCAGGGGAACTAGAAAGAAATGAGAGGTTTGGACAGCCTGAGGAGCTTATTAACTGGGTGACTCTGGGCAAGTCTCTTGATTCTGTTCGCCTCAGTTTCCTCATCTGTAAAATGCCCTAAGGAAGAAAACAAACCACTCCAGTATTTTTGCTAAGGAAATTCCAACTGGGGTGACGAAGACTGAAACAGCTGAACAACAAAACCCTCCAGGAGTTGCAGCCTCTTTGAACCTAACTCAGCTTTCCCCATTCCGTCCCTTGTGGTTTTAACAGCAGATTCGACCTACTGACTTCGACTCTGAAACTTGAAACGCCTCAGGCTTTCACAATTGCCCGGTCCTAATCAGGATCCCATCACCTCCACGAAGTGCTTTGTTCTGCACAGAGTTCTCCGTTCCGCTCTACTGCTCCCCCCAAACCTGACACACTCCCTGGTTCCCAGGACCCCCCAAAACGAGCCATTCAGCTCTCACCGTACCCAGGTATTGGCTCAAGGTCCAGCAAGAATGGAGGCTACAAGAATAAGAATCCCCCAAATTAGCTCCCTTGAGGAAACGAGATTTTAAGGCCTGTGGGTCCCCCAAGGCAGCAAGTTTGCCATGACCGAATGATTGAGACTGGAAAACTTAGTAGCCAACCTAGTACTCTCCCGTTTGGAGGGAATGGGGAAGACTTCGGACAAAAGGGAGAGGCCCTTTCCTTTCAAGTCCCTCCAGGTGAACTATTGCTTTTCCTCAGAGAGGGTGGAGGCGCCGTAACACGCGCCAGGAGGAAATGGGGGAGGGGGAAGACTCAGAGTTGGGAGGGGGGACCAGCTGGCCGATGGATTGGGCAGGCTGGGGGGAGAAGTGGGACAGACTGGGTCGTTGTCCCAAGGATTCAAAAGAGTGGAGCTGGGAAGAAAAAAGGGGTTGGACTAGGGAAAGAAAGAAGTAGGACCGAGGGACGAGAGTTCCCTTCGCGGAAAGTAGCAGGGGAATGGGCAAAGAGGGAAGCATGCGCGATTCCAGCTGGGTGGGTGGCCGCGGTTGTGCGGGGTGCCCCGAGGGGGGGGCAGCGGCCCGCGGATGCTTCGAGGCGCCCCACAGGTCTCTGCTCCCTCTCACTTCACCCAGGGTGCTTCCCAGCCCCTCCTTACCATCTGCGCCACCTTGAGCAAGGCGGGGTACGTGGCGGGGTAACCCCGGGCCAGCAGCCCCTCGGAAGGGCCCGGGCCCGACGGGGGCGCGTCCACTCCGGCGATACCACTGCTGCTACACGTGGTGCGAATGACCCCCGGGCCGTGAGACATGGCGCCGGGTCTGGGGGTCCGTGGGTCCATCTGCCAGGCGCGGCTGCAGCACCGGCCCCAGCCTGCTTGCCGGCCAGCCTGCCCGCCGGTTTGGGGCTCCCGGACCCGAAGAGACGCCTGAAGGAGGGGCAGGGACCTGGGCTGCCCGCCCCAAGGAGGAGCGGGGGCGGGGCGGTCCCACGGACAAGTTCCCGGGGGGCCTGGGACTTTGTGAGGGCAGCCTGCCTCTGGCTGGGCCGGAGAAGGTCTTGGCCCTGACCCTGACCTTAACCCCGACCCGACCCAGGGTCTCCAGCCCCCCAGAGGGCCGACTCTTCAGCTCCTAAGCCTAGGAGGGGGCGGGGTTATAGGAGGAAGAACCCGAGCTGGTTAGGGCGGAACAGGATCCAGATGTGGACTAGGAGGGGGTAGGGGGCGGGAAAAACAGCTGAGAGCAGCTGGGAGAGAAGGGAGGGGAGGGGAGGGGAGGGGGGCGGCCGCCCGTCCTATCCCAGAGCGACTCCCAAAGTCCGAGCCCCTGGAATCCTTGGGAGGATCGGATGGGAGAGCAGAGGTCCCGACGTGTCAGCCGCGCACGGAGACTTTAGGTCATCTGGGATCCCCCAAGGGCTAGCCCAGGACCCGGCCTCGGGGCCCAGGAAACTGGAGGTGGGAAGGGCCCAAAGGGTGCAGCCCCCAGGCGGTCTCCGAATTCTGCGGGGCGCGAGACCCCCGCCCTCTGGGACACATTGGGTCCCGCCTCCCCGCAATTTACTCCGCTCTGGGGGTATTTGTCCGCCGGATATTTGTACTTATTGGGCCTCAGATGAAGCCATTTTAAAAAGTAAGTAGCTGGGGAGTAGAGAAGGGGAGAGGAGGCTCCCCGTGGCCCCTCCCTTTCGGTTGTCTCCAGAGGGATTTCATGGGCTCCCGAGTCTCAGGGAAAATAGAAATTACAGCCCCCAAAACTCTTTCCTTGGTTAATTGATCAATATGGCCCGCAGGGAGGTGCCCGACCCTTCCACAGTGTTTGTAGCGGCAGCTTTGGGGGACAGAGAACTGACATCTAAGCTGGTACCCAGCAATGGGGGCAGGGGGAGAAAGGCTGGACAAACTTCAGTGGAAGCTAAAGATGAGGATTTGGAGCTGGAGGAGATCTTACAAAAATGAATGTCGAAAACTAGGTGTTACATGTAAAAGGAAAAATAAAATGCTATTGAATTTTTTTTTTAATTGGAGGTTTTAATTTCAGGGTTTTCTAAAAGCACAGTTTGGTAAACGCCAAACTAAACTATATTGTCTCTCCTCCTGTGATAGTTTCAGAAAGTTGTCTGGATGCTGAGTTGTTAATGATTTGAAGGTCACACCAGTGGTAGGGGGCAGAGGCAAGTCTTCTTGACTCAAAGCTTTGCCTTCTATTTATTATACCACAATATAGAGCCAGCAGTAATTATGGCAAAACTTGTTGTTTAGTAGTTGTGGTTTGTCCTTTGTCCTTGAAGAAGATCCTAACTCAGGAAAGTGATACTTTGACATGCAAGGGAGTTGGAGGGCTGTGCAAGGCCACCGGCCTCATTTTCTTCAGGCCCCTCTTGGTTCAGTAACAGGATATAGATCAGGATGACAGGAGATAGCCCTGCATGCAGGGAGGATGCCTGGGGCTTTTTAAGCAGGTCTCAATTTGACTGGGCTAACATCCAGTAAAGGACTAAGGATAGGTAAAAACTGAGGCAAAGAAGGACCTGTTTAACCTAGTTTCACACACACACACACACACTCACACACACACACAAATCCAATCCTGATCTACATGTTGCCATTGGGCCTAGATGGCTCTGGAGAAAAAGTGAGTCTGGTGACTTTGCACTAACCCAAATCCAACTCACTTGCATGTCATAGCATCCTCTCCCTGACATCATGGTCCTCTTTGAGAAAACGACAAACAACTTCTATGAGAACTGTCCTATTGGGGACCAACTGAACTAGTCAGTTGGATAACACAGCCCTTCCTTCCTTCCTTCTCTCCCTTCCTTCCTTCCTTCCTTCTTTCCTTCCTTCCTTCCTTCCTTCCTTCCTTCCTTCCTTCCTTCTTTCCTTCCTTCCTTCCTTCCTTCCTTCCTTCCTTCCTTCCTTTCTTCCTTCCTTCCTTCCTTCCTTCCTTCCTTCCTTCCTTCCTTCCTTCCTTGTTGTGTCCTTGCTATGTAAATAGCAATTATGATGAACCTCCGTCCCTCCCTCCTTCCTTCCTTCCTTTCTTGTTGTGTCCTTGTTATGTAAATAGCAATTATGGTGAACACATGAGAAGTGGATAGCCATTGTGATTTTTCCCAGCATCCCTCGTAATTGTTTTAATAAGAGTGGGCAAGACTTTCAGGCAATGGATGGGATTGGAATCTTCCTCCCTAATCTGCATTAGAAGTGAGGCAGGATGGCTATAGCATAGAGTGTGCCTACAATGAACCTTTATGGCTACCCATTGACTGAGAGACTACTAGACTGGGTTGCTGTATAACGTTATTGTTGTGATCTTTTTAACATCAGTGTTCCACTAGGGGGTTACTGTGTGACTATGAGTCACGGGACAGCACAATCTCCAAAGCATAAAAATAGAAGACAAGTATTCTTTGACTTAAAGACCTTCAAAATCCATAGCACCTCCTGTAATATGGTAGTCTCTTGACTATGGGGACTGAATGTTGATCACAACATAGTATTTTCACCTTTTTTGTTGTTGTTTGTTTGCTTGTTTTTCTCTTTCTCATTTTCTCTCCCTTTTGATCTAATTTTTTTTATGCAACAAGCATGATAAATGTGGAAATATGTTTAGAAGAATTGCACTTTTAACCTATATTGGATTACTTACTGTCTAGGGAAAAGGAGTGGAGAGGGAGGGAGGAAAACTTGGAACACAAGGTTTTGCAAGAGTGAATGTTGAAAACTATCTTTGCGTGGATTTTGAAAAATAAAATGCTATTATTGTCAAATTTTTAATGTGATAGTTCTTCTCCATCTGACAGCCTGTCAGTAAAATAGTCCATATTAGAGGTGTCTTTGGTCAAATCTTGCCTATTCTGAGGTGCTGGGGATGAGCTGGGGTGGGGGGAGTAGGGACCATGCTTTTTGTTTCATCTGCATTCTCTTCACCCCATTTCTCCTCACTCCCACCTACCCTAGACTCCCCCTAGCCAATACCACTCTGTACAGAATCAACACTTGAAACTTTCTGGCTTCCTCCTTTTGCTGTTTTTAGTCACCTGGCACTTGTGGTCTCTCTACTAAAGTCTCAGACATTATACAGCTAAGGAGACTTGAGATATGGGTCTTGGGTTGGGCAACCCATCTCTTGTATGAGGTTTATTCTAGCTTAATAGCAGAGCAGCTGGCCACTAAAGAGAATTTCTTTTCAGCCAAATCAAATTGGATCTATTCTCTATTTTGCATTTCCCTGTACTTCTGTGAATATGGTGATATTGACGCGGGGAAAGATTCCAATCTTTGATTCCCAACCACTCCCCCCCCCCCCCCCAGCTAATGTAAATTACCCTTTGACTCACAAATCCTGGTCCCTTTGAATTCCAATAGAAGATCCGGACCTGTCCCAGCCCCACCCTGATCTGAGCCAACTTTGGGGCTAGACCCCGGGAACCCCTCTTTGCAGAGATTCCAAACATGGCAGCCATGTGAGGACCCTCTGTCCACTGGACCCTCTGTCCAGTGCCCTCCTTATCTCTACCTTCACCTATCTCCTACTTCTAAACTCAGTAATAAACCTCTTTTATTAATCTAGCTCTCTGGGCCAATAAATACTTTTATTGGGAATTCCGAGCCGCTACTAGACCTCATATACCGCCGTATCCTTGCGCCGAATCTAAGGGGGTTGCAGGGGAACTCTGACTCCCTGTACCCCAAACCTGCCACTAGACCTTAACTAAATCCTACTTTCATTTAGGTACCCCAAATGTAGACCTCAGCATGTGGTCTACACCTCGACATTTGGTTCCTGACCTCAACAGTATCAACAGGGTTAAAACTGATATCAGTGTTCCTGATCTTGCTTCAGTTAAAATAGATATCGATGTTCAAGATCTTGCTTCAGTTCCCCCTGATTTCTTTGTACCTTTGCCTAGAGGGGACATCTGCTTATGGATGCAATTGAAAACTCAAATGAAATGCTGAAATGAATAAAATTCCTGGAGCATATCTATTTTTACATTTTTATCACCTGTTCATTGGCCAGATCATTCTTTTGTAGGGTATAAATCAGAAATATCTATTGCAGAGGATTTAATTGCTTAAAGGACTTTATCGATCTGCAGGGAAAAGGTAAGCATATCAGATTAAAACAATCCAACTCTACCAACAAAAATCTAAAAGTTTGGAAGGATCATGAAACGAATACAGATGGCAAGTACAGACGGCAAACAGTTAAAGCACGTGGTGCATTATTAATAGTATCTGAGAATCGATTCTTTTTTTTAAGTTGGAAGAGATGGGAACAATTATTTAGTTCAATATCTTCATTTTACAGATGAAAAAACTGAGAGCCAAGGAGAGGAAGTCAGTTACCCAAGTTACTCAATACCCAAGAGCTATTGAGGGGCACACCCACCGATTGTTTGATTCCCTTGTGGTCTTGCACACAAAATTGACATTCTGAATTCTCAAGAAAAAAATTTTTGCAAGTCTTCCGACTTCCCACTGCCTGAGTAATCTCTGAGTCAGGTATCTTCAAATCTTTTTTTCCTCATTATTTATTTATTTATTTCCTTATTTATTTATTTATTTACTTACTCACTCTTCATTTATTTATTTGTTTGTTTATTTTTTGCGGAGGCAGTTGGAGATTAAATGAATTGCCCAGGATCACACAGCTAGGATGTGTTAAAGTCTTGCCAAATTTGAACTCAGGTCCTCCTGGTTTCAGGGCTAGTGCTCTATCTACTGCACCATCTAGCTGCCTTTATTTTCAAATCTTCAATCGATCCTGGTATGAAATGGGTTGGGGTTTTATTCTGGGGTTCTTATTGTCACAAAGACAAAGTTGCTTTCCTTCCAAACTCAAACCAGAAGTAATTCACAGCCCCCTTTGAAGAATGGAAAAAGTTATTGGAGAATCACAAGATAAATGCTTTAGTCACCTAAATGCCCACACTGCTGAAAAGTATTCATGAACCTTGCCTCTCAGCATTCAAAAGAGGAAATTCTGATTTCCTTTCAGTTAAAAATAAGTGCCTATTTCCCTGTGTGGCTTTGTAGTGCACAAAGCGAGAGCCCGCAGAGATAGACCGAAGCATAGAGTCAGCCATCACTTTCAAAACTAAGCCTACGGTCTTCTGGGGCATGGATCGTTCCCAGACAGATCTAGAAGCTGGGCTGTGCACAGGACAATCCCCACTGGGGGTTACTGTGTCACTGGCCAACGTTTCCTCAAGCGTCCCTCCAAGCACGTGTGTGCCCACTGCACCCAGACCCACTCCAGGAAAGTGAGACACAGCTTCTGTCTAGGACAGCTCAGTGTGCAGCCCCACAAAGGCCCACAGGTCCAAGCTGAGGGTTTGAGTGGTTTGCCAAATTTTGGGGTCCATTGGCTTTGGTGGGCTGTTTCCTCTTGCAAAAAAAGGAGAAGTGCCTGGAACAGGAAGGAGAAAAAGAAAGATTCAGCAGTTATGGGGATCATAGGGTCTCAGAACCAGAAAAATCCTTAGAGACGGGTCAAGGACCGTAGAAAGGGCAGTAATTGGGAATTTCCAAGATTTACAACCAGATTTGCATCTCTTTTTTCTTCACCTCTCTAGGCCTCAGTTTACTTGTCTGTAAAATAGACAAGATCTATCCTGAGACTCCTTCCCACTCATAAGCTACTATGCTGTGATCCGACAGATAAATCCCCTAGTCATCTTCCAGTCAGGGAGCTGAGGAGGGAAGCAGCTCCTCCAACACCCCACCCCTAGTCCGGGGCAGAGCCAGGCCAAATCCAGCTCTCTGACTCCCAGGTCACTGTACCACACCACTTCCAACACAGCTTGTCCTAAAATGCCCTTCAGTCAGGCGTGTCCAAAGAGGGGGGGACCAACATTCAGCAGCCTCAGCACTTGTTCCTCCTTTGACCCGGCCCACTAGAACCTAATGCTTTCCCATGGAGACCTGTGGGAGTGCATGTGGCAGCAGGGTACAATTTGTCTCTCACAGGGAATAAAGGGAACATGACTAGGATCTTGTAGAGACACGTTAACTAACAGGAAGGATCAACTTTGCCCAGAACCCTGGTTTAAGTTTTGCTGTTCCATCAGAGCCGATGATATTCCCGTGTTCTTAAAGAAATGGGGAAAATGGGGGGCACTCTGACACATTCCCACTGAGGGCACTGACCCCACAAAATCACTTCCCCCAAGTCAGTATCAGGGGGTTTTGTTGCCCCTTCTCTTAATTTTGCTGATAACAGTATCACAGAATCACAGGGCATTTAGTTCCTCCATGATCTGGCTCCTGCCTACCTTCCCAGGCTGATTTTGTATTCCTCAGTTCTATTCAGGTCACACTGATTTGCTAGTTATCTGCAATCTAGGACATCCCATCTCCACATGTCTGGAACGTGCTTCTTCTCCTTGTGTTCACCTAAGAAAATCTCACCCTTTCTTCTAGTTTAGCTGCCATCTGCTCCACGAAGCCCTTGCTGATGTAGCCTATTGTTAATGTTTTCTTCCCTTAAAAATATTCTTTTGGGGGCAGCTAGTTGGTGCAGTGGATAGAGCACCAGTCCTGAAGTCAGGAGGACCTGAGTTCAAATCTGGTCTCAGACACTTAACACTTCCTAGCTGTGTGACCCTGGGCAAGTCACTTCCCCCAATTGCCTCAGCAAAAAATAAAATAAAATAAAATAAAATAAATATATACTCTTTTTCTACATGCCTTTACTGTCCCCTAGTAGAATGTAAATTCAAGGGCAAAGAGTGCTTGGTGGAGGCAACCAGATGGAGCAGTGGATAGAGAGGTGCACAAAGGATCAGGAAGACCTGAATTCAAATCCATCCTGAGACACTTACTAGCAGTGTGTTGGCTTTGGTTTCCATGACTGTAAAATGGAAATTATAAAACACCTACTTTGCAGGGGGGTTGCAAGTATTAAATGAATTAATATTGGTAAAAAGCATTTAGCACAGGGACCGCTACATAGTAGGAACTTATAATACTTATTTCCCTCACTCGTAGTTGCCTTGTCCTTGTAACCCTGCACTTTGCTTAATAAGTGTTGAATTGACTTGAACTTTGGAGTGCTAAGGGACCATGGAGATTATCTAGGTCAGGGACCGTTAACTTTTTCAATGTCTTGGAGCCCTTTGGTGTGGGACTAGCTGGACTTCTTCTCAGAGTGTTTGTAAATAAATGCTTTCAGCTGACACTTAGTGAAAATGAAGATCTTGTTTGTTTTTCCCATGCAAGTTCTCAGACTCTTAACTATCCACAGATCCCGGGTTAAACCCCCCAAGCTTAGCCAATTCTCTCACTTTTTCTGAGGCAAACGGAGGCCCAGAGGCACCGACTAGCCTTATACAAATTCCTGGAAATATATCACATTTGACTCCCTGGCCTCGGACCTCAAGCATGATGACTCTACAGGAGGCCGAGCAGCCCGGGTCCTGGAGACAAAGTTCTCACCCCCCTTGGCTACTCATTCACTTTGGTTTAGTGGTTGTTCCACTTGAAGAGACAGCCTTAGTTTGTGTGTGTGTGAATGTGTGTGGGGAGGGGAGGCCAGAAGGGTCTGTGGGGAGGAGGCTTCTCAAGCAAAGGCACCCCAGACATGTCCGGCAGATTTCAGTAATAGGAATACCTGAGGAATTATATTTAATTTTTGCACTTACATTCAGTCATGCCGGATATTATTTTTATTCGTAATTAAACAAAAACAATCTTAAGCATAATACAACAAACCATATCTTGAAACTAAAAGGGAGAACATGCCATTAAAGTCAAAGACAAAGCTACTGTTTGTTTTTGTCTATGGGTTGATTCTTAAAAAGACATTGGGGTGGACCTGAGACCCTCCTGGTTTGTTGGATTCTGTGAAAGGAACACAAATCCCTGCTTTCCCAATTCTTCTGTTTCTTCCGATAGACGATTCTTTTTAAAAGATTATCTTTAGAGACATCTACTTTTTCTTTCGCGTATTTTATTTGTAATGTCTACTTATCAAGGGGGATCTCTCTTTCTGATTTTGCCAATGTTATGAAAGGTGATTTCCCCCTTTGATTGTTGTCAAGCTGTATTGTCATCCATTTTTCCCATTTCCTCCTTTCACACTGTCTCCTCTCAAGTCCCAAGAAATCTTTGATAAAGTGTTTGTCTTTGGTCTAAAAGAGATACCCAAATGACCATTCTTTTTGATAACATGTTGGCCTTGTTAATATTAAATTAATAATAAAACGATTAAATTGTCTCCCCCAAAAGGTTACCTTTATTTCATCTTCACAACAACCCATAAGAGGCAGTGTGGGATAGTGGCTAGAACACTGGACTTGTTTCAGGAAGCCCTAAGTCTGGATCCTCTCAGATACTTATTAGCTTTGTGACTTTACCTTCAGAGACTATGTCTCTAGCTATAAAATGGGGATAATAATGAGAGCACCAACCTCACAGGGTTGTTATGAGGATCCAGTGAGATAATGTTTGTAAGGTGCTTTGAGAATGTTAGAGCACTGAGTTAATGAGTTTTATCATTAGGTAGTACAAGGATTATTATGGTCATTTCATAGATACCTGGGCTAAGGCTAAGCCGAAGTCACACAGCAAGGGGCCTGACTGGAGTTCAAGTCTGAACTCCAATGGTCAAATCCCCTGTAGATGTAGTAATTACTTAGGCAGTCATCATTTGGCCCTCGGGAGGCCCTTATGACTGACCAGCTCCAATCCCCTGCTATTTAACATAGACTGAGTTTTCCTTACTGTAGGTGCCCTTCCTTTTTTGTATCCCCAGTGGTACATCGTAGGTGCTTTAAAAGTACTGCATGATGGCTTGCCTGAATTCCCATTTCAGATGGAAAACTCTGAGGGCAGAGATTATATTTCCTTTAAAACATCCAGCTCTATTCAGCCCTATTTTAAAGAGGGCTTTAAAAATATATTGGCAATGAGACTAATTAGATCTTGCCTGATGGCACTTTATCATTTCTATAGGACAACAGGAGAATATAACAGAATATAAGCCAACCAGCCATGCTGAGCCAGTGAGAAGCAGGGGCCCATACACAGGAGGGAAATTAAGGTGGGAAATGAGTTCGAGGATTGTTGTTCACCTTTCACCTTCAAAGAGGACCGATGACATCATGAGGATGATACCTTGACATGTGGAGAAACATTACTATAGGAATTTTTTCCCATCCTTTTCCTGGATCTCCTGGCTAATGTTCTGACATAATTTAGTAAAACAAAGGAAGCAAGGTGACATAATAAGGAGAGTGTTAGACCTGAAGTCAGGAAAACATGAGTTCAAATCTGGCCTTGGTTTCTTCCCAGTTGTATAAACTCTGGGAAAGTTACCTAACCTTTCAGCCTCAATTTCCTTAAATGGAAAATCAAGATCATATTAATACCTGCATCAGAGTTGGTTGTGAGATCTAGATAACATTGATACAGCCCTAAAGAAATTTTACCAAGTTCATCCTTATTCAACAAGTGTATTCAAAGACACCCTGGATCTGCTTGTCCTAAATTAGCAGATTTTGGAAAGGACTCTGGCTCCCTTTGCAGTCCTGGGGATAAAACAGGGTGAGCCCAGGTGCTGTGGGCAACTGGAATCAGCCTGCAGATGTGGAGTGATTTCCTGGGCCTTTGAGGGTGTTGCTGATTGAAGACGGAGACCCTGGTGGCAACAGAACAGATGAGCACAGTTCCCTTTGTATTCTGTGTACATGTGTGTGATTCCTAGCGATTTGGGAGCCATAAACCTGGTTATTAGCCCAAAGGATCATGGTTTTTTAAGCCCAAGTTGAGCTGGCAACTTTCCCCTGTGTGGGTTTGCTGTGAAACATTCAGTGACGGCTGTGGCCAATGAGGATGGGGGTTACTTCTATGTCCACAGCAGTGTCGTTATTAGTCAATTTGGGGTTGAGAGAAGGGAGTGGGCATTCTGTGGGGGGAGAAGGATCCCATCCTGGGACATATTCAAGTCGCTGAAGGCCTGCCTCCTGCCAAAGAGAGAGAGCTACTTGGGTGGGGGAAGGCTGATGCCAAAGAGAGGATGGATGTTCTGAAGCTGGTGAGTCCTTCTACTGGAGGCAGAGTCAGAAGGATGGGGGGTTCACATGACTGGAACTGAGGTCCCCCACCTCACCTGGGGGGCGTCAAGCCTGGATCTCCCAACTGTAGTTATGGTCCTATTCCAGGGATGGTCCAAAAGCTTACCAGTTCTAGAAGACAGATCTCTGAAGACCCCGTATTTTCCTGTCATTTGGCTTGGTTTTGCCATTTTAAATTATATTCCATTGAATGAATTCCCTTTGACAGATTTTCAAAACACATAGGACAGTGGTGCCAAACTTAAATTGTAGATAAAGACCCCTATGGAGTACATACTGACTTAGAAAAGCATAATTTTAATATTATCTGTGTTCTGTTGTATTTTAATGCATTTTCTGAAGCATTTTGGAATTAATATTTCATCTGATTTAGCCAGCCCTTTCACATCTCTGTTGTAGAACACAGGAGCCTGAAGGCAGTGACTGTAAGTGTACAGGTGATGAGTTAATCCCCTAAACTTGCTCTGCTAATCCAGGTAGCTTTCTCCTAAATAATCTTGCAAGCACTCAACGTCCCATGGAGCGACATGCTTTGGTTGTAATGAAAAGACTCGATTTTCTTCCATGTATCCCCAAAACTCAGACACTGAAGTTTATGGATGATTTTCAAACATTTAATCAAAAAAAAAAAAAAAAAAAAGTCTGGCATTTTAAAGGTTAGATTTACAAAGTGGATGTGTTCTTAACATTAGCAATTCTTACTTATCGTCTAAGAAAAAATAGGATTTACAAAGTTTGTAACAATGTACTGAAAAGGTTTTGTCCTAAGGGTTTACAGTGTTTTGTAAACAAATATCCAGTTTACTTGCAACTGACCATAGCGACCACAATGGGATTAAGTGTACAAAAACACGCCAAAAACACAGTTCTCTGGAAATGTACATGCTACTCGTGGCGGCTTTTACAGCAATGTTCTTTCAATTAAAATCATCGTCGAAATGGCGATCACTGTGTGGTCCGGGATCTCCACGACAGAAAGCTGAAATACGTGTTCCCAGCATAGCAGATGGTGACCACAAAGGCAAAGAACTGTGGGAGAGGAAACAGATTAGAGTGAGGTGTGATGGAACATCCTAATTCATGAATTTAAGGATCTGCCCTTCCTGGACTCGCACATTAGCACTATGATCTAATCAGAAACGACTTTCTCCATTCAAGTCTGATTTCACTGTCTATTTCTGCCAGCTTCAGTCTTGCTTTGGGAAGAGCGAGACCATGGGTAATTATGCAGCAAATGGTCAGAGAAGGTGGGGCCCATCTCCTGATCTACAGCTGGCCATTGGACCTAGATGGCCCTGGAGGGGAAAGTGAGGCAGGTGACCTTGCCCAGCCCTCCCTCGAAGGACAAACAACAATTTCTGTGGGTGGGAGTAGGAGCTGCAGTGCTGGCAACAAAACTGGTCAGTTATTTCTTTCCTTTTTCTTCTTTCCCTTCCTTCCCTTCTCTATGTCCACATAGGACACATACAAACCTCTACCTGCAGGTGCTCTGCTCAAAGAAATGTAAATTTTTTTTTTTGATTGCGGCAATCTCCTGAGATATCTTGGGGTAAACCAGCTAGATTTCTTTCTTAAGGATTAGGTCTTGAATCCAAATCACTCAGACTCTCATTGATTGGCCAACAATAGGTCCCAAGTCAAACCTCAGTTGGTCACTGTTTGGTCCCAACTGACTCAAAGTGAACATAAATAGTAATTGTTTCTATTTTGGCCAGAAAACCCTCCCCCTCTCAGATTGATTTTTTTTGACTAGGTAAAAGAGGCCATTCTCTTCCTCATTTCTTAGCTAGCTTTCATCATTGATTGGGTGTTGCCCCAGTCAGAGAGGTCAAAGAGACCTGTGGAAAAGCTTAGCTTAAAAAAGTCAAAGTCTCCCATTGCATCCAGGGCCATTTCCGGTCATCCTGATCTATGTCTGGCCACTGGACCCAGAGGGCTCTCGAGGGAAATGTGACCTTGCACTGCCTTCTCTCACTTAAATCCAATTCACTTTCATGTCACGGCATTACCTCCCTGTTGTCATGCTCTTCAAGAACAAATAAATTTTATCTATCATGTTATTTCACTTTCCTCATCTGTAAAATGGGGATAATAAAACTGCATCATAGGGCTTGTCTTGAGGCTTATGAACCCTTTGTAAAGGCAAGATCAAATACTGTGGGCATTTTTATCCCCATCTTTCAGGTGAGGAAACAGAATAAAATGACTCATAGGCCCTGAATAAATGTTTATTGATTGCTCAAGGTCACACAGTAAGTGGCAGATCCAGGATGTGAAACCCGGTTTCCAAACCCCCCCAGTGTTCTTTCCACTGCACTTCAGCTGCCTACAAAAACAAATGTAATCAACCGAGTTTTGCAAAATTTGGCTCCAATGGGGATCACAGATTTCCTGGAGAGCTCTTTCTTCATATGAGACAAAGTTTAACAAGAAGAAAGTCCACATTTTAAACTTTACAGTCAGTTTTCTCATATGTCTCGGGATGTCTTCTCTATCTCTGATCTGTAGTGTGGCTCCCACACACTGCTGTTGATTCCCAGAGGTCTGCTGGCAAGGACCACAGCCGTAGCTTAAATATAGAGGGGTCTGGAATCACTTTCCTCCTCATCTGTCTCCTGCCTTCCCAGGTTCTTTCAAGTCCCAGCTAAAATCCCATCATTTAAGGAATCCTCTCCCAAGCCCTCTTAATTCTAGCTTTGTCCTTCTCTTATTTGCTCTTTATCCTGTACAGATTTGTTTGCATGCTCTCTTCCCTATTTGATTGTAAGTTCCTCAAGAGCAGGACCTGTTATTTGCCTCTTTTTGTATCTCAAGCATTTAGCCCAGTTTCTGGCTTTTTGCTGTTCATTTTTAGTCATGTCTCTTTGTGACCCCATGGACCATAACCCACAGCCCTGTTATCCTCCACTGTCTCCCAAAGTCTGTCCAAACACATTAATAAATGCTTTTTGACTGGCTTTGGTCCTCACGAGCAGGGCTACAGGGAATGGGTGGGGAGGGGACAGAAGCTCTGTGCACTGTTTCGAGTGTCAGAGACGGAGAAAGCTTACTTACCGAGGAGGCGGCCCAGCTGTTGTAATTGTGGCTGTCCCTCTCTTTGGTAACCGAGGAAGCGTCTACGATGGCGGCAATAAGGTACAAAACAAAGGCACTTCCATTAAAGCAGAGGCCCTGTGTGAGACAAAGCAGAGGAGGGATCAGGAGCATATGGTCTTCAGGTGAACATGATGAACACTTAGAAAGCGCTGACAGAACGTAAGCTCCTGGAGGGTGGGGCCTGGCCCCACAATTTTATTTCACAGATGAAGAGCGGAGGCCCAGGGGATGAGCCGCTGCCACAGTCAAGAGTGAACCAAGATCCTCTGGCTCCAGAGTCAACATTCCTTCCCCTGTATCACTGCCTACTATTCTCCAGACCCTCATTAATTTCATCTATTCGGTCTTTCTTGTGAGGCAGCGGTCAGAACAACAGAGGCGGAATATGAACCTAGGTCTTGTACCTGCAAGCTTAGTGTGCTTTCCACCTCAGCTCCTAACATCTCCTTCAGTGAGCCTCCCTTAGGAATTAACAGTAGAGACTTCCATTTCATCCAGGGCACCCAATTTTTAAGCAGACAGGAAGACTTGTATGGACTGATTGAGCAGGAAAGGAGAAACAGGAGAACAGTAGACACAATGTTGGGCTGCTGCCAAACTCATAATTGACAGTGACCTATCTTGGTCCCAAAAAGAAGACCCATGTCTATTTTTTTTCAGCAGGGAAATGAGGAATTATGGTTGGAAAATGCTGCATAGATTGTCAGACAGTTGTTTGCTCACATTTTTGTTTTGAGGAATGATTCAATTTTTTTGGAGGGGGGCGAATGGTATGATGGGAAATGAGTATGTTGGAAAAAAGACAAGACAGCTGAGGAAGAAGCTATTAACCAACTTCTGATGGTGAGATCACAGACTAATATGCCAAATGAGCCACAGTTTTTGAACTTAGCCAATGTTTTGCTTGACTTTGCTTATGTGTTACAAAGATTCTCTCCTTCCCTTCTTTCTTCCCTCCCTCCCTCCCTCTCCAGAAGATGAGATGAAAGGGGAAAAAAACCAAATTCTTGTTAATTGAAAAAAAATTAATTTACAAATGGCAGAAGAAGCATTGATTAGGAAAAAATAAGCAGAATCTTTAATCATAATAGGAGTGTCAGAGAGAAGTTAATAAGGGACATGAAATAATGGGGAAAAGTCAAAGCAATCACCAGCTTCCTGAGGACTCGCTTCCTGAGGTAGTATTGTACCAGACAAATGACTCCTGTTAAGTTACCATCTGTTTCTGAAATCAACTTTCCTGTACTTAGGAGCTTCAATCAGCTTTAGAGCTGAAAGGAAGCTCTGCCTGAGGAAAATCCTTTGGAGCAAGAACCACCATTGTTGGTCCCACAATTTTCTGAGCTGGAGGCCTGGAGAGCTTAGAAAAGGCCTGCCTATTTCACAGATAAGCAATGCATTATGAACAAAAAAGGAAAAGTGGAAATGGAAGGGGGTGGGGAGAACCAGGTGTCTTAGAAATAGAGCTAGTTCCAGTTCTGTGCAGGAAAAAGCTGAGTTCCCAGAAGGGGATCAATATATATGGAATGTGCAGACATTAGCAGAGTCTACATGTGGATTATTGGTTTTGCTGAACCATTTCCCCCTCTATTCTTTATGGCCATTTGTTTCATGGGAAGGCTGACTCAGGAAGGAAAATGTGGGAATCTACATGGAAATCAAGGCAATATAAAAACTAAAAGTATCTGTAGAAAGATGAAAAGATAGGATGATTTCCCCAGTCAGCAGCTTATAGACTTTCCATGTTTGGTTAAAGGATTGTTCTTTTTAATACCCTCCTGTGCTGAGAGAGGCCTTCCAACTCTAGTCCAGAGTCTGAGAAGTCATGCTGACTTTTCAGTTCAATTCAATCCCATATTTATTGTGTACTTCCTGCACACCAGGAACTGTCCTAGGTGCTGAGGATCTAAGGACAAAAGTGGCTATACTCTGGGGGTCCTACGGAGGGAGAGGAGGCAAATACAAATTAATACAAAGTAATTTCAAGGAAGGCTGGACCTTGAAGGAAATGAGGAATTCCAAGAAGTAAAAGTTAGGGTGGGGAAGGCATTCCTGGCTCGGAGCATACATTACATTACAAACGGATCGAGTCCGAGTTGGGCTGTCATGTCCGGGGAGCAAAAGTCACTCAAAAGGATTTATTGACTAGAGTAGAGTCCAGGCAGTTACTCACAACAGAAGAGTATTTTCCCCTGTGGTTGGTCTGCATAACTGGTACATGCTCCCCAATCAGTGCTATGTTGTGGGAAGGCAGAGTTGCTAGCCCTGGCTCGTTTTGGTTGGCATCTGGGAGGGCAGACGCAGCACCTGGATTCACAAGAGGCTGGGCCTGCTGACAACAAATGAGATCGGGGAAACAAGCACAAAGCCATTGGGTTTGCCAAGCTAAGAGGCTCATCAAGATGGCGGGTCTGTCAGCAGAGCATCCTGCTCAGGACGGAGCCAGGAGCTCAGTGGCCAGGAGGGTGGATATTGCTTTGTCTACACAATGTGGCTGGAGGGGGTCTGGAGTAGCGCATTTATCACAGAGAGGTTGGGAGTCCGAATGAGAGTGGGGCACAAGCCTGAGCCACAGATGAAGCGTTCTATAAGTGAGAAACAGCCGAGTTTCCTTCGCAAAGGGTGACACGAGGGACTGGTTTTAGGGCATCTTACCCAGGTCTAGTCAGAGATATTCTACCGACTCTGTAAGGTTGGGCACCGTCTGAACTTTGGGGGCACTCACTTCCCTCATTTAAAAAGGAACCACTAATTTGTGCCACGGACTACCACCAATGGACAAGACTGACTCATGGACCTTGGGAAAACAGGAAGTGCTTTGGACTTGGCAGTCGGAGGACCAGGGTTCCAACCTCAACTGTAGCATTCACTCCCTGTGTAATCATGGGATAGTGCCCACCACCAGGCCTCGAATGGCATAGAGCAGCCAATCGCTCCAGAGCCTCAAAGGGGACGGTGAAGTCAGAGTTGTTGCTGCGGGTGACCTTGACCCTCTCTAGCCTGGGAAGTGGACGAGAGGAATAAGTCATTTCCAATGAGCTCCAATTCTCTTCTTCGACAGTGTTTTGTGTGTGGGGATGGCTGGAGATAAAGGGACGCCCAGGTCACCAGGCACCTGAGGGACCAGCAGAGAGACACGAGTACTCTCCCTTCTTTGGGAAGGGAACTGACTTCAGTTCTTTCTCTGGCCTCGGCACTAATGTCAGCCATGTCCCGAGTCTTCTAACGACAGTACTGTGACATCTAACAGGGTCAAGGTGACCTGGTTTCATTTCACTTTGCCAGGAGGGAAGGCTTTCAAGTGTGGAGGCCATTGAGGAGTTCTAGGAACCATTTTTTCCCCAGAGCCAATTGGGGTTAAGTGACTTGCCCAGGGTCTCACAGTCAGGACATGCTAAGTGTCTGAGGCCAGATTTGAACTCAGGTCCTCCTGACTTCAGGACTGGTGCTCTATCCACTGCACCATCCAGCTGCCCCTCCAGTAACATTTCTAAAAAGCAACTGTTAGTCTGTCTACCTACTTTCCTATGTATCCAACGTGTGTGTGTGAGAGAGAGTGAGAGACAGAGACAGAGAGAGAGAGACAGAGAGACAAAGAGAGAGAGAGAGACAGAGAGAGAGAAAGAGAGAGAGTGAGAGAGACAGAGACAGAGAGAGAGACGGAGAGACAGAGAGAGACAGAGAGCGAGAGAGAGAGAGGGAGAAAGAGAGAGAGAGAGCACTTGCGCCCGAGTGCGCTTAAGGTTCCAATTTAGGATACCAGTTTAACGTTATGGGCTGCCTGGGGTGAGACCAAGGCTTTGCTGGGGAAAGAACAGTCGCAAATGATATTTACAGTTTGCATGGGGGCAGAGTCCTTGTGGAAGTCCTACTGTGCAAGAAAATCCTCTTAGAACAGGGCTTTCTAACCATTTTATGTTACATGCTTCTTGGCAATCTGGCGAAACTTAGGAATCAGGAATCACTGTTCAGGATAATGTTTTTAAATGCACAAAATAAATAGGATTGCAAAGGAAACCAGTTACAGTAAAATAAAGAGGTAATTTTCCCACTGAAATCCACAAACTTTCTGACATCTCTCCCCTTGGTGGTTCATGGATCCCAGGATAAAAACCCCTAATCAGGGGGAGAAAGTGTCATGGAAGAGGAGAGGTCTGGGGGAGGGCTTTCCAGCAAGTTATCTAGCCAGTTAGGCGGGGCTGGGCCATCAAACACTGGGGAACCGGCTTTACCCTCATGGTTCCCTGGCAAGATTGAAGTGCTTGTATCTTATGACCCAAAGGTTGTTCTACTGGGAAGGTGCCAATCCTACCTGTTAATCCCCTGCAGCAATGAGGTCTGCACACTGAGGGACAGACTCTCCCCTCCACAGCCTGGAGGTATGACCCAGTGATCTCCATGGCCCTTCAAATGGGGGGACTCCTGCAATAGCCGAGGTTCTAAGAGCAGCAGCAGCTGGTGGGGGGGGGGGAGCCTTTGGAGGACCTTGGAATGGAAGCTTCTGGTGGGTGTATACACACACACACACACACACACACACACTTACTCTCTCTGTGTCTCTCTCTTTGTCTGTCTGTCTCTCTTTCCCTTTGTGTGTGTGTCTCTCTCTTTGTGTCTGTCTGTCTGTCTCTGTCTGTCTGTCTCTCACCCCTCTTGTTAGCCTAGTGTCAGGGAACTAGGGAGGCCGACTCTGAATGGAGATTCAGCTTCAATGAGTCAGGAAGCATTTATGAGCACTTCCCACACGCAGGGCGCAGCACCAAGTGCGGGGGTAACGAAGAACAGCCAATAACTGTCCTAGCCCTCGAGGAGCTCAGTCTGACAGGGAGACAACACGCTAACAACTCTGAACAAACAAGCTAAAGATGGGAGCTGCTTCAGCGCCAGGGCGCAAAGGGGAAACGGTGAGAAAATAAAATAAGAAGGAATGTGCTTTCTTACCACTGTGGTCCATGGCACCTGGGGGATCCTGGTGTAGGTCATGGTCATGTAGATGATTAAGAAGAAGACCGTCAGGACCCAGTAAAATACTGCAACGAACATCACCCAGCCAAAGGCAGGGACCCGGAAATACTCTGTCCCAGCGATCAGTGTCCATACCAGCAGACCAAAAACCTAGAGACGGTGGAATGGAAAAGGGGGATGGGCAGGAAGAAAAAGAGGAAAACAAGAAAGGAGGGAGAGAGGGGAAAGGGGATGTAGATGAGGGGAAGGGAAGAGAAGAGGAGAGGAAGGGAAAGGGATTGAGAAGAGAGGAGAGAAAAGCAAAGAAGAGAAGAAGGGAGAAAGGCGAAAGAAGAGAATACAAGTAGGAAGAGAGGAATGGAAAGGGGTTGGGAAGAGAGGAGAGAAAAAGAGAGAAAGGGAACAAGAGGAGGGGGAAGCAAATCATTATTCCAGAGTCCCCAAAATTATGCCCAAAGGGCAGCCAAACTATGCCCATCCATTTTTTTTAATTAAAGCTTTTTATTTTTCAAAGTATATGCATGGATAATTCTGAAACATTAGCCCTTGCAAAACCTTGTATTCCAGCTTTCCCCCTCTTCTTCCACCCCCTCCCCTAGATGGCAAATGCGCCAATATATGTTAAACATGGTAGAAATACATGTTAAATCCAATACATGTATACATATTTGTACAATTACCTTGCCGAACAAGAAAAATCAAATCAAACCAGAAAAAAATGAAGAAAACAAAATGCAAGCAAAGAATAACAAAAAGAGTCAGAATGCTATGTTGTGGTCCACACTCAGTCCCCACAGCCTCTCTCTGGGTATAGACGGCTCTCTTCATCACAAGATCATTGGAGCTGGTATCAATCATCTCATTGTTGGAAAGAGTCACGTCCATCAGAACTGATCACTGTATAATATTGATGTTGCTGTGTACAATGATCTGGTTCTGCTCACTTCCCTCAGCATCAGTTCCTGTAAATCTCTCCAGGATTCTCTAAAATCATCCTGCTGATTCTTTCTTACAGAACAATATTCCATAACACTCATAGACCATCACTCATTCAGCCATTCCCCAACTAATGGGCAGCCACTCAGTTTCCAGTTTCTTGCCACTACAAAAAGGGCTGCCACAAGCATTTTTGGTACCTATCCTTTGATCCAAAAAAAACAACTACTAGTCTGTATCCCAAAGAGATCGTAAAAATGAGAAAGGATTCCACATGTACAGAAATATTTACAACAGCTCTTTTTGTAGCAGCAAAGAGTTGGAACTTGAGGGGAATCCATCAGCCGGGGAATGACTGAACAAGTTGTGCTATGGAATGTAATGGAATATTATTATTCTATAAGAAATGTTGAACAGGCAGATTTCAGAAAAACCTGGAAAGACTTGCATGAATTGATACCCAGTGAAAGGAGCAAAACCAGGAGAACATCATATACGGTAACAAGAAGACGGAGTGATGATCAACTATAATAGACTTAACCCTTCGGAGCAATACAGTGATTCAAGACAATTCTAATAGACTTGTGATGGAAAATGGCATCCATATTCAGAGAAAAAACTATAAAGATTGATGCAGATTGAAGCATACTAATTTCACTTTTTTTTTTTTTTTTTTTTTTTTTTTTTGCTTTTTTGTGTTTTTTTTCCCCCATTTTGTTCTGATTCTTCTTTCTTTACATGACTAATTTGGAAAAAGGTTTAAATTGATGGTACATGTCTTATCCATATCAGATTGCTTTCTTGGGAGGGGGATGTAAGTGAGAGAGGGAGAGAGAAAAATTTGGAACTCAAAATCTTACAAAAATGAATTGTTGAAAACTATTTTTACATGTAATTGGAAAAAATATTATTGAGGGAAAATATTGGTGATAAAAAATATTATCCACACCCAAAGAAAGAACTAGGGAGTCTGAAAGCCAATTGAAGCATACTATCTTCACTTAAAATTTTTTTTTTGTTTTTTATGCTTTTTCCCTTTTGTTATGATTTTTATTTCATAATGATTATTGTAGGAATATGACTAATATGTTTGACATGAATAAATGATCAGATTGTTTGCTGTCTTGGGGGAGGGAAAAGGGAAAAAAGAGAGGGAGAAAAAACTGGAACTCAAAATCTTTTTTAAAAAATTGAATAATAGGGGGAGCTAGGTGGTGCAGTAGATAGAGTCAGGAGGACCTGAGTTCAAATCTGGCCTCAGACACTTAACACTTCCTAGCTGTGTGATCCTGGGCAAGTCACTTAACCCCAATTGCCTCAGCAAAAAATAAAATAAAATAAAAATTGAATAATAGCTGTTTATTTTCAAAATCTATGCAAAGATAGTTTTCAGCCTTCACCCTTTCAAAATCTCATGTTCCAAATTTTTATCTCTCCCCCCATATTTTCTCTTAGATAGCAAGTAATCCAATATATGTTAAATATATACAATTCTTCTCTATGTGTTTCCGCATTTATCGTGTTGCACAAGAAAAATCAGATCAAAAAGGAAAAAAATGAGAAAGAAAAAAGCAAACAATAACAAAAAAATGAAAATATTATGCTGTGATCCACATTCAGTCCCCATTGTCCTCTCTCTGGATGCAGATGGCTCTCTCCATCACAAGTCTATTAGAATTGGCCTGAATCACCTCATTGTTGAAAAGAGCCATATTCATCAGAATTGATCATCACATAATCTTGTTGCTGCAGTATACAATGTTCTTGGTTCTACTCACTTTATTCAGCATCAGGAGCTCAAAATCTTTTTTTTTTTTATTAAAGCTGTTTATTTTCAAAACATGCATAAATATTTTTTACCATCCACCCTTGCAAAATCTTGTGTTCCAATTTTTTTTCCTTTTCTTCACCTTACCCCCTCCCCTAGATGGCAAGTAATCCAATAGATGTTAAACATATGCAATTCCTCTATACATATTTCCACAATTATTGTGCTGCACAAGAAAAATCAGATCAAAGGGGAAAAAATGAGAAAGAAAACAAAATGCAAGAAACAACAAAAAAGGTGAACACTCCAGTCCCCACAGTCCTTCTGGGGCAGATGGCTCTCTCCATCACAAGCCTACTGGAATTGGTATGAGTCATCCTGCTGGTCATTTCTTACTGAACAATAATATTCCATAACATTCATACACCACAACTTATTCAGCCATTCCCCACTGATGGGCAGCCACTCAGTCTCCAGTTTCTTGCCACTACAAAAAGGGCTGCCACAAACAGTTTTGCACTTGTGGGTCCCTTTCCCTCCTTTATCGTCTCTTTGGGATATAAGCCCAGTATAGACATTGCTGGATCAAAGGGTATGCACAGTTTGATAGCTCTGTGGGCACAGGAACTCAAAATCTTATAAAAGTAAATGTTGAAAATTATCTTTACATGTAATTGGAAAAAATACTATTAAGTGGGGGAAGAAGAGATCTGAATTAGAAGTGAAAAAGCTCTTAAACTAAAAATGAGCATAATAACAATAACATTAACAACAATGATGATGGGGATGACTGTGATTATGAAATGCCTCCTTAATGTCAGTGACATTAATTTGGGGTTGATGTTAAATTAAGAGTAAACACTGATAGAAGAGAATGGAAACCGATAATGATGACGGATAGGTTCTCCATAATCAGGGGCAGCTATGGAAACTCTTCCTCCCTGTCTGTCATACACACCATATTATGTGGGGTACACAGGAGGAACAATGCAGGAAGAGGGGATGGCGGTTTCAGAGTCAAGTCCAATGCTTTTGGACTACCATAGCAAACATGATGTCACCAGCCAACATACAGGGAATGGAGCTATTGTAAAAAGCTAGTACTGTGACTCGATATCGACACCTTCTTTCTTGACCAACGCCGTCCGTGAGACCAAATGAGTTCAAAGCTGTCCAAAGTTGCCCCACTTAGGATGTCCAGAAGTGAACAAAAATCAAGAGCAAAGAGGATTCAAACATGAAAATGGCCAAATGACCTTTCCCCTGACACATGGGACAAATTGAGCGTCTGACCCAACAGACTGTAGATTAAAGGAAAAGCTAAGATATTACTAGTTCTCAGTCTCCTTTGGACTTAATATATGACTTGGTGAGTGATGTGGACTTCAATTTTTCTGCTTTAATTTTCTTTGCTGTGACAAAAAAAAAAAACAAAAAAAAAAACAAGCTAAAACCAAAACTTGCCCCTTCCCCTTCTTCTCATAATGGTCACTATAGCCAGGAAAGTTGTATAAAACAACCATTCTTTTTGACTCTGGATTGGAACTATACCCTAAGTCATTACCAAAAAGAAAAAAAAAAATTACAGCCGCCTCCCCCAATCCAGGATACTAACAGAACACTGTGGAGCCTGGAAAAACTAGGAACAACCAAAATATTCAAGAGTTGGGGAAAGGCTGAAGAAAGGGAACATTTATCATACAATCTAGGGAAAAAAAAATAAGCATTTAAATAGCATCTACTATGTGGCTAAGTACTTTACAAATTTTATCTCACTTGATTATCACAACCACCTCAGGAGGTAGGTGCTAGTATTATCTCCATTTTACTGTTGAAGAAACTGAGGCAGACAGAGGTTCAGTGACTTGCCCACACAGCTAGTTGGGTTTGAACACAAGTCTTCTTTACTCCAGAATCACTGCTCTATCCAATGCACCACCTTGCTGCCTAACTACAATAACAAGTATAAGGAACACTAATAAATCAGGAAAGATTGATAGGAAATCAATCGTGTGACAAAGAAAGCAGAATCAGAAATCATATATACTCAGATTGCACCTATATAAAAAATATAATTCTTTGCGCAGACTACGATTTTACCAGTCTAGGGAACTTCCAGTGTGGAAATTGTTCTCACCAATGCAGATGAGCAAATCAACTATAATTTATGGTCTTAAAAAGTTACCTGGTAACTGCTAAAAAGTTAAGTGGTTTGCTCACAGTAATACTTTCAATGTATATGAGAAGGAAGTCTTGAATCCAGGTCTTTCTACTTCAAAGACCAGCCCTCTATCTATCACCTTGTCCCCTTGACCCTTACAAAATACACAAAATAGATGCAAAATCCAGGAATGAATGAACAAATATAACAAGAGGCTCTAAAGGGAGGGATTAACTGATAAATAACAGTTTGTTAAAGATCTTAAGTTTTGTCACTATTCATTCTGACTGTTCAAGACTCCATTTGGGGTTTTCTTGGCCAAAATATTGGAGGGCTTTGCTATTTTCTTCTCTAGCTCATTTTACAGATGAGGAAACTGAGGCAAACATAACTAGTAAAGTATTTGAAGTCACATTTGAATACAGGAGGACCCAGTACTTGGTTCCTTGAGTTAAATATATTTAATAATGGAAGAAGATTTTTTTTTTACTTTAGAGTTTATGTCTCTGTTTCAAATGAAAGTGCCCTTCATTGACTTAGCCAGACACCAGTTCAGGGAGTAAACTCTCCTTTCTCTAGTATTGAAGAAGTAAGCTGGGCTTCCTTGGCAGCCACCCATTATGATTCCCTACGCAAATCATCAACTGAGAATACAGCTGACCTTTTCAAGCCTCATCAAGAAATCTGTATCATTTTTCCCCCCACGGAGTGCCATGCCCAATCCCATCAAGGTCCAATATCTCTGATCAAACTGAATGTCGAGCGCACTTTTATAGATTGCCTGTCAGTTATGATGAATACGAAATGAAAAAAAAATCCCATTAGTGTAAATCTTGGAGTTTTCCAGGAATTACATTGGGCTTGTGCATCTTAACACCAGATAAATCGCATTGCCACTGCTGGAAACCAAAAAAATATATCTTCATTAAGCATCCTTTCTTTGGAGTTCTCACATAGTGTAAACTAAATAAGAAGATAAAAGCTTCCCACTCCACAGAAGGAAAAAATGGTTAATTATCCTCATAGAGAATGTAATCCTTGGGCCATCTAGTCTATTCCTCTACCTCTGGGTTTTTTTCCTCGAGATCTTTCCTAATGAAAACACCTAAGGATGAATGTTCAAAGGAATCAGATTAAAATGTCCTTAGCGACATTTGAGATTTAATACACTCTAAGGAGTTCTTGTCTATGTCTAATCTACATTCCTCTAGTTGCAATGGAAAACCCATTTTCCCTTATTTTAACATTTAACCAATAGATGACATTTACTTAACACTCTAAGATTTGCAAAGGATTTTAAACACTTGATGTTATCACCCTTATTACACAAATGAAAAAACAGTATGGGCAAAATTATATGACTTGACCAAGTACACACTCAGACTGAAAGCAGGAGTTGAATCTAGATTTGTTTGACTTTGAGTCAAGTACTTATCCACTGGGCTGTTCTGCCCCTAAATGAGTATAGATTTATAACATCCTCCAGATATTAACTCTGGACATAAAATGCCCTCCAATCATTAATCATTTTAAATAAGCGATTGATTTGGCTCCAGAGTGTAGTTGAAAGGTAAGTAAAGTTGGTTGCAATATAATTTAATTTTTAAGATTGTTCTGAAGCATTTTATTCATACTTTTTTTTTCTTACATCAAAGTGATAGTGTTTCTTGCCAGTAGCCAACTAGTACAGTACCCGCTCTTCTAACAAATCTGTACAATCAAACAAAGCAAAGAACAAATACCTTGGACTATGGTTACGGAATACTGCATGTAAAGTTAAGTTTTTCCAATATGTTGGTTAGTTTTGTTAAATTGTTTTCCTCTTCTAAATTCTTTGTTATAAAGGATAAGTTTCTCTAGGAAGCAGGAATATATAAAGAAATGTTGATATAGTAACAAAATATGGTAATGACTATATTGTTATAATCATTATAATATATTATAGAATAAAATCACTGATATATAATAAATCATGATATATAATAAAAATCATTATAATATAATAGAATATGGTAATGGATATATTGTTATAATCATAATATATAATAAAGTACATATAAATATTACATATTTATTTATTTATATTACATATAAAGCATATGACATATAATTATAACATAATTATAAATTTTTAGAAAGAAGAAATGACAGTCTTCAAACACAAAGACAAAGGCACCATCTCCATATGCAGAGATAAATGGGCCAACATTTGACTTGTAGCTTCCTCTATCTGGCATCACTGAAGAATGGTGGATTTTTCTTAAGTAAATAGTCAAAAATTCAAATGGATTTGTGATCTCAGAGATTTGAACGTTGGTTCTTCCAGTAATGCACTCTTGGTGGTCCTGTAAAACTGTTATCCAAGTCCTCCCACAGGTTCACCATAGAGAGTTTAATATCTAGGGCAGAACTGTCAAACTCAAATAGAAATGGAGGCTACTAAACCTTACAGGATCCCAGGCTATGGTCATAGTGACTTAGAGAACCACAGAGCAACATTATCTATGTTCTATCGTATTTGTATTTTTGTTGACTATTTAATCTGGTTCGTGGATGTTTGCTTTTTTTCTGAGCATGAGCAACTTACTAGTTAGGCTAGCAGTAACCAATAAATTGGATCAATGGCCTCTCTCAAGTACTAGAGACCCAGAGTGAAGGCTGACAGGTCTTTTTTCTTTTAAATAAAATGTTTTTTCCCCAGTTACACATAAAGACAATTTTTGATATGTATTTTTTAAACAATTTGAATTCCAAATTCTCTCTCCTCTTCCACTTCCTCCTCCCTGAGATCATAAGCAATTTGCTAAAGGTTATATTATACATGTGTAATCATGTAAAACATATTACCATATTAGTCATATTGTAAAAGAAGATACAGACCCAAAAGGGGAAAAACATAAGAAAATGTCAAAATTTTTAAAAATAATATGCTTCATTCTGTATTCAGACTCTTATCAGTTCTTTCTGGGGAGGTGGATAGTATTTTTCATCATGAGTCCTTTGGAACTGCCTCGGATTATTGTATTGCTGAGAATAACTAAGATCATCGTACGGTATTGCTGGACCATTCCTTCTACCCAACTTTTACCTTTTCCTTTATTCACTCTCTTTATGAATTGCTCATCTTCTCTTTCTATTTTTCCATGGCGACTTTTCCTTCCAATCTTTGAAGTTTTGTCGCTTTCAATATCACCATCACTAACATTTACTTATTTTAAGAAATAAAACTTTTTTAATTAGGGAGTTCTGCTCCCTACTACCCATGTGACTTGGGATCAGGTCATCCTTAGACCTCAAGTTTCTCTACATACAGTCCTAGATCCCCAAATGGTGGGAGCCAAGGCTTCTTCCAGTTCTTCCGTAGGACTTAAATGAAGTTTTGGGCAGAGTGGAACATGGCAACCATACCACTTTAGCCACAAGGGGGTGCCCAAACACCACTCTAGGAGCCCCTTTAAACTCAGTTCCATTCACCGAAAGCAACTGGTTACTTTCCAACTGTTCTGATTATTTCAGGGGTTTATAAACACACATTGCGAAGAGGCTGTGAATCAGAACCAGACGCTGCCTCAGGAAAAGTCCAACCAGAGACGGAGGCCCTGTGCTGAGACAGGGGATTACTAAGCAGACAGGTGTGGTCCAAGGGAACTCAATCCACAAAGTCAGGGTCCCTTCTGGGCTTTGGCTGAAGTGTCAGCCAGAAAAAGGCATCATGGGACGGCAGAAAGAATGGTGGGTTTGTCAAATTTACTGTAGAAGCAGAGGGACTCGGTCTACTTACTTTGACACCACCTTCCACCCTCACTGAGCCTTAACTTCCTCAGCTTACATGTGAAGTTGGACTAGAGAGCCTCTAGATTTCAGGTCTAAATCATGGTTCCTATGATGAGGAACAAGAGAAAATGGCAAGCCAGATGCCCTTCCCTTTCTGTTCCTCTCTTACTCAGTGACAGACTGGGAGCAATTCAACATATTATATTGGGTCACAGATTGAGAGTTGGAGGGGACCTGAGAGGTCATTTTGTCCACCCCCCCCATTCTTACTGAAGAGACCCAGAACACGAAATGATTGTCCAAAGTCATCAAGGTGGTCAAGGATGAAGGTAGAATTTGAACTCAGGTTCTGACTCCAAATACAATGCTCTTTCCATTGGATTATGCCCTCTCTGATATGATGCTTTAAAGAAGGCTACTAGAATAGCAGTAGCGGGAAAATACAAGAGAGATAGAGTTCCTGTGAAGTAGAACCAACAGGAACTGGAGATCAATGCGGGGAAGGAGATACTTCAGGGTCACAAATATGGAAAATTTAGGTGATGGTCGGGTAGTCAGTAGAAAGAGAAGATTCAAGAGGGAAGCTCATGAGCTTCATTTTAAGCAAGCTGCAATATCCAGGGAGAAACACCTGGTTGAAGATATAGCTTGGAGTTGGTTGGAGATACAAGTTTCCAAGACCACCTGCAAAGTCAAAGAAACAAAGAGTGGTGCTCAAAGTAAGGGAGAGCCAGTGTCAGACATCATTAAGGAATGGGTAGAATCCAGCAAAGAGACAAGAAAAGGGACCTTTGGAGAGGTAGGAGGAGAACCAGGAGACTGTTGTGCTTCTGAAACCAAGAAAAGAGAAGCCAATATTTGGGATTTATCAACAGAGCCAAAAGAGGAAGATAATTCAAGGGGGATAGAGAATGGAAAAGGTCATTGGATCTTTTATTATTTATTAATGAGTTATTAATACATCTTATAGAGAAGTTACAACAGAGTGGTACAGCAAGGTTCAGTTAGGGGGTTCAAGAGAAAGGGGAGTATGAGGAAGTGAAGACATAGAATAGAAGTTTTGAAATAAGTTTAACAGTGGAGGGGAGGAAAGAATAGGATCATAGCTGGAAGGGATGACAGCACCAAGGGAAGAAGACATTTATAAAAATAGGGAGACACAAGCACAGTAGTAAACAGTGTAGAAGAAGATGGCGGCTCAAGAGATTGAAAGTTACCAGCCAAAGAAGATGAATATTGAAGGTGGGTCATGAAAGGGACTGAAAGAAACAGGATGAAGGGAATTGATGAGAGAGGATTAGCCTTGGTGAAAAAAAGGGATGCTGCTTCCACAAGTAGAGGGAAGGAGAAAGCTTGTGAAAATGCTAAGATGGATCATGCAGCTAGGTGACATATGAATAGATGACTGGACTTAAGTGAGTGTGAATCCCATCTCAGGTACAGAACTAGTTATGTAATCCTGATCAAGTTACTTAACCTCAGCTTGCATAATAGCACCTAGGTCATAGTTCTGTAGAGAGAACCAAAGGAGAGGATTGAATAAAGGGCTTTGTCATTTCATATAAATGTGAACTATTATTATTACTAATGACAATACTCTGTGAGGAAGGGAGGGGGCAGAGCAGAGGATCTGGCCAGATAATCTTGATATTCTGCAGGTATCCTACTTGGAATGTCCTCTGAGAAGTGTAAGGAATAGACAGGAATAGCTTGGAAACCTTTGCTGTGGAGTATGGAATTAGGAGTTAATCAACAATCACTCAACAAGCATTTATTAAGCACCCATTATGGGCCAAGCACTGTAGAATAAGGGTAGAGTAGGTGACAGGATTATCAAACAGCAAAGGGGTCAGGAGCTGATGTTATATAACCTACTTTTATAATAATAATTTTTAAATTAAAAATAATACATTTTATAATACCCTTGTAACCTACTTTTGAAAGCAGTTTGATTTCTAGATTTTTTCCTCCCTAGGCCATTTAGCAACCCTAGAGTAGGAGGGGAGAAATTAGATAATGAGGAATTAGCTGCTAATGAGAACTCCCGGGTTAGATATTGCTGAGAGTTGGGGATCAAGGCCCCCATGTAAATGGCTGACTATGTGCATAGAGACTGGGGATGGAGGCACATAAAGTCAGAGTAGGGGAGATGCTTTTGAAGAACCCAAGTGTGACTTAAGAGATCAAAATAAATTTGAGACTTAAAGAGATATTTTGCTAGGGTTTCAGTAGATTGAAAGGGGGAGATTTTGAAAAATAGAAGATGGTAACAAGAGTAAAATTAGATTTTTTCTTTTTTTAATTAAAGCTCTTTATTTATAAAACATATGCATGGGTAATTGTTCAACAATGACCCTTGCCAAACCTTGTGTTCCAAACTTTCCCCTCCTAACCCCCACTCCTCCCCTCGATGGCAGGGTGTTAAATATGTTAAAATATATGTTGAATCCAGTATATGTATACATATTTATGCAGTTAAAAGAGTAAAATTTTAAAAGAAGTAGCTTCTAGAGGTGGGAAAACATCTTCAGGTGGTGAGGTTTCACGTGATCATGGGGAGATGCAGCTGGATGAAGTGAGGATGGCAAAAGAAGCAGCTAGGTGGCACCATGATGCGTTGAGTGCTGGACCTGGAATCAGGAAGATTCTTTCCCGAGTTCAAATCTGATCTCAGCTACTTAGTGCTCTGTGACCATGGGCACATCTTTTAACCCTATTTGCTTCCATTTCTCATCTGTAAAATGAGTTAGAGAAGGAAATGGCAAACCCATTCCAGTATTTCTCCCAAGAAAACCCCAAATGGAATCATGGAGAGTCAGACCTGACTGAAAAACAACTGAACAACAGAGATGGGAGGGGAGTAAGGAATTGAGGGGAGGAGGCTAAATACAGAGGCTGGAGTGAGGGAGTGAGACAAGAGCCAGGAGCCGATTCATTAATAGTCAAAAGAATGACCTGAAGTTCGCTGAATAAGAGTGTCAAAGCTGGGTAAGAGGATGATTTAGTCTCAAAAGGAGTTATATCAAGGAAATTATCTGGGCTTTGAAGTATGGAGGAGAGTACCCCCTTAGGCTGATAAGGAGGCGGCAGCTCCTCCAGACATGGGAGAGGAATGACCTCCAGTAAACAGGATTTTAAGGGGAGTGCCAGGTTCCCATTATAAAGAGGAAGTCGAAGGAAAGATGGTTGAGAAACTGGAGGAGGTGAAAGAATGTGTTGGCAAGAGAGTATACATTTCTAGGAGCACAGAGGGGTAGGTTAGAAGATAAACGAGCTGGATTGGAATGAGCCTGGGGGAGAGTAGAGTTGATTAGAACAGGATTGTGCTTTCCCTGGAGGGTGTCCAGAGGAGAAGCATTTAGGATAGTGTAGGATCTCGAGAACATGTCACAATGAAGATCTACTGAAGGAGCTAGAGACCTGCCCTAGTAAAGATGAGAGGGAATGTGATAATTCTGTTTAAGAGCTATTATTAGGAGCAAAGAATTTAGACTTCTCTCAATGAAGAAGCAGAAAGTAAAGCTCGATTGAGATTTGATTTGGGGAAAAACTTCTTGAGTTTTAGAGTTGCTAGAAATAGATTTCTTAGGAAGAAGAGGAGAGTTTGTCATCCTTGGGGAGATTCACACTGAGGCTGGATGAATACTTGTGGAGGACATTCTAGTGAGGATTTTTTTGGGCTATGGGTTGTACTAGCTTGGCTGCCGAGGTCTTTCCCAACTCTCAAACTCAGTGACTCTACCGTGACATGCAGGGAGATAGAATGACATTAAATTAGCAAATAAAGGAGTACAAAAATTCTCAAAAACAGACTTTAAAAAAGAAATAGACCAAAGAAGCTTCTACTTATTCCTTAGAAAAACCTACCAGGGACTTTGTCTTGTTTGTTTGAAGAATTAGCTTCCCCCCACTCCCAAAATCCAGTACCTAGCGGGTGTTTTCTTTAATAAGTATTTGTCAAATAAGGGACTCCTAGGTATACAGAAAGGCTGCCTTTCTCTTGTGTTCACTGATCTCTCACCAGCAGAAACAAGGAATAGGGTTGGAGAAAGGGCTAAAATTTAGGGACCTTTCACTTTCAGCTCTGGGTTATAATTCTTCTTCCTCAAGTATTATCCACTGCTCCACTACCTTCTAAAATAAGGGGTCTAAACTTGGGGACCATGAATTTTTTTTGACCATGAATTTTAAAAATAGTAACATAATATAATTGGATTTCTTTGTAATCCTCTATTATATACTTAAAAACATTTTTCCAAGAAGGGGTTCATCCCTAGATTATATCAGGCTGCCTCCAAAGGGGTTCAGGGTATGCACGCACGCGCGCGCAAACAAACACACACAGAATTTCTGCTCTATTTATGACTTCCAATAGCAGCTAATAAAGCCAATGTCTGATCCAGAAAGCTTTGATCTCTTATCTTGCATTTCACCTCCTGTGTCTGAATAGTAAAGTCTGCAGAACTAGTCCCACAGAATGCTCTGTCGCCTTTTTAATTAGCATGTTCATTTTAGTTCTATTTCAGTCTTTTTTTGTTTGTCTCAAATACTAAATTGGGAGACCCTGTAAATCATTACCTTCTGTCCAACCAACCAACATCTGAGATCCAGCCATGTGCCCTAGGCATTGGGCCAGTCTGACCCCTGGCCTTGGAACTAACAGCTATTATCTGCAGCCAGGTCAGAGCTTGCTTGATTGGAAAATCAGTTTACATAGCCTGCGTTTCCAGGTCACAAGGCAGAGAAATGCTCATAATTAGTGCTCTACTATTTTAAATACTTATAATTTCTGTTATTTCAATGGAGCTTTGAGGGTTACAACATGCTTTCCTAACAAAATTATTATGAGACCAATAGGGCAAGTACTGATATCTCCATTTTGCAAATGAGGAAACTGAGGAATTCTGTTTCCTGCCTCCCTGAAATATACTTTCTCCTCATATTAATTCTCTTAGAAACCCAAGCTTCCTTCAAAGTTCAGCTCAAATGTTACTCCCTGTATAGGGTCTTTCCTGATCCCCTTAGTTGTTAGTACCTTTTCCATCCTCAGACTATCATGTACAGCATCATTCATGTGCATGTTTTATTTTCCTCCCCCCTCTTCCCCATAGAACATTAGTCCTTGGAGGCTGGGCTGGTTTTGGTTTTGTCTTTATATCCTTAAGTGTATAACCTGGAACACTGCAGGAAGTAGACATTTAATAAATGCTTATTTGATGGAACAAAATGATTTTATGTTGTTAGCATCAGAGAACTCAAGTGTCTCCCGACTCCAGGTTCAGTAATGTTTCTACTATGGCACATTTTCCAAACTAGTATCTCCTTCCTATGTAAATATATATATATATAACCCCCTTCTATAGCAAAATGGTTCTTGAAACTTGTCTTACTTTCTTATCTGTCACTGCATTATTACATACCAAGTTAAGTAACATAATTAGATATTAAAGTAGGTATATCCAATAAATTGATTACTGTCTTTGAGGAAAGAAAAACTCAGAACAATAGTCTTTTTAAATTTGCTTTCTAGGGAAGCAATAAACTGGGAAGACATTTTTACATCTAAAAAATCTGATAAAGGGCCTCATTTCTAAAATATAGAGAGAATTGACTCAAATTTATAATAGTTCAAGTCATTCTCCAATTGATAAGTGGTCAAAGGATATGAACAGGCAATTTTCAGATGAAGAAATTGAAACTATTTGTAGCCACATGAAAAGGTGTTCCAAATCGCTACTGACCAGAGAAATGCAAATTAAGACAACTCTGAGATACCACTACATACCTCTCAGATTGGCTAAGATTACAGGAAACAATAATGATGAATATTGGAAGGGATGTGGGAAAACTGGGACACTGATACATTGTTGGTGGAGCTGTGAATGGATGCAGCCATTCTGGAGAGCAATCTGGAATTATGCTCAAAAAGTTGTCAAACTGTGCATACCCTTTGATCCAGCAGTGTTACTACTGGGCTTGTATCCCAAAGAAGTCTTAAAGAAGGGAAAGGGACTTGTATGTGTGAGGACTTGTGGCAGTCCTCTTTGTAGTGGCAAGGAACTGGAAACTGAGTGGATGCCCATTATTGGAGAATGGCTGAATAAATTATGGTATATAAATGCTATGGAATACTATTGTTCGGTAAGAAACGACCAGTGGGATGATTTTAGAGAGACCTCCATGAACTGATGTTAAATGAAATGAGCAAAACCAGGAGATCATCATGCATGGCAATAAGAAGACTATACGAAGATCAATTCTGACAGACATGGATCTCTTCAATATTAAATGATTCAAACCAGTCCCACTTGTTCAGTGACAAAAAGAGCCATCTACACCCAAAGAGAGAACCATGGGAACAGAGTGTGGAACACAGAATAGCATTCTCACTCTCGCTCTTATTTGCTTGTATTGTGTTTTCTTTTTCAGTTTTTTTGTCTTCCTTCTTGATCTGATTTTTCTTGTGCAACAGGATAACTGTATAAATATGTGTATATATACATATATATACATATATATTGGATCTAACATGTATTTCAACATTTTTAACATGTATTGGACTACCAGCCAGCTTAGGGAAGGGGAAGGGATGGAGGGAAAGAGGGAGAAATTTGCAACAAAAGGGTTAGGGTTATGTTGGAAAAATTACCCATGCATATGATTTGTAAATAAAAAGGCAAGAAAAGTAAAGAAAAAAAGGCAAGTAAAGGAAAGAAAAATGGCATTACTCTGAGGCATTGTGGTGTAAAGGACAGGGAACCAGACAAGAGTCTACAAGTCCAATCCCACCTCAGATATAACCTTGATGTGAGACTGAGCGAGTCATTTAACTTCAGTCTCCTCATCTGTAAAATGAAGAGATTAGACTCAATAACCTTTAAGATTCCTTCCAGCAATATATATCCTGTAGACTCTATAGGATAGAGACTCTACAATGTAGAGAGTCTGAGTCAGTTCAATGAACAGTTATTGCCTACATACTGAAATGCGCTCATCAAGGGTTAGGCAGGGCACTGTCCTCGGTGCTGAAGGAGATACAGTGCTATAGGACAAATTCCCTTCCTACAAGATGCTTACAATCTGATAGAGCTGTGGCTGATGTTTATACATTGTTTTGATAGAAGGCACATTCACCAATAACTATAATATAAAATGGACTTTAAGAAATATATGAAAAGGAACAAACTGCAAACATCAAGGACTTCCTATGTGTGAGGTACTATGCTAAACCATGGAGATAATACAATGAAAGGAGGCAATTCCTACCCTCAAGGAGCTCACATTCTAACAAAGGAGATATCATAGCTGCACAAGTATGATACAAGGTAGATTGTGAAAAATGCCAAAGAGAAGTTCCAAATAGTACTCTTAGAAATTTGAGGAAGACAAAATAACTTTTCAGGAATAGGGGAAAAGCAAGGAAGACATCATGAAAAAGTGGTCTTGAGGGAAGACAAGGATTTTTATATGGGACATTCTAATGATGGACAATGTCCTGCACCAAGCAAAGGTGGCAGAGACAGGCAGAAATAGATAAGAATTGCAATTTGGCTGGAATTAGAGAATAATGCAGGAAAAGTTGATTGGGGCTAGAAAGGGAAACCATGTTATATGTGCATTGAAGTCTAAGAATATAAAAGAATCCTGGAGGATTAAAGAATGTTCTGTGAAAGAAATATCATTTAAGCTGGATTTTAAGAGAACTGGGAATTTAATAGACACAGATTGTGGAGAAAGGAGTACAGGTAGAGGAGACAGCATATGCAAAAGAATGGAGATAAGTTGGATGATTCAGAACTGGGAGGAACTTTTGAGTTCATCTTGTCTAATTCTCTTATTTTATTCCCAACCTGAGGCCTAAAGACAGTGCCCAACACACACAAGTTAAGAAGCGTTTGAGAAAGATTTTGATCCTAGGTCTTCTGGATTCAAGTTCATCTCTCTATCCATTGTTTTATATATGAGGAGGAATGGTTCAGTTTGACTGAAGCACTGAATATATGGAAGGGATTAGAATTACGACATGGCACTGGAAAGAGTTTAGAGCCAGATGGGAAAAGGCATCCAATTCTAGGCTACAGAACTTGGAATTCAGTCAGTAGGCATAAGGTAGGAAGTAGAGGGAATGAGTGAGAAGGATCCAAGTTCCAAACATCTGAGCATACTTCCTCTTTCCAAGCTGATGTCAAGAGGTGGAGGTGGGGATGAGTCATAGAACAGAGTCAGAGAGAGGACATTCAATGTCATTTTAAAGTCTATCCAGATTCCCTTCACTTAGAATCTCCTTCCGCAATTATTCTAGAAAAGCTAAACAGCTCTGAGACGGGAGATCGATCTTACAAAGTACCGAAGAACAATGCCTGGCACACAGAGGGCACTTGATAGGATTGGATTGATTAAAAAAGTCAGTGGTTATTAGTGCTCCCCAAGTGTTCCAGCATAATCTCTCTCTCCCATCAATAAGTTCCTTTCCTCCCAATCATTTCCCCCCTCCCTTCTCTTCTCACTCCGAGTCACAGAGATGTCAAAGCAAGATCACTAGATTTGCAGTCAGAAATTCTAGATTCATATCATGGTTCTGATCCTACTTGAGTGACCACCGGCAAGTCAACAAACCTGCTTGAGCCTTAGCTTCCTCATCTGTAATATGGGGATAACACATCTCCTAGGTAACTCATAGTTATGAGGAAAATGCTTTGTAAAATGAAGCCCTGAATATAGTGGAAGGAATTAGAAGTATGACAGCACTGGAAAAGTTTAGAGCTAGATGGGAAAAATTCTAGGCTATAGAATCTGGACTTCTGTCAGACATAAGGTAAGAAGTGGAGGCTCTCTTAATACAAGTTATTATCATCAGCTTTTACTAGTGTCTTTCCCCACCCCCGCCTCCAACCAGGTGGATTTCCTTACCATCCCTTATTCATTCTCACTTCTCATATCTCTGCTCATGCTGTTCCCAACGCTTCCCACCTTCCTTCACCCAACAATTCTTGTCTCTATCCTCGAGCACCTGGCTCAGGACCCAACTCCCACAAGCTTCCCCTCATTTTAGAAGGCTGCCCTTTCCAGCTCGCTTTATTTCCAGAAGAGGATCCCCAAATGATTGACCAGGAAGACATCTTAAAAGATGTCCAGTAGTCTAACGTTCTCATTTTTACAGAGGGGAAACTGAGACCTAGAGAGTTAAAGCGACTTGACCACAGAGTCAAGTAACAAAAGCAATCAATCAATCATCAAGTAATAATAAAGCACCAAACAGGGATCAGAGTGGAAGCCTATGGGCTTTTCCATGTAGCTATCAATAATAATTTAATAAATGTTTGTTGATTGAATCCTCAAAAAAAGACATCATAGTACAGTGGAAAGAACTCTGGAGTCAAAGGACCTCATTTCAAATTTTATTTGTGACAGTTACTGCCCATGTGACCTCGAGCAATTACTGATCTCAGGATTTAAGAGTCGGTAAGTCCCGAGTTCAAATCCTGTCTCAGGCACTGACTAGCTGTGGTCCTGGACAAGTCATTTATAACCTCTCTTTACCTCAGTTTCCTCATCTATATGATGGGAATAACAATAACACCTCCCTCAAAGTTAACACATATAATGTGCTCTGCAAAACTTAAAACCCTATAGAAATTCTTATTTATTATTAACTGTTATTATTATTTTGCATCTATAACATGAGGGGGTGCTTCTTCCAGCTCTAAATCTATGCTCCTTTGAAACTAAAATAGCAATTTCTTGAAATTAGGGATGGTAACAAATAAGGGAAGATAAGGAGAATGAAGAGGATATTACCATGAGCAACTAATTTCACCATTTTGTACCTCAGTCTCATAATCTGTAAAATGGAGAATAATAAAACTGCCTACCTCATAGACTATTTGAATGGAAAATGTTTTATAAATCTTAAATTCTATAGAAATTATTATTAGTATTGTATTTATTATTGTTGTTATATTTTGTGCTGTGAATGCAATAGAAACACATTTTTGTGGAAAAAATTGAATTAATTAGGTCCATGCATGAAATTAAACTACAAAAAGAGGGGTTAATAGGAGGACGTTAACTCATAAGTATGATTTATGACAATATACGATCCTCATAAAATTACCATTACAAAGTAAGATTAAAAAGGTTTTTTTCCTCCGAGGATATTGTTTGGGAACATAGAACATAAGATGACCCTGGGTTCAAATTCTGAGTCTACAAGGTCTGTGTAATTTGGGCAAATCTTTAATAGCTCTGGCCTCTATAAGTAAAAATAAAGTGATATAAGGGAAAATAAAAATTAAGTAAAATAAGTGTTCTGGATTTCCAGCACTCATAACCCAATCTAACCTGAAACCATGGGAGCCAATCCTTTTTGAAGTCTAGAAATTATTTCATAGACAGCCTTGCTTTGGCCACAAATGACAAAACTTTGTGGGAAAAGCTCTTGGTGAAACACATCTATGTCTTGCCTGCCTTGAGATGAATTCTTGGAAACACGAAGAGAAGGGCAAATCTCATCTCCCGCTGAGGACACAGCTTTAGCAGGGGGCACAGAGGGGAGATCTATTGATCAATGTGTGAGAGCAGGCTCAGCCAGCTCTGAATGTTGAGGGCTCCATGGGATCCACTGAGAACAGTACAGAGATCTGGTCCCCATAGCATCTCTTATACCCTACCTCCGGCAACCCAACTGGTCTTGGAAGGCAGATACACAAGCCAGTTTCACTCATTGGCTTTGACTGCGTGAATAGAACACCTACTGTCCGTTGAGGAATAGCTCACACGGCACCTTTTGCTGAGAAGGTTAGAGACTAATGGAGGCTGAGATGTGAGCATCCCCCTAGGTCAGCTTGGCTCTGGGTGCACACATGTGAACTTGCTCATTTTTCTCAAAGCTCCCCCCAAACAAAGCTTCCTTTAGTCAGCAGATTATTACTTGGCTCGAGCCTGCATTCTGAAGACACTTTAAAATGCAATAACTATGATTTTTTGGATTCAGCCCCTTTCCAAGGTGGGTACAGAGACCTTCTCCTACATGGAGCCTTATCTGTTGTCCCCATTTAATAGTATTTTCTACCTGGTGAACTTACTTTACACAAGTAAGGGTTGGAAAGAATTCCTTGAGTTCTCATCATGCACCAAGCACAAAGCCAAATGTGGGGACTCAAAGACAAAAGGGAGATGGTCGCTGCTCTCAGGATTTGTAATCTAATGGGGGAAACCAAACATGCAGAGGAGATCAGGGCTGAAAAAGGTGTTTTGGCCCAGAAAGTCACAGGAAAAAGCTTTAAAAGCAATGGTAATATTAATTTAATTATGGTTCTCAGACAAAGAACAAGAAATGCAACAAGGGGTGGGAGGAGAGGAATTGGAACAGGTATACACATGGTTGTAGGTAGATGGCGAATAAGATGGTCAGGGTTGATGGATGAATAGTATGGGAGACACAACATGGATTCTAATAATAAGTATAAACTGAGTCCTCATCCTCCCCTCTGTGTACAGGCTGACCCTCATCTTTGGAATGCTCTTCCTTTTCATCTGTTTCCTTAGCATCTCTAGCTTCTTTCAGAGCTCAAACCAAGGACTTCCACTGAAATAAGATCTTCCTGAATCCCTTCCCTCATTGCCAGTTACTAGTATTGCCTGAAATGTTTCTTATTTTTTGCTGTTGAGTCATTTGGTCACGTCCAACTCTTCTTGATGCCATTTGGGGTTTTCCTGGCAAAGAGATTGCAGTGGTTTATCATATCCTTCTCTAGCATCATTTTACAAATGAGGAAACTGAGGCAAATAAGATGCAGTGATTTACTAGTAAGTGACTGAGGCTGGATTTGAATATTTACTTGTTATATATTTTTATTGATTTATCTGTTATTTCTGCCTAACAGAATGTAACTTCTTCAAAGTCAGATGACCTTGGAGGCAGGAGAACAAAGCTGAGGAAGCAAGAAGGTAAGTATTTGGAGAGCAGAGGGGCTGGCAGACTTCTTTGCCCAGAAGGGAGGTAGTTTATGTAGGGAGTAGCCAGCCTAAGGAATTTGGACTTCATCCAGTTAGTTGGAAAATTTTTGAGAAGCGCCAGGAAGTGTTTTTAGGAAGATTAATCTGGAAGCTGTGTCTCTGGGGCGGATACCTACTGTTCACAGACATGTCCTTCACTCCTAAATCTCACTTTTTTCAGGTTAGAGTAACTGCCCTCTGAGCCCTAAAACAATCCACAATCCTGTGTCTGGAGGCTAAGTGGGTTCATGGACAGAACTCGATTGGGAGACAGGGAGGTCTTTGTCCTGGCCCCATCACTAACTAGCTGTGTGACTGTGAGTAAGTGTGGATAAGTCATTAACTTCTCTGGGATTTAATTCCTTTATTTGTAATATCAAGGCTGTTCTCTAAGGTCTTTCCAAACCCTGTGACTCTGTGATCTGTGAAAAGCTTGACAACTAACCCTTAAGTAGGAATACAATTGATTTTCACTTTACATGGCTCAGAAGGGACTGCAGGTAGACAGCTCTGTATAGAGTGAGTGTGTGTGTGTGTGTGTGTGTGTGTAACAGTGTGAGTGTGTGTGTGACAATGTGAGTGTGAGAGTGTGTGTGTGTGTGTGTGTGTATACCCACCTAGATTAGAATTCAGATTGATCTTTCTTTGCCTATTTGGAAAAGAGTTTTCATCTTCAGAGATGATTGTTCATAATAATAGAGATTATGATAATAATAATAATGAAAATAATATAATAGTATAATAATAATAATAATAATAAATAATAGGTGCTTATACAGCTGAGTTCTGATTAATTCACATTATGAATCCCATGAAACAGTCATAATCTTTAAATTCACATGGCATATTTCTACTGGGCTGGAACCAATGACCCTATTTTCCCCAATTATAACTTCAAATAGTGCAAACTCAGATGCAGACAACACTTGACCGGAGACTTATTGTTTATTCATTGTATTGGGTTCCTAGCTGTGAATCACTTTAAGGTTCGTGAAACAAATATGTACTTCACATGTCTCATTTGATCCTCACCACCATGAGCTCAGGGATGATCATCATCCCTGTTTTCAGATGAAGAAACTGAGGCTGAGAGTTAAGATAAGTAACTTACTCAAGCCTCATAAATAATTCATGTCAGAGACAGGATTTGAATCAAGGTCCTCTGATTTCAGTATCAACATTCTCTCCATTATAGCTGACCATGCTAGCTTATTGTGACAGCCTCCTTTAAATGACTTCTTTCTTTCTCTTTGATAATATTTATCCTTGTTAACTTAATATTGTCACTCCTGAGTGCATCATACTTCTTCTCTTTGCGGGGAGGGTCTTCTAAAAATACTATGATCTCTGGCTTTTGGGCATTTCTTCAGATGGTGTGATCAGCCACCCAATGAGACTTACTTCCTGGGTGCAATGAGAGGAAATCTGTCACAGGTCTTCTATATCACTATTTCTTTTTCACTAAGCTCTTAAAAACAACAGTGATCTCATCCATCCTTCTTTCCCAATGCTAAAAAACATAAGGAAATATCCAACGAGAAAGGGAGCACATGACCCCATTCTGAAGTATTAATCACCTCAAAGACTACATTAGGAAAACAAATACTAAGAATTCCCAAACACCTGTTTTTGTTCCAGTTTTTCTGAAATGTCCTGCCTCAGAATGAACTTCAGATTATCTCTGACTTGGGCAGACAAGTATTGATCTACCCTTGGGGAAGACTCATAATTGCACGCATTAATTAAAGTTTGAATGAGATGCCGCCGTTAGCTATGTTTAAATTCCACCCATATATCAAAGTCTGTCTAGAGCAAGACAAGACTGGCACCTGTGAACATTACCTGTCATTAGGTCAGCTTAATGCACCAATCATTCAAAAGTACTGAAGTGGGGGCTACAATAATGGTGGGTTATCAAGTAACTGGTGTTTATTGGGCATCCGCCGTGTGGTGGGCACAGGGTAGCATGGGAGGGCACAAGGGAGGAGGAGGAAGATCTCTGAACATGAGGAATTTCTGGTATAATGTGGAAATGCACAAGGGAAAATAGATATTTCAGTGGACCTGTGATCTCACTGACGTGATGATTCTTTCCAATGGGGAGCCTCTTATTGGATAGGTCCATTCTTCCCACTGTAATGTGGAGTTTGGTGGGAAAACATGCCCCAGGTTTATGAGAAAACCTTCTATTGCTACTTTTCTTTCTATCCTATTTCATTAACTGCTTTTTTCTTTGAATGAATTGTGGCCCTGCCTCCCTCAATAAGTTTGATCTATTCCACACGTTTGTATCTTCTGAGACATTTAGTTAAATTAACATGTTGATGGCGGCTCATGAGTTATATGATCTTGAGTACATTTATTTAGAGAGTAGATTTTTCTGAGAGCACCTTGAACTAGAATATAGATTAGAAGAAATCTGGGGAGGGGGATGCCCCAGTACTACAAATATAACTGAAGATAAAGTAAAATAATTTAAAGTACTGTAAATTGAAAGTGTATTTACAAAACCCTATTAAATACAAAAAAGTGCTAGATATCAAGATTAACCACAAAGGTTAGAATTTTACCAAAGCCAAGTGAAATAAGTTTGTATTGCATCTATTATTCAGATGCTTACAGATGTACCATATTCTTACCATTCAGGTAGAATAGGACATCATAATTATGATTCACAGTTGTGATCATCTCCACTGGAGCCCTACTCTGTTGTCTCCCAGTAGGGGTAGAGGTGACCTCCAGCTTTCCAAAGGCATGCACCAGCCAAAAGGAAGCTCTCTTAATATGTTTCTGATTTTAAAAATATAAACATAGAAATATGTTTCTGTTTTATAAGACAGAATCATTAGGTGACAGATGTAGTGATTGAATATCATCTGATGAGCAGTCAAGTTAATTCAAGTCAGCAAACCTTTATTAAGCACCTACTGTGTGCTTGGCACCAGGATTACAAAGATAAAGATATAGTGTAATTCCTGCCTTCTAACACTTTGTATTCTTAGAGAAGGACTGATGCATTAAACGAGGTTTCAACTTTCTGCTGGGTTCCTAAAGACAGAGCTAGGAGTGATCAGAGAGAAGCAGATTTTTATTTCCTTATTTAAAAAAAAAAAAAGCTTTCCAGTAATTAGAGTTATCCTAAAATACAATGGGCAGCCATGGGATGTCTCTAGTATCCTTTCTAGAGGTCTTCTAGCAGATAGTGGAGACCACTTGTCACCTAGGTGGTGCTGCAAGGGATAGAGCCTTGAGACTGGAGGCAGAAAGACCAGAGTTCAAATCTGCCTTCAGACACTTCAGAAACTGAGGTAGGCAGAAATTAAATGGCACACAGCTAGTAGACACTTACTAGCTGTGTGACATTTAATTTCTGCCTACCTCAGTTTCCTCAACTGTAAAATGGGAATTATAATAACTACCTCTCAGAGCAGTTGTGAAGATCAAATGAGATAATATTTTTTTAAAGTGCTTACTACAGTGACTGGCACAAACTTTGTTTTTCAATCATTTCAGTAACGTCTGACTCTCTGTGATTCCATTTGGGCTTTTCTTGGCAAAGAGAGTTTTGCTATTTCCTTTTCCAGCTCATTTTACAAATGAGGACACTGAAGCAAACAATGTCTTGTCCGGGGTCACGCAATTAGTGGCTTGAAGCCACAATTCAACTCAGGAAGATATGTTACAGATTCCTCTGAAAGCCAACGGAGATCTCAGTATAAAACAAAACATGTGAGCTTAAAGTGGACACCAGTTATTTTGAAACATGGTGATCAAAAGGAAAAAAAATAAGTTCATCTATATGAGTTAAGAGACTTTCTTAAATTGGGTGATCCAATTGAACTCCAGTGGTCTTAGTTTTCTCTTCTGACATCCTGGCTTCCTTCAAATCATAACTAAAATCTCATCTTCTCCCAGAAGCCTTTGCTGGTCCTCCCTAATGTGAATGGCTTTCCTCTGTTCATTATCCTCAGTTTACCTGCATTTAGAATGTAAGCTCCTCTGAGGTGAGAATGGTTTTTACCTTTCTTCTGTATTCCATGCTGAATGTATAAATGCTTATTGACTGACAGAGGACTACATGGCCTACTTTAGACAGGCAACACAAAGTTGCAGATGAATGGATGATTTGCCTTGCTGGAGGGAATTTCCACAAGGGGTTCTCCCTACCCATCGGCATCACAGATCAGAACCACAAGAAAAAGATGGGGAAGCTCTGGATAGCATAAGGGACTTCCCCACCCTACTCACTTCCCTTTTTTGTTGTGAAGGGTCACTGAGAATGTAGCCAGCCCGGAAAAGGGGCTTTGCTCCCTGCTTCCTTTTTTTTTTCCTCTGGCAAGAGGTACCAGGGAGTTCCCTTTCCCCTGCCCGGTTCGCTCCAGCATCCTAAACAAGCCCCACCCACCAGCTCCAACATCTGTCTATAGATTCCCTCTGTTGTCGCCACGGTTTCCCATGCTCAGCAGCTGCCACGTCTCCATCTATGAGACAGACGGAGACAGAGACAGAGTTTATGTACGTTTTCCAAAGTGTTCTCCACAATGGATGTTTGACTTCTGACCCGAGCTTTCTTTAGGTCCCTGTCTTTGTTTAAACAGAGCCCGAGTTTCCCTGGGAAACAATGCTGGTACAGCTGTTTCACCAGTGGGAAAACACAGTCCTTACTTGGGTGGTTATTTTTAGATTTCCACCTTCCTGTGGCGTTACATAAATAAAGAAGGGCTGCGTTTAGCCGATATCAGCATTGTTTTTCCAGAGACCAAAGCGAGTTCGGATATAAGAAAATCCCAGAAAGAAAGCGAATCACTCCATCATCCAAGTGACCAAAAGATGACAGTCTCAGGACACCAGAAAAGGGAACACAAAAGCGGGTTATTTGTTAAGAGAACATACAAAGAAATAAATAATAAGTGGTAAGACTTTTCTTTTTTAACCCAACCTATAATTTCATCAATATAAAGCACTCCGGGTGAGGAACTTTCTCTTCTAATGCAGAAGCAGCAACTCCTCTGAATCGTTTCTGCTCTAAACCACTCTCTGCCTAGGATAGTAGTAATAACCGATGTTCATATGCCACTTCAGAGTTTGCCTTCTCAATGAGTGAGGAGGAGTGGAGAGAAAGAAAAAAATAGAAACTAAAAAACAGTGGAGTTTGCAAAGTATTTTATGTACATCGTGTCATTTTTGTTCCACAACAATCCTGTGAGACAGCCACTAGGGTACTAGCAATAGTTTATAGCTGAAGAAACCGAGGCAGGAGCTGATTTTTTTGTCGCCACGGTCAGCATACCATCTCTTGATCACTTAGTGACTCATCTAGGGGACACTAGAGCCCAGTCCATGTGCTCACTCCCTGATCATGGCTCCCTCCTCTCCTACCACTTTGGAAATGCATTTCTGCTGGCTCACCCCCCACAATCCCCTCACTCATCCACTTCTGCCTCAGTTTCCTCATCTGCAAAATGAGAAAGTTGGGCCAGAAGGTCTCCAAGGTCTGGTTTGTTTTTTTTTTCCACTTTGGTTCAAACCCTGGCTCTGCTGTTTATGATTTGCCATAATTAAGCTGAACCTCAGTTTCCTCTTTGGTGTCCCCTGAGGTCACCGTCCTCTCCTGACTTGGGATCCTGGGCGTCAGCAGCTGTTTTTATTGCTATTATTCCTCCTGCTTCAGAGTTTGTGGGGAGGCTCAATTGAAGCAGTGCATCTGAAGGACTTATTATACCTAAAGACTGGACTAAGTGGCAGTTCTGATAATTACTATCATTACTCACGGGCCTATCCTTCTCTGGAAGGGCATGACAGGTGGGTTAATTCTCATCCAGCGGCAGCACACACACACCCTCTGGAATTATGATTCCCCACAATCGGCTCCCGCCCACACCGACGAACAAGCTCCTGCCTGTGAGCTCAGGAACGACTCCTGGCAGCATGGCGGCCATTAAGGACGAGAGGCACTGGGGCCCAACGGACAGAATCAGTCACTTGGCAATTTTAAAAATTGAAGCACCTGCTACATGGCAGGCCCTGGGCCAGGGGCTACTTGGGAGACCCACATCCCGATCCTGCCATTGCCGTAAACAAACTGTGTGTTCCCACGCAAGTTACTCAGGCTCTGAATCTCTAAAATGGGCATAAGTTGAAAGATACGTAAAGGATTCAGCAGCCTTCAGAGGGCTATATTCTGGACACAATGGCGAGATATTCTATTTGCAGTGGATGGTAATTGTCACATGCTAGAGACATTTGACGCTGTCCCTCTTTCTACCAGGAAGTCAACCCAACCCAAACCTTAGACTCAGAGGCCCCCCAGGACCTGGGTGACTTTATTTGGGAATATCATGAGAAGCAAAAAAGAGGAGTGAGGGCGAGGGACGGGGCACTGACTATGTCCGATCGTTCATGGGCCGACGTCGGCTGTTATTCTTTGTTCTCCAGGAGGGTCAAAGTGACATTCTACGTTTGAGCCAAGTCAGTGTGTCTATTGTGGCTGCTCAGGCCGATACCAGAGTTCCCATGAACACTCGGTAGGCTGGCGGGAAGACAACCACCCTGCTCTGTTGTTGGCTTGAGCTAGACCGTACCTTCCTGACTCACTAAAAACCAAGCTTTGGCTCATAAAAGCCTTCTGACCTAAAGGAGCACAGATGGATGAGACGGGGACGGCGTGGGAGGGCAGAGAAGTACGTGCGCTAGAACTGGGGAGGAGAGCACCCATATCACCTCCCTGGCCCTCCCCTCCGCCCTGTCCCAACCTCCTCCTTCTCCAATTGCCCCAATTCCTCTAAGCCGCCACCCTGCTTCTAGTCAGTCAGACTTGTCAGCCCAGAGACATCCTTGACTCTTAATTAGCAACTAGGTGGTTCAGTGGGTCTAAAGTCAGGAAGGCCTGAATTCAAATCCAGCCTTCCACACTTGCTATGTGAACCTAGGAGTCCCTTAACCTCTGGTTGCCTCAGTTTTCTCAACTGTGAAATGGGAATCACAACAGCTCCTACCTCACAGGATTGATGTAAAGATCAAACTTAGTATAGTGCATTGCATTTAATAGGTGCTTAATAAATGCTTGTTCCCTTCCTTTTCTCTCTTTCTCTCTTCCTCAGTCTCAAAATACAATTATTTGCCAAGTTTGATAGATTTCTCCATCCTTTTAACTCCACTCAGGGAGTCATCTCCTTAGTCATTAGAATTTCACTCTTACCAGGACTTCTGGGATAGCCTCCTAATTGGTCTCCCTGCCTCCAGCCTCTGATAAGGGAGTTTTGACTCCACGCCCCTTCCTAGTCATGCCCACAAGCTGCTGTGTGTGTGGTCCATCCCCTTGGAACTCCCCGGCACTGGAGCTTTCCCCCGTTAGAAGGCAAAGACAGGGACCGCTTTGCTTGCTTGTGTGGTTTCTTTCCCCAGTGCTTAGCCTTCCGGCCACACGCCAAGGGCTTAACACATGTCAGTTCTCTCTATTTATCTAATCATCCCTCTCCCCTCCCAAAGCTGCCCATGGGTTCTTGCTAATGCACTGTTAGGATCATGTCACTTTTCTATTACTCTAATCTCCGAGCAAGGAATTATCTTGGCATTCAAGACTTAGCGAAGCCTGGCCCAAGCTCCCTTTCCAGCCCTTCTTACACCCTCTGCCCAGGAAGGCCAGCAGACAGTGGGTAATGTGGCAGTGAGCTCTGGAGGGGGATGAGGGGCACAGATTGGGGAGTCGCTTACATAAAGGTGAGAAGTGAATCCAGGAGATCCTGGAGAGAAGAGGTTTAGACAAAGAGAGCCAAGATCAGAGCCCTGAGGAACAGGGAAACTGTGGAAAAGGGAAACTGAGGCAGGCAGGAGGAGAATCAGGAGTCAGTGTGCCACGCAAGCCAAAAGGAGGGAATATCAAAGAGGAAAAGCCAAGGATCAAAACTGGGTTTTGCATGAAATCAGTATCTTTAAAAGCTGCTGTTCAATCATTTTTCAGCTGTGAATCCATTTGGTATTTTCTTAGCAAAGATATTGGAAAGATTTTCCAGTTCTTTCTCCAGCTCATTTTACAGATGAGGAAACTGAGCAAACAAGATTAAGTGACTCTCTCAGGGTCATGCAGTGGATAAGTGTCTGAAGCTGGATTTGAACTCAGGAGGAAGATGAGTCTTCCCGACTCCAGGCCTGAGACTCTGCACGACCTCATCACCTTTCTGCCCTTAAAAGCAGGTAGCTGCCCTCAAAAAGCTTCCATTCCCAAGGGGGTACAGAGAGAATGGTCTATACTAAGATAAATAAACGTACTGCGAGTAGTGCTTGTGTTTTGTGCTGGGGAGGGGAATTCTAACAACTGTGAGAATCAGTAAATGGCTTGGAAACTCGGGCTTGAAGAAAGCCAGGGGACATCCCCAAGAGGTGAAGGGCAAAAGAAAAAGCACTGGAGGAACGGCCACAGCCGGGGTGAAGGATCGGAATATCGGATGTGGGGGGATGATCCCTGGCAAGGATGTCATGGAGAGTATAAAGGAGAATTACATGGCACACGCCGGGAAGCGTAGGGAGGTCTAGGCTGGAGTGTGAAAATCTTCAAATACCCCCCAAAAGAATCTGTTTTTTACCCTCAAGGTAATAAAGAACCATTGAGGGTTCCCAGACAGGGAATGGTCAGACCTGCGCTTTAGGAATATTAATTTGGCAGCTGCGTGGAGCTTATAAATGAAGAATAGCCCACAAATACGGCAATATAGCCAACTAACATAAATCATTACTTTTTCCCAGAAGTCCCATGGAGGAAGTAAAATATCAAATCGGTGCCAAGTAGAATTAAGCTAAACACTAGGGGAACACTTTGGACACTGAGATCAAAACCCAAGTAATAGTTTCTCCTGCAAAGATTCGGAGCTTTTCTTACCACCCTCAATGCAAGGGTTGGAATGGGCTGTGAAATCTGAAAAACAGAAAACCCTTTCAAAATTTCAGGCTCCACTGAACCAAATCCTATACAACCTACAGAACCAAAAATAGTTTTGCTTTTAGGGTGTGGTCAAGCTTCTGGGATGAATGTGTCTCTTTCATTACCTTATAAATAATGAGACAAAGACTGATGGCTCACAAAATGTTTCTATGTGTTATCTGCTTTGACCCTCAAAGGCAGCCTAGGGAGGTTGGTAGTATAAATGTTGCTCCTGTCTTACAGAAGAAGAAACTGGGTCTCTGGAACTTGCCTAAGATCTCAGAGCAAATCCAGTTCCCCAATTCCGAAAAACAATGTCCGGATGGGGGACTGTAATGTCCATCAACTAGTCGGCCAAAATTTATTAAGCGCCTACTATTTGCCAAGCACTGGGTTAAGGACTTTACAAATCCTCCATTTGATCCTTTGAGTTGTTGGGAGAAAGTGAGGAAAGCCTGAAGTCCATTGGACAGACTCCTTGTAGTGAATACACAGGAGACCTTGGACAAGATTCATAGAGGATGGTGGGCAGCTGTTATCGTCTGCACTGTTGGAGGGTAATCCCAAATCTCTGAGATCACAGATCCATTTCATGTTTCTCTCCTTTCCATTTCCCAGCATAATTCCCACTTGGAACATTACCCCGTTCACTCACACTTAGAAAAATGTTTTTAATTACATTGGCAAGATGGTCTATATTAACCATGATCTCGTGGAAAGGTACCGAGGCCACGTTTAATTTATCCATTTCTCAACCAGTAACACAAACTCCAAGCCCTGGAGTTCTCAAATCCAAGCAGAAATATTTCTTCTCATCAGTTTTCTCAGTCCTTTTATTGACAAGCCCGAGTCTCTCTCCCAGAATCAACAGAACCCACAATTCTGCCCGGCTGTGTCTGAGAAGGTATTTGCCCAGCCGGCCGGGGGCCCCAGCACTGGAGACCAGACCAGAGATGAAGGCCGGGAACGGGAATTTGTCACCCAGCATGAAGAATTCTCTCTCCTTTGTCTTGTGTGTATTCTCACCAATGTCTTAACCAAGCCACTACCAGGCACTTCCTAACAATCCCGGGACAAGTATTCAGGTGTCATATGCTTCTGACATGAGACAAATATTGGCCGGGGAGTCTGGGCAAGGAGGTGGGAGTGAGCAAAGCTGCTTTTGTACTGGGGGATCTGCGCACCCAGGAGTGTGCATAGATACCTGATGTTGAAGGGGAGCAGCCAAAGAGCCCCCTTAACATCTAGTAATTAATCAGGAGAATATTCATTCACCTGGATCTGAAAAGTTTCCAGCTAGACCGACTGACCAACCAAGCCCCTTGCCCCAACACACACACACATGCTTTCTTGCTCCCTTCATTCTCTCCCTCTCTTTCCCTTCATTCTTTTTCTGTCTCCCCTCATTCTCTCTCTTCCTTCATTCCCTCTCTCCCTTTATTCTCTCCTCTCTCCTTTCATTCTTCCCCTCTCTCTCCTCATTCTCTCTCCCTTCATTCTCTCCCTCTCTCCCTATTCTCTGCCTCTCTCCCTTCATTCTCTCCCTCTCTTTCCCTTCATTCTTTTTCTGTCTCCCCTCATTCTCTCTCTTCCTTAATTCCCCCCCCATCTCTCTCTTCATTCCCTCTCTCCCTTTATTCTCTCCCTCTCTCTCCTTTCATTCTTCCCCTCTCTCCCCTCATTCTCTCTCCCTTCATTCTCTCCCTCTCTCTCTTCATTCTTCCCCTCTCTCCCTTCATTCTTCTCCTCTCTCCCTTCATTCTCACCCCCTTTTTCCCCCTCTTCTCCTCCTTCTCTTTCCTACCTCCTCCCTTCTCTCTTCCCTCCCCCACCCTTTCCCCTCCCATGCAGGAGTTGCCAATGTCCTGCTACCAGTACCATGGGGGCCTTGCACATCCTTCTAAGACAGGAAAGGGAAATCCTCTAGGTAATCAAGAATCTGCTTTAGCTCTAAATCCAAAGACCCAGCTGAGATGGAGAGAACAACCTTCCTTTTAGCTCTGCTTCCACATCAAGGCTCTGTGGAAACAAGGCAGTTGGCGCCGTTGGCTCTGGGGAGCCCTGGAAATTCCTTCAAAGGAACATAAATCCTCAGGCACATAACATTAGCTACCAGACTCCACGGTAAAGTGACCTTTGTGCCTTGTGAACATGGCAGCTTTGACTAGGATTTAGAGAAGAATTATGGGGATAGCTTAAAAAAGAAAGAAATGTCTACTCAATGCTCATCAGCCCACCCCGATTCTCCTACTCCCTAAGAAGCCTCACATACCAATACGGACATTTGGGCCCTGTAAATTGGGCCACCATTCTGGGGGGCAATGTGGTGTTTTGTAATAGTTGACAGGCATTTTAAGGTTTTCAAAGTCCTTTACACCTTATCTGAACTGAGTTTTACGACAACCCCATGAGGTAGGTTCAACAAGTCTTATCATACCTTTTCATAGATAAGGAAGCTGAGGCCGACATTTTTCAAAACTCTGTTATGACACAGTTTAAGGCAATGAGCATCAGTAGCTTTCATTATCTGAGCTGCACAAATACTCTTTTTAAATTTTTACACTCCCTCTTCTTTTGGGAAAGGACCTGTTACTTTTTTTTGTTTGTGTGTGTGTGTGGTCTAGCCCTGTCAGGACAGAGAAGGTATAGTCTGGAAACTGCACTCCATTCTCAGCTTCCCCAAAGCAATATTTGTTCTTTCAGTCATTGAATCATTTTAGTCTTTGGGGGTTTTCTTGGCAAAGATCCAGAAGTGGACTGCCATGTCCTTCTCCTGCTCTTTTTACAAACTGAGGCAAAGAGGGTAAAGTGACTCGCTTAGGGTCACACAGCTAGAAAGTACCTGAAGTCAGATTTGAAGGCAGGTCTTCTGGACTCCAGGACCCGGGGATCTATGCATTATACTACCTAGCTGCTGCTCCAAAGCAGTATGGGAGCTTTCTGAATGCCCTTCTTTTAAAAAGGGGAAAGAGAAGGAGGAAGAGGGAGCAGAAAACCATAGGAACGCATGCTTCCGACCCCAACCCTGCTTTAAAAAAATCTTTTTTTATACTGAAAGCTGATGCCTTTTAAAGAGCAGGAAGCACAGCTTGTAAATGTTCATAAAACTCACATTTGAGACGCGCTAACAAATCAAAGGGTGGCACAGTGGCTAGGATGTCTGGTCTGGAGTCAGGAGGACTCATCTTTAAGTTAAAATGCAGTCTCAGATGCTTATTAGCTGGGCAAGTTTGGGCAAGTCCCTTCACTTTGTTTGCCTCAGTTTCCTCATCTGTTAAATGAGCTGAAGAAGGAAATGGTGAACCACTCCAGTCCCTCTGCCAAGAAAACCCCAAATGGGTCATGAACAATCGGACACGACTGAAGTGACTCAACATTTGGAATCAAAGACCTTCTCCAGTGGGAGACTTGGTGATTTTGCTGGGGTTCTAAACACAGTGACCACAAGTCTCAGCCAACAGGGGTCCTCTGTGAAGGCTCTGAAGCGGACCGCCTCATTCCCATCTTCCCAGATGGGATCTTTCCTCAGAGCTCCATTTATTTTGCAAAGGGATGACAAGAAAGTGCCTTCCCCGGCTACCGAAGGGATCTGCCACCCAGCTTCCTATTCCAGCTGAACCGCATGCCAGAAGGCTTCCCACACACCTCCCAATTTAGGGACTCCAGGGAACTGCCAGTTTTTCTAAGATTTAGAACATCTTTCCCTTAAATGCCAGTAAGCTTATAATTAAGCCCTCTCCCAGATAAGGAAAAGGAACAATAGAGAAAATTGTTATCTTGAGCCATCACAGCTTTGAATTCAATCCTTGCGATACACTATTAAGATTGTGTAGTGCTGCCTGACAGATTCCCCCAATACCCAGGGGTAGATGCTGCCCAACAGCCAAGGATGCCAATTTTTCATCTTGTTAATGATGCCTTTGTTGAGGCAGGGCCCAACTGACCCCCCCCCCTCCATCCCCCCAGGGAGGCTTTATGTGCACAGATGTGGCTGAAAAAGCTCCTCACCTGGAATCCAGTCTTTTGCAGACCAGCCTCTCCCAACTAGCTTACCATGCTGACACCCCCCCACATCCCTCTTACCTCCACCTGCTGGCTTCCTTTATGGCTCAGCTAATGTATGACCTTCTGCAAGAAGCCTTCATCCGTCCTCCTTAATCTTAGTGTCTTCCCTCTGAGACTTCCCCCAGTCTAGCCTATAAATGTCTTGTTTGTGTGTTGTCTTCCCCATTAGGCTGGGAGCTTCTTAAGGAAAGGGACTGGTTTTTAATTTGTCTTTCTTTTAATCCCCAGTACTGGGACACAGTAGGCACTTAATAAAAGCTGGTCAGTTTGTCCTTGTCCTGGAAGCCTTTCCTTTTGGAAGTAACTCTGTATAGTGGACTGAATGGTGGACTGGGGTCAAGAAAACCTGGACTTTTCTAGAGAATAATTTGGAGTCATGTCCAGAGGGCTATAATACTATTTATATCCTTTGATCCAGCAGTGTCTCTACTAGGCTTATATCCCAAGGAGATCATAAGAGAGAGAAAAGGAGCCACATGTGCACAAGTGTTTATAGCAGCTCTTTTTGTAGTGGTGAAAAACTGGAAACTGAGTGGCTGCCCATCAGCTGAGGAATGGCTGAAGAAGTTATAGGATATGAATGTTATGGGATATTATTGTTCTGTAAGAAACAACCAGCAGGAGGATTTCAGAAAAGCCTGGAAAAATTTACATGAACTGATGCTGAGTGAAGTGAGCAGAACCAAGAGAACATTGTACATAGTAACAATAAAATCATATAATGATCAGCTGTGATAGAATTGGTTCTTTTCAGCACTGTATTGATCCAAGCTGGTTCCAATACACTTGGGATGGAAACTGCCATCTGCATCCAGAGAGAGAACTGTGGAAATTGAATGTGGATGGAAACATACTGTTTTCACTTTTTTTGGTTGCTGTTGTTTGCTTTTTCTTTCTCATGGTTTTTTCCCTTTGGGGCTGATTTTTCTTGCACAACATGACAAAGATGGAAATACGTTTTAAAGTATTGTACATATATAACCTATGAGATTGCTTGCCATTTTGGGGGTGGGCAGTAAGGGAGAAAGGGAGAAAAGAATTGGAACTCAAAATCTTACAAAAGAGGATGTGGAAAACTATCTTTACATGTAATTGAAAAAACAAGATACTACTGAATTTATTTTTTTTTAAAGAAAGAAATTCAATGAGGAATTAAAAAAAAAAAAAAAAAAAAAAGAAAACCTAAGTTCAGATCCCACCTCTAACACTCACTGTGATTCCAGGAAAGCTGCTTTGACTTCTCTGTCCCTCAGTTTTCTCGATTGTAAAGTGAGGATCCTAATGACTTCTCCTTTCCAAGCTTTTTTGATGATCAAATAAAATAAAATCTTTAACTGATACTTAAAGTCATATGTATGCCCATTATTATTATTAGCCCAAGTGACCAGTAATAATAGTTCATGTAATGCTTTAAAAAGCTCTCCAAGGTGTTCGTTGTATATTATGGCATTTAATTCTTACAATAACCCTGGGAGGTAGATGCAGCTATTACCTCCATTTTACAAATAAGGAAACTGAGGCTGAGAAAGATTACATGCCCAGGTCACATAGTAAGAGTCAGAAATCCCATCTTTCTGGCTCCAAAAGGGATGCCACCTTCATCTAAGATACATTTAAGAAGTGTTGATTTGGTATTGAGATGGTCAATGGAAAGAGTAAGGGAATCTCACAAGACTCGAGTTCAAATCTTGATTCAGGGACTTGACTAATTGTGTGACTCCAGGCAAGTCACTTAATCTTTCTCTGTGTTTCAGTTTCTACATCTATAAAATAAGGGGATTGGACTTAATAGTTTCTGAGATTCCCTCTTGTTCTAAATTTATGATCTTATGATCCTCCTATGTATGTCTGGTGCTGAGGTGATGAGTCATGGCCAGGCCCACATGAAACTTCTAGTCCAGCAGGTGGATAATATGCAAAGTCAAGTCAAGTCAAGTCAACAGGTATTTATTAAGCACTTACTATATGCCACACAGTGTGCTAAACCAGGGAAGACATTTGTGGCTATTTGTGACTATTGTGGAATATCACCCACAAATGCTAAACTAAGTGCTGTGGCCCATCCCTGGGAGAAAGATGTACCCAAGACCCAACAGCCCAGTTACCTAATGCCTCTGGTGTTTTCATGAGGCCGGGGCCAGCTCCTCCGCATGGTGAAGCACAGAAGGAAGGCTGGAGGGAGGGAGCATGACACACAGAAGTAAAAATGGGGAGAATAAATCCTGGGATCTCAGAGGAGCGGCTACTTCATCCTTTGCCAGGAGCAAAGGACACCTCGCATTAGTACAAGCAATAACATCCAGAGAATTCGAAAAGTCAGCTCAAGCCCATTATAAGCAATGTCAGCACAAGATGAAGAGAGCCGGACCTCACTTCTCAGAACCACAGAAGGACAGGCTGGTAATTCTCCCAAAGACCCAGCCCATCCTCTAACTCCAAATGGGCAAACTTAGCCCGAAGTTTCAATGTGGGAACCCCACATTTCTGGGAAATCCAAGACTCTTTGGTGGGTTAGTATCTAAGGGAAAACCCTGGAATGGCTTTCTCTGGATGCCCTCTAAAAAGGTTCCAGTGGCTATTATTTTATTTATTCTCCCCGGGACTCAGAGCAGAGTGGACAATGGCAGTGTGGCTCCTGCCCTCTGCTGGTTAGATTCAAGGTCCATTGGTTCTCTTTAATTTCCTGAAGACAGATCATGGAATCACAGATTTAGAACTGGAAGAACCTGGCTCTAAATGAGAAGTTATCTAGTCCAGTTACCTCATTTTACAGTTGAAAAAAAAACTGAGGTCCAGAGAAATGAGCCCAGGGACACAGAGATAGTGAGTAACAGAGAGGGGGTTTGAATCTAGTTCCTGTCTATAAAACCAACATTCTTTCCACCACGGTGGAAGCCCTCAAGAGCTCCATGGCAGACATCTCTTAGTTCTAGCCTGTGGTGTCACATGGGATATATACACCCACTTTCTATATTATGGCTAGTTTCTAAATCTATATGTATTCATCCATCCATCCATTCATCCACTCTCAGTCAGAAGGGATTTCTGTCCATTTAGTCCAATCCATATCCAAACCAGAATCTATCTAAAGCTGTCCAGTGAGGGGGAGCCCCCTGCCTCCAAGGCAGTAACTAATAGTTAGGAAGCTTTTCCTTATGTCAAACCTCAGTTTATGTCTTCACAGCTTCCTCCATGGTTCCTGGTTCTCCCCTTCTGGATCAAGTAGAACAAGTGTAATCTCTCTCTTCCACACCTTCAAATTATAGGAGACACAGATCAAGTCTACCTCCCACTCTTTCATATTTGTTAAGAAACTAGGTGGTACCACTGGATACCGAGAATTGGGCCTTTAATCAGGGAGACCTAAGTTTAAATGAGACCCTAAACAAGTCACTTAATCTCTGCCTCAGTTTCCTCATCTGTAAAATGAGCTAAAGAAGCTACTCCAGTATCTTTGCCAAGAATATTCCACCTGGAGTCATGCAGAATTGATTGAAAAAACAACTGAACGATAAAATAATGTTGAAGAGATATAAGGGAGATGCTTATGTATGTAACCGTTACCTTCTTTAGGCTCAAGGGTAAAAAGACTCCTAGATCTGGAATGAAAAAATTCATCTAGTACAATCTTCTCATTTTAAAGAGAGGAAACTGAGGCTCCCAGAGCCTTGCTCAAGGCCATAGACAATAGTAATAATAATCAACAATAACTAGAACTTGCATTGTGCTTTAAGGTTTGTAGCATGATTTATAAATATGAACTCATTTTTAGTGCTCCTGAGAGCCTAATCAGAGGCAGCATTTGAACTCGGACCCTATAGACAATATTCAATAGTGTCAAAATCTCTGCCATAATTTTAGTTTGAAAAAACAAAGGAAATAGAAATGAAGTCTAAGGAAGCCATTTAGGCTAACATGATCAACCAATTAATTAATCAATTAGTATGAAGATCTCACTTCCTGTCAAGTAAACTTGCATAGTCCCTACACACATTCGGTCACTACACTCCTCTAGGAGCACCTCCAAAAGTTGGATTTCTATCATGAGATATTCTATTTCTATTCATTCATTCACTTCCCTATCACCATGCCTTGTGTTACACACATGCCTTACTTTAGTTATAAGATTCACACATGCGGATCACCCACTGGCCAAATCAGATTTATGGGTGGGCAGGGATTACAGATTGAGTGCTAGAAAGAACCCTGTGGGTTACTGAGTTCAACCTCAGAATAGATTTCACTGTGTGATCATGATATCCACAACTATTACTACTAGTAGCTACTACTACAACTAGTAACTACTACTACCACTACCAGCACTACCATTGCTGCTATTACTACAACACAACAACAAGAATAACCAGCATTTATACAGTGCTTTAAGGTTTACAAAGTCCTTTACAAATATTATTTCATTTAATCCTCAGAACAATTCTGGGAAGCAGGCACTATTATCATCCCCATTGTACAGATAAGGAATGTGACTGATAGTGAGGAAAAAAAAGCTACTAATTAATGTCAGAGGGCAGGTTTTGAATTCAGGTCTTCCTCATTCCCAGTGTGGTATTCTACCATATCACTGAGTTGAAATTTTCTTTAAATATTAAATTTCCTTAAAGAAGAAATGCTGGTGGGGCTATGGAAAAACTGGCATACCAGTGCCCAGTTGGTGAAGCTATGAATGGGTCCAGCCCTTCTAAAGAGCAACATGGAACCATGCCCAGAAAGTAAGTGACTATGCAACCCCTTTGATTCAACTGGACTGCTCTGGATCTATACTGAAAGGAAATAAAAAGAAGAAAGGAGCCATGGGTACAAAAATATTTATAGCTGTTCTTTCCCTAGTAACCCCAAGTTGTGACTAAGGGGTTTCCACCTATTACAGAAAGGTTAAACAACTTATGGTATAAGAATATAATAGAATTTTATTGTATTAGAATAAATGGTGAATTAAGAGTCTCAGGGCACACTGGCCTGATAGGTGACTCAGACTAGCAGGACAATTTAAACAATAATAAAATAAAAGAAAGAAAGAAAAATAACACTGAAAAATTTTGAAACTCTGGTCAGAGTCTCTCCATCTTCTGCTAGAAAAATAATGGGCAAAAAACCCAAACAAAATGAGACATATTTTGGGGACATGGCTAATGTGAGAATTTGACTATGAATATTTGTAAGGAAGGCTTTATTTTTTGTTTTTTAATTGTTCAATGGGGGAGGCCGTGGGAGAGAGGAATAATAAATGCCTGCAAAAACAAATATTTTTTTTAAAGAGTTCCTTGACATTTGGCACACTATAATCAAGTCTTTAAATTTCCACCTAAAACACCATAGAAACAGAGAGCAGGTGCTCTGGTTAGTTTTTTTAGAGCTTTAAACTCCAAAAACTGCTGGAGAAATAGCTAATGTTTTCATTTGACTCTGAAGAGACACCACTTTGCTATTCATAACTTGTATTGAGTCAGAATTGAAGGAGGAGAGGTGGGCAGTTGACGTGTTCCCTTGGCCCCATCACAATGTCAGGAGAAATGGAGGAAGGCTTCCAGAGCTTTGGGGAGACTCTCTGTGGCAAATGTAAGGGAGAACGCAGGATGGGAAGCCATGGAAGAGCCGAGATCTACTTTGTTGGAAGGAATACCCTCAGAACATTTGAATATGAGAGGCAGAATGGTAGGATGGAAAGGCCATGGGATTTGGAGTTAGCAATCTGGATTCAAATCCCAGCTCTGTCACATACTGTCCATGTGACCTTGGGTAAAGCACTTAACCCATTTACCTCATTTTTCTCAACTGTAAAATGGGGGTAATAACAGCATCTCCCTCAAAAAATTGTTGGGGGGAATCAAATAAGATTATTGTTAAAAAAAAAAAAAAAAAAGATAGGGTTTGGCACACAGCAGACATATAAAAATGCTTCTTCCCTTCCCTTTTTGGGCCCCATTTTCATTTCTTAAATGAGATAATTGAATCCAAAGACCTCCAGGATTCCATCAAACTCTAAATTTATGAGTCCATTAAATAACGGATGCAGCAGCACGGATGCGGGCCAGTCACCTGACACCTCTGGGTCTCAGTTTCCTTCTTTTGTAAAATGGGGGAAGGAAGGCACTCCAGAAACAAGACTAATAAGAATGGAAACCCAAGTTCCTAACACTAAACATCTACCTAGCAGGGCAGAGTCTGCAGGGACAGCAGTGAAAGTGTTTGCCAAATAAGCCCAGAGCTCGGAGCCTGGGTCGGCCAATTATTTTTAAGCACCTTGGCATTTAAACAATGAATATAATAGTTAATCCTCTCTTCCTTAAGGCTGTGATTTACAAGACTCCGGTAGAAACTGTGGGGCTTCCCTTTTCAGCAGGAACTGGAGAAGGCTTTAAAACAGCAACTGTAGGCTCGGTGAATGATACCGACATCCCTAGCTCCCACTGCCACCCGGGTGTGCTGAATGACAGAAATGACTAACCCTGCGAGGAAGGCATTAGTCACCTGGGAGATACTGCAAAACTCTCCAGGCTTCTCGCCTCAGAAGGCAAACTCAGGCTTCCTTATTCGAGTCCAACTCAGTGGCCAGATCTCCCCAGGAAGCCTTAATGGGAAGACTCTAGCTCTTGCTTATCAAAATCACACATAACAGCATTAGATGATCTAAATCATCTCCTGCTCCAGGAGGGCAGAGGCTAAACTCCAGCAGCTTTGTGATCCTGAACAAGTCATAGTTTCCTCACCTGTGAAATGGGTATAACAATATGCTAATTGTATCACTTTGTACAAGTATAAAGAAAATACTTTGTAAACCTTACTGAGCTAGGGAAAGTTGCTACAAATCATTGCGTTAATTTGTATTGGTCCCGGGACCTCACACAGAGCAGCAGCGTGGCTGGTGAACTGGGCCCCCTTGCCTCAAACATAAAATTCACATTTCTATTGGGTAGTTAATGCTGTTCCCAATCTGGCTCCAGCCTCTCCTTCCTGATTTCACCTACCCTCCCTCGCATATTCTCACCTCCACTCAAACTAGCTGTTCCCTGGACATTTCTGGAACGGTGTACGGTCCCTCTAGTCCAACCCCCTCCTTTGACCAATAGGGAAACTGAGGCCCAGTTTAAGTGACCTGCCCCAAATCACAAAACAGAGGCAAGCGCCTCAAAGCCCTATGACAAGTCAGAAGAACTGAGGATGGAGATCGCCGTGAGCTGTGGAGGGATATGGGGCGAGGCATCTCAATATGTGACGGGTGAGAAACTTCCAAGGAGACTTAGAGCAAAGGATGCTAAAAGAGAAATGTATGAAGGGAAGACAATATGGGGAGGTCATGTGACATGGCTGAGGGAAGGTGGGCAAAGTAAGAGACCCACTGCTCTCCTTGTGACAACAGGAGAAACTGAGGAAAGCCTTCTTGCAGGAGCTGATGGGAGGATAAAAAGGAGAGCTGCCCTGGATGGGCAGGAAACTGGGCCTGTTGACTTGCAGGGGAGCATGATCCATTTGAGCATCAGGATTCGGAGTAATTATCCCTGTTTGGGACTGGGAAGGTGAGACAATAACAGGTTCTGTGGCAGGTAAAGGCACACCCTCCTTAACTACCCACAATCGGAGGCTGAGGTGTGTGGAAATTCAATTCAAGCTGGCAAATATTTATTAATCATCGATTCTGAAACAACCAGAATGTTTCTGCTGGAGTTTGAGGTGGTCACCCGATCCTGAAGGGCATCTCTCTGGCATGCTGGGATAGGAGTTTGGAGAGAAATAGCAGATGGATCTTCTACACTGGCTAAAGGAAAGGGAACCCAGACCAGAGGGTAGAATCCCAATAGGTGACCTGGGCTGCCCCGGTAAGGCAAGGGTCCTAGGCAAGAGAAGGCCAGCTACTCAGAACAATCTCCCAGCAGTAAAATTCCAGCTTTTATCTCCTGAAAGGGCCCTCCCCCAGATAAACTCAAATATGCTCAGATAACAAACGCCTTTGTTGTTTGTTTGTTTTTGTTTTTTTATGAAACCGGCCTCAGATCTGGGGATTAAGGAGAGAGAATGGAGAGATAGAAGGATAAGGAAGAGCAAGAAAGGCTCCTGTCCCATCAGTGGAGCCTGAGCTTACTGGGGAATGCAGAAAAAGATCCCAAAGCCTGTCCGTTGCTAAATGGAGGCTGGCCCTTCACAGGCTTACCCCTTGCTCCTCCTTGGAGTCCTCCTTGCTCCACTGCACTCAGCCCAATGCTCTTCTCAGCTCCCTTTGATTTCCCAAGTATCCCAGGGTGGGACCAGCACACAACAGCTGCTCATAGGCCGCTAATATCTTCGGCTGTTTGGGTCACGGGGCAGAGACTGAGGCGAGAACTGGAGGCTATCTTGACAACTTCCTTGTTTTCAAGCTGAGGAAATTTGGCCCAGAGGTCAGAAGGGCTTAGGAAGGGATGTGAAGGGAGGTCTTCTTACTACAAATCTCACACTCCTCATCCCGTGTCATTTCACTGGTTTTCCATAACACCAACTTAAGGTGAATGACACTTGGACATGGGCCAGCCATCTCAGCCTCCATGTTGCTGTCTTGACCCCTGGGAGGTCAGCAGAGCCCGTGTTCTTATCCCCATTCTCCAGACCAAGGCCTATAATTTCTTTTGACACCTCCTCCAGGGACTACTTCCACATGGCATTCTTTGGACTGGGTGAGCCAGCTGTCCAGATCTACTCCAGGAAGGATGCTGGGGTGGAAGTCAAAGGCCCTGGGTTCAACCCTGTGGAATTATTCCCTTGGACAAGTGACTTGTGCTGTCTGGTGTTAGTTTTTTCTATAAAATTAAAATGGACCAGATGAGCTCCGAGACCCTCTCCAGCAATCAATCTATGGTCCTGTAACCAGAATGCTTCTTCACAGCTTAGAATGGAGGTTCTAGACCTACAGCTCTAGAACCAAACCTGGAGTTTTCATCCCCACCATCAACTGAGCCCTCACCACCAAAGGCTCCACTCACTGCTCAGGGTGGTCATTTTTAGGTGCCTTGTGAGTGAGAGAACAGAGCGCACTCTCCAGTCTGGGCTTTTGCTAAAGAGCCCTCAAATGTTACACATTCATGCAAATGAAGTGTTACCTGAATTCATGGAGGGAGTCCAGGAGGCTTCCTTACCCAACGAGTTTACCCAGGCAGGCAGCTCCTCATGGGTGAGAAAGGGGGTGGGGACATCTAGGAAGAGCCAGTGGAGTGAGAATGAAAGAGAGACATTCACAGAGAAATAGAGAAACAGAGAGACAGACACACAGAGACAGAGAGAGACAGACACAGACACACAGACACAGACAGAGACAAGAGAGAATGAGGCAGAGAAAGACAGAGACAGAGACAGTGAGAGAGGAAGGGTGTGTTCCTTTGTAAATATATGCATGCATGTGTATTTATGTGGGAGAGAGAGAAGAGAGAAAATGTTTATGCAGGAGAAAGCATGTGTGTGAAAGAGAAGAGAGAAAATGTATGGATATGTGTGAGAGAGTACTGTGTGTAAGGGTACATGTGTGAGAGAAAAATAAAATGTGTGTACAGGAATAAAATTCTACATGAAAGAGTGTGTTTAAGCGTGTAAGAGAAGAAAGTATATGTATGTGTATACATCTGTATGTGGAATGTGTGTGTATGTATATATATGAGAGACAGAAACAAAGTAAATCCCTGGGCAACTGAGGCAAGAGAATTATAACTGTAAGACAGAACCCCGAGGGGCTGAGCTGCTGCAGGGATTCTTCCAGGATGACTTGGAAGAAGAATTTTAGTTGAAGGAGACCTTCCTTGGGTCAGTCATTTTTCCTCTCAGGGTCTCAGTATTGTCCTCCAAGAAATTTGTCTCTGAGATCTCTCCCCTCTGAAAAACTAGAACCCCATGACCTAGGTCTAGTGACCTAATCTCTCTTCATACAAGGAGGGGGTTTAGATGAGGTGTTCCCTAAGATCCTTCCCAGAGATAACATACAAGGCTAGGAACCCCCGTGTCTTCCTCTGAAGAGCCAGGGCAATTTAATGGTCAGCCATGAAACTCTGAGAAAGGCTCTACCAAGGCCAAGGCTCTGGTGCTTATTACATGCTATAATCAAGTTGATATTCCTTTCTACTGTCAATGGTCAAGACTTGACTACGACCAAATTATATATATTTTATACATATATATATATATGTGTGTGTATATATATGTAACCTGCTATAGTCAAGGAAATCTCTAGGGCAAATGGCCACTGGGGGAAGAGGGCTTTGTAAATCTGAAAATAGTATGGAACCATGAGTCTTTGTTATTCCAGAAACTATGGCAGCAAATTTGGAAAGTTGTTCCTTTAAACAAAAGGACACAGACTTATAATTCTGGAACTTCACACACACACACACACACACACACACACACACACACACACACACTTCATTTTACAGATGAGCAAATAGATCCAGAAGGGGAAATCATTTGCTATAAGTACTAGGATTTGAATCCTGTTCCTTTGATTTCAAACCCCAAGCTATGGCCACTGCATCATGCTGGTAGTAAAATAGTTTGACCAGATTTTGGAAAATTATTTCAAAGTGACTTAAATTTTTTTATAGTGAAAGTCTTGTTCTAAGCTCTAGATAGCCTATAATAATAAAAAAAAAAAAAAACCATAACTTTACTAAGGTCTATTTTAAAATCTGTTTCTATTACCTTCATCCTGGACAATGTATATTTGGAAATGAAAAGTAAAAAAATTATTAATCATTATTACTATTTTTCTTGTAAAATTCAGCATTAAAATAATAAAATATTAACTGTTTAAGAAAAATTTTTCATTGTTGTTTAATTGTGTCCCGCTCTTTGTGACTCCATTAGGCAGAGATACTGGAGCGGTTGGCCATTTCCTTCTCCAGCTCATTTTAGAGATAAGGAGACTGAGGCAGACAAGGTGAAGTCACTTGCCCAGGTTCACAGAATTAGTGCCTGAGACTGGATTTAAGGTCTGGCACTCTAACCACCGCACCTACTTTTCTCCCTTGTTTATAAACCACAAGGCCATAAATTTAGATAAGGAAATTAAGGTTCAGAGAAGGAAAATTACAAACTGATAAATCCTCAATAAGCACTTATGATGAGCCATTTACAAAATGAGAATATTCGAACCTAGTGCTCAGTTATTTCATTTGTAACACAAGGAGTCTGCCTGAGACAGCTTCTCCAGTCACTCCTAACTCTATATCTAGGATCCCAGAAGTCACTTGACCTCCAATGTCCTCATCTGTAAAACGAAGAGACTGTGTCCTAGACAGCCTCAAAAATGTCTTCCAACTCTTGACTCCAAATCCAGATCAGTCCCATTGTCTCTATGCTGAGAAGCTATAAAATGGAGAAATGCTTTCAAGTGTGGTGCAAGAAGCTTGCTTTGATTGTATTTACCTGTCCAAAAGAGGTGTTTCTAAAACCCAGGTCATTGAAGACAGAACAATAGGACACTATAGTCTATCCTATAGCTAGAACCATCCTAGTCAGAACCATGAATCACTGCAATTCTTCTATACCTTAATTTAACAGATTTCTTAGCGCCAAAAGATTTTTCAATCATGATATTTGGTACTGTGAGCACTATCATTTGTTGGCCGCTTTTATTTTTTGCTAGTGTGGCTCTGGATCCTAAAATAATTTTCTTCTAAAAAGGAATGATGGAAACTGCTCTCAGACAGAAAACAACAACAGAATCCTGATGGAAATGGGATAGGAGAGGTCAAGATGGCTTTTTTTTATCCTTCATTTTCAAAGAGGACTAATGACATCACAGGATGGCCTCTCAATTCCTGCCTGAAGCTACTTCAACTAAATCCAAACCCAAGAGGTCAAGGTGGAAGAAATCTCTCATAGGAAGAAGCTGCAACTGGAGAAGCAGGTTCAATTCTCAAGGGGCTGAGTGTTTGTGGCTACACCACATTCAGGAAAGAATTTGGTGGAAACTCAGAAAAAAGGCTTTCCAGGAAAACTGGAAAGCAGTTGGTCAAAACAGAGATTTAGGATGGCTTCTTTTATTGTATAATCCAATATATCCCAGTTTCCATCCTGGACTTTTGATTGGTGAGAATTTGCCAAATCTAGCCTAACCCAGACCTACCACACAACCCCACCTTCTTCACGCCTGACAGAGTAAACACCTAAAATAAATACATTTTCTTTCATTCAATTACTCATTCATTCAATATAAAAACATAAAAAGAACTCTTCCCTCCAAAATACAGGAGAATAGAGATTTATATCTTTTAAAACCATAGAAGAAAATAAATAAGCAAGCATGAGATAGAGGTTATAAAAGTCAAAATAGAGAAATGTATATAGAATAACAACAAAGTTAAGGATAGGGGAAATCTTTGTATCAAATATTCAGTGGTATTAATATCTTTTTTATAAAGCTTTTTATTTTTAAAACATGTGCACCAATAATTTGACACTGACCCTTGCATAGCCTTGTGCTTCAGATTTTCTCCTCCTTCCCCCCACCCCTTCCCCTAGATGCCAAGCAATGCAATATATGTTAAACATATTAAAATATATGTTAAATCCAATATGTATAAACATATTTATATAATTCTCTTGTTGCACAAGAGAAATCAGATCAAAAAAAGAAAGTAAATGAATAAGAAAACAAAATGCAAGCCAACAGCATAAAAAAGAGTGGAAATGCTAAGTTGTGGTCCACACTCAGTTTCCACAGGCCTCTCTCTGGGTGTAGATGGCTCTCTTCATCACAAGGCCAAAGATGGCCTCAGTCATGTCATTGTTGGAAAGAGTCACCTTCATCAGAATTGATGGTTGTATAATATTGATGTTGACATGTACAATGCTCTCCTGATTCTGCTCATTTCACTTAGCATCAGTTCCTCCAAGTCTCTCCAGGGTTCTCTAAAATCATCCTCCTGATCATTCCTTATAGAACAATAATATTCCATAACATTCATGTAAGTGATATTAATACCTTGACTACAATTCATTCTTTTTTTTGCAGAGATGGAAGACTATGGATTTTGGAACCCGCATACACTGTCAGATTCTGCTAATATGTTAATTTTGCCACAATGTTCTCTTTTCCCTTTTTTAAATTCTTTATTTTAAAAGATGGCTTCCCAAATAGGAGAGAAAGAGAGAATGTAGTTGGCACAAACAAATGTGACATAAAAATAAAAGATAGCAATACATATTTAAAAAATAAAAATATAGCATACGTCCTTCCCTTCTGTTAGCAAATGGTAAACTACAAATTTGTAAGTTAGCTTGTACTATCAGTCCTGTTTCCTGTGGCTTTGCTTAACTAGTTCTATAGGAAGGCATTATTATGAAGAGTTGTTTGTTGGGAAGTTACTGATGTGTCATTTTTAAATTTCACTGTCCTAGTTATTGGTGGAAAATTCATGACCTGCTAGTCCCTGCCTGGGAGTATGGATCCAGAAGATTTTTCTATCAGGTTGTGAGCACCATCACTGGATCCCTATATTTCTTGCTAGTGCAGATCTGGAGTCCTAAAATCATTTCCTTCTCCTAGAAAGGAATAACGGAAACCACTCTCGGAAAACAACCACAAAACCCTGATGGGGATGGAATGGGAGAGGTCAAGGTTGTTCTTTTCAAAGAGGACCACTAACATCATGGGGTGATGTCTTGACTCCTGCATGAAACTCAGATCCAAGAGGTCAAGGTAAAAGAAGAACTGTCCCAGAGGAAGAGACTGCAAGTGGAGAAGTCAAGCCACCAAGGTGGTCTTAGTAACAGTCATCCTTACCATCTCTTAAAAAGAACCCAGTGAGGGCAACTAATTAGTACAGTGGACAGAGCACCAGCCCTGAAGTCAGAAGGAGGACCAAACTTCAAATATGGCCTCAGATACTTTCTAGCTGTGTGACCCTGGGCAAGTCACTTAACCCCAATTGCCTCAGGGGAAAAAAAAGAACCCAATGGTCCCAGCAGAGGTGTAAATCAAGTGTTAATGCCATATCTGTTGTACGCTCAATTTATTCCCCTGAATCAAATACTTTTTTTTTTTGGGGGGGGGGGGTAATCTACTAGCAATGTATCCCAAGAGAGATTGTGCAAAGTTTTAAGTTCTTCAAAATTTTTTTACATAGGTTATCTCATTTAATCCTCACTGCCAGGTACAGTGCTTCAGATATCAATACCCCCATTTCACCGATGAGGAGACCAGCTAGGAAAGTTCGCTCATCCTGTTCAGGACCACCTAGGCCTAAGGTAGGATTTGAAGCCAATAACTGGGAGCAGGGTGGGTGCCCACCAGTAAGTGATGAACTATCCACAGGCACTGTGCTAATAATTGCTGGGGATATAAAGAAAGGCAAAAAAACAAAAAAAACGTTCTTGTTCCCATTCTATGAAAGGTCTGAGTTGCAAATTAGATGCAAGGTCCCATGGTCCTTAGGGAGCAGGGGCAAAGCAGGTAAATACATCATTGTTAATGCCATTTCTACTACTAAAAACATATCAGTTTCTAGGATAGAATCACTTGAGCCAATTTCCTCAGCTGTGAAATGGGAACAATACCTGAATTATTTACCTCATGGAGTTACTGTAAAGAAATTGCTCCCACTCAAGAAGTTATCATTAGTATGCTTTTGCTGTGCCTCCTTGAAAGACCCATGTTTAGCTACTAAAGGCCATACTTGCTTCCATCACTGGGAGGCAGAAAGTAAACAGCATGAGACAGCAGAACCTTGTGTTCCTGGGGTGAGCTCTGCCAACCCAATCTCATTTGTGATCCCGGAGATCCCCCAAGAATATACTGACATAGGCAGGACCAGCACAGAGCAATTCAGGGCTCGTGGCGAGTCAATCTTGTGACCTCTCACCACCAGCATTTACAGGTAGGTGAAATCACATTTAAATAAAGAATAAAGGAAGCCCTGACCATAGGAGGTAGATCTTAGGAGAGAGAGTCACAGATTTAGAGCAGGATAGGATCTAGTCCAGCAGCTGAGTGGTACAATGGATAGAGCTCTGGGCCTGAGGGAAGAAAACCTGAGTTCAAGTCTGGCCATAGACACTTATTAGCGGTGTGACCCTGAACAAATTTGACTTGGTTTCCTCATCTGCAAAATGAGCTGGAGGAGGAAATGACAAATTGTTTCAGGATTTTTGTCAAGAAAACCCCAAATGGGGCAGCAGAGAGTGGGACCCAAACAAGAGCCTTGATCCAATTGTCTCATTTTCGGTTCAGAGAAGGAGCATAGGTCTGAGTGGAAAGAAACCATCCAGGTGAAAGATGTCAGAAGATTCAGGGCCCCATTTTTTATTTAAGTTTCACTCCACAGAGCCCCCTTCCCCTTTCATTTCACAGAATGAGAAACTGAGACCCAAAGAGATCACAATATCACAGATTTCAAGTTGGGGGTTACTGACTCTAAAACATTCATTTCAGAATGGCTTAGAAAGCCCAGCTGCTTTGCTTAGGATCCCACACCTACTAAGCAGGAGATCCAGGATCAAACAGGGAGGCAGCCGAGATCCCAGGAACAAAAGAGGGAAAGGGAGGCAGGGCTTCCTCTCAGCCAATGACATGCACCATCGAAGCCCCAAGTGCTATTGTGAATACAAAGACTGCAGGAGCCTCTTCTAGAATTACAGCACCTCGGCGGCCAGCCTGTGCCCTCCCACACCAGCCCAGAGAACAGGTTCCTGGCCGATTACTGGCAAGATTCTTAAGCATTTTGTCGAATTAACCACAACAATTAACATTTAGATCGTGCTTTAAGGCCCACAAAAGTCTTTATATCATCTTGTTTGGGCCAAAAAAAACCACTCTGGGAGGTTTCAAATTTGAGTGGTCAGCATCCCCATAAAGGGACACCAAGAGAAGGAAATCGATTCTCAGGGAAGTTGTGATTTGGCCAAGATCACACAGCTCCTAAGCGTTAGTGTGAAATTTGAATCCAGCTCTTCCTCACTCCAGGGTCTAGGAGTCCATTTACCTCATCACACTGCTTTCTCAAGTCCTGTACCAAGCTTCTTGGGCTTCAGAACTTGATCCTATGTCTCTTGTTACTTTATTCAGTCTCAGTTTCTCTAAAATGAGGGAATCAGACTAGACAGTTTCTAAAACCTTTCTCTAGAGTCAGGAAAACCTGTATATGAACACATATTTGTGTTTAGACACTTACTAGCTAAATCACCTTGGAGAAGTCACGTAATCTCTGTCTGCCTCAGGTTTCTCAACTGTAAAATAGGGATAATAACCACACCTATCTCACAAGGTTGTGAAGATCAAATGAGATAATATTTGTAAAGTGTTTAGTGCCTGGTATGCAGTAGGTACTATATAAATGTTTATTCTATTGTCCTGCTAGTTAGAAATCTAGGATCCTAAGTCTCATCATCATCATCATCATCACCACAAATTGGTCTCAGTTTCCTGTTCTGCAAAAAGTAAGATGCTTGCACTAAATCATCTGTAAAGTCCTATGCAGTCTACCCCCAGCACCACACGGAGATGATGACAGGTTTCTCAGGATTTGCCCCAAAGGACTGTAAACTTTTGCAGGTTTTATCTGCTTGGCAAAATAGCTAGTATGTGCTCAGTGACAACACAGAGACGGCCAGTGTCTGTCATCCAAGGACCAAGGAGAAGCTCCTTAGCAGGGGCTTTAGGAAGAGAAGTTTTTCTGTCTCTTATGAATCTCCTTAGATTAAAGAATTATCACTGGAGTGAGGGGAATGGTCACACACAAATGCAATCACAGACTCTCACGACACTGCGCTCTGTGTCTATTAGGAGCCCTCCCTTTTGAACCTCCCACCCCAAGAGAAGTCCTAATTTCCACAAAAGCCCAGACCAGAGCCAGCAGATATATTCTTCATTATTCTTATTATTTTATTATATTATTATATTATTCTTAATTATTTTTATTAGGTACTTTCCTGTGCACAAGCTATAGCTCTCCAACAGGGGGTAAACTCCTTGAGGGTACTCCAAGTCTGACTTTATATTCCTATTTCCTACCTAATACAGTCAGCGCTTGGTACATAGATGGCGCATAATATTTGTTTTTTTTTTAATAGCTTTTTTTTCAAAATACATGCAAAGATAGTTTTCAACATCCACCTTTGCAAAACCTCATGTTCCAAGTTTCTCTCTCCCTTTCCCCCACCCCTCCCCTAGACAACAAGTAATCCAATATACGTTAAGCAACACATAATATTTGTTGAACATGGAGCAGGTTTGTCGAATGGCCCCATATGGAGGTTAGCCAGGCAGTTAGTTCTATGGGTAGTTTACAGATAAGGAAAAGGCAGCTCCGGTGACTTGTTAAAAGTCACACTGGACACTGGGGAAAGGACCAAGATACAGAAGGCTTTGTCTTCACGGTGTTTAATAGAGGCTTGTTGACTGACTGCGGGACCTTATGATCCAGCAGAGGAGAAGCAGTTGGACTCTCTAAGAGAACTGGGAGAGGTTTTATTTTTAACGCTAATAGCCATCATCCAAGAAGTAGCAGAGGAGAGGCTAAGGGCCAATGTTGGCAGCCATTTTATTTATTATCCTATATTTACTAATGACTCAGTCCATACAAGAAAATTCCCAAGAGGAAGTTTGACATTTCCTTATCTTTCTACCATATTTATGACGAAACAAGAAGGCTCCACCAGAAAGTCATTCCTGATTAGCTTTTCCCAGCTCTGACCACCTTCATATACTATACAGTATATGCACTGTGAGCCATTTGCCCTTGTTGACATTACTCTGTATGAATTAAGTCACTGTGGTTTTGCTCCTGTTTATTTTTCTGCCCCTCCCTGGGTGAGTTTTCCCAATTTCTTTGGCATCTGCCATCTCTCACAATCCCCTACACAAAGCAGACTCCTAAGGAGGTTTGACTAGCAGACAACACTTTTAACACCTGCCTTAAAAAAAAAAAAAAAAAAATCCGGATTCCCAGACCCCTCGACTCTGGACACCATAAGGTCTGTTAAGTAAACAAAGCAAAACTCAAGTCAAAATCGTGGGGGGAGACCTGGAAGGGCCGTTGGAAATCGTCTAGGACAATCCTCGGATGTTTTTCAGATGAGGAAACTGAGGCCGGGAGACTAGGTGACTTCTCCTAAAGAAGCAGGACTGGAACAGAAGCTCAATCCCCCTCACCATGAACCCCCCGGCCAAGCAAAGAGGGCCTCCTCCCCTCCTCGGTGCCATTTCCATGATTCTGGCATAAAGTCGGCGAGGTACCCAGGGAGCCCTTTTATGAATCCCAATCACGGCATCCTCCCCTGGGATCCGGGAGTCGCTCCTGCCCACTTGTCCGAGGATGGTCCCTGTCACCCCCGCGGCAGCTCCCTGGCCGGCTCTGGGGTAGGAAGTGCTCCCGAATCCGAGAGCGGCTCCTCCCCTCCCTCCCCCACTCTCGCAGGCAGAGAAGCCGCCGGTCAGACGGCGCGTCAGGGAACGTTCCTGCACCTGGGGACTTCAGGGCTCCGAACGCTCCACGTCCGGCGTCTCGTCTGGCTCAATTCCAGCTCCACAAAGCGGGTCCCAAGAGGGCGCCGGACCTGGCCGGGGTCACCCGGGTGCCAAGCCTGGAACCCGAATCCCGGGCTCCTCCCCGGCTTTAGCCCACCCGGCGCGGGCGCCGAAGCTCCAGAGCAGCTCTCCCTTCACACCTCCCAAGTCGCTCCTCTTTCGGGGAGGGGGTGGACAGAAGGTGAGCAGGATCCTGGAAAGCCCTCCTCCCCCCACGCGCGGACCCCCACACACACACACTTATGCGCGGGGACCCCCCTCCCCCCCACACGCACTTATGCGCGGGGACCCCCCTCCCCCCACACACACACTTATGCGCGCGGACCCCCCTCCCCTCACACACACACACTTATGCGCGGGGACCTCCCTCCCCCACACACACACACTTATGCGCGGACCCCCTCCCTCCCACACACACACTTGCGCGGGGACCCCTCCCTCCCCTTATACACACACTTATGCAGGGACCCCTCCCCCCACAAACACACTTATGCGCGGGACCCCCTCCCCCACCACACTTATGCGCGGGACCCCCTCCCCACAAAACACACTTATGCGCAGGGACCCCTCCCCCACACACACTTATGCGCGCGGACCCCCCTCCCCTCCCCACACACACACTTATGCGCGGGGACCCCCTCCCTCCCCTTATACACACACACTTATGCGCGGGGACCCCCCTCCCCCCACAAACACACTTATGCGCGGGGACCCCCCCCCCCACACACACACTTATGCGCGGCCCCCTCCCCCACACACACACTTATGCGCGCGGACCCCCCTCCCCTCCCCACACACACACTTATGCGCGGGGACCCCCTCCCCTCACACACACACACTTATGCGCGGGGACCCCCCTCCCCACACACACACTTATGCGCGGGGACCCCCCTCCCCCCCACACACACACTTATGCGCGGGGACCCCCCTCCCCCCGGCAAGCAGGCGCTCGCCCGCCCTTTCTCCGCCCGGGGGCCGGGCTTCCTCCCCGGCCCCCGCCCCTCCCCCGCGGGAGAGCATCACATCCGGCCCGAGGGATCCCGGGCAGGGTGCGCAGGAACTCCTTGTCGTAGGCGAAGCTGCTGCTGCTGGTGGAGAAGTTTTCGGTGAAGGAGCTGGCGGTGGTGGTGACCGTGTGCGAGCGCGAGCGCTGCGGCTCCTCCATCTTCGGCCGCTCGGCCGCCCCCGGCCCTGGCCTCGGCCGCCCCCTCGCTCTGCGCACCGGGAGGGTGGGCGCGCGGCCCGGCGCCCCGGGGACCGGCACCGGGGGCCTGGAGGTGGCTGCGGCGGGGAAGGGCGGCAGCGGCAGCGGCAGCGGCAGAAGTGCAAGAAGGAGGAGGAGGAGGAGGAGGAGGGAGGAGGGGGGGGGAGGAGGAACAGAGCCCCACCGGGAGGTAGGGGGCCCGGGGAGGGGCCCCGCCGCCAGCCCCCGGCTAAAGGGGCGGGGAGGAGGGCGGGGAGGGAAGGGCGCCCGGCCCCCCCGGACCGGCGGCGGCCCGGCGCCGCCTGTCACCTGTTCTGGGGAGGCCCCGGTGGGGGAGGGTGCGGAGCCTGCGGCAGCTGGACGCACGGACGGACCGACCGACGGACGGACCGCCCGCGGCGGCAGGCCGCACGCCGCGGGGGGGCTGGCCCCCACCCGAGGGCTCCCCAAACTTTCTCGGGGCTTCAAGCTACCTGCGCTCATTTCCATCTGGGGCTGGGAGGATCTGCCGCTCTGAGATTCAGGATTGTTCTTATTGTCACTAAAAACCTCCCCCCCCCATTTTACAGATAGAAAGTGAGGGGGGTTTGCTTGTTCCCCCTGTGGTAAGTAACAGAAGTCGCATTTAAACCCAGATCTTCTGACTTCAGAGACGCTTTCCATGATATCACACGGCATCTGCTAAGTCATAATAAAAGTTATAAGGGAATTTAGAGATTATTTTTACATCTGGGGAAACCAAGGCTCGGGCAGAAACAACACAAAAGGACTATGACGGAACTAGAACTCATAACAGAATTTAGAGGCACAGGCACATTCATTTTTCATCTTATATCAGGGGAAACTGAGGCTCAATAAGGGGGAGCGATTTAGGATTACAAGACCACAAGGCCAAGAGTCCTGGGACTGGAAGAAATCTAGAGAGAGCCACCTGCCAGTTCCGTCACTGTCCCTTAGCTGAGTCTCAGTTTCTTCGTCTGTAAAGGAGACATGCTGGCTCCTATTTGTTGGATGGGAGGAGTTGTTAGGAGCCAATGAGTCAGTTTGTGAAGCGCTTTGCGGATCTTAGAGTGGGCTATCAGCTGTTTATTCAGCCTTTAAAGTTGGAATTCGAACTCAGGTGTCTGATGGGTATTGGGTCAAGGGGCAAAGAATCATAGATTTGAAGTGGGAAGCGACTTTAGAGGCCATCTAGATTAGTCTCTTTTACAGATTAGGAATTCAGGTCCATTAAAATGAAATGACTTTTCTAAGGTCACACGGGTAAGAGGCACCAAGAGTCCATTTTAGATAATAAGGCACAAAGTGGGCACAGGAGGCATAAGTCAAAGAATATCAGATCAGATCAGATCAAATAGACTCTGGAGCTGTGACCCCTAGGGCTCCAATGGGGGAAAAGAGGCTAACAGGAGGACCCCCAAACTTCCAATCACCAGACTAAGCAATAGTAACTCCTTGTAGCTCACTAATTAGCTGGTTTCTCTGTTCTGGCCTGAGAGGCAGGTGTATGCCTACAAAGAGAGATCGTCTGGGTTCTCATTGGCAGCCCCACCCCCACTCCCATTGGTCAGCCCCATCATTTCCTGCCCCTCCTGTTAGAAACAATATAAGGAACTTATTTAATCTCTTTCCTCTGGCAGCAATGGACTTCCAAGAGATGTCTTTGTTGCCCTCCCGGTCATTCTGCTAAACCCTGTCATAAAAGTCTACTATTATTAGCTTTAAAGTTTACAAAACATAGATATATGGTTGCATTTAAAACTGGCAGCAACCCTGTGTAGAATTGGTCACATTATTATTCCCATTCTTCAGATGAGGAAATCAAGGCTCAAGATGAATAAAAATGTCTTATAAATGCCAGTTCTGGTTTGTTTATTATTATTAATAGTAATAGTACTACTATTGTTATTTTCCTCAGGTCACACTAGTTAATCTATGTCAGAGCCAAAATTCTAAGTCAGATTTTCCAACCTCAAGAATTCCAAGCGCTTTCTTCTACTCCATAGTCTCTCCTGATGGCTCTGAGACACAGAGTTATAACAGGCTATTTTTTTTGTTAGGTATGGGTCGTTGAAAGTTCACTGAACTTGAGGTCAAAATTCCCAGCTTCCAGTTTTCAGGCTGATAATTACTAGATTTGATGCTATGAGTAAGTCCTAATCTCTCAGCTCAGGTTCCTTGCCTAGAGAATTCATTGGGTTACTTTAAGGAACTAATGAGATAAAAATGTTCTGCAAATGAGGAGGTCACTGTAGATTTAGGATCTCAGACTGAGAATTTGCAGGAGTGCCAGAGGTCATCTAATCTACCTCTCCCCCAATTATACAGCTGACTAAGCAAGCTCAGAGAGGTTAAGCAATTTGCCCTGGATAATACAGTATGTGGCAGAGGCAGGATTAGTTTCCCAAATGTTGAACCATTCTTGTCTTCCTAGTATATAAATCACGTTATCTAGTGTAACACATGTTATCTTCAATAAATTGCTGTGTTCTGTTTGGCTCAATTTTATTTACAATTTTAATCAACATTCATTAATGATAATGCCCAATAGTTCTCCTTCTGTGTTTTATCCTTCCCTGGTTTGGGTATTAGGTCTCTTTGACTCATCAAAGATGTCTGTTGGGATGCTCTTTCCTAATTTTTTAGAATAATTTCTGTAACCTTTGTATGAATTGTCTTTAAAAGTTGATAGAATTTCCCACCCAATCCACCAGAACCTGGAGTTTTCTTTTGATGGTTTCTCCAAATCTAGTTCTACTCTGTTTTCTGACATTGAGTTACTTGCATCCTCTAGTTGGGGTTCTATTAGTTTGGTTTTTTTTTTTTTTTTTTTTTTTTTTTTTTTGTCCTATTTCTTTTTGTGTTCTCTTTTTTGTTAGTACATGACAAGTGCTAACTTTTTAAATTTTTTCTGGTTTTGTCATTTTCACTCTGTTTATTTTTTATGTTATTGATTTTTCTTTTCTCTCCGAGCCAGGATCTGAACTCAAGTTCTTTGGCTCCAAATTCAGCGTCCTTTCTATTTGTATTATTTGAAGGAATGGGGCAGGGACTCTGTGACTAATATCTTACAGAGTTACTTTGAACACTGATTGGATGATATGGCCACCCAGCCACATAGGGTGTGTTACAGGCAAGTCTCTAACCCAGGTCTGACTGGCTTCAAGGCTGTTTTATCCACTATGTTACAATGCTTCTTGATATATATTGATATAAGATATTATTATTTCACATTTCCCCATTATCCTAAAGGTAAAATACTTTTAAAAAGAAAACATTGCTCTTTTGGATTTTTTTTCAAGTTTTGAGTTTTAAAAAACTTTGTTTAGAAGAAAAAATACAGACCCTGAAGTCAGAAGACCTACCTAAATCTAAACCCCAACTCAGTCACTACTTGTGTGGCCTTGTGTCAATCATGTTATCCTTGGGCCTCAGTTTCCTCATCTGTAAAATGAAGGCATTTTGCACTCAGTGGTCTTTGAGGTCCCTTTCAGCTGGAGATCTGGGATCTTAATTTTTCACCAGACTCTTTTGAGGGCTTCCCTTCCCTTCCCTAGTTTTGTTCCATGCTAATGAGTGCACACACAGGGGGGTCACATTTTAGCAAGAAACTCTAGCAAGTAGGAGGGAAATAATCCCCCACCAACAATAAAATGGGTTGAAGAGGTCTGGCTGCTCTCCCAAAGTGACCCTGAACTGAGAGGAGAGAGACAAGGACAAAGAAGAGAGGGGAGAGGAAAACTGAAGAGGGAGTGAAAGAGAGAGGGAGAGAGGAAGGGGGGAGGAATATGGAAGGTGCCACAGGGAGAGAGAGGGGAAATGAAAAGGGGGGAGGGAGAGAGTTGAGGGAAGGGAGAAAGAGAAAGAAATTAAAAAAGAGACAGAGAGAGGTAGAGAGATACAGGGACAAGAAAGAGAGAAAAGGAGGTAGAGATGGGGAAGGAAAGAAGAGAGAGCCAGAGACGGGGACACAGAGACTGAGAGCCAGAGTGCAAAGAAAACCAATGGATTAAGTCGAGGGAAACACGCCTGGTAATTAGTAAGATTCCTCACCCAGCTAGGGCTCATGGGAAGTGAGATAAAGATCATTTTTTCAGAGGAAAAACGAGCAAATTGAATGACATTTCCAAGGCTACTGAGAACTAGACCGGGATCTTCTGCCTCCAGAGCCAGAGCTTCACATTTATTATAACACAAAGTAAAACAACTCAATTCAAGAAGCATCGAGGATAATAGATTTAGAGTTGAAAGAGATCTTAGAAACAATGGGGCCCACCTCATCCCCATTTTACAGATGAACAAACTGAGACCTAGAGATAGTAACAGACTTACTCAAACGCATGTGGGCAATGAGAATTTGAAGCAGAATTTCTTGGCTTCTACTTCACTGCCCATGAGCTCCAACTGGGTGAGGAGTCTTAGTAAATTACTAGTAGTATCTCCCTTGATTTATTCCATTGGTTTTCTTCCCTCTTGGTCTCTCTGTCTTTCTCCATCTCTGTCTGCCTGCCTCTCTCTCCCCACTCCTTCCCTCTCCCTTCTCCCGGCCTCTCAGTCTCTACCTCCCTTTCTCTCTTTGACCCCGTATCTCTGTCCCTGTTTTTCCTCTGTTTCTCTGTGTCCTCCAATTTCAAATTCAGCCCTCTGTACATGGTTGCTTAAATGCTTTTTATTTTTACTAATCTTTCTTCATTCAAAGAAAAAAAAAAGACAGAGATGATTTCATGATGAGAGAAGATTTGGCCCAAATCCTGAAGGAAGGATGTAATTCATGTGAATGGATAAAACCGTAGGAGGATATTCCAGGCTGGGAGATGAGCAAGAGGGAAAACCTAGAAATCTTCATGCTTAGAATGCCCTCATTCTGCCTCTAAGAGTGCTTTGTTGCTTTCAAGGTTCACATCAAGCCTCCCCTGGTTCTCCTAATTATTAAGGAAGGATGGGGAGGATGTGTTCAAGAAGGACAAGCCCCTCCAGTAGGAGGACAGCCCATACCTTTGATGTCCACCTGATTCACCCAACTCTCACCTGTGGCTCCAAGAAGCTATAGGAGGCCCAGCAGCCATAACTGAGCTTAGGTAGATCCTCTGACTTCAGGGTCTGTGTTTTTCTTCTAAATAAACTTAAAAATTACTTGAAAAAAATCCAAAAGAGCAATCATTTCTTTTAAAAAAGTATTTGACCTTCAGGATAATGGGGAAATGTGAAATAGCAACTTGGTAAACTGTTTCTGCAGATGGACTGAAGGTAACCAAGGGGTCTCAAACCCATCAGTGAGTGTAGGGGGCGCCTATCCCAAGAATGTGAAGACTTCCCTTAGCAGAGTGGGCTCAAGAGAACAATTTGTCTCAATGGCCATGGAGGTGACCGAAGCAGCTGCTGTGGAGGACTCTGAACTTGGTCAGATGTGGGAAACGTCAAGGTCATCCAAGGCATCTGGAGCCATCACCAGTCATCTTGACTTGATCTTGCCACTGGACACTGAAGAGTCTGGAAGAGGGAATAAGGCTGAAAACTCCCCCCAGTTTTACTTTATTTAAATTGAATTTTTGCTTGAATCAAAAAACCATCACCCATACCACTCTACAATTTGAACCTGCCTCAAAGTCCCATGATAGGCAAGTAATGAAGCAGCAGGTGTGGATGTACTGAGAGCTGTAGTCCCAACTCTGAACACAGGCAGTCCAGGCCACGGGTCATCTTCTCATTGGAAGCAGAATGGGATTCTGGAGAGAAAGGGCCCATGGGGACTGAGTTTGGATCACAACATAGCATTTTCACTCTTTTTGTTGTTGTTTACTTACATTTTTTCTTTCTCTTTTTTTCCTTTTTAATCTGATTTTTCTTGTACAGCATGATAAATATGGAAATATGTATAGAAGAATTGCACGTTTAACATGTATTGGATTACTTGCCATCTAGGGGAAAGGAAAATTTGGAATACAAGGTTTTGCAAGGGTGAGTATTGAAAATTATCTCTGTATATGGTTTGAAAATAAAAAGCTTTAATTTAAAAAAAGAAGCCCTTTGGGTGTCTGAGCAGCCTTTTAAGGACCATACTACTTACCTCCCGGCATGAGGAAGAGGCTAGAAAAGGTGCCCTAAAAATTGTCTGCTTCATTCAACGCTGGTTTGCTCACCACCTGCCTCGCAGTCAAAACACAAAACAATATATAAAAACTTGTGCAAAGATTATTCCGCTCACTATTGGTACATGGAATGCACACACACACACTGGTGGACAACAAAAAATTCAGTAAACCCAAAAGACAAATAGCTCTTGTTGCAAAAGAACTGAGTAGGCATTACATCCAAAAAACAGCCCTAAGTAAAACAAAGCTGACAAATGAGTCACAACTGCATACGTGCTTTTCTGGAGTGACTCCATTGATAAGGAATACCACGCATTCACAAGGTGGTCAGAAAAAGACACCCTCATGGTCTCGCTTAAGAACTTCAGAATTGATTGTATAATATGGGAGACACAGGCAAGGGACCGCCCAGCAGTCCCTCTTCAGAGAAGGTGCTGTGTTCTATGAACAAAACAGACTTGGAAACTCGAGATGCTCAAAGTTAGAGAGTCCGGCCCAATACATGTGGACTATTTGTGTCCAATCTGTGGCAGAGCATTTTGAGCTCATATTAGTTTCATCAGTCACAGTCAAACCCACTGCAAATCAGCTTTAACAAAGCGATGTCACTTTGGTTCTCTTTGAGAACAAAGGACAACCACCAACTAGTAATTAATGCATTTCTAAATTACTTGCTATTTACTTGTTCTTTATTGTACATTTACTCTATACAAATCTCTAAACTTTTTTGTGTTCCCCTAATGGAATCAAAGCTCTCTGAGAGAATACGTCTCTCAGAAAGGGGGTTTTGTCTTTCTATTCCCAGTGCCTCGCACGGTGTTGGGCATATAGTAGGTGTGTAATAAATGCTTGTTGAATAAATGAATGAATCCAGGGACATGGAAGAGGATGCCCTTATTTTCATGGCCTTTTCAATCTTTCCAATTTATTGGATGAAATTTTTCCTCATCTCTTCTCCTGTGAAGGATCCCCCCAAAAAAATCTTTCCAAGGTTCATTAATTCAGAATGTCTGTTCCTTTTTTCTCTTCTTCCTCCACTTTATTTACTGGGATCATAAAAGGAATATGTGGACTAGGGCCAATGGGTTTGAGCTCCATTTGCCTACCCTTAGGATCTTTATCTAGGTGCCCTTTAGCAAAGGCAGAGGAGTAAAGTGGTGGGTCCAGAGGATCCTGGGAATTTCTATTCAGGCATAAGTCACATAGAGCCAGGTTGGGGGGCTGATGTAAAAGGGAATGTCTAACCCTTAGAACTCTCCCCAGGTGGGATATGACTTTCCTTCCTGGAGATCTTTAAGCATAGGTTGGACAACCACTTATTAGACTATTGTAAAAAGAACTCTCACTCAGGATTGGTTGGGACTTGATGGTCACCTGGTATTCCTTCCAGCTTGAAGAATTTGTGGTTCTGTAAAGCCATATCTAAATAGAAAATGAGGAGAGAGGCAGGATTGGGCAGGGCAAAAACTCTGGATTTGAAGCCAATTTTTTTTTTTTTGGCTACTTACTGCTTGTGTGAATTTGGCCAAGTGACTTGATCTTCCTCACTTTCAAGTTCATCTGTAAAATGAGAGGAGTTGGACTACACGACCTGAGGTCCTTCCCAGGTTGACATCCATGTTCTCGTGTGATTTTTTGATATCCAGATCCTTCCTTCCTTTCCACCTTCTATCTGACTCAGATCTGACAACACAGACCCACTTACCTTTCCTAAAAAAGGGCACACCATCTCCCATCTCCATGCCTTTACATTTCCTATCTCTCACATCTGGAAAGTGCCCCCTGGTTTCCTTCAAGACTCAGCTAAATCCTACTGTATGTGGGGAGCACTTTCTAGTTTCCCCCCCTCAATTTCCACTCTCCAAGTGTTTTCCCTTTGAGATTACCTTCCACTCTTCCATTTACCCTGCCTCTCTCTTATAATACATAGTTGTTAATATGTTCTCTTTCTCAATAGAACGTGAGCACAGAGGCTGTTTTTGCCTTTCCTTGGAAGCTTGGTGATTAACAACAAATGTCTGTTGACTGATGGGTTGTCAAGGAGTCATACAGCCTCTGCTTGGAAACTTCTAGGGAGGTAATAGTTTTCCTTCCATTGGACGGCTTCAAACAAAAGCTGGATGAATAACGTTCCGTCTTAGAAGGGTTCCTGGGTCAGATAGAGATTGAATCAGATGACCTTTGAGGTCCCATCCAAGTTGAGACTCTGATTATCTGCTCCCAAATGGCCACTCCCTCTCTCCCTTGCGAGCTCCTCAGCATCCAGCTCTAGGGGGATGGCAGCACCTTCTGGGCTCCCCACATCTTCGCCTACCGACTTGAAATTCCAGCTGGCTCCAATTAGCTGCTCCCCTGCTAGAAGACAATTTCCAGCTCAAAGGACGCCTCCAAAGGTGGGAAGCCTTGCATGCTTTTGAAAATATCCAAATAATTCATTTTAAGCCAATGCTTTCAGCTGCTTGCCTGCAGACAGAGGAAGAGTTCCTCACTGAGGCAAACAGACCTGCTGTGGTCAGAAGTCTGTTCTTTAGTGGGTTAAATGTTCACTAACCAGGAGAGAGAGAGAAAACCCAATTATTCTGAACCGATTTTAATAAGGCCTCCTAGAGATTCATGTGGCCCACCTAATGCTTTGGAGAAGATGCAGATTTGGAACTCCCCCTCTCCTTCCTTCCTTTTTTTAAAGAAAAATTTGGAGAGAAATAACTCCCACTACAAGGTCTTTTAATACCTTACTAAAGGAATAGAACTCCAGTCTCACTGCTATTGACTGAAGAAATCGCATGAACTCTGGGAGGGTTATTGAGAAACTCCTTGCTTGGGCTGGCCAAGCTTTGGGTTGCCAAAAGAATTTTTAAAAATACATAGAAGGAAAAAAGATTATAAGAGGATATAAACAGGGTGATGTTGTTACTACTTTCTTAAATTTATTATTTAAAAATCCTAATGTATGTGTAACAAGTTTATCTACAATCCTTTTTTTAGTCTTTGCTTTTATGTGTGTTTTTTTTGAGGGGGGGGGAAGGGGACAGGTGAGGCAATATGGGTGAAGTGACTTACCCAGGGTCACACAGCTAGTAAGTGCCTGAGGCTACATTTGAATTCAGGTCCTCCTGACTCTGGGGCTGTGTTTATGCATTATGGCGCCACCTAGTGCCCCCTTTTGTCTTTTCAAATGTTTGTGTTGGTGATTTGATCAGAGTCAATAATGGGAGTGGGAGAGAATGACAATGGGAGCCTGGGTCCTCATCCCATTTAGTGTCTTGTGTCCTCCTAGAGAAGGAAGCCCATGGACTTCTTTTCAGAAGGATTACAAAGTAAACCAATTAGAATGAAAGATAGTGATTAAAATGCTAAAAAAAAAAAAAAAAAAAGGTTAAGAACACCTGGTGTTATGGAAAGAGCATTGATTCTAGCATCCAAAGACAGGCTCAGTCTAATACTACTTGTAGGCCTTCTGACGAGTCAACTCCACTCTGACTCAGTTTCCTCCTCTGTAAGATGAATGTAAGGGACTTTGTCTTCCAAAGTCACTTCTTGCTCTAATCTATGAACCTATAAACATATACATACAGAGGTAGCAATAAAGAGCAAAAGAGAGATAGATACATGCAGAGATAGAGGCACAAGGAGTTTGTGAGAAGAAAGAAAATTAAAAATAAGAGAGAATTCCCCCAATCTCAGGCTGACTTTGGGTATTTTCTTAATGGAATAAAAAGGCCATCCAACCTGGCAAGTGACCTGGAAGGTACTTAAGCCTATTCCCCCCCTTTTTCGTAGAGAAGACTTAAGAACATCCAAGGACATGTGAGGACACCGGCAAGGATGTCAGAGAACAGAGGCATTGAAGGAAATGCTGCAGGAGGGGCCGGAAACAAACTGAGTAAACAGGGTGAGACATCTCCCCTGCAGCTGGAGCAAACGCAATCGGAGTTGGAAGATGACAGCTGGAGACAGTCATGGAAGGCCAGAGAAATTGCTTTCCAGGGTATTGAAAGCACCAATTGAGTCACTGTCAAAAATCCTTGAAAGATCTTGCAGAATTTGATAAAATCCAACACCCATTCCTATTAAAAAAAAAACTTTTGGAATAAATGGACTTTTCCTTAAAATGATCAGTAGCATCTATTTAAAATCATCAGCAAGTGTCATATGGAATGGGAACAAACTAGAACCATTCCCAATAAGATCAGGGGTGAAACAAGGTGGCCCACTATCACCATTACTATTCAATATTGTATTAGAAATGCTAGCTTTGGCAATAAGAGAAGAAAAAGAGATGAAAGGAATTAGAGCGGATAAGGAGGAAAGCAAATTATCACTCTTTGCAGATGATATGATGGCATACTTAGAGAACCTAGGAGAATAAGCCAAACTACTAGAATTAGGAGACTACTAGAAACAATTCACATTGTGAATACAACTATGCTCAAAAAATTACCAAACTGTGCATACCCTTTGACCCAGCAGTGTTTTACTGAGATTATATCTCAAAGAGATCTTAAAGGAGGGAAAGGGACCTGTATGTGCAAGAATGTTTGTGGCAGCCCCTTTGGTAGTGGCAAGGAACTGAAAACTGAATGAATGTCCATCAATCAGAGAATGGGTGAATAAGTTATGGTATATGAATGTTATGGAATACTATTGTTCTGTAAGAAACAATCAGCAGGATGATTTTAGAGAGGCCTGGGGAGAATTATATGAATTGATGCTGAGTGAAATGGGCAGAATGAGGAGATCACTGTACATAGCAACAAGAAGATAATATGATGATCAATTCTGATGGACGTGGCTCTCTTCAACAATGAGGTGATTCAGGGCATTTCCAATGATCCTGTGATGATGAGGGCCATCTACACCTAGAGAAAGGACTATAGGAACTGAATGTGGATCACAATATAGCATTTTCACTTCTTTTGCTGTTGTTTGCTTGAATTTTATTTTCTTTCTCATTTTTCCCTTTTTGATCTGATTCTCCTTGTGCAGCAAGATAATTGTATGAGTATGTATTTCTATATTGGATTTACATATTTTTAAACAATATTTAACATATATTGGATTACTTGTCATCTGGGAGAGGGGATGAGGGGAAGAGGAAAATTGGAATATAAGGTTTTGCAAGGGTCAATGGGGAAAAATTATCCTTGCATATATTTTGAAAATAAAAAGCTTCAATAAAAAAGAAAGATCTTGCAGAACCTTCCCCAGGTTTGGGGAAGGACAAATGTTAAGACAGATTTCCAAGAAGAAAGGGGGGAGCTTGAAACTATCCAGGTCAGTGACTGGATTCTTGACTTCCATTCGGGATCAGATTCTAGAACTTGTTCATAAAGAGATGCATCTCACAGGGAGTTAGTGATTTAAACACTGATGAAAATGGATCCCTTCAGATTTGGAAGTTACTTGAGACACAGAGAGTTCAAGTCATACCTTACTCAATATCCAAGGCAGAATTTTCATGGTCTCCCTATTTTCAAGGTCTCCCTAATTCCAAATTAGCACCCTAATCACTAGTACCCCTACTTATCTGGTTTTTTTTTCATATTACTTGCAAACTCCATGGTATGGAGCAGCTTCAGGTAGGAGAGAATGTTCAGATGATGCTCCCAACATCACAAAATTATGCATATCTTTTGAGCCATGAATGTCTCCTTTTAAGCTATAGCCTTAAAGAGGTCAAAGAAAGATGAAAACAAAAACATTTAAGGCGATATCGCAAAACTAGAAACTAAAGGATGCCCACTTATCAGGGGATGGCTAAACAAATTGTGCTAATATTAGTGGGAGGGAATGTTATTGTTTCATAAGAACTTTGATGAAAAGGACTGATATAGAGGAAGCTGGGAAGACTTCTGTGAACCGATACAGAGGGAAGGGAGCAGAACCAGAAAGACCATTACATAATCACAACATTATAAAGAAAAACAACTTTGAGAACTTTTATTCAATGCAATGACAAACCATGAATCCAGAGGACTGAAGATAACATGCCATCATTTCCTATCAGAGAGGGGGAAAAAGAGAATGAAACATAAATTATTTATTCTAATAAATATAGTAATAAATTACATAAATATATATAAAATAAGTATAATAAAATAATAAATAACACACTGAGAAGTACATTTTCAAGGGGTAATTTTGTAGGGAAGGGAGTAGTAGCTGGGAGTGGGTTAGTGTTGAGGAAGGTGTAGACACCTAGAAAAGCATTGGTAGCAGCAAGCTGAGGGGGTGGGATATTGACAAGCTGAGGGGGTGGGATATTGACTGAGGAAAAGAGGCTCAGATGCCCGCCTTCCACTTGGGGCTCAGACTTGTGGAGGAGTGTGGGGGAAGAGGGAATGTGAGAGTTCAAGTCAGGTTCTCCTAGGTGAGCAATCCTTTATTTCTCAAGTGTACTTAATGAAATGAGTCAACAGAGCACGTACAATACACAATGGCTGAAAGACTCTCCAGTGTTTGCTTTGAATAAATCTACTTGGCTGGAGGGGGGGGGGGAATCTTTTTTTTTTTTTTTTTTTTTTGGAAGGTAAGGTTCAGAAAAGAGAATAGACTTGTAAAATTCGCGCTGCCTCCCGACTGCGGCAGTCTCAGGACCAGACAGGTTTCCCGACTCCCAATGCAGTGCTTTCTCTTTTAAAAATTTTAAAATTCATTAATTTAATATTCTGACAAGATTTGTTTATCTGTTCCTTCCATTTTTTCTTCATCCCTAAATGAATAACAAAAAGAAAATCCTCATAATAAATATACATCCATCCATCAGTCCATATGATATTCCACGCTGATCTTTTTCCAAAAATGTGTTCTTTAGGGCAGGCAGGTGGCTCAATGGATAGAGCACAAGCCCTGGATTCAGGAGAAAAAGAGTTCAAATCTGGCCTCAGACACTTGATAGTCTTTTGGCCTCAGTTTCCCGATTTGAAAATGGAGATGATAATAGCACTTATCTCCTAGGATTGTGGGGATCAAATGAGATATCTGTAAAGCACTTTGCAAACCTGAAAATGCTATATCAATAATGATGATTCTTCACAGGATGAGTCCATGATAACAAGCATTTATTAAGCACTTACTATATGCCAGCCACTGTGGTGAGGGTTGGGAATAAAAAGAAAGATAAAGACAATTCCTGCTCTCAAAGGAGGTTCGTGATCTACTGAACAGTGATAATTTCATATTTGCTTCTGTATTTCTAGCTTGAGCACAGTGTCTGATAGCCAGTGGGTTTTTAATGAATGGTGGCTCATTGATCCTTCCTTATTCCTCCCTTCTCTCTCTTTTGGCCTGTACTTCTTTTGTCCAGTACTGCCTCTAGCCTTCTAGAATAACAAGAAACTAATTTGATGTCTTACTTCCCAATGAACCTTTCTTAACTTCTTTTTCTCTAGTCTTTGCCAATTTCATCCAATCCCAATCAGTTCTATTAGCAGCATTATATGGGGGAGTTCCCAAGTCTACAACCCCAGGCTTAAATCTTTTTCCTAAGTGGTTAGCTCCGCATTATCAACTATCCACTGAACATCATTACATTAATGTCTTATTAATATCTCAAATTTAACATATTCTGAACAAAATTCATTTTCTTGCTCCCAAAGTAATTCTGCCTCTAACAAAGTAGAAACGAAGGAATTGGTCTCTTCTAAGGTGCTGCTTTCAGAATCAAGAGGACCTAATCCATTTCCTGTTTATTCGACTTTGGGTAATTCATTTCAACTCTGTGGGCTTTCATTTCCATATCTGCAACATCAAGGGATTGGACTAGGTGAACTCGAAGCTCTCTTCCTACTCTGAACTTGTGATTCCCCCCTTTAATGTGTAAGAGGGGATGCCTAATTGAGATTCATCTAAAGCTGGAAGTCTGCAGAGAATAAAAGACAGAAAAGTGAAAAACCAAGGAGAAAGCCTTCAAATGCAAAACAGAAAGAATCAGAGAATCATGAAGAATGATTATCAAAGTTCTTGCCTATTCAAGGGGCAGGAAGAAAAGGGAAAAGATTTGGAACTCAGAAATTATTTTAAAATGTAAAAATAGTTTTTATATGTAATTGAGGAAAAGAAAGGAAGAAGGAAAGACAGAAAGAGAAAAAGAAAAAAGAAAGGAAGGAAGGAATAAAGAAAAGGAAGGAAGGAAGGAATAAAGAAAAGAAGGGAGGAACAAAAGAAGGAAGGAAGACAAGAATGGAGGAAGGAAGGGAAAAGGGAAGGGAGGAAGAAAAAGAAATAAAAAAGAAAGAAGGAGTGAACAAAGGAAGGGAGAAAAAAAGAAAAAGGAAGGAAGGAAGGGAAAAGGGAAGGAAGGGAGCAAGCAATGTACTTGCCTCCAGAGAACAGGCTGCTTCTTACTTCTCCAGCAGCTCCTCTGCATAAAATCCCAAAAGTAGTATTGGAAATAACTGATGGACTTGGAATGGTTCACCCAAAGGCCAAGTGGATACCTCACTAAGGAAAGCACTTCTGAGCCAGAAAAACTTTAGAGATCAAGAGTTTGGAAGGGACCTTAGAGATAATTTTACAGAAAAGGAAATTAGGAGTCTCAGTGATGAGTTGCCCAAAGTCACCCAAGGTTACTCAAATGGTAGTGACTCTTTAAGGTATCAGCCCTGTGAGAAAGAAAGTGTAAATATTATTTCCATATTTTGCAAATGAAGATACTGAGGCTTAAGGGAATTGTGTATAATCATGTGACTCTGCCATGTTGCCTCTCCCCTCAAAGGCTGCCAACCTGTGGACCAGTTAGTCTCTGAGGTCCTTTCAGCTCTGGTATTCCATGATTCTAAACCAGAGGAGCCCAGATCAGCCATTTCCTCATTTCCCACCCAGCTGCATTCTCCATTATGTGTCCATTGAAGGTACCTTTCTCCTTCTCCTCCTCCTCCCACCATTAACCCTTAAGCTCCTTAAAAGCAAGGCTTGTCTTTGCTAATTTTTTCTTCTGTATCCCCAACACCTAGAATGTGGCTGGTAATAATGGGTGCTTAAGAAATGTTTATTGGCTGACTGAGGAGGTTAGGGTACAGATTCACTTATTGCTCAGAGCCCTTCTCTAATGCCATTCCAGTTCACCTCTATGCCTAAAATAACCCTGGTCTCCAGGCCGTCGATTCATACTCTTTCCTCTCAGTGACCTATGACAAACTGATATATTTTTAGTTTTCTTAAAGAAATATTTTGGAAGACTAATAAGTTATGTTCAAACACAGAAATAAACAATATAAATCATGATATTGGAGAGGAGGAAAAAACAAAACAAAGTTCTGATGAATTATGTCTTTAGAATTTGACTCCAGTCCAGAAGAATATAATTTTAGTGACAAGATCAGTGTAGAGTCAACCCAGAATCACCCTGTTTGATGACAGGAAATCTACAGTGGCTATGATAGATTATTGGACTCTTGGTAGAAACAAAAAAATCTGGTGGGCATAAGGTGGTCTTACAAAACAAAAAACTGGGCTTAGATGCCCTATTGTTTTTAGGACTCATAAACATAGGACTTTTTCATAAACCAGACCATAAGAGCTTGGAAACCAAGGATAGGTGACAAAAAGACATTTTTACTTAGACTTAATTAAGTGAGAATGGAACCTCCTCTCACTAGGCAGAGAATGTTCTGGGACAAGAAACAGCTAGCATTGAAAGAATCATGCAGAAATATCACCAAGTGTTGTAAATTACCCTTTGCATCTTTTGCATCCCTTTCTCTATCTCTTAATTCAGACCCTCATCACTTCCAGTTTTGATAGAGCTCATAGCCTCCAAATTGGCCCTTCTTGTTTCCTTCTACACACATCTTCCCCACAGCTGAAAAAATTTTTTTCTCCCTGTCTTATGAGTATGAATGTGCTCAAACAATCTTCAATGGCTCCCCATTTCCCAGATACTCAGACACAAACTCTGCTTAGCATTGTCAGCTCTGCACAATTTTATTCTCATCTACCTTTTCTAGTCTTGTTTTATACCGTTCCTCTTTATACTCTGGGTCAGTCAAATTGGACTATTAGCCATTTCCAATGGATAGAGGGCTAAATTTTGAGAGAAATAATTATTTCTCTCTTATATTTAATAATTAATTAGTAGGACTAAGATTTTTTTTTCTCCTTTTCTCCTGCCTCATCCAGAAGTCAACCAGTGTGGGAAATCTTGGGTAAAGATGAAAAAATTGGTGAATTCCTGTTCATTGTGTTCATCAGAGAGATCTGGGGTAGAAGTGGATCTCCTCTTTGATATATATATATATATATATATATATATATATATTGATAAGTCTCTTTGACCAAATCTTGGGTGATCCAAGTATCCCGAAAACCTTCACTAGAAGGAGCCTACATCTTATAATATTGGATCTCTCATTAATTGTTAACCAATCAGAGTTGATTGCTACCCTCAGGAACATCTACTCTTTCAAGGCCATATAAACTATAAGCCCACCACCATGAGGAGTCATTTGTCGGGACAAATTCAGCTGGAGCTCTTTTTATTAGTAAACCTGTTAGTCTTATTAATAAAATGATTAAATTACCCTTAAATGATGTCTCTTGAACTTTTTAAATGTCACAACTTTGGAGTCAGCAAGAACTGAATTTAAATTCAGCTTCAGACACCTTCATTAGGAGAACTAAATGACATAATATATGTAAATCTCGATGTAAATGCTGGTAATCTCCCATCTCACTTCAGGCACTTCCTTATTATTATTTCTCTTCTCAATTTTCCTGGAAGTATATTTGTTCAAGAACATATTATATTGGAAAAACAAAAGGTCAGGAATTTCAAGGGAATTAATGAAAAAAAAATCAAATGAAGGTGGCTTAGCTGTACCAGATCTAAAATTATATTATAGAGCAGCAGTTACCAAAACCATTTGGTATTGGCTAAGGAATAGATTAGTTGGTCAGTGGAATAGGTTAGGTTCAAGGGATAAAACAATCAACAAATATAGCAACCTAGTCTTTGACAAACCCAAAGACCCCAGCTTTTGGGATAAGAACTTACTGTTTGATAAAAATTGCTGGGAAAATTAGAAACTAATATGGCAGAAACTAGGCATTGATCCACACTTAACACCGTACACCAAGATAAGGTCAAAATGGGTTCATGACCTAGGCATAAAGAATGAAATTATTAATAAATTAGAGGAACACAGGATAGTTTACCTCTCAGACCTGTGGAAGGGGAAGGACTTTATGACCAAAGAAGAACTAGAGATCATTACTGATCACAAAATAGAAAATTTCGATTATACCAAACTGAAAAGTTTTTGTACAAACAAAACTAATGCAGACAAGATTAGAAGGGAAGCAATAAACTGGGAAAATATTTTTACAGTCAAAGGTTCTGATAAAGGCCTCATTTCCAAAATATATAGAGAATTAACTCTAATTTATAAAAAATCAAGCCATTCTCCAATTGAAAAATGGTCAAAGGATATGAACAGACAATTCTCAGATGAAGAAATTGAAACTATTTCTAGTCATATGAAAAGATGCTCCAAGTCATTATTAATCAGAGAAATGCAAATTAAGACAACTCTAAGATACCACTACACACCTGTCAGATTGGCTAAGATGACAGGAAAAAATAATGATGATTGTTGGAGGGGATGCGGGAAAACTGGGACATTGATGCATTGTTGGTGGAGTTGTGAACGAATCCAACCATTTTGGAGAGTAGTTTGGAACTATGCTCAAAAAGTTATCAAACTGTGCATACCCTTTGATCCAGCAGTGTTACTACTGGGATTATATCCCAAAGAGATTATAAAGAAGGGAAAGGGACCTGTATGTGCACGAATGTTTGTGGCAGCCCTTTTTGTAGTGGCTAGAAACTGGAAACTGAATGGATGTCCATCAGTTGGAGAATGGCTGAATAAATTGTGGTATATGAAAATTATGGAATATTACTGTTCTGTAAGAAATGACCAACAGGATGATTTCAGAAAGGCCTGGAGAGACTTACACGAACTGATGCTGAGTGAAATGAGCAGGACCAGGAGATCATTATATACTTCAACAACAATACTATATGATGACCAGTTCTGATGGACCAGGCCATCCTCAGCAACGAGATCAACCAAATCATTTCTAATGGAGCAGTAATGAACTGAACTAGCTATACCCAGAAAAAGAACTCTGGGAGATGACTAAAAACCATTACATTGAATTCCCAATCCCTATATTTATGCACACCTGCATTTTTGATTTCCTTCACAAGCTAATTGTACAATATTTCAGAGTCTGATTCTTTTTGTACAGCAAAATAACGTTTTGGTCATGTATACTTATTGTGTATCTAATTTATATTTTAATATATTTAACATCTACTGGTCATCCTGCCATCTAGGGGAGGGGGTGGGGGGGTAAGAGGTGAAAAATTGGAACAAGAGGTTTGGCAATTGTTAATGCTGTAAAGTTACCCATGCATATAACCTGTAAATAAAAGGCTATTAAATAAAATAAATAAATAAAAAAGAACATATTATATCCACCCCTACCTGTAGAACATAAACTCCTTGAAGGCAAGAAATGTTTCATTTGGGGCTTTGTGATCCTAGAGCCTAGGACAGTACCTGGCACATAAAAAGTGATTAATGAATGTTTATGCTCTGGAATAGAATGGAAGTGAAAATGACTGCTCATTGGTAATATTGTCATGGGAAATTTCTTTTTATATAATGGGTTGACTACATGTCTACTAAAGTGCCTTCTGATTCTCAGATTGTTTCTATAAGGAATTATCACAGAGTGGAAAGCACCCTGGCTCTGCCTTCAGAAAATAGTCCTTGGCATGGATTTGCCTCTGATGTTACATGGATGATGTTAAGATGTTACTTAGGCTCCCAGAGTCTCAGTTTCCTAAGCTGTAAAATGAGGGGTTTGAATAAGGTGAGCTAAGAGGTCCTTTTGAAATCTAAATCTCGTGCTCCATCATGGTATTGTGTAAGGAACAAAGGCTCTGCAGCTAGAGAATCTGGGTTCCAATATTGCTTCTTCTTAAGCCACTGCCTGTGTGAGCTTGGATGAGTCAAAACTTTCTTGAGCCTTGGTTTATGTTTCTGTAAAACGACCAGATTAAACTCTACAGCCGATGAGGTCCTTTCTAGCTTTAGTTCAAGTGAAAATTGAAGGAGAAAGAACTCTAAAATTGGGTCAACTGGGGAAGGCTTCAAACAAAGGGTGGTACCCGAGGCTTAAAGGAAGCTATGACTTTCTGAGAGATAGAGAAGGCCATGTGTTAAAGGAGCAACCTGTACCAACGGGATGTAGGAGGTGGAGTATCAAGGCTATGGCTGGAACAGAAGCTTGTGAAAAGAAGGAATAGAAATTAACATAACACAATGAAAAGGTTTTTTAAAAAAATGTTGTTGAGGTGTTCTGTCATGTCCAACTCTCCGTGATCCCACCTGGGGTTTTCTTGGCAGAGATACTGGAGGGGTTGGCCATTTCCCTCTTGAGCTCATTTTACAGATGAGGAAACTGAGGCAAACGGGGGTAAGTGACTTGCCTAGGGTTAGTAAGTCTCGAAGGCCAGATTGGGCTTCAGGCCTAGCACTCCGGTGCCACTTAGCTACCCCTCCAAATTAAAGGGACTCATTCAGGTAAATCTATTACTCAACTACATCCTAACTTTTTCTAACATCTTTATGTTGTGGGATCCTTCTCCAAGTATTCCTGGGAATCCTTCCTAGAGGGTCTGCTCAGGAAGGTGCTGAAGGTCTTTCTGTCTTCTTCTTCTTCTTCTTCTGCTGCTGCTGCTGCTGCTGCTGCTGCTGCTGCTGGTGGTGGTTCTTCTTCTTCTTCTTCTTCTTCTTCTTCTTCTTCTTCTTCTTCTTCTTCTTCTTCTTCTTCTTCTTCTTCTTCTTCTGCTGGTTCTTCTTCTTCTTTCTTCTTCTTTTCCTGAGGCAATTGGGGTTAAGTGACTTGTCCAGGTCACACAGCTAGGAAGTGTTAAATGTCTATTAATGTTAATTTGTTAAACTTAATTATAAGAGCTGCCCCCAGTGTTCCTGACTCTAGGGCCAGTGCTTTATGCCCTATAGCACCACCTAAAGGCTGAGGAAGGATCCCATCCTGAGGGATGAGCAGAACTATAAGCAAGGATTCTGGGGCTTGGAGCAACCCTACAACTGGGCAAGTAGCACGGAAAGCACTTGAGGCCACATTGTAATTCATTGTGTAAAAATAATACAAGAAGTGTCGGGACTAATTCAGCTGAAGCCGGAGGCAGAGTCATGATCAAAACAAAGGATCATCGATTCTGACTGGAAGGGGTCTTGGAGTTGGCCACGCATCTTATTGTGTAGATGAGGAAACTGCAATTGGTCCAAAGTCACACAAGGAGAAGCAGAAGTGGACTCAAATCTTCACTGGGCATGTTCTATTCACTATAACATATAACATTTGAGAGATAAAGAGATAAGAGATAAAAAAGAGAGGGAGGGAGACAGAGAGAGACAGAGACAGAGAGAGACACACAGAGAGAGACAGAGACACAGAGAGAGAGAAAGAGACAGAGACACAGATACAGACATAGACACAGAGAGACACAGAGAGAATACAATGTAGCCTATAAGCTCTTTTAGAAAAACAAATACTATTTCCCATCGGTCTCTGTAGCCTCAGGGTCTAACCCAGTGTCTGCCACATAGTAGATGCTTGTTAATTACAAATGATAGGAAGCTCCTCATCCTTGGAGACTCTACCCCTACTGGTCAGCATGGAGCGCTTTCTCAAACGCACTCAGTTAATCAGTGAGCATTTATTAAGCACCTACTTATAACAGTCTATTCTGTCACACCTGTTTCTGCCTGGGCTACTCATGGGTCACAGACCAGAGGAAGTTCAGTGCTCTCTGCCCACATTGCAGGACATCTCTTGTTTAATTTTTAATCGGTTTGCTCTCTCCGCAGTCAGGTGCTTCCTGTCTCGCTGGAGGGCTTAGTCTGGCCCATCTTTTCTTCGTTCTCTGCCTCTGTTCTGTTCAGCAGCGCCCCAGAGAGCCGTCCACCTGGCTGATGTTTTCTTTCTTTCTGGCAGATACCATCAGAGGAGGATAATTGAAAGCTGCTTCTGGAACAATGGTCCTTTTATTGCAGGCAGCCAGCTGAGGGGAAAGGCATCCCTTTTCTTGCTTAAATTATCTTCAAAATTAACTTCTCTAGAAGGATGTCAGTCATCCCTTCTGTTCTAGGCTTGGCAGTGCCAGCCCTGGCTTCCCCAACACACAGAAACACACACACACATACACACACACTCCATCTTCCTGACCCCTTCCCACCACCTTCTCTTTCCTTCCTTGGGAATGAATAGAGTTTCATGAAATAGGCCGACAGATGTCGAAAGCACAGATCAGGGAATTTAGTTCTGAGGGAAGGGAATCGGGCTTCCAGGAACCACAAACTGTTGAAATAAAACTCAGGCAAAGACAAAAGACTTTAGGGAAATCAAACCCCCTAAGATCTCACTGCAACAACCTGAGAGGGAGCCCCCAGTCAAACTGGAAATATTTCACCTTCTTCCCTCCCTGTTTTCACTGCTCTTTGATGCCCAGGGACTTAGATGTCTATAAAGATACTGAGAGATCTGAGTGGATGCCAAAACCCAGTGTGGATGGCAAGGAATTTCCCATGGTCATTAACCAAAAATTCAATATAAAAGATACCTCAATTTTCCTGGGGCTGATGACAATGTCAGCCAAAGAAACAAATCTTTGGCTCCATGAATTATAGCTTATTTTGCTACCTCGATGATAGTAATATTTGATAACATTCATATAGCATTTTAATGTAAGAAAAGAACCTTAATCTCATATGCTACACTATGAGGCAGATGCTGTTATTATCCCCATTTTTACAGAAGAGGAAATTGAGGTTCAGAGAAGTTATATGACCTATCTAGGATAAGAATTTAAGGGAAGATTTAAACTCAAATCTTCCTGACTATGATTGAAGAATTGCCACTATGGGGCAGAGCTGTTAACTAAAGAGTGATGGGAGTTTTCTCCCAATTGTTACATTAAAAATTGGAAATTTAAAAAAAAACAATAGCTAATATTTCTATAATACTCTGAAGATTGCAAAGCACTTTACAAAGATGTCTCATTTTGTTCTGACATCAACCCTGGAAGATAGGTGCTTTAATCATTCCCATTTTACAGATGAAGGAAATGAGGCAGACTGAGGCTGCCCAGTGTCACAAGCTAGTTAGTATGAGAGACAAGATCTGAAATAAGATAGTCAAGGAAGACCTTGACTCCCAAATGAGATTATGAAGAGTTAGACATGACTAAAAAGACCAATTCAACAACAACTACATAAATTCCTGCCTCCAGGTTTGATATCCTACCCTCCATAATATTCAGCTACCTAGCAGTTCTGAAGTAGCACAGAAATTATTTAGCTTAATACCCACCCTTTCCTGGGTAGCAGTCAGGAATATGTTTGTGTCACTTACACTGGGAACAAAAGCCACTGGTTACTGCTCTAGGACTGGGTCCCTCCTCCATGGAAGAACACGCCTTAGTTGAGTTCAGTTATTTTTAGTCATGTTGACTCTTTATAATCCCATTTGGATTTTCTCAGCAGAGATATGTGAGTGGTTTGCCATTTCCTTCTCCAGCTCATTTGACATATAAGGAAACTGAGGCAAGCAGGACTAAGAGACTTGTGCAGGGTAAAACAGCTAATAAGGGTCAGAGGCCAGAGTTGAACTCAAGAAGATAAGAAAGATATTCTATCCACTGTGCCACCTAGCTGCCTCCCCATACCTTATAGAGAAGGTCTTTGTGATTTGGGACAAAAAGTGCTTCTTGTGCTGGCCAGCCTGCAGGTGAAGCTCTCTGAATATTGCTAGTTTGGTTCCATGAAAAGAGAAACAAACTGGTTCTCCCTTCCAGCCAGGTAAGACCTGGGAGAGATGATGCTTTGATGATGCAGTCTTTAAGACGTTCATTCACCTCCCATGCTAGAGTGATCCTGGAGGAGGACTTTGGGGGAAGAAGCTGCACGTCTGAGCTCTCAGTTCCCTGCTCCTGGCTAATGTGAGCAATACCCTAAAGCCAAGCTTCTAACACGGGGTCTGTGCCTCCCACAACCTCTTGAATGCAGCCAGAGCCAGATTAAAATGTAATTGGCAAATACTTAACGAAAGTTTAAAATATATAATAGAACATAGATAATATTAGTATGTATTTTCTAAGTCAATATAAGGTGATCAGAGAGCCTTATATTGCTTTAGTGAATCTATTTTCTGCTTGAATTTGTCACTATTATTCAAAGGTCCTTAGCCACTATTTTCTTTTTCACTTTTTGGTTTTAAAAATGTGTTTTATGGATGCCTTTTGCCAGTACAACAGTCATTTCTGGGGGGAGGAAATCCCTTTCTCCTTTAGCCTGAACCCTTCTTGTGACAAAGTAATACAGTTAAAACACCTGGTTCAGTGACCACATCTCACTGTATATACAACATTTTGACCTTGTAGTCTCCTAAGTTTCTGGCATGAGCAACTGTAATTCTTTTTTGTCTTTTAGTTTGTAACTTTATTTATTTAATGGTTTCTTCCTGGTTACATTCAAAACAAACAAAAATTTACATTTTAAAAAAAATTTTGAGTTCTGCATTCTCTCCCTCATCCCCACTCACAATTAAGAAACCACATGTGAAGTTATGCAAAACATTTCCATAAAAGTCAGAGTGTGAAAGAAAACAGATTTCCCACCACAATAAAAATAAAAATCCTCAAAAATTAAGAAATTAAGACAGAGAGAGAGACACACACACAGAGAGAAAAAGAGAGAGACACAGAGAGAGAGAGCCAGAGACAGAGAGAGAAAGAGACAGAGAGAGAGAGAGAGACAGAGACAGAGAGAGAATGCTTCAATCTGTATTCAGAGACAATCAGTTCCTTCTCTGAGTATAGATAGGATTTGAATGATGGCACTACTGGGAATAGCAAAGTAATTCACAGCTGGTCATCTCAGAACATCGCTATTATTTTATACACAGTATAAGTCACTTTGCTTGAGTTCATGGAGGGTTTTCCAGGTTTTTCTTTTTTTCTGAGAGCATTCTGCTCTTCATTTCCCATAGAACAATAATATTCCATCACAAACACATACCACACTTATTAAGCCATTCCCCAATTAATGGGCATCCCTTCAATTTCCATTTTTCCCCTGAGAAGAGAATTGCTATGAATATTTTTTGTATATATAGGTCATTTCCCCCCCCCCACACACACACACACTTTTTTTGGAATCTCTTTTAGTATTCATGTCTAGTAATGGCATTTTAGGTCAAAGGGTATGCATAAATTTATAGCCTTTTGAGTATAGATCATATGCTTTGATCATTTATCAATTGGGGTATGGCTCTTATTTTTATTAGTTTGACTCAGTTTTCTTTATGTTTGAGAAATGAGGCCTTATCAAAGAAACTTGCTTCAAAATTCTCTTTGCAGTTACTATTGTTTACTGTATTCCCCCCAATTTATTCTTTTCTCTTTTACCTTGCCCCTCCTCAAAAGTGTTTTGCTATTGACTACTCCCTCCCTCCAATATGCTTTCTCTTTAAATCACTCTCCCTCCTTCTCACATCCCATCCTCCTCCTATTTTCCTGCAGAGTAAGATAGATTTCTATATCCATATTGAGCATATATGTTATTTCCTCTTTGAGAAAATTCTGATGAGAATTCACTTACCCTTTCCTCCCTCTCTTCCCCTTCACTATAAAAGCTTTTTGTTGCCTCCTTTTCTGCTGAAGAATTATATTCAGTTTTTCTGAGTAGGTGATTCTTTTTTTTTTTTTTTTTTTTAATAGCCTTTTATTTACAGGATATATACATGGGTAACTTTACAGCATTAACAATTGCCAAACCTCTTTTTCCAATTTTTCCCCTCTTCCCCCCCCCCACCCCCTCCCCTAAATTGAGTAGGTGATTCTTGGTTGTAATTCTAGCTCCATTGCTCTCCAGAATATCATATTCTAAGCCCTGTGGTCTTTTTTTTCCTGAGATGATTGGGATTAAATGACTTGCCCAGGTTCACACAGCTGGTAAGTATTAAGTTCTGAGGCCAGATTTGAACTCAAGTCCTCCTAATTTCAAGCCCTGTAGTCTTTTAATGTAGTAGCTACTTCATCTTATATTATCCTGGCTATGACTTCACTATAATTGTATTGTTTTTTTTCTGGATGCTTGCAATATTTTCTTCTTAACCTGGGGGTTCCAGAATGTGGCTATAATATTCCTGGGAGTTTTCATTTTGGGATTTCTTTCAGGAAGTGATCGATGGATTCTTTCAATTTTATCCTCTGGTGCTAGTGTATCAGGACAATTTTCTTTGATAATTTCTTGAAAGATGATATTCACACTCTTTTTTTGATCATGACTTTCAGGTAGTCCAATAATTTTAAAATTATCTCTCCTGGATTTTTCAGGTCAGTTGTTTTTCCAATGAGATATTTCACTTTTTTTATTGTTTTCATTTATTTGGTTTTGTCTTATTGTACCTTGATTTCTCATAAAATCATGAGCTTCCATTTGCTCAATTCTATTTTTTTAAGGAATTATTTTCCTCAGTGAGCTTTTTAATACATCCTTTCCCAATTGGCCAAATTTGCTTTTTAAGGCATTTCTTTTTTCATTAGCTTTTTGTATTTCCTTTTGCACCATTCTCAATTCTTTTCCTAAATTTCCCTCTATCTCTCTAATGTGATTTTAAAAATCCTCTTCCATGGCCTGAGGCCAATTCTTATTTTTCTTGGAGGCTTTGGATGTAGGAGTTTTGACTTTGTTATCTCCTTCTGAGTGTGTGATTTGATCTTCCTTGTCACCATAATAACTCTCAATGGTCAGAAACTTTTTCTGTTGTCTGCTCATTTTCCTAGCCCATTATTTGGCTTTTAAGTCTTTGTTAAGGTAGGGCTCTGTTTCCAGGGTGGAGGGTGCATTGTCCCAAGCTTCAGGGGTTTGTGCAGCTGTATTCAGAGATCCTTCTAAGAATCTGATCCAAGCACTCTTTTCTGTCCTGGAGCTGTTAAGAGTGTCCCTGCCTTACTGTAACTATAAGATGTAGTGTGCTAAAGCAACAGTCTTGCTTTGATGATGCTGGGACCATGGAGTTGAGATAGGAACTGGGCTAGCCTGCGCTGGAACTGTACACTGGACTCCCATCCTATTGGCACAGACCCTCTCCAATGACCTTCTGAGTCCTCTCTGATGTTCCTGGTCTGAGAGGTCCAGAAGCCTCCAGCACTGCAGATGTTTCAGAGGTCCTGCCTTGTTGATGCTGGGGTCTGGGCTAGGGCTGGGGCTGGGGTCAGGCCCAATATCAGCAATGGAAGCTAAACTTTATTTATCACAGGCCTTTTCTGCTGATCTTCTAAATTGCCTTCAGCTAGAAAATGTTCTACTGGGTCTTTTGGGATGTTCTGATCCTGTAAAATTTATTTAGAGTCATTAATTCATGGAATTTGAAGCAGTTTGAGGGAAAAGTTGGGGGAGTTCCTGCCTTTACTCTGCCATCTTGGCTCTGCCTTCCCGCTGTAATCCTTTTTAAAAATATATTTTCTTTGGAGGCATCTAGGCAACGCAGTAAATTGAGTACCAGCCCTGGAATTGAGGGACCTAAGTTCAAATGTGCCCTTAGACGTTTGAAATTTACTTGCTGTGTGCTCCTAAGCAAGTCACTTAATCCTAACTGCCTTGGGGAGAAAAACTCTTTTTAAAATATATACATTTTTCTTTCTAATGAACAAAAACATTTCTCCAGACCTATCTGAGTAAGCACAATGAACAGGAATCGTCTTGCTAGCCCAAACTTAGAATTTATTTTATTGTCTTTGATTAGACCTTCACCTGGGTAAGCCTTTTTTTTAAAAAAAAAAATTTTATTAAAGCTTTTTATTTACAAAACATAATGCATGGATAATTTTTCAACATTGACCCCTGCAAAGCCTTCTGTTCCAAATTTTTCCCTCCTTCCCCCCCTTCCCCAGATGGCAGGTAGTCCAATACATGTTAAATATGTTAAAATATATGTTAAATCCAATAGATGTATACATATTTTTATAGTTCTCTTGCTGCACAGGAATAATCGGATCAAGAAGAAAAAACTGGGAAAGAAAACAAAATCCCTCCTTTAAGATCTCTTGGAGATATAAGCCCAGAAAGAGACTTTTTTTTTTCCTGAGGCAATTGGGGTTAAATGACTTGCCCTGGGTGACACAGACAGGAAGTGTTAAATGTCTGAGATTGGATTTGAAGTCGGGTCCTCCTGACCTCAGAGCTAGTGCTCTATCCACTGCACCACCTAGCTACCCCAACCTGAGCATGTCTGTAAGCAAGATTTCCCTCACTGATTTATTTCTGGATAAGAAAATAGAAAAAGGGAAAAAAGTTGGTCCCAATATAACGAGTTATCAAATGCTTTGTCTTCTTTCTTCTCCCTTCCTCTTCCCTCCATTGGGAAAGAACAAGAAAAAGAAAACCTCTTGTGACAAATATGCATCATCAAACAAAACTAATTCCCATATTGATCACGACCAAAAAATTCTATCTCATTCCTCACCCTGAACTCATCACCTCTGTGTTAGAAGGTGGGCAGCATCCTTCAGCATCTGTACCCTGGAATTTGTGATCATTTTGTTAATGTGTGTTCTTAAATATTTCAAAGTTAAACAAGTATTGCTTCTTGCAGCTTCTTACAGCTGTAATCTTGGCCTGAGCTTGCAGATATAGGAGCACATGATCTTATTTGGGGTCAAAAAGCATATTTTATGATCCACAAGAGTTAACCCAAGAAAAATGGGAAAGGAGACCAAATTGGGCTTTTGAGCTATCCCTTTCACCAATATTTTCCCCAGTCCTAGGAGCTCCTTCACTTCAATCTACCAATCTTTCTTCTCCTTCCTATCAGGGCCCTCTTCTCAGTTGGTTATCAATTAATCCCCAGAAAATGTTGACAGATTATCAAATCTTGGCTCTGCTAATGACTTCAAAGGTTGGCACTTTAACAAGTAGCTCTTGAAGCAATCCACAAGCAATCAGTCGGCTCCAGCCTATCTTTCTGGTCTAGTTATATATTATCCTTTCACACTCCACATTCCAGTCAAACTGAAGTAATAAATGCTGATTACTTACAAGGGGGAAGGTCTAAAGTCATAAAGAAATGTACATGTGAAGGTAGAAATTTCAGGGATCAGATATTTATGAGAAATAGAGTATACTTGGCCCTCAGATCATTCAATTCTGCTGGCCTCCTCTTCCAGTTACTCCTAATGCTCTTTAAGACCCATATTTATTCCTTCATTCAAAAAACCTCCCACTCTTATTATGATTGTTGTTACAAGGTATTGGGGCTAGTCACAGGAGATTGTACAAAAATAAATAAAATGGTCCTTGTTTTCAAGAAACTTATTGGAGAAATGACATGCTCACAAAAAGACTCCCACAACACACAATCCAGGTATAAACATGCTACTTTATGATTCTGAGGAGCAAAAGATTCCTTTCAACTGAGGAGTCCTGGCATAGGAGTGGCGCTATTTGGTCTTGAGCTCGGATGGTGGGAAGGATGCTGGGAAGAAGAATGGTATGTTAGTAACCTTTTCCATGACCCCTTTTGTTCAGCTAAAATATATGGTAGCCAATCTTGGCCCTGGAGAAGAAATGAGGAGGACATCTCAACCATTTCCTTTGGAAGTTTAGGGATGATGGGAACAGAATGTTGTATGAGATGTCAGAAAAGTAGCAGTTTCTTTGTTAGGAGAGAAGGGTCATTGCATGAAAGAGGAGGTAGGATATTTGGAATTGATCATAATTTTTAAAAAAGATATCAACACAACTTTTTTAATGAGTCAGTCAAGTTTGTGAAGGAAAATGTGGAAAGTATCCTTTGCATCTTAGTTAGGGGAGATTACATTGGAAGGGACTTTAGGGCATCTAACCCAACCTAGAGTTGGATAAGAGCATTCTTTATTTTTTACCCAACAGGGAAGTCAAAAGCAAGAGTCTTTACTTGAAGACCCTTAGTGATTCCAATGAGGGAGAATTTCCTACTCAAGGGAGTCCAGTCCATTTAGAGACAGCCTTTGTCATGAAGAAGTATCTACTTCTCTTCCTTTTTGTCATTTGTACCAAAAAGTTATGTATTTATATTTTTCTCTAATATAACACCTTATCTGTGTGGCCTTCATCTTCTCAGTCTATCAATCTATGACCAAGACCTCCATCTTTGGATCTCCTTTGGATCATCATTTTCTCTCTCTCTCATGCCTGGAATTCTCTTTCTCCTCATCTCCACTTTCTGACTTCCTTTCTCAACTAGTATCCCACCTTCTCCAGTAAGTTTTCCCTTACCCCTTTAATTCCAATTAATACAGTGCCCGGCATAAAGTAAGATTTAAGAAGTACTTGTTGACTTGATTTGTACAAAAGGGGTTAAGAATGTTATAGATATCCCATGCAATGTCAAGCTGGGAAGGATCTTAGACCATCTTGTCCAATCTCTTCATTAGACAGTGAGAAAAATGACTATTTCTCTCTTGGATTTAATAATTACTTTGGGAGCAAAGTTCTTCCCTTTTTCTGTTTCCTTATCCAGTAATCAACTAATATGGGAAATCTTATTCAAAGACTTACCCAGGCTAAAATCTAAGCAAAGACAGTAAAAGAAATTCTAAGTTTGGGCTACTGGGATGATTCCTGATCTTTGTGTTTATTCAGACAGGTCTGGGAAAATGACGATTTTCCCTTTTGTTAAAAAGGTGATATGGAAATTACTAAGTCTCTTTATCTAAGATTTGGGTAATGTAAGTCACGTACTTCATTGAAATATAGCCTAGCCTCATTGTTATATTCATTCTCTCATTATTTGTTAGCCAATCAGAGTTGATTATTACTCTCTGGAAAACTATTCTTCCAAAGATAAGTCAACTAGTCCCACTACTTTGAAGAGTCTTGGGCATCGCCATTGGCCTCTGGCCTCTTTTTATTAATAAATTTATTAATCATTAAATTACTCCCAAACTATGTCTCCTGAACTTTTTAAACGTCTCAATTAATGAGAAAACTGAGTCCCTTCCTGGGACTAGGTTAAGATCAGAGATCATATTTACAGCAGAGTTTACTCTAGAGTATAGAAGGTGTCTAGTACCTGAAGCCTCCCACTACTCTCTTCCTCCTCCTTCCCCTGCGTCCTTTACAAGAGATTGCATGTGGGAAGGATCATTGACCAGAATGCTGATGACTTCATGACCATGCAGAGATGCTCAGAGTGTATCCTTTCTGTTTCTATCCCCACCTTCCCTCTCATAGGACTGGTTGAGAGAATTAATGAGGCCGAACCTGGGATACACCTGATGGCTCCTTCCTGAACCTCGGGTGAATCATTTACTAGGTGATTATCTCTCACTGAGCTAGGGGATTTTTCTGATCACTAAAATGAAGGAATGTAGTCATTAAATATAATGACCTTATATACTATATATAATACATAATATAATATATAACATTTTAGTTTCATTTGTGATAATATGGACTCACAGTAGATTCTGGATAATGGACAAAGGACTGAATTTGATTTTGAACACTTCTTTGAAGACTTGTTAGCGGAGTGCTCTCTGTGAGCCTCAGTTTCCTCACTGATAAAATGGAAATAATGATAACTGTAGTTGCCCTGTTGTGGATGGTTCTGAGGCTCAAATGAACTAATGTGTGCAAAGTGCTTTTCAGACCTCAAAATAACTATGTTTGCTGTTAGGTGGTTAGGGGCACTATTGTGCAGAGAGTGCTAAGCCTGGAGTCAGGAAGCCCTGAGTTCAAATACAGATACTTAATGACTGTGTGATCTGGGAGAGTCACTTAAATTCTCTCAGTTTCTTCATCTGTAAAATAGGGATCATAATAGCATCTACCTCCTAGAGCTGTCTTAAAGATGAAATAAGATATTATAAGACATTCTTCAAATCTTAAAATGCTCTCCTGTTCTAATGTAAATGCTAACTCTCATCATCATCATTAACCAACTAGCAAGCATTTATTAAGTGCTTACCATTTGTTCAACACTGAGAATTTATCTGGAGATACAAAGACAAAAATGAAATGGTCCTTGATCTCATGGAACTTAGATTTCATGAGAAACATCTATTCATCCATCTTTTCCATCTATCAATCTATGAATCTATCTCCTTATCATCTATCTACCTACCTTTTTATCTGTCATCTATTGAATGTGTTTTGTGCCCTAAGTGCCTAACACAGTGCCAGGAACACAGTAAGGTATACTTAGTAATTGCTTGTTCCTTGGTGGATGGATGTTAACCCGAAGGGAAGACTCAGGAGGGACATGATGATTGTTTTAGTATTTGAAGTCTTGTTATTTGGAACATTCATTCTACTTGGTCTCAAACGCTAAGAGCAATATGGAAGCTGCAAAGAGTTGAAACTTAGTATAAGGAATAACTTCCCAAGAAGTAGAGTTATCCCAAAGTAGAAGGGAAAACCTTGGGAGGAAGCCATTCTTTCCTCATTGAATATCATCAAGCAAAATCTTGATGATTGTGGAAGTTGCTGTTCAGTCATAGGATGGACTATATAGCCTTTGAGGTCCCATTCAATATTGAATTTTTGTTTTTCAGGGGAGCTTCCAGAAGGTGGTTACACTCTGAATTCGAGCACCCTAAACTGAGAAAAAAGCTTTGGGTCATCTAAACTCTAGATCTGAAGCATAAAACCCCTCTATAACATCCCCAACAAATGACCTTCAAGCCTTAACTTGAAGAACCCCATGGAGAAGCAATTCTCTACCTCCCAGTAGCTGCCTTTCCTATTTTGAAGCCGCTCTTATTTTTAGATAGTTTTCCTGATATTAAGTCCAAATATGCCTCTCTACAGCTTTTACATATTGTTCCTAGTTCTTGGGGGTCAAACAAAATAGATCTAGTCTATTTTTCATGTGTCTTAAAGACCAGTGTCCTGTCCATTTTCCTTCTCTTCCCCTCTCTCCCTTACCTTCCAGATCTTTCTCTTTTCTTGATTAATCAATCCCATTTCCTTCAATCGGTCCTGAAATAGTATGATTTAAAGGCCTTTAATTATCCTGGTCCTCCAGCCTTAAACTGGCCCCAGTTTGTGAAGGATTTTCCTAAAATGTGATATCCAGAGCTGGATACAAAACTCTAAATAAAGGAAGGGTACAACTATATTTCAATACGACTCTGTTCCTGCACCCTAAGATAAAATTGTTTTGGCTTTCCTGTTGTGCTACCAGCTGGTGAACTTATGGTCCACTCAAATTCCAAAGTCTTTTTATTGTTTTCTATTCAATATTTCTTTCATCTAGCACTAGCATGGTTGACTTTTTGGACCCAAGTATGGGATTTTACATTTATCTCTATTCAATTTCAACTTATATTGTTGAATTATTTTAGATATTGTTTTAGACAAAGATGTAGTTTTCAGCCCCAGATTCTTCCATTTACTATATTGTCATCCTCTTGACTTTGTCAACCTCCGATAAGTCCTCAGTCAAATTGTAGATAAAAATATACAATAGAAGAGAGAAAAGAACAAGGTCTTAAAGTGTTCAACTTGCCAGTATATCTATAAGTTAATATGGATTATCACTCTTAATTACTGTTCAATGACATAATTATTGTTGTGGTTGTACTATAGTCTAGTATCTATCTCCTCTTGTGATCAAGTTCCCCATGAAAGACTTGGTCAAAGGCCTTGTTCATTCTTTGAGCTGTGAATAAACAGCTCCTAAACATGGAAATATTATTGCTTTAAATAAAGAGCATATACAGATGTGTTAGGAAGTGAAGTACTTTTTTTAAATTTATTTTTTGCTGAGGCAATTAGGGTTAAGTGACTTGCCCAGGGTCACACAGCCAGGAAGTATCAGGTATCTGAGGTCAGATTTGAACTGACTTCAGGGCTGGTGTTTTATCCGCTGGAGCCACCTAGCTGTCCCCAACTGAAGTACTTTAAGCATTTTGCAAATAAGTTTTTGTTGATATTTTCTGTCTCTTTCAGTTATCTGGAACCCATGTATCTTGACCTCCTAGATAACCATTTCATAAAGAAATAATATTTTAAGTTAAGAAAAAATATCGAAATAACTGACAAATACATTGAAAACGTACAAAACTATGTGCAAAGTGTAATCCTTATGGACATCCCATGAAGGGGTAAGTGGAATGATGTCTCCTCATATTTCTTCATTTGAGTCCCACTTTATAATTTTGTGACATTTATTATTTTTATTTTTTGGTATGTAATTCTGCTCATTTGGAATACCTAAATATAAGTTACTATATGCTGATGTCTTGACTCTGTTGATTTCACTTTACATCAGTTAATAAAGAACTTTCCTTGCTTTTCTGTATTCATCATACACATACTTTTTTTTATTATAGCTTTTTATTTACAAGACATATGCATGGATAATTTTTCGACACTGACCCTTACAAAACCTTCTGTTCCAACTTTTCCCCTCCTTCCCCTTACCCCCTTCCCTAGATAGCAGGTAGTCCAATACATGTTAAATATATTAAAGTATATGTTAAATACAATATATGTATTCATATTTATACAGTTATCTTGCTGCACAAGAAAAATCAGATTTAGAAAGAAGGTAAAAAAATAACCTGAGATGGAAAACAAAAATGCAAGCAGACAATAACATAAGGAAATGCTATGCTGTGGTCCACACTCATTTCCCATAGTTCTTTTGCTGGGATACACATAATTTCTTACAGCAAACCGATATTTATGTATCACAATTTGTTTAACTTTTCCCCGATAGGCATCTGCTTTGTTTTCAATTTTTGGCTAAAACAAAAAATGCCATTATAAATATTTTGGGGTATCACAGGGACATTTTCTTATTAATGACTTCCTTAGGATATAAGTTCAGTGACGGAATCTCTGGTTCAAAGGGAATGAACATTTTAGACATTTTATTTGCATAATTCCAAATTGCTTTTCAAAATGGTTGAAACAATTCTTAGTTCTATAAATGTATTAGTGTACTAATTATTCCTGTATTCTGTAATATCTGGATTGAAGTGAAGTGAAGTGAAACCTCAGGATTGTTTTGATTTTCATTTCTCTTATTATTAATGATTTAGAGCATTTATTCATGTGTCTGTGTGTAATGTTCTCCTTTGGTTTTCTTGGGGTCTCTGGGAACAGCCTTCGTGTTTTTTCTAAATGATTCCATTTCTTTTAGGCATAATAAGAATAAGGGGATCCTTAAAAAGCAACCAGGGGCACACTGGATGGACCCTCCAAGTCTGAACTAAACTATAGAGAATTGAGATTAAGCCCCAGCTCTGCCACTAACCACCTAAGTGACCTTGAATTCCTTTAGGGGCTATTCTTGGATGAATTCTGAGGTCTCTTTCAGTTTCAAAGCTATGATCCCGAGAGCCAATGACCCACTTGGTCTCAATTTCCTCATTTGTAAAGTGGGAGGTGGGATTAAATGACCTCTAAAGCAAGTTTTAACTCTATGATCTTATAACGGAATAATGTCTAAGGTCTCTTCTAGGTCTAATACTCTGTTATCTCAGATTGGAAACACAAATAAAGGCTGTTTTTGGATACTGAGAACCAAATATAGCTGACCTCTACTGGAAGGACAGGGCAGTTATTTTTGTTATAAATTAAGGCGGCAAGCCTTTGAGTAGGGCTAACCTTGGGACTATCCAAACAAAAGTTCATTTTTGTTTTTTTTATTTAATGGAATGAGATTTTGTTTTGTTTTGTTTTTTGTTCGTTTTTTTACATAAGCTTGATTCATTTGCTTCTTATTTTAAATCATACTTATATCAAACAGATAAATTTGAAAAAAGAAGTTGAGATCCCAAATTGGAGCTGGATCCCAAGAGGGTGATGGGATGGGTCCAATGGCCTCTGTGACTCTATAACTGGATCAGATAACAAGCTCTCTGTTTATCTTAACTTTGAACCAACTCTGCCTCTTAAAATGGAAATAAGAAAGAGATTTTCCCTTTCTTTATTGATAATGCGAACTATAAAAACTGATTTTTTAAAATAAAATTTTGCTGATTTTACCCTCCTGATAAGCCTGAAAGGTGGAGCATGGAGGGGCAGGGTGAGGACCCAGAGATTTCATCAAAGTAGGAACCTCCCAGTGTGGAAACTTCCTCTACTGATGCAGAACAATACCCTAGAATAACATTTAGCAAACGCCAAGAGGGCACAGGTCATACGAATCCCAGTTTTTCCCACAGTGCTCTCCTTCATGCTGTGATCTCTATACTACCTGCCAGTAATGGCTGGACTGCACAAAGATCATGACTTGAAGTGCATCAGATACTTGGTCAGGAGAGCATTATATGCATCCAAAGTTGAAAGAAACTTTGGAGATCATCTCCTGTCAAATAAGGAAACTGAGGCTCTGAGGAAAAAAGGGGCTTGAAAGAGCCACATCAGTAGGAATAAGTGACAAACCTGGGAGCTGATGCCAGGTTAGATCCTCTGATTCTATGTACAGTTTTCTGAAGGCAGCCAGCTTGTAGAATATAGAAAATGCTAGATATTGAGTCAGGAAAACTTGAGTTCAAATCCAGTCTCAAATGTTTACTAACTAAGTGACCATGTCACTTAATCCTGTTTACCTCAGTTTCCTCATCCATAAAATGGAGATCATAACAGCATCTACTTCTCAGGGTTGTTGGGAGGATCAATTGAGATGATCATCAGAAAGTGCTTAGCACATAGTAGGTCCATAATAAATGCTAGAGAGAGGGAAATTTCTGATTCAGGAAAGGTTGGACTAGCTCTCTGCAGTCCTGATGATATTTAGATTTCTTTTAAAAAATAATAAGTAGCAGACCATAATGATTCTTCCTAATGAGTATTTAAAAAAAGAGAGAGAGAGGGGCAGGAGACTGAATGCTAATTTTAGCTATCCTTCTAGTTAGCTATGAAACCATGACTTAATTTCTCTGAGCTTCAGTTTCCTTAACTATAAAGTGAATGCATTAAACTACATGATCTCCAAGGTCCCTTCCTGCTCATATAATGCATAATGTATCTACACACATTTAGATATGCATATCTCTACATACATAACAAGGATATGCTGATAAATATTGGATAACTGACTCCCCTGTTCCCCCAAAGTTATGAATGCAAGACACACTTTTAAGTGTAACCAACATTCAGCATTATTAATATTTCTCTGTGATCAATTATTCATATTCTCTATATTTTTAATATTTCGTATCACTTTCTTAGTAAGTAAATCAAGCTCTGATTTATAGTTTGTCTATTTCTGAGACATAAATGCTCACACTTGCAGTTAAACAAGCTGCCTCCACATGCCCTTCTACACACATATATACCCACATTCACATTTACATATGTGTTTACATAAATACATATGGGATGGGGCTTGGGATTTTATTGCTATCAAGACCTCCCAGTGAGAAAAGTCCCTTTACCAAGGCAGATCAGAACCTACAGTTTATTTCTGGGAGAGGGGTTGGGGACATTGAGAAATGGAGGAGTGGGCCCAGGGCTCTGCAGCCAGTGGGTTTCCCAGGTGAGAGAAGCCCTATCTTTTCCTGATTCTACAATCCATGTCACACATCAGGCCCCATGGGACATTTATCAAGGAGACAGCTTTTCACTATGAACCAGCGTCCTGGTGGCCATGTTTATTTAAGGATGTGTGCTCTGACTCAGAGTCAGAGTCAATCTCTGAGGTCATCTTGTTCAAATTCTGCCTTATGTTCGTGGAGAAATAGGCTTGTTCCAATTCTAAAATCCAATGATTCCATGATTCTGCTGTTCCAAAGCTCTGGTAGAGAAATCCTGAGACAGCGTGCTTCTGGTTCCTGGGGTGGACAAGTATTTCTAGAGTAAACAAGACCTTGGTCCCGAGAGATTGCCCCTGAATGTCTCTGTATACAAAGCCTGACCCCATTCAGTTTACCAGCAAACAGTTGGCTATGAAAGACCTAACTATGAATTATTTATAGGCAGGTGTAACACTTCTAGACCCTAGGAGTCCATCAATCTGCCTCAGAAAGCAACTTGCTTTTAGGTTGGAAATGGGCTGCTGCCTTCTTTCTTTTCCTTTTTTTTAATTATAGCTTTTTATATACAAAACATACTCATGGGTAATTTTTCAACATTGAGCCTTGCAAAAACTTCTGTTCCAACTTTTCCCCTCCTTCCCTCCACCCCCTCCCCTAGATGGCAGGTAGACAATACATGTTAAATATGTTAAAGTATATGTGTATATATATACAGTTATCTTGTTGCACAGGAAAGATCGGATTTAGAAAGAAGATAAAAATAACCTGAGAAGAAAAAACAAAAATGCAAGCAAACAGTAACAGAAAGAGTGGAAATGTTATGTTGTCCACACTCCTTTCCCAGTGTTCTTCCTCTAGGTGTCTGCTGCCTTCTTTCACTCAATCCTGGATCTCAAAATGTAGACACTCCTTCCATTGGGTATAACTAGAATCCAATCCTGCCTCCCCATTCTGGGTAATCCACTTCCATCTCCTTCCATAGCCTGGGGTAGAGGATCTAGCCATTGTTCTGGACATCTTTCAAAATATTCTGTGGGTATGAATGAAGCACCCAAGCTATTCACCTTATTTCTCCTGCTCTTGGGACATGATCACCCCCCCCCCCCTTCATGATCCAACCATCTGAGGACCTGATGGTGTCTTTGATACCAAATTATCTTTGGTAATAGGCTGCGACCTTCTTACCCACCTCAAGTATCTTCATCTTAAAAGAGTGTGAGTCCTGATTCTTCTGATGTTGCAACGTTCCATGCACAAGCAAGTCAAGTCAACAAACATTTGAGAAGCACCTACTACACATCAGGCCCTGTGCTAAGATTTGGACATGGAATAGTGGAGAAGTGATGAATGAATGTAGGGCTAGATCTTGAGTCAGGAGGTTTGTCTTAAAATCTGGCTTCAGACACTAGCCGTGTAGTCCTGAACAAGTCACATCATTGCTGTCAGTTCTCTTATCTGTCAATGGGGATAATAATAAGCACAGATTTCCAGGATTGTTGTCAAGATCAAATGAGACATTATTTGTAAAGTGCTTTGCAATTTCAAAAATATCATATGAATGATAGCTGCTATTTATGTAATTCCTATTTAGTAATTTATATATTTATGTAACATGCTATTTAGTAATCTCAAATGTATTTATATATGTATATATATTATATATGATTATCCAATACTTATTCAATTACCAACCAATTATTTTATCCATCTGGGCAACAGACTCAGGAACATTGCATGTATGTATATATATATATATATATACTGACATGTGGATGTATGTATGTTTTATATATATGTATATATATATATATATATATATACATGTATATACATAGCATATATGCATCAAACATTTATATTAGAGTAGCACCAGGACCATTGGTCCAGTCAAAATCAAAAAAATGAGAAAAATGAGATAATAATAATAGCTGACATTTTTCAGAGTTGTTCATTCAGTTATAAAGTTTTTACTATGAGCCGGACAATCTGTTGGAAGGGTAGGGGGTGCATGCTGGCCTTGGTGAGAAGGGCCACCTCTTCACATGATATGGGAATAAAGAAGGGAGTGGGGAAAGGTACCTGACTGATGAGAGGAGAGAAGGAGGAGAGAAAGTTCTCAGCAAATGGCTCCTTTTTTTTTCTCAGAAGACTTTCCCCAGCAAAATGGGAAGGTGAAAACAATTTATTCCCATGGTCATGAAACAGGAACTATGGAGCACATGGAGTTTGGCCAAAGACACCCTGGTCATCCCCTGCATCCCATCCTGACTTTCTTCTTGCCACTGGGTTTCAATGACTTTGGAAGTGAGAGTGAGGTTGACTTCTCTACAACTTTGCTTTGCTTAAATCTAACTCATAAGCAAGTCATCACCTGTGATATCAGAAATGAAGGACGAACAACAACAATGGAGTGAGATGCTCTTTAGCAGAGAAGTTGGGGGGAATCTTGAGGAGAGACAAGAAGCAGTGGAGAGGAGAGAGTCAGTTAAGGCAGAGTAGAATGATTTTTCTTCTGGTTTTCATTATACTACTTTCTCCTGTTTCTTCTTTGAACTCTCCTTTGCTGGATTTTGTTCCATAACATGTCCACCAACCTAAGATATCCCCCAAAACTTTTATCTTGGGTTCTTTTATCTTTTTGCCCTATTTTATGTACTTTGGTCCACGGGTCACTTTGGGTCCTTGAATAAATTTCAGGAGGTTTTAGAAAGTAGATGGGGAAATTACAAATTTAATTCAACAATGTTTTGTTTTATTTTTCATTTAATAAGACAATTATGAGAAAAGGTTTTTAGGCAGTGAACATCTCCATGAAGATCCATGATTCCCAGATCCATATACCTAGCCTAAGTCACATTGTCATTTGTCTTTTGGAAGCCCCAAACTGGATGACTCATAGTCAACCTCAATGTGTACAAAATGGAACTCCTTATTTCCCCCCCCCCCCGCCAAACCCTCCCTTATCCTTACCTTCTCTATTACTCTCAAAGATACCACCTTCCTCCTTTGTCCCCAGAGTCACAACCTCCACGTCATCTATGCCCTTCTCTAATGGGCTGCCCAACGGAATTTTCTAAAGCCTAAGGCTGACCACAAGTCACATATTCCCACCTCCTCAGTAAGAGCCAAAGGCTCCCTAGTGCCTCCAAGAGCTCTTCACATACTGGTCTCTTATTACCTTTCCTGAGCTCTTACCTGTTACTCCTTTTCACATAGCCTACAATCCAGCCAGACTTTATGACTTCCTCCTGGCTGTCCCTCTTGCCTTAGTTTGCTGACTTCTTTCAAGCCTCAGTTGAAATCCCATCCAGTTCAGGAGCCAGCATCCCCATACCTCCCCCAACTCCCTTCCCCATTGTCTCTTGTCTCCTCTATATACATCTTGTATGAATCTGGTTATTTTCAATAACAGGAAGAAATCCCCCATTAGATTGTGAGCTCCTTGAGGCAATGGCTGCCTTATTCCTTTTTTTGTATCAAAGATGGCCTCTAGGATCCTGTGGTCCTCAAGGAGAGATCTGGGTCCCCTCAACTGAGAAGGTAAGGGACTACAGCCCCCAACTATTGCTATATATATATATATATACACCTCTGATGGGAAACCTTCTAAATTTTTCTAGTCCCCCTACCTCAAATTACCTTATATTTGCTCATCTGTTTCCACGTCAGATCCTCCTGTAGCTCTTCGAGCATAAGGATAGTTTTTCATTTTGTCTTTGAATCTCTAGCTCTAACGATGTGATCTGCGCATAGTAGGCATGTGACAAATTCATGTCAGATCATATTGCATAGGAATGTTGTATGTTCAATGTGGTCATTTGGTCAACAATTTTGTTTCAATATTTTACGAAGGAGTCGATGGATATAAAAATAAAGCAATCCCTGCCTTCAAAAAGCATTCTATCAAGGGAGACAACTTAAAGGTATCAAAATAGATACAGAATAATTGCAAAGTAGTTTTGCAAAGGAAGGCTCTTCAGCCTGGTGGGAGAACCTGGAAAGACCTCAAGAAGAAAGAGATCGAGCCAAGATGTGAAGAAGCTGAGGACTCGAAGGGCAGAGGGAAGGTGAGAAGGCATTCCACTGGGGAATGAGTATGGTGTAAAAGCCAGAAATCAATAAAACTTTAATTAAAAAAAAAACTTTACATGAAATCCAGGACTGAGGAAAAGTAATTTATAAAATACAACTGGTCCAGAGTCAGAAATTGTTCAGGCCTTTTCAACTTTACAATGACACTGTGTTGAATAGACAGAATTATTTAAAGAGGATGACTTCCCTGTGGTTGCGAAGTGATGCATTTGATGTTAAAAGCATGAAAATTACACCATAGGATAATAATCTCTCTCTGATCCATGATGAAGAGGCCTAGACCCCCTTGAGTAATCTATGTAGAATATTCAGACAACATCACAGAGTTCATTTTTTATTAAGCCTGCTTGTTTTTTTTTAAAACTGCAGTTTTGATAGATTAATTTATTCCCACAAGTGAAAACATTTCAAACCAAAACATCAAAGTCATGGAAAATAGGACAAACCTGCTTCCTAATGTTTAAGATATTCGGGGATGCTTTCAAAGAGGAAACCATAACCATTTAAGGGAAACTTTTCTATTATTAACTGAAAAACTGTACTCTTTCCTTCCTTCCTTCCTGGAAACTTTTTTCTTACTAGCTGAAAAATTGTAATCTTTTCTTCTTCCTTCCTTCCTTCCTTCCTTCCTTTCCTTCATTTCCTCCCTCCCCTCCTTCCTTCCTTCCCTCCCTCCCCTTTTTTCTCTTTCTTTTTCTTTCTTCCTTCCTTCCCTCCTTCCCTCCCCTTTCTTCCTTCCTTCCTCTCCTCTTGTTCTTACTCTTGTTCATGTTCTTCTCCTCTTTCTCCTCCGCTTCTCTTATTTGCCATTTTTATAAACCAAAGAATGTTGAATTGAGGGAAACACCAGAGAGGACAGGGACACAGGGAGGACAGGATGAATGGATCTTTTCCTCAGGGAGTTGACATAGGAAAGTGCTTGAACAACTGCCCCTTACTTGGCCTTGAACTGCCATTCCTTCCAATTGCCCCTACTATTGTTTCCCCCCTTCTTCCTCTGTAAAGTTATAAACTTAATCCATTTTAAAGCAACCCTGTTCCCAGTTGCTCTGTTCTTCTCACCCACAAGCTTGTTTCTCATTTGTCACTTCTTTTCCCAGTTTTTGGATTTTGCTTCATTTACAAATTCTTTTTTCTCTCTTCCTTTTACCTTGTTAGCTAATGATTTCACTCTTTTTCTTTTAGTTAAGAGTTGTTGTTGTTCGGTAGTTTCAGGTTTGGGTTGTGCCTAACTCTTTGTGACCCCATTTGGAATTTTCTTGTCAGAGTTATCAGAACAGTTTGCCATTTCCTTCTCCAGCTCATTTTACAGATGAGGAGACTGAGGCAGAGAGGGTAATATAATATGACTTGTCCCAGAACACACAGCTAGGAAGTGTCTGAAACTAAGTTTGATTGACCTCAGGTCTTCCTGACTCCAGGCCCAGTGCTCTAGCCACTGTACCATTTAGCTCTCCTCTTGGTTAAATAAAGTAAAATTGCCCATCATCTTTCCTTCAACTTGTTTGCTATTTTTATTTTTTTGTACCTTTTTCCTAAGGAAAAAAAGAAAGAAAGAAAAAAGATTTCCTTCCATCATTCTCATTATTTCCTTTTTCTTTCTGTTCCAGCTACTCATTTATTCCTTTTTTCATCTCTACATTCCTCATGGCATTAAAGTCAATTAGTTAATCAGCTGCAAAATATTTATTAATTATTTACCATATGCCAGGAACTGTCCTAAGTCCTGAGCATACAAAAAAGGCTAATAATAATTATTATTATTATCATCAGTAGTAGTAGTATTTTTGCTTTTAAGTAATTCGGAGTCTAATAAGGGACATGACATGAAACAGCAATGAACAAATAAGATACACACTCATATATACACATGTGTGTATACATACACATATACATAAACATATACACACACATATATATGGAAATTGGAGATACTCTCATACAGCAGACATTAAGATCAAGGAAGACCAGGAAAGACTTCTTGCAAAAAGTGAGGCTTTTTGAGAACTGAAGGAAGTCAGGAAAGAGAGGAGCTAGGAACTGGGAGGGAGAGCATTCTAAATGGGGGGCACAGTCGATGAAAAATCCCTGGAGTCAGGAAATCTAAAGAGCAGTCATTGTCATTGGATCTCAAAGTGCAGGGAAAGGAGGAAGGTATAAGAAAGCCTGGGCAGTTGGCCAGCTTCTGTGGGACTTCAAAAGCCCAGCAGAGGATTTTATATTTGGTCCTAGAGATGGTGGGAGCTCCTGGAGTTATAAAAGAAGGTAGGGTCAGGGTGAGAGAGTCAGATCTCTGCATAAGGCAGATTAGTTGGATAACTGAGTTGATGATAGACTCTTGAGGTAGAGAGACTGCCCTCAGGACAGTAATACAGATGTGAGGTGCAAGGAGCCTGTACAAGGGGGAGGAGAAAGCAAACAGTGTGGATGAGATATGTTAGACATGACAGGAGTTGGAATCTGGTGGATATAGGGGGAGAAAGAGAAAGAGAGAGAGAGAGAGAGAGAGAGAGAGAGAGAGAGAGAAGAGACGAGACCTATGGATGACTCCTAAATTGTGAGCCAGAGTGATTGGGAAGATGGTGAGGCCTTTGATGGGTACAGGAAAGTTCAGACAAGGGGAAGGCTTGGGGACTTGGCCATGGTGAGTTTAAAATGAGACATACGGTTCAAGATGTTCATTTGGAGATATGAGACGAGGTTAGAGATAGATAAATAGGTTTGAGAATTATGTGCCAAGTTTTCCTATTCTACTAATTATCTTTTATGCAGACTATGAATTCTGCTTTCACGGTTATTTCTCTGTTAAATCTTTCAGAAGCATCTTACTGTGTTTCTCTTGGGAATCCATAGGGCCTCTGGCTCATCAAGTGTTGATTCATTTTCCTTTGCTGTACAATATTTATTCAAAGATGTCTGGGTGTGTTTAAGTGATCTGGGGGCCAGATTCCCTTCCTTTATTAATATCTTGGCGTTTTCTATCTGTAAGTGCTCAAAGTCTTTGCGTTTTTTTCCTCCTGAAATTTTTTGTAATGTCAGCCCTTTTTCCGTGTATTCCTCTATCTATCACTTTCTGACTCCATCTTTGATGCTGATTCCCCCGGGGGTTAGACCTTAACGAAATCTCAACCTTGGGCAATTGAGTTAATGGAGTCAAGTGGCTTCTGGGAGAACAGAATTGGTCACTGCTGGATGTTGCTCCCTTTGTGTTCAGGTCTAGTGGAACGCTCCTCCCTCCCTCCCCAACACACACACTCACTGACACACATTCACACTCATACATACACACACATACACACACACACACATACATACACACACAACACACTTCCCACATTTCCACTCTGTTCTTCAGTTCTCTGTTTGCAAGCAGAAGTACCATAGAGTCTCTCTGACAGCCCACCGTCTCCCAAATGAAGTTACTCTGGCTTGAGAATTCCTGGTTATGTTTCTGGAGCAAGAATATACTCAGATAAAAGACTTGAATTTGATTTGAATATTATTAATATGTATAAATATATTATATTAATAATATTTTTCATTAATACATATTTCTTATGCTTTCACTATGAACACATTACTAGGCACTGTGGACATGAGGGTGAAATAAAACTCAGACCGGGTCCTCAAGGAGATTACAATCTAGAGAGAGAGTTTAATTTAAGTAAGGGTAAGTATAAGTATAGAGGAAAGGTACAAGTAGCTACTGAAAATAAGTAGAATTCAGTAAAAAAAAAAATCATTGTCATAATAATAATGGCTAGTTTCTGTTTGGCTCTTTAAGATTTGGAAAGAAATATATGTGTGTGTGGATACATAGATAGATAAATAGATAGATGTGTATATGTAATCATCTCATTTGATCTTTTCACATGTGCTATTATTCCCATTTTGTAGATAAGAAAACTGAGGTAAGGTTAAAGTGACTCATCTAGAATCATTCTGCTAGTAAGTGCCTAAAGCTGCATTTGAATTCAGTTCTCCATATCTTAAAGTCTAATCCTTGATCCACTCTGCAATTGTGACTATAACAAATCCCTGTATTCCAGGTCGGATTTGGAATCATGAATATGGGGTTCAAAATCTTATCTCAATTGCTTACTAACTGTATCATCTTGGACAAGACAAGTGATTTAACCTCTTAAGCCTCAATTTATTTACCTGTATAATGGGATAATAATATATGCAGTATGAACTTTACTTCTTGTTCTGAGGAGCTAATTAAATAAATACATACAAGCATATGAAAAAATAGATTAAATAAATATATACAAAGTACAATGTACTTTGGACTTATGTATGTTACTTGTCATTGTTGTTGCTGTTTTTATTAAGCCAGACATGGATTCACACCTTCTCAAGTTAATACTTCCTACTTTTATTCCCTCTCAATTTCTTTCCCATGACCAGCTGCCATAGTCATATGACTTCACATTGCAGTAGTTAAAAAAAAAAAGACCCCTTACTTAAAATAGAAATGGAGGAAGAAATCAGGAAAATGCATTAATCACAAGGACACTGACATCCGGTTTCCCAAAGCAATCCCAAACTTTAGTGACGGAAGGTTGGAAGAACCGTGACCCTCTACCAGCCCAACCCAGTTCTGACTCCCACACTATAGTTATCAGTTTGGTTCTCTAGTGTGGAAGGAACAGGGAAAGGAACAAGCATTTATTAAGCCCTTACTGTGTGCCAGGCATTATGATAAACATTTTATAAATATTGCCTCATTTGATCTTCCCAGTAGACCCAGGAAATAGAGTCCATTATTACCCCATTTTACAGTTGAAGACACTGAGCCAAAGAACCATCCAGGAATGGTGGCCACATGAGTGGCTAGCTCATCCATGAATCATCCATGTCCAGAAGCTGCCCCTACCCAAGGGTCACTAGAAATGGCCACTTAGCACTCCAAAGCAGGGATGGAAGGAGGCAGGGAAGAACAACATCCATTATACTGGGAAACCAGCAATTCCCAGTGTGCAGATTCCAGATGTCCCAGGTTCCAGAGAAAGGGCAGGGTGTGTCGAGAAGGGAGACAGCCTGTCCCAAGAAATTCTGGATCCAGAAAATCAGAGGAACAGAAAGGATGGGGGAAATCTGTTGAAAAGATGGTTATGGTTTAGAAAACTGAAAGAAAATAAAGGCTTGGGGAAGATCCAGAAATTTTGTGACTATATGTGATGAACACTTTATTCATTAAGAAAGCTGGAAAGCTCTGGACATGGAGACTGATGAATAACCTCTTCCTCCTATTTCTCCCCCCCCCAAAAAAAATTGGTAATATCTTAATAGATAGAAAAAGACGAATTACTAATATGGAAGCCATTTCTAAATCAAAAAAATCATGAATGATTTTTAAAACAAAGATCAAAATCATTATAAAAGTAGAAGGATAAAAATGAGAAGGGCTTTGGTTTTTTGCTTGTTTGTTTGTTTTTGGCCTAGACATTTGATTTCAGCAGTGTGGGAGACTCTCAGAGAGGAAACTCTTTGTACCAATAGAGATCAACAACTGCTATTCAAGCTCTGGTCTTTCTTTAAAAAGAAAAAAAACACAAAACCCCAAAACAAACAAACAAACAAAAACACCACTTTCTGGCCCTGGAGAGACTGGAGAGAACTGATGCTAAGCAAAGTAAATAGAACCAAGAGAACACAGTACACAGCAAAAACAAGATTATGTTGTTTTGTTGTTATTGTAGTAGTTGTTTGCTTGCTTGTTTTTTCTCTCATTTTTTTCCCTTTTTGATCTGATTTTTCTTGTGCAGCATAAATGTGGAAATATGTTTAGAAGAATTGCACATGTTTAATCTATATTGAATTACTTGCTGTTTAGGGGAGGGGAGGAGGAAGGGAGGGAGAAAAATATGGCATGCAAGGTTTGGCAAGGGTGAATGTTGAAAATTATATTGGGGTGTAGTTTGAAAAATAAAATAGCTATTATTTAAAAAATATATGATGTTCAACTGTGATGGACTTGGCTCTTTTCAACAATGAGATGATTCAGGCTAATTCCAACAGACTTGTGATGGACAGAGCCATCTTTCATAATATTTCACTTTCCCAATAAATGAATGAATACAAGTAAATTAAAAAAAATTTCTGTTATTTTAGCTCCCTATTCTCTCCTTCTTCCCCGCCTTTCTCCTTCTCTATCCATTGAAAAAGCAAGAAAAGCAATGACATTGAAAACCATTACAAATATGGTGTAGACACATGTTTAATCTATATTGGATTGCTTGCTGTCTAAGAGAGGGAATGGGGGAAGAGAGGGAGAAAAAATTTGGAACACAAGGTTTTGCAAAGGTGAATACTGAAAACTATCTTTGCCTGTATTTGGTAAAATAAAAAGCTATTAAAAAACCAACCCACAAATGTGTGTAGACAGCCCTCAGCCAACTGTTTCCTTCTGTGCATCATCTCTCTAACTGGAGGTGGATCTCCTCAGCTTCAGGTTTACAGAGTTCTCTGGGGTCCCAAGAGGTTACATGTCCAAGATCACAGGATGGCTGAATCCGAGGACAGTTAGGCAACTCAGTGGATAGATTTCTGGGCCCAAAGACAGGAAGACCTGAGTTCAAATGCAGCTTCAGAGATTTTCTATCTGTTTGACTTTGGGCAAGTCACTTTATGCTGTCTGCCTCAGTTTCTCCATTTGCAAAATGAGGTGGAGAAGGAAATGACAAACCTTTCCAATATCTTTTCCCCCTGAGGCAAGTGGGGTTAAGTGACTTGCCCAGGGTCACACAGCCAGAAAGTGTCTGAGACCAGATCTGAATTCAGGTCCTCCTGACTTCAGGGCTGGTGTTCTATCCACTGTACCACCTTGCTGCCCCCGTTTCCAATATCTTTACCAAGAAAACCCCAAATGGTGTCTTACAGGGTTGGACACAATTAAAATGAACAGCCATCGCCATCTTAGACTCCAAGGATCTTCCCACTGTTCCCAGCTGCCTCCCCACCCATGTGAAACAGTATTCATCTCTACACACATTCCACATTATGAGTGAGAGTGCTCCCAACACTGATGCGCTCACTTCCATGACTTGAGTTTCCATGTTAAAAAACCAAACCAAATCCCATCACCTGGTGGTCAGCCTTTTTGGGGATGAGTCCTGGAGTGAGCTCATCTTGGTCAATCATCCAAGGACAGACAGATTTATTAAACCCTTCCTGGGTATAGGAAAAGAAAAAAAAATACCTCACTTTCCCTCAAGAAGCTTACATTCTTAATTTTTTCTCAACTTAACATCAAAATAAAATGATAACTTCTATTTATAAAGTAGAACAGAGAAAAAGGATTGTACATGAAGCTGTGAACTTAATTATCTATAGCTTATTTTTCCTTTAAGTATAAAATAATTCAATTTGTAACTTTCAGAACTGTTCCATCTGGTTTTTTTTCCTTTTCCTCTTGTTCTCTTTTATACATTAAAGATACTTCAATATCTTTATCACTATGCTGTCTCTTCCTTCCCTTCCCAATTAAAAAGAAAAACAAAATCCATGGAACAAATACACATGAGAGAGTGAAACAAATACCAACAATGGCTGTGTTTGAAAATGTGGGTCTGCACATTGTGGCCCACTTTACCCACGGGATTCACGGTAGGCCTTTGTGTAGACCAGAGTTTTCGAGTGTTTAAAAGTGTTTTTAATATGTTGTTATCATGGAAATCATTCTCCTGGTTCTGCTCACTTCACTGTGTATCAGTTCAGACAAATCTTCTCTTTTGTTGTGTCTTAACACATTTATATGCCATAATTTGTCCAGTTGTTCCCCAGCTTTGGTTCCTAGTGCTTTGCTGTGACAAAAAGAGCTGCTATAAATGTTTAGGATGAATGTACATCTTTCTTCAATATTTTTGGAGGTTACGACCTCCTAGCGGTATTGACAGGTCAAAAGTCACTATTTAATGACTTAGAAAGCAGAGTTCCAGGTTGATTAGGGAGCACATGCTAACGAGGGAGACAATACTCCATTATCTTGGCCAAGAAACCCTCCCAATGGGGTCACAAAGAATTGGTCTGGACTGACATGACTCAATAACATGAGTAAATGGGTATATAGACATTCAGAGGAGGTGGGGCTGGGCTGGGTTAATCCCAGAGACTTTGGGGGGTTAGTTGATGTCATGAATAATGAATGTTTTTTTAATCATGGAGAACAAATTAGATATGAAGACCTTTCATCGGGCACGAATGCAAATTTTAAACTAGAAACTGCAGGGATTTTACACAGCAAAGAGTAAACTGAATTTCTGGATGTCCTGTGGCAAATCACAATCCTGCTGCCCCAGTTTCCTCAGTTAGAGAAATGAGAAAGAATGAGATTCAGCCTCAGAGGGGCTGCTTTGCATATTAATCACAACTGTAGTTAACGATTATCAATATTTTGAAAAGATAAAGGAGCAAAATACTGAATTTGTTGGCTGGCGGGGGGGGGGGGGTCTTTCCATCAGGATCTCTTGGGTACAGAAAGAAGAGAATCACTAAAGAGAGCAGAAAAAGGGAGCTTGCTTTGTACAGGGGAATCCATGTCTTTTAGACCCCTTTTCTGCACCTCCTTTTCCTCCTCAAAGCTCAGCCAATAAACACACCTTCCACAAAGGGTAAGAATCTCCTGTTACTTGCCTGGGCTATGCCCCTTAGACAGTAAACTTTTTTCTCTCCAAATTATGTTCCACATATACCTGACACACAGTCTTCTGAACAGAGCTTCCTCTCCTCTCTTTTGTTCCTCCCCTCACTCCAAAATATTCAGTGGCTCCCTATTACTTCTGAGATAAAATTCAGACTTAGACTTATATTGGGAGCCCACCACAATCTGCCTCTTATCTGTCTTTCCAGTTTGATTCTATATTACTTCCTTTTGCTTCCATTGTTCCAGTTAAACCAATTTATTAATCTTCCTCCTCCCTGCCCCCCACCAGGGCCTTCCATTCCAGGCCTCTGCATAGGAAGAAGCGGTCACCATGTCTTTATGATTCCAAGCCCAATGTTCTACCCAGTCATTGCACCTCCTAGCTACCTATTGATTGAAAGCAAGGGCATTTGCCTTTTTGACCGTGTACCCTCAGCACCTGACTGGGGCTGGCCCAGATTAATCTGAATTAATACTTATTGATTGAACCGAACATTCTGTGCAAGACGTTCAATATGGAAGACAGACTTTCCGTATTCAGATTCTGCTCTTTGAGATACGGAAACATAATTCCTCTTCAGACTTGTGGCGTCAGAGATGAGACTGGCACAAGAAACCCCACAATTAAATGTTCCAGTTATTACGGGTCATTAGATGCATTTGCTTCTCCCAAATTTAGGTATAAAGGAGAGCTTGAGATTAAATTTAAGCCAGATAAACCTCATTTCCCCAGTCCTTAACTAAAATAGAATCCTAGGGCTTTCTTGCTGGGTATTTTATTTCCATGAAATATACTATCATATTTAAAATAATAATAATTAGCTCCGTTCTTGAATCAAGAGAAGGATGAGGGTTTTAGATTAATCCTACTGGATTCGGATGTAGAAGAGTTGGGTTTAAATCTTAGTTTTTCTGTTTCCTGTAAAATGGAGATAACAATACATCTCCTTGCTATTGTCAAATATAACAAAATGCTTTGTAAATCTTGCAAAGTTGTGTCAATTCTAGCAATTGTCACCGTGTTTTATTTCCTATTTGAGATAACTGTGTATGTTTCAAATCCCTTTACTTAAGGCTGTAAGCTCCACAAGAAAAGGCTCTAAAGTTTGTTCTCATTTGGATCTTACTCTGGGTCTCTGGATAGTGCAGGTGCTTAATCAGTGTTCAATGACTTGCTGAATTCATTGAATTAAACCCGGAGCTCTAAGTTTTTGCAAAGGTTGAGATGTAAAAAGAAACAAGCGTGGTTTCAGGTCAGCTTCTCAGAGCTCTGGTGTAATGGGCTGAGGTTTGAGTTGATGCACTGAGGTCCCAAGTACATGAGGCTAAATAGTAATTGGACGATACTCTATTAATATACATGATTGGATAAAGAATGGTCCCTGCCCACTCTCTGGGCAAGTCCTGATGTAGTATATAGGAAATGACAATTTTGATGGGTGGAGACAGAGAGACAGGAAGGGAAGCTGGGAGAGATTGACCTTGGTTCCATACTCCTAGCTGCTGGTCGTGTGGCTGCTGGTCTAGCTAGCTTCTTGACTCAGCTGCACACATTGCTATCGCCGATTCTCTTCCACCTCCGATCCTTCTTCACTGAGAATAAAGATAGACGATTTTCCCCTAACCTGAATTCCTGCCTCCTGCTGATTTAAAAATACACGGTCTTCACACTCTGGTTCTCAGAGGATGGACTTCTCCTCCAGGTCCAGGAAGGACCGATTTTTGTGCTAACTGCTCATGGAACACCAGGGAAAGGAAAGCAAAGCGCAGGAAGCCAAGGCAAGCTTGGGAGAGCATCGGACAGTGGTTTGCCTCCTGGAAGCAATGCCTTGGATTGGCAAGCAGGCCCCTTAGGCCTACTTCAGGCCCGCTTCAGGCCCCCTTAGGCCTGCTTAGGACTGCTTCAGGCTTCCTTAGGCCCGCTTAGGACTGCTTCAGGCCCTCTTAGGCCTGCTTAGGACTGCTTCAGGCCTGCTTAGGCCTGCTTCAGGCCCTCTTAGGCCCTCTTAGGTCCACTTAGGCCTGCTTAGGACTGCTTCAGGCCCGTTTAGGCCCACTGTCTCTGCCTCAGGATTCAGACAGGAGCCAACAGTCCCACTGGGGCCCCGGGTGTGCAGACAGGAAGCTCCTTATCAGAAGTGCACAAGTGAGTGCTGAGCTGGCAAGTCTGAGCCAGACTATCAGAGAACACCCCTGGGGCCCTCCGAGGCAGCCCTTGCCCATGACCAAGCTCAGGACAGTCCAAAGTCCTGGGCCCTCTCTCAGCTGATCATGGAGGAAGCAGAACGCTGCCAAGGTCACTCACTAGAATCAGGGTCAGCCCCGTGGAGCTGCCGGGTTTCACTTGGGCCAAGGAGTAACCCAGGAACCAGGAAGGCAGGCGGCCCCCGGCGTGCTTCTGACAGTTCAAACAGTTGATCAGGTGACTCTGGCAGGCTCTGGGTGCCGAGGGGTCCACCTGAATTAGCAGAGGGAGTTTCCCCCCTGGGAGTTCCTCAGGCTCCAGATCAGGTGTATGTATGTGTGTGTGTGTGTGTGTGTGTTAGTCCTCCTGTTGTTTCTCTGGTTCATTACAATTTGGGCCGGGCCAGGCCAGGGCAGAACCTCCTGAGCAATGGGAGGGAGGCGCGGGCTTACCTTGGGAGCTCCACTAGCCTCTGTGCTAAGGGAGACAAGGTCCTCTGATAGACTCTGCCTCCATTGGCTCACCTGCCCCACAGGGCAACCCGGGGGAGGTCCTCCAACTATGAGGTGTCCTGGGAAGCCTTTTGGACAGCTCCTTCCCTTGACTGATCCATCTGGGTTCAAGTGCCCTCTTGGCCAATTATTAGCTGTGTGAACTTAGGCTTGGTTTCCTCATCACATGGGAGAGAGAGTCCTTTGCTCCAAGGTCAGAGCAAAGATGGCCATGGTCAGTTCTGATCCAGGCTGACCATGGGTCTGACCTCCTGTGGCCATCTCAAGGGCCGCCCGGCCTCATACTGCCAGAAGCTCACTACAAATTCACTGGAAGCTCGAGGCTCCCTTTGTTCAGGCAGTTCTGCCCCGGCCCGGCCCAAACTGAAGTAACTCTCAGGGGGGAAACTCCCTCTGCTAATTCAGGTGGGCCTCGCGTATTTGAGAGAGCTTCTGGGGCACCCAGAGCCTGCCAGAGTCACCCAGTCAGACGTGTCTGAACCGTGCCAGAAGCGTGCTGGAAGCTGGTGGCCAGCTGCCCCCTCCCTTTGTCGCTATGTTTCCCACCTTGGACCATATTTCCCGGGCACCAGTTTTTAGCCTCTACCTCCAGCTAGGATGGAAACTCCATCCAGGAAGCAATCATCCTTGAATCTGCGAGATCTAACCGTTTATTTATCAAAGAATACTTACCAAAATGCAAGAGGTCCTTGAGCCAATGACTGGAAAGATTTCAGAACCAGACCACTTCTCCAGCCTGTAACCCACCATCCTCCTCCTCCTCTTTTTCCTCCTCCTTTTCCCTTCCTCCTTCCCATCCCTCACTACAGGACTTGGCTCCTTCCCCAGAGGGGGCTCTTCCACAAGAGGAATGGACCCGGCTTGGCAGTTCTCTAGGTATGGGCCTAAAACCTCCTGCCCGTGAGGGGGACAGGACAGGCCGGAAACCACCTGATCCCCTTCATAAGACTCTCCTGCCTTCATTTATCTATGGGTTGGGGTGAGTCTAGGTCACTGACCTAGAGAGAGGGAAAAAAAGCAATTGAAGTTTAAACACACACACACAGAGTTTCTCTGTTTCCGTCTCTCTGTCTCTATTTCTCTCTCCCTGTCTCACTCTCTCCATCTGTCTCTGTCTCCATCTCTCTTTTTCTGTCTCTTTCCATCTCTCTGACTATCTGTGTCTCTCTCACACACTTTAATTTGAGAGAAGTTTTCTCCTTTTTTTATCCCCTCAGACAGAAAGGTCATTCCATCACCCGCTGTCTAAATTAGGAACCGGGTACAAAACAAGAACTTTGCAATAATAATGACTACATTTGGTGCAGACAGAGAGAAGAAAAAGAAACCCTTCTTTGCAGGGTGGGGGGGGGGGGCAGAGGGGCTGGGTGTGAAAGCACACGCGGTCTACGATGTATTGATTTGATTTGACTAAACTGTTTTTCCCTCTCTCTTTCTCTTTCTCATTGTCAGCTACAAGAGATCGTTCCTTGGGGAGAGGAAGGGAGGAAGGAAGGATATATTTGGAAATGGAGGTGATGAAAAAAAAACCATATCAATAAAAATGGAAAAAATAGAACAGGAAACCAAAGACTTCATTCGGCTCTATTTTTCTGCCCAGAGAGGAAAGGGAGAGGAATAAAGAGGGAGGTAGAGGAAGAGAAAGATGGAAAGACAATAGGATTGAAAATGATTCAGCTGGAGGACGAGGGCAGTGGGATCTTTGGTGTTCACTCCTTCTCAGTGGGAAATCAGGATTCACCATCTTTTTTTTTTTTTTTTTTTTTTTAAATTCCTCTTCCTACACTTTATTTTTAGAGACTGGACTTTGCCAGTATTAAACAGTGTCAGTGATTGGACCTTAATCGCCATTTTGAGGCCAATTCACAGACCTCTAGATTGAACCATAGGGGTCAACTCATTTAACCCTCTCATTTAATAGATGAGGAGATTGCTGTCCAAAGTGGTTCCACAGCTAGTGGCAGAAGCTGAATTCAAATCCAGGACCTCTGATTTCAAACCCTCTTCCTTCCCAATCTTGATTTTCCCAGGGCTCTCCAAGGCCGAGTATTTGCTCAGGGTCAAACTGTCCCAATATGTCAGAGCTAGAACTTGAACCCAGGGCTTCCTGAAGCCAGGGCTGCTCTCCACTGCTCCCCCTTTGTTTCTTGCACTCCTACTTTCTTCTTCCTTCTCTCTCTTGTTCCCAAAGCAAAGGCTATTCTCTGAGGTTTAGCAACAATCAAGCTGCTCACATCCTGAGGACTAAACAAGCCAAGTCCAGGGCCGGACATTTGCCTCCCTTTTCCGTTCCAACAACACACACAATTTGGCCCAGACTTAGGTCCAGGGCTCCATTCAGAGGCCGTACCAGACAGTTTAAGAAGGGACAAATGGTAGCGTTCAGAGCCTTCTATCCTATCACAGGGGTGGGGGGGGGGGTGGTCCTGGGGGCTTGTGGAGAGCCGATACACACCCATACATTGGCTCTGCTCCAGAAACAGGTGGAAGGAAAGGAATATAGCTCAATAAATGACCAACTTTTTTTTTTTGGGGGGGGGGGGAGGCAACTAAGTGAATTGCCCAAGATCACACAACCAGAAAATGTGGTTGAATTTGAACTCAGCTCCTGTTGACTCCAGGCCCGGTGCTCTGTCCACTGCAGCTGCCCCTGACTACCTCTCTAAAGCCAAGGGGCTACAGACATTGTTAGGGAGCCTGGGTTCCGAGCTCTGCCTCTGACACTACCTGACTCTGTATCATAATTTATCATTAATGTTTAACAGATGGGAGTCTCAGTTCCCTCATCCTTAAACTCAAATGGCCCAGCAGTCTCTCTCCTGGCTCTCTCTCTTACAGAGAGCCAGCACAAAAGGGGGGAAAGGACCCACAGGTGCACAAAGGTTTGTGGCAGCCCTTTGTGTAGTGGCAAGGAACTGGAAACTGAGTGGCTGCCCATCAGACGGGGAATGGCTGAATAAGTTCTGGTCTACAAATGTCATGGAATACTATTGTTCGGTAAGAATGATTTCAGACAGGTCTGGAGAGACTTACAGGAACTGATGCTGAGTGAAATGAGCAGAACCAGGAGATCATTATAAGGCAACAAAAGGATTATGTGAAGATCAGATGTTATGATCTTGGCTCTTTTCAACACAGCAGTGATTCAAGGTGACTCCAAAAAGTTGGAATGGAAAATGCCATTTGCATCCAGAGAGAGGACCATGGAGACTGAATGTGGCTCGAAGCACAGTGTTTTCACCTTTTTTTGTTTGCTTGCTTTTTCTACCTTGTAGTTTTTCCCCTTTGGGGCCGATCTTTCTTGTAGAACATGACAAATATGGTGTTCACTCCTCTGCAATGGGAAATCAGGATTCACCATCTTTTTTTATATGGGAAATATGCTTAAAAGGGTTGCATATATTTAACCTATAGCAGATTGCTGTTTTGGAGAGGGGAGAGGTAAGGGAAGGAGGGAGAAAAGATTTGGAACTTGAAGTTTTACAGAAACGAATGTTGAAAACTATGTTTACATAAAATACCATCGAGGGGAAAAACAAAGAATCGAGGCTCCTAAAACATTCCCCAAACAAAAAACAAACTCAGTAGCTTCTAATGCTCTTTTCAGCTCCAGACCCTGAGCACAGGCTCCATTCAGGTCCTCTCTGGGTTATCTTGGGCAGGTCACAAGCTTCCGGACCTCAGCCTCCTCATCTGTAAAATGGAAGGAGCATAGACCTAGACGGCCTCCGAGTCTCCTTTCAGTCCTAGGCCCAGAATTTGGTGTCAGAGGATCTGGTGGGAGCTCAGCTGTACATTGGGGGACTTTGCGAAACCAGGAAACTCCTCAAGCTTAAATTAGATCCAGGCCAGCTGAAGGAACTTCGAATCCAAGGAAAAGCCTTCTCCTCTCTCAGCAGTCAGGGAGGCTGACGGGTGAGGGGGAACTTCCAGGACTAAAACCTCTTGGAAAGCGTTGCCCAGTTCAATGACTGGCCCCAATTCTGGGGAAGTCGGCTCTGATCTCTCCTGGGCCCGAGAGGGGGCCATTTGTCTGGCCAAGGGTGCCCCCTAGTGGGAGTGCTGGCCACTCTGGGGTTGGGGCTGCAGGGTTGGAACAGGCCTGGGACCAGCCGATTCTCAGCTAGAACAGTTTGCGTGTCCAGCTTTCCCATCTATCGCTGTGCATCCCCCACCACACACACACCCCCACCCACAAAATGGGGCGCTCCATCTGGGACCAGACCCAGCAGGGGCCTTAAAGGCCGAGTCCCACCTCATTCCCCATGAGCTTGGAGTCCGTTTTCTATCCTCTGCCCCCGTAAGTCACAACTCCACATGGGGCCTCCTAACTGAACACGGGGGGTCCTGATATTGTATTTACTACCAATGAATGACCTGCCTCCTATGTCATAGGCCCACGTGGCCGGAGTAACAGACATTTCTCAGACAAAAAGGGATCCCAAGAGGAAGAGGTTGAAGCAGCCCTGGTCTACACCTGCTGCCTTTTTTGGGGGGGAGACAAAACTACAAAGACAGATTCAGGGATAAAATGTTTATTTTACCAAGCTTTTAATCATACGCCCATCTACAACAGATAAATATGATCCACAGAGAAGTAATGAATGGTTAGTAAGCTTAGTAATGGAAACCAAATTCTCCTTGCCCACAGGCCCCTTGTCACTGCACCCCCTCCCTTCCCCATCCCTCATCAGGTCTACGCAGGGAGACTCCATTATAAACAAGGCCCTTCTCTCATCCGGCTCCTGCTGCTGGAGGCCACGCATGGGGCCCATCCCCAGTGACCCTCGTTAGCAAGAGGCGTCGGCGGGTCCCAGCAGGTCGGCAGATGGCTACGACCCGTGGGACCACAGCCAGAATCCCGAGGGTCTGCCCCTCTCCAGGACCTGTGGCTCTCGTATTATGTTTAAGACTTAATAAATGGACTTTAGAGAGTGCGGGATCGGGGCCTGTCTAAAGAAAAAGCCACTCAGTATAACCCAGAGTAAGAGAGACTTTCACAGAGCGCCTCCCAGGCCCCCACAGTGGAGTCACCCAGGAGACCCCCTGGCCAGTGGACAGCCCTTTGGGATCCTAAAATGCCGATTTTTGGTAAGAACGTACAAAGTTGTAAAAGGCTTCCCACCGGCCAAGTGGTTTGAAGTTAATTAAGAGACAAAGAGCACTGGGTCCACTTGGGGGAATTTCATGTGCTTTTCACAGGTGTTGTGTTTCTGATTCCAAAATGCCCAGTGATATCTGGGGGGGGGGTTTTTAAAAACCCCCAAACATTCATCTACAATCATTTTCAGCGATAGCAAAAATAAAGAACTAATGTTTCTCAAAAGTGATTGAGCAGGCCCTGGATGCTCCGAGACATTCACATGTTTCCTTACCATTTGCCAAGTACTAGAGGGGGAGGGGGACGAAGGGACCGCATCAGGCCCCCTGGCTGGGCCCGCTCCCATTCGAATCCGGGAAAGAACAAAATCACAGGTGGGACATAATGTGCGCATTCGCCAGGCTGATCCCTCCTGGGTTCCGTTGGCTTCTGGAGTCATGGCAATGCATCCTAAGGAATCTGGGGGAGAGCTGAGCAGAGAATGGGGCCATCACAGAGCACGGTCTCTCACAGGGACCAAGGAGGAGGCAGGGGAGCCGGTTCCAGATCGCCCGAGCTCCCAGCAAGCCTTGGGAAACGCAGCCGGGGTTATGCCAGACTTGGGGCCATTCCAATATGCGTGGTGGCCATCGCTGGGCCCCAGGAGCACCTCGGGCCTCACCTGCCTCCCCTCATCCCTGGTGGGCAGAGTGACTGAGGTGGGAATGAGAAAAGGGGAGAGATGGCCAAGGTCATCTTCTTGGGCCTCCTGGAACTGCCACGGCCTGGTCGTTCACAGAGTCCCGGTTCCTGGTGCCAGAGGCCCAAAGTTCGGGGCCTTTCATCCAGACTTCTCCCACTTCAGTCCTGCTAAAAATCCCCCTGGGAGTGTTTTCACAGCTTTGCAGACACACACACACACACAGGACAGCTTGACTAGTGACTACGCCAAGGTGGGGGGGGGAAGGGGCGGGGCGGGCGCCTGGTTCTCCACCAAGCCTCCAAAGGTGGTGGTCCCAGACCCTTCCCTGGAGGGCCGGACACCCACACTCCACGGTGGCTCGGCCTGGAGACCACGAGGTTAGTGAGCCACACACAGCTGGCCGGGCCTCGGGCCCAAGAGGGCTGGGGGAAGGCAAGTGGGGAGAGGGCCCCGGGCCCCCAGCAGCCACGGCCACGCCGCTGGACAGAGCAGAAAGGCGCCGAGCTAGGTTAGCGCAAAGGCAGGAAACTGTAGAAATAGAACAATGGAGGTGGCAGACCCTGATTAAAAACGTTCTTTAAAAAAAACCCAACAGTGTTAATAAAAAACGATGCTGGCTTTGTTATTAGACTGGGAGCTCCTTGGATCCAGGGGCCGTCTTCTGTCTTTCTTTGTCACTGCCACTCCCTCCCTGCTTCCCGGTACCTGGCACACAGTAGGTGCTTCGTAAATGTTTCTTGATTGGACCTGACTGCACAAGGTAAAATTCTCCTTATATATTTGGTGCATTGAACAGATAAATATTCTTCCTTTCCCTCCCACCACAGTAATGCTGGTTAATTGGTTTTTGTTGTTGTTTCGTTAGACAAAAGTGCCCTCACCCCAAGATTTAATGTTAATGAGTTCGATTTAAAAACAAATAAGAAGAATCGAGTGAAGACAGGCCCACTCTCCCCAGCTACACCACAGGTCAATTCCAGAAGATGACCCCCAATCCAGGGGCGGCTCTGGGAGGGGCACCCGCAAGACACAAGAGGCGCTCACACACGGACACCTGGGAAATTGGAGCTGTGCAACATTCGCATGACTGCCTTAGTCCCGGCCAATGAAATGAGTCGCAGAGCCTTCCAGCACCGGACCACCCCCATTCCCTTTCAACCTGGGCTAGAAAAGAATGGACTTGGAGAAATCCCCCGGTATTCCCGTCTGGAGCAGAATGTCAGGCAAGGAGAGTCTGGGATGAACCACCATTGCCGCCCGAGCCAAGGCTCACTGGGAGGGGCGGAGGCTGCCCTGCCCAGGCGGCGTGCTCCCCTTAGATGTGCTCGGGGTGGCTCTGCAGGCAGGAAAGCATCTCCTGGACCGGGAGGCCTTCGTAGCAGATCTGGTAGACAGCCGTGAACAGGGGGAACCTGGGGGGTTAGAGAGGGGATGCTGTGAGACCGGCCCCTCTGTGAGACTGGACCCTCCAGCCAGGTGCCCGGCAGTCGCTGCTGATCCCTGCCCACACCTTTTCTTGCTCTTCCCAGGTGCCGGGCGCATGAAGGCTCCACCTCTGGCTCATCTGAAGCCGGGGTCTCGGAGCTCTCCCCTCACATTGCCAGCCACCATCAGCCATGATAGACCCCGGTTCTGCCTCTCTTGCTCTGGTCAGTTCCAGTTCACCCGAGTCCCCAAGTGTCTCTGAATTCCTCCATCCCAGCGATATTCCCCCATTTCTTTTCTCACCCCTTCTGTTTATCCCCGGTCTCTGTGCCCAAGCTCCCCCATGCCCGGGAGGCTCTCCCTCCTTCTGGGCTCCTCCAGCCCTCAACTCAAGCACCAGATCCCTCCCTGTTTCTCCCCCTGCCCCAAAGCCAGGCACTAGGGCCTTCTCCTCTGAGGTTGCTTTCAGTCAGTCAGTCAGTCAGTCCAAAAGCATGAATTAAGGGCCTGTCACAGGCCAGGAGCCATACTAAGCAGGCAGCCCCTGCCCTTGTAAACATTAAGGGATGACAGTGTAAAAGAGGGCGAGGGGAGAGCCAGCAGACAGAGCTTTGGGACGGAAGGACGGCCCCCTCAGCCTGGAGGTTCCCTTTTTTGCATTTCCCTCCATCCTGGCATTTAGCACAGGGCCGGGCACCCCGCCATTTATCTCATGTGGAAAACAGGATGTCCATGGAAAGACCGCTGGGCCACAAAAGGGAGCGATGAGACGCCTCCTCCCAGCTCTCTGCCAAGGTCAGGGGTACCTGGGCCCAGAGAACAGACCTTGGTTCACAAGGGCCAGAGGCCTCCGTGGACACCTGAAACCTAAGTCACGTCTTCTTAAAAGGCTCAATCACGTGTGTTTAAATTTCCTTTAAAAAGAGTAAGTTGATGAGAGAACAAAGCTCTTATTCCTGGGCCACTCTCTGTAGGGGGTGAGGGGGAAGCCAAGGCAAAACCGACTTCTCGAGGGAATCCAAGGGAGAGCTGGGAGGACACAGAGCCAGGGCAGCGGCACATTGGCCGTAGCAGAGGAAAGGCAGGGGGCCCCGGGTTCAAGTCAGGCCGATGCTCCCAGGAGAGAGCAGGGGTCTGACTGCATTGGCATAGGGAGGGCAGGATGGCCAGGACTGGGATGAGCCAGGCCCCCTTTCTCTTCACCTAGATCAGCAGGAAAGTTTCCCTTCTCCTCATCCCTCTCCCCGCTGCTGCCCCATCATTTTATTAAGGCCGTGTCTGACCGCACCCCCTTGGGCTCCAGCATGTTCAGGGCTTGCCTGCTGTTTTTTTGGATAAAAATACACGGTTTTCAGCCTGGCATTTGGGCAACGATTCCCACAATCTGTTCCCAAACAAGTGGGGCTCAGAACAGAAGCCCAGCCCATTTGTTCTCAAGGTCAAGTGCTCCTATTTAGGTAAAAAGTTCATGCTCTGGAGGAGTAAAGCAGCACATGTTGTGGAGAGAGGGAGATAGAGAGAAAGGAGGGGGAGAGGGGGGGAATGAGAAGGGGGAGAGAGAAAAGAGGGGGAGAGGGGGAGGGAGGGACGGAGAGAGAGAGAGAGAGAAAGAGAGAGGGAGAGAGAGAGAGAGAGGCAGGCAGAGAGCTTCTTTTCTGCTGGCTGTTTTTGGCCTTTGTAGCCTATCTCCAAGACTGCACAGCGTCAGACAAACAGCAGGTGCTCGATAAATGCTTGCTGCCTGACATATAAAGTACCAAGTAACGTCCTAGCACCAGAGACCCTAAAGCTTCAGAGAATGCCCCCATACTCCCCCAACCCCGGGGAGACAGAACGAGGCCGGTGGAATCCAAAGGCATCACGTGTGGAAGCGCTCGCGGAGACACAGACCATCCCCTCAGCCTTCCCACAACTTCCCCAAACGGGGAACCCAGGGCGGGCTGGGCCCCAGCACATGACCGACACTTACTTGTCCAAGAGCCCCTTCTGCTTGAGGATGCGATACACTTCTGCAGAAGTCGGCGGTCCCTGCAGTTTCTGGCCATTTAGCATGTCTCTCTCCAACTCCTCGATGGTCTTAAAAATGAAACCATGACAGAATCACCCGAGATGCCCTCAAGTCCTGGCTCGCCCCCCTCCCCCACACCATGCCCCAACTGCTGGGGTTCAGAAAGTGCTCGCCCAGGCTGCCTCCCCCTGGCCAGGACCCCTTTGGGGACTCCTGGAAACAGACCGAGAGCGGAGCAGCCCCCACTACCTTTCCGGTCTTAACAAACGCTTCAGCTATCCTCCGGTTGCGGCCCCCGTAGCAGGTGGTGATCAGGTCAGCCACGCCGCAGCTCTCCAGGAAGGTGGCCGTGGACACCTGCCCCTTGCAAAAGATCCTGGCGAAGGCGATCATTTCCATGAGCCCCAGGCGGATGACGGCGGCTTTGGTGTTGTCCCCACAGCCGAGCCCATCACAGAAGCCGGCTCCCACCGCCACGATGTTCTGGGGAGGAGGAGAAAGTGCCCTGTTAAAAGGGGGTAGTATAACAACTCCAAAGACTCAGCTCGACTAGCCAGGAGGCAGTCGGGGAGCAGGGGGAGACCCGGGAAGGCTTCCTCTCCCAGCTGCTGTGGGAGGTATGTGGGAGGAAGAAGGGGGTGGGGAGGGCTCGAGGGAAAGGCAGCTGTGCACAAACACGGCCCATGGGCTGTCCTGTGTCAGGACAGGGGAGAGAAGGCCTGTTTGGCCCGGCTGCCGAGCTGGAAGAGGAAGAAGGGCAAAGCAGGATGGAAGGGCGGGCTGGGGCCTGCTTGGGAAGACCTTTCAATGCTAAATATTTTCTACTCCAACCTAAATGAAAGGGGGCTCGGTGAGACACTGCAAAGTGAGGGGCCAAGATGGCTTCTAAGGTCCCTTCCAGCTGGAAATCTATGACTGTCTGATGTACAGGATTTCCAGGAAATTTGATGGTCCCAAAGAGGTTTCAGAAAGGGCCTGGATGGATAAAAGGAAGAAAGGAAGGATGGAAAGAAAGGAAAGAAGAAGGGAGGGAAGGAAGGAAGGAGGGAAGGAACTGTTCATCTGTTGGTTAATTGAAGAAAACTGTTATATGATGGTGAGGAAATAAAATTCCTGAGCAGCTGGTACACAGTGAATAGAGCACTGGGTCTGGAATCAGAAGACCTGAATTCAAATCCAGCCTCAGACACTTACTCCCTATGTAAGCCTGGGCAAGTTACCTTACCTCTGTCTGCCTCATTTTCTTTAACTGTAAAATGGTGATAAGTGAACCTACTTTGTAAGGGTTGTGATGAGCAACAAATAAAAGAATATTTGTTTAAAGAAGTAGCACGAAGCAGGGGCTATAAAAATGCTAAGTCTCATCTTTCTTTGCCAGCTGTAAGAAGAGATAGGACTGAAAGCACGGGAAATTTCCATGTTTTTCCCGTGTTTTCCCAGTACTGAGCACATAGTAGGCACTTAATATTTCTCAACAGATTAGGAGGAATTCAGAGAAACATGGCGAGGCTCCTGTGACCCAACGCAGAGCCATTATGGATCCAAGGAGGATCAGAAGGACAAGTTTCAATCAACAATGGAAATGGAAATCCCAGTAAAAGGCGGGCATCCTCACGCTGCTGCTGCAGCGACCATTCCTGGGCCTAGGGACCATTTGATGAAACTTATTCCCTCCAATGGTTGCAGAGGGAGGAGGGGGAATGTGCAGTAAACAGCAAATGGGAGGAGAGAGGCTTAACGAGCGACGGAGGGGCCCAGGGAGCGGGTGGGAGAAGTGACCTTGTGGAGTCCACCTGCCCTGCGCCCTGTGCAGCCATGGAACCCACGGTATTGAGTGGCAGAGCCAGGATCTGCACCCAGGTTTCCTGCCTCCAGAGCCAGGGGCCTTTTCTGCCACCCATGTGTCTCCCCTCTGGCTGCTCACCCTCACTTTAAAGGGAACTCCCCACTTTGAGATGGCTCCTTTTATCAAATGCATCTGGCAAAGGATGAACAAAGCCACAGGCCGAGAAGCAGCCTGGCAGATGTCTCTGGCGTCCTCCCAGCTGTGAGAATTCTCATTATCCCGGCGGCAGCTAAATCTGTGGTTTCTGGACTAAAATGATCACTCTTTTCAGCAGGAAGTTGGACTCGGGGCCTCCCTCATCTGCTGCAAGCCACGGGGCCGATCAGCCCGACCCCCGAGGTGGCCATGGTGATGTCTGAACCCAGAGGGGAAAGAGGCCGGTGACCAAACACCCTCAGGCTGCCATGTCACAGGTGGGCGAGGCCACAGCTCGTGGCGAGCGGATGCCCATCAGCCGGGGAACGGCTGCGAAAGCTGTGGTGTATGAAACTCATAGACTATTATGAACAGGCTGACTTTAGAAAGGCCTGGAAAGATTTACGTGGAGTGATGCCAAGCAAAACAAGCAGAACCAGGAAAACTTTGTGCACAGCAACAGCAAGACTGGGTGATTATCAACTACGACAGACTTGGTTCTTCTTAGGGTCAGTGATCCGAGGCAGTCCCACAAACTTTGGGTGGAAAACACCGTCAGCATCCACAGAGAGTACTATGGAGACTGAATGTAAGTCAGCACTTGCTATGTTCACTCTTTTCTTTTTCTTCTGTTTTTTTCCTAGTACTTTTCCCCTTTTGTTCCGATTTTTCTCTCCCAACATAGTCCATGTAGAAATAGGTAAATAGGAATCTATCTATGTAACCAAAAGGGTTGTTTTACAGCTGGAGAATGGCTGATAAGTTCTGGTGTACAAAGGTTATGGCACTGTATTATTCTATAAGAAACAACCAGCAATATGGTTTCAGAAAAGCCTGGAGAGACTGACAGGAACTGAGGCTGAGGGAAGTGAGGAGGGCCAGGAGATCATTGTACAGGCAACAGCAAGATTATACAATGATCGCTTCTGATGGACGTGGCCCTCTTCAACAATGAAGTGATTCAGGACAATTCTTCTGCTCTTGTGATAGAGAGCGCCATCTGCCCCCAGAGAGAGGACTGAGTGTGAACCACAATTAAAAAAATCTCACTCCCCCCACCCTTTTTGATCGGATTTTTCTTGTGCAGCAGGATAAAGGTGGAAGTATATATGGAAGAACTGCCCATGTTTAACACATATTGGATTGTTTGCTGTCTAGAGGAGGGGGTGGGGGGAAGGGAGGGAAAAAATCTGGGACACAAGGTTTTGCAAGGGTCAATGTTGTGTTTTGAAAATAAAAATCTTTTTTAAAAACAATAACACAACATTGCTGAGGAACTGCTTGGTGCTGAGCACCAAGGACACTGTAACTTAACATAACCCTCCAGTTACATAGAGAGCATCATGGGACTGTGGAAAGATGACAAAGTAATAAAACCTAAGTTCAAACTCTCCCCCCTCCCCCCCTAAAAAAAAGGTGCTTTATGTGTAACTAGAGGGGAAAAAATGAAAAAAAAAAAGTTATTTCATTCTCTTGAGGCCAGTACCAGTCAACTGCTATCCAACAGGGTGGTGCCTTCCCCATAACTACTTCCTCCCTACAACACTGAGCCCCAGAGGAGGGGATTCTCAGTTCAACAATACTCAAAGTGGCCAAGGAGGACTTCTTTCCTTGATAAAGCACAAAGAAGAGCGGAAAGAGGGGTGTTGGCGCACGGCAGAAAGAGTTCTGGACCGAAAAGGAAGATGACATGGAACCAAAGACCAGACCCAGCTCTGGAGAACCCTGACAGAGCCTTTAGTTTCCATGGCTACACACCAAAGAGTTCAGACTCGTTACTCTGAAGGGCCCTCTCAGCTCCGACCTTAGTTCTGAAGGTCTATAGGGCTCTACCATCTTTGGATCTCACTTTCCTGGCCCTAAAAGTCCAATTTGGGTCTATCACCTACAGCCTTAAAAGACCTGGCACAGCTTCACCCTCCATGGCCCTGCAGGCTCGTGGCCCCAGTCTGGGCCCCTCCTTGGTTCTAAAGTACCAGCCCAGCCCTCACAGCGTTTGCCTCTTGGCTCGGAGCTCTGGGCTCTGAGGGTCCCTCTGGCTGGCAGAGTCTCGGGGAGGCTCCCATGGTTTCTCTGTGCCCAGAACACACAGGCCCACAAAGGCTTCCCACTGGCTCTCTTGCTGTCAGGGTCGGTAGCCAAGCCACTGCCAGGCTCTTTGCCAGCGAACACTGCCCATCTGCTTCCAGTCTGCCCGAGGGCCGTCCGGGGGAGCCGACGCTGCCGCTCGCCGGGAGCCCCCCTCTCTCGTGGCCCCCTCAGTCAGGCTCCAGCCACAGCATCGCTCACCAGCTGCATTTCAAAAAGGGCCTTGGAGTCTCCAGGCAACACTGGGCCCTCGTCAACATCAATGGTGCCCCCTGCTGCCCACGGCGGCACCTTAATGAAGTGCCACCAGACAGACATTTAAAAGGGGCCAACGAGGTCCGGCAGCCCGGGCCGCCCTGCCAGTGGGGGGGGGGGGGGGGGGGGGGGGGGGGGGGCCCCCCCCCCCCGGGGGGGGGGGGGGGGGGGGGGGGGTAGGGGGAGGTGGGAGCCCCCCGACCCGAGGGAGGGGGAGGCTGGCCAGGGGCCAGAGGATCGAAGCAGCACAAGCAGACCCTTCCCTTTGCACAGGGGAGGGTATGGGCCCTTCTGCTGGTCTGAGCGGGAACTGGCGCTTCCCCCCCCACCCCGGGCTCTCCCCTTGCCCCCTTCTCCCTCCCCAAACAGGCGCAGGAGGCAGAGTTCCCACTTCTTGGAAGATCAGAGACAGGAAGGACTTCTGGGGAAGTCTGGCGTGGAAGCGGATGAAGCACCCGCCGACCACTGTCACCCGTGGCCGACACGTCCTTCATTTTGCTCGATTCTCCTGGGGCAGGGCGAGTCACTGGGAAGTGACAATGGCGCCCAAGACCCAACCAAACACTTTGCACAGAAGACCCCCTTCCCGACAAAGGCCGTCCCTGCCGGACCTCGGACCTGGGTCCCTTGACCCAGTTCGTGCCACAGGTCCTATTGAAAGCCCCTCCCTCGCTTGGCCGACGCCCCGATGCGCTTCAGTCCCTCTCCTCCTCTCAGACTTGGGGTGGGCAGCAGCTCAGCATCCCCCGTGCTGGGAGGAGATGGGTGGGAACGAGCCCGGGGGCTTCTGTTCCTCTCGTTGTTCATTTTGGGAGAGACACGCGCCCCCCCCCACGAGAGTCAGGCCCCAACAGCTCGGGGCCTCCAGCAGCCAAGAGGGAGGCTCCTGCCGGGCCTCCGGGCCGTTACCCGGGCACAGGCGGCACCCCCGCTCGCTGCGCCAGGAGCCCCCGGAGCCCCCCGGGGTCCCTTACCTTGAGCGCCCCGCAGAGCTCCACGGTGTCGGCGTCGGCCACCACGGTGATGCGGAAGTTCGGGGTCTGCAGGAGCTCCTTGAAGAGAAGCCCGTTCTCCAAGACCTTGCTGCCTGTGCGCCAGGGACAGAGAAGGAGACATGAGCCGCCGGGTCTCCTTAACAGTCCCTACAGTCCCAGGGACACGGGTCGGCTTCCAGGCCCGCTACAGGTATGGCCAGCAGGGGGCGCCGGGGGCGCGAGCAAGTCACAAACCGGTGAAGGGTCAAAATGGCAGAGAAGGGGAGGAGGCCGGGCAGAGGCTGGGCCAGCGGGGTGGGGGCACAGGGGTGGCGCAGGGGGGCGAGCTCGAGACCGAGGGGCCGGCCTCCTCCCCACCCCCGCCGTGGGGGCGGGGGGGACATGCCCATATCCCCATCCCGGTGCTTAATCAGAGGCCCAGCTTAGCTGCGAGGTCTCAGTGTCCTGGTCTGTGAAATGGGTACCAGACTGCCCCATTTCCCTGCCCGATCCACTGGGACACCCTCTAAAGCCCGCTCCGAAGCTGGCGGCCTGAGGGTCGGGGAGCACCCGGGGGCACCCAGGGTGCCCAACCCCGCTCGCGCCCTCAGTCCGGGTTTGCCATCACCAGGCTCCGGAGGCACCGAGACAAAAGCCAACGACGCCCTGACCCGGCTTAAGTTCTACTGGGCATGAAAGGGTCTCCAGAGCGACGGCGGAGCCACTTATGGAGAACTGCGCGGGTGCCAGACGTCCCAGGAAAGGGTCTCCCAGGAAAGGGTCTCCGGGTCTCCCTGCAGCATTCTCTGGGCCGATGCCGCCTCTGAATCCACAACCCAGAAGGCCCGGAGGCAGAGCCAGGAGGGCTGGGGGGGAGGGGTGATGGGGTTCCAGAATGGCAGCTCGGCCTCGGGGCAGGAGCAGGGACCTTCCAGAGGAAAAGGCCCAGCAGGAGCAGCCGGGAGCCGGGGAGGCCCTCAGGGCACCGTGGGAGGGAGGAAGGAGAGCAGGAAGCCAGGCTGGCGCCCATCAAAGCCAGTGCCCCTGGCCTGGGCTGTTTCATCCTAATAATTACCCAGGGACAGGTTACCCCGGTTTTTGAGGCCAGGGAACTGCTAACAAGGAAAGGCCTTGGAGCGATCCGCCAGGGTGGTGGGGGCCACTTGCCCTTACCCCTGACCCCCTAGCTGGGTGTGGCCTGGAGGTTTGAGAAGGGGTTGATCGGCCTGGGAGGGTGGGTTCCCTGAAACCTTTTAGCCTCTTTGGGAGGTTGGGCTGGTGCTGATGAGCTCAGGCCTTGGAGTGGGGCCCCAGCTGTCTCCGGAGCAGCGTCTGCCCCCGAGGTATAAAGGGACCTCCCTGGGAGCTCCAGGGTCAATGAGGTCCTGGGTCTGCTCCCTCAGGTCATCCAAATAAGAGCTCCGGCTCCCAGAGCAGCCCTCACATGTCCCAAGGCAGGCTGGGCCAGGGCTGCTGAGAAGGCCCCTTGTCCCCCACCCCAAGGCTCCCGGCCTAGCAGAGCCATCCAGGTGGGCTGGGCCCAAGACCGCCCCCTCCCAGGAAGGTCATTACCGGTCCTTCTCCGATGGAGCTAGCTCCTGACCTTAGGAGGATCCCAGCAGAAAGAAGATGACTTTCAAGTCTCTTGAAAACACTAGATTTCATAACCCAAGGAGGTCTTGGGAGGATCACAAAGTTATAGGTTTGTGGGTCCAACCTCTTCATTTTACAGATGAGGAAACTGAGGTCCAGAGAGGTTGGGGTCATAAAACCAGTGCCCATGGCTGGGTCTTCCTGCCCAGGGCTCCGGGGGCTTCATTCATGCAACCTCCCCAGCCTGCTTTTCAATGGGTCTGCTGACCTCCTCCCATCCTCCTCCTCTCTGAGGCACAAATGAGCCTCCTGGGGAAGACGCCCCAACCCACCGCCAGGCTCAGGGGGCTGCCTGAGGTGTCTCTCTGGCTCCCGACTTTTCTTGCTCCTCTAAGAACCCAGAGGTGTCCCACAGAGTCAGGGACCATCAAGCTTCCTCAGCAGCTCTACCAGTCATAGGGAGCCAGAGCCCTGTGCCTGCCCCTTCCCAGGGGCCTTCTGCGGCAGAGCTGCTCCCCTAGGGATCTCCTTGCGCATATTCTGGGTTCCCTTCCCTGGGACACATCCCATGCCCAGGTAGAATGTAAGCTCCCCCGGGGGCAGGGTCCCTTGGGTTTTGTCTCTGAATCATTTCCTCTCCATCCCCCCAACCCAAGGCGATGCCTGGAAGTTAGTAGGGGCTTAACAAGCGCTGACCGGATGGAAGGTTGGGGAAGGACCCGGTTTGAACCCCAGACTCCTCAGAACCCGGACTTCAGTTGCCACCCGTGCCCTTACCGATGGTGGTCTCGCAGAACTTCTCAGCAGCCACCTCGTTGGCGATGTTGGCCCCCATCAGCACGCTGATGTCGATGCCCATCTTCTCTCGGATGATGTCCGAAATGAGCTTGAGCCCTTCGGGGCCCTCGTCAATCCCCTAGAAACGGACACAAACAGGTCAAGGCAGAGCCGGACAAGCCCGGCCCGAAGGCCCCCAGTGCCTTGTCTCACATCTGTGTCTCCTCTCAGGGAACGAGGCAGCCACGGAACCCAGAGCTTTTCTCCTTTGCTCCTCGGGAATATTCACTGGTTTTCCTGAAAACCAGACATGGGTTCGTTTCCCTTCCAAGCCCCTGACACTCAAGACTCTTCTCCCCACACAAATACTTGGAGCCTCTATCCGAGGCACAGCTGACGTGTCCCAGCTCAGGGCGGCCGAACAAGGTGCCCAGGACCCGATGGAGAGGCTCCAGCACGCGCGGCAGGGGGAGGTTGAGATAAGGAGAGGCCCAGATGAAGTGACGCCAAAGGCACTGGCTACAGTGGGTCAAGGAGGGAGGCCCCAAACCCTGGGAGCACAAATCACGTCTGTGCACACGCATCTGGAGAAGGGAGGGGTTGACCTTTCTAGTTCCCCAGCCCCTAGCAGAGTGCTGGTACACAACAGGTGCTTAATAAATGCCCGACTCATTTGTGCTTGGCCACTTTCCATTGACCCCATTTGCTTGTGTGCTGTTGGAAGAATCACAGTTTTGTTCCCATCGCTCAGGAAAGTTTTGGGGGTCAAAACTCAAAGATCTGAAGACCCCAAAGAGGGCGTGTAACCGGGGGGCCAAAATCAGAGAGCAAAGTCCACATAACCCACGGCCCTTGGAAGCCCCTTCTTGTAAGAAAACAAGAGCTTCCTTTAGGGGTCGTAAAAGTAACGCAAAAACAATCATCAGATAAAGGGCTCGAACTTTAACCTCGGCCCAACACCCCAGGAGAGAGAGAGAAAGGCGCCTGCCGAGAAGCCAGCAGTGAGCCATGAGGGCCCCTCCCCTTTATTGCCCCCCCACTCCACTGCCCCACCCTCTCTCAGCCCCCTGCCCCTCCCCAGGAGCCTCCTCCAGAGCTGCCTCCTCAGAGGTCCCAGCAGGAGGCCTGGGAACATGATCTAACTGCCAAGTTTTCTAGAGCTGGAAAGGATTTGGGTTCAAGCCGGGGCGTGTTGGAGGAGCCGACTGCTCGTTCCCAGAAGGCCAGCGCCGGCAAAAGGGACAAAACCCCCTACGGGCCCTGGGTGCCCCAAGCACCTGCAAAGCATCCGTGTGTGCCGGGCACCTGGGACACAGGAAGAGCAGATGTGCAGAGGATGCCGGAGAGACAGGCAGGGGCAGAGGGGGCCAGACTCGGGGTCTCGGGCCAGTGACCGCCCCGGGCTGCACCCAAACGTGCGGTCTCCGTCCCCTGAGCTGCCGCCCCCCTGCTCAAAGACCCCACAAGCCCAAGGGAGGGGACTTTACTAAGGACACCCAGGCCAGCGGGTGGGCAGATGCCCCCTTGGCGGCTTCCTGGCTCAGACCAGGGTTCCCAAGCAGGGTGAAAGACAGGTACTGGACCATGACCCGGTGGTGGCCATCTGCACTCAGATCGGTGGGACTGACCACGGGTGCCTCGGCTGCTGACCCCACAGTCAGCTTCCTAGATCCCAGTTCCAGTCCTGCCTCTGATGGCTGGGGGTTGCGTGACCTAGACCCGGCCCTGACCGCTCTGCAGGCCCGGAGCCCCACCTACCTTGATGAGGGTGATCCCCAGCGCCTTCTTGGGCACCCGCCCGGAGATCTCATCGCAGATCCTGTGGATGAACTGGTGAGGGATCACAAAGACCAGGATGTCTGCGTCTTCAACAGCGTCGCTGAGGCTGGGGACAGCGATCTGCACGGGGGAAGGAGAGACACCTGAGGGAGAGCCCAGCTTCACCCAAGCCCCACAGGGATGCTCTGGGCCCAGCTCCCCCAAAGAATGACCCTGGATGGGCCTCAATGCTGTGGAAAGAGTGGGAGCAGCAGCCTTGGGAGCAACATGCGCCCGTGCCCCACACCTGAGCGTGCCCTCCTGCCCCCACGTGCCCTGGCCCCCTCCCTTGTTGGATAACCCTCCGAACACCTGGGGCTTCAGCCCGCTGTCGTCCCCCCCCACCCTCAGCTGGAGCTCACCACTGCCTGGCCTGAGGAGGACTCTCTGACCCCAGCCTGGCAAGGGCGTGGCGGCTCTGGGCCCCTCCCGCATGACCATGACCTTGGGCAGCCAGGACATTCCTGCACTTCACGTGGATGCTGTTGGGGGGACAGCACCCAGGCTGCCAATTCTGGGTCAGAAAGCTCCAGGCAGAGGAGCCCCCGTGCGCCATCTGTCAAGCACCAGGACAGCCCAGCCCCCAGAAGGTGGGTCCTTGGCCCAGCTCTTGATGGGAGCCCACAGAACTGGCACCAGAGGAGCTGTGCCTTCCCAGCCCCACACCCGGAGCTGCTCCTATGCTCCGAGACGAGGGAGTTGGGAGCCTGGCCCAGACCTGGGGCCCACCCGGCCGACAGGCGGGCCCCGGCGGGTCTAGGACCAGCCACTCGGGGGCAGCTGCTTCGTCAGTTCTGCCCAGAGCAGTCACTGAGCTGTCGCCCGCAGCGGGGGGTGGAGGATGGGGGGGTCACTTGCCTTCAAGGGCCGCAGGCTGGGCCGGGACGGCTTTTTTAAAGGCCAGAGTGGGAAGGCCTGCTCATTTGGGTCCGGCTTTCCCAAGACCCAAACCCCACCGAAACACCAACTGAGCCCAGGGAGGCACCCCAACCCCCACAGGACCGAGGCACAGTCTGGGCAGCCGGCATCCAGAGGAAGGACGGATGTACAGACAAAGCCAAAACAACCCACAGCTCCGACCACCCTGGAAATGGGAAGGAGTCAGTGGAAGCAGGGAAGAGCCAAGTGTGAATCTTGCCTCTAACACCTGGCCTAGTCCCATGACCTCGGGCAAGCCCCCCGTTTGGCTCTAGGATGCGCGTGTCCCAGCCTTCCAGAGCCCGAAGTCCCTCTGCACCCAGTGAGGGCTCAGTAAGCACAGAGGTCAGAGGGTGACCCCCAGGGAGCCCACGGCTGACTCACCACATTTTCGGGCAGCTTGTGCCCAGGGAGGTACTTCACATTCTCGTGATCGTTATTGATGATGTCTGTCAGTTTCCGACCGTTCACCGTTTCCTCAAAGACCCACATCTTGACCATCGGTGCAAACTTCTGATGCTTCTTGACATTATTGCCAATGATTTTGGCCACGGCTGAGCCCCTACAGGGGAAGGACAGATCAAGGTCAAGGTCAGCAAAGCTGGGTCTGGGTCTGGTCCTGAACTCCAAACCCAACCAAGCAACGTCACCCACAAATTGGACCACATCTCCTAAAGGGCCGAGTCCCGGAAACTCCCAACCCAGCTGGGGGTGAGCTGTCACAGGGACGCGGGCTCCGCGTGCTCTTCCCTCCCCAAACACAGGCCCCTCCTGGAATGGAGACCCTTCCAGGGCCAAGTGTCATGGGGTCTCCTAGGAGACTCCCTCAGGGGCAGCAAGGAGGGGCACAGTGGGCATGGCCAGACCAAAAGCCCAAGGCCTAGGGGCCCATGAGCCCAGAGCCCCTCCTGCTGTGGAGGTCAAGGCCGAGAGATCCCCAGAAGCCTGAAGTCCCACTCAGCAGGTAGCCTGCCAGGTCTGGCAACAACGTGCCCAAAAAGCAGGGGTGATGGGAGGGCTGGAGCCTCTGGGCTTGGCCCCTAAATGGCCACTGTGTTTCTGGCCTTGGCGTGGTGGGGACAGAGATGGGAGTGGGAGGGGGACACAGCACAAGGATCCCCTGGGTGAGGCTGGCAAGTGTGGAATAGCCTTGGGCAGGCAGCACAAGCTCCCAGGGGCACCCACACAATGGCAAAGGGTCTGCCCTCCCAGGGAAGCATCCATGGGGGGGGCAGCTTGTGGGCAGCCCTGGGAGGGCGCCCCCTGATGAGGGGGGTTGGGCTCAGAGCAGAGCCCCCAAAGCCTCGCAGAGCTGACCCGACCGTGGGGGAAACAACGCAAGTCCCACAGCCTGAATCCAAGACCTTTCTCAGGCCAGTCCCTAAGCATTCCTGTGCCATGTCCCACGGGCTAACTCGGGGGCTACAAATTTGGTAAAGGAAGCCAGCCCCTGTCCCCTGGAGCTTCCAGTCCCACAGGGGGAGGGGCAGGGGCCCGACGGGCCAAGCAGGAACTGGTGGCTGGCAGGGGCGGGCATCCTCTACCCTCCAATCACAGACACGGCTGGCTGTCAGAAAGCAGCAGCGAGGCCCTTTATGCTTTGGCTTCAACAAGCATTTATTAAGCACCTGCTGTTCCAGCATATTATTAGGCATAAATTTGGCACCAGCACTGGGCCAAGCACTGGCTTCTGACCGAACTGGCTCACATCTCACCAGGGAAACCAAACGTGGGACTTCTAGTCCGGAAAGCCTCTCCCCGGACTCTCTCAGGGCAGGCCTGAAGCCGACCACATCGAACCCCAAGGTCGGCGCCTGTCCCCGAGGCCGGAGGGTCCCACGGGCCCCGGCCCACTCCTGAGAATGAGTCCAAACCAAATTCAAACTGACTTTCTGATTTTCCTGTGTGGATGTGTTAGTAAGGAAACATTTACAAGCATGTGGTTTTCTAGATCACTAAGTGATTTGCAGGGACCTTTTGCAGACCTCAGGGGTCCCCATTCCTGTCTCAGTGCGACCCCCGGGCCAGGTCACACAGCCTCTCCAGTCGCCGTTCAGCCCCAAGTGCGAAGGTCCAGAGGACCCTAAGGGGCAGGAGACACACATCGGCCTTCCGAAGAAACCAGTCCCCCAGCCCTCCTGTGCCCCCCAGACCCTCCCCTCTGCCGGAGAAAGGCTCCTTTTCCTTCCAGGCCTGACTAAGGCCTTCCTTGGGAGCAAGTTCTCTCTGCAGCCATCTGTCTGAGGAGCTTCTTTACACTGTGACACAGGGGGCAGCTATTGTATGTATAGAAATGCTAGTTTTATTTCTTAAATTCAGAATAAATTTAATAATTTTTTTTTTTTTTAAAGAGCATATTCAGGGACAGATCAGTGAATAGAGCACCAGCCCAAACGTTAGGAGGACTCGAGTTCAAATCTGGCCTCAGACACTTAACACTTCCCAGCTGTGTGACCCCGTCCGTGCAAGGCACTTACCCCCAAATGCCTCAGCAAAAAAAAAAAAAAATGAAACAAAAAGCAATGAGACAGTACAGATGCAAAACTGTGTTGAGTGAACATGTACACAGACACACCCAGGTGCACGTGCATTTATACAGATGTTCACATCTATCCTCTAGTGCTTCTCCATCCCCACCTCCTTCCTGCCTAGAACATGAATCCCCCAAAGGCGGGACTGGCTCCCATTTCACTTTTGGAAAACAGGGGGCCTTCTCTGTTTTTCCTCTCACAGAAGTGTCTAAACCCCAGCCCTGTTCTGATGATATGGGACCTTCACCTGGCCCTGGAATAACAGGTCAGCTCGCCACTGTCCAAGTTCACAGGAAGTGGGGAGAAGGCCTAGCCGGGCCTGTGGGTTGTAAGCCTGAGAATTCCCTTTGCCCCAGGTGCCTCAGAAAGGCCTGGGGACCCCACCCCCCCACCCCATTGCATTCCTTTTCATGAAACACTCAGAATGCTCCTTCCTTGCCAGAATCTCACAGCTGCAGGGATCTCAAAAGCCACAAGACAAGGATCGGCTCAACGCCAGCCCACGAGCCACCCTCCCGGACCTCCGGCGCAGAGGAGTCGCTGTGTCCGAAGGCGGCCCCTTTCAGGTTTAAATCCAGATCTCTGCCCTCCTCCTCTCCAATCTCTCCCGGGTCTCTGGGGCTGGCCAGGAGAGGTCTAATCTCTCTTTCATGTGCCAGCCCTTCCCTCTGGACGTGCCCAGAATTCTGCCTCGGGTGCCAGATGGGGCGTGCCCAGGGCACAGGACAAGGGGATCATCACCGTCTTTCAGCAACTTTCCAAGCCCTTAACAAGATTAAGCTGTGCATGTTCGTGCACAGTCCCGGGTGCCTGCCCCGGAGCGGGCCCTAGTTAGGACTCAGGGAGCACCTGGCAAGGAAAGTCCCAGCTTCACTGAGGCCCCTGGTGGGCAGGGAGGAGGTGGCGTGGGGGCGGCCAGGGCAGGACAGTTGGGGAGGGCTGGAACATGGCAGCTACAAAGGGAGGGACAAAGAGGGACGCCAGGAGCACAGCAGGAAGGCCACTCTCCTCGTCCTACAGAAAAGGAAACTGAGTCCCTGGGATAACACAGAGTCTTTGGGTTCCCAATTCATTTTTGTTTCATTCTTCTGAGCCAAACATCGGCCATAGGCCTGAATTCAGTGGGTGAGGAGAAGGGCTGCAGGAAGTTCACTCCAGCAGGGGCAGGAAGGACGGGGAGCACAAGAAAGGAAGAATCCCTGCTCTGGAAGGATGAGGAGCACAAGGGAGGAGGCATCCCTGCTCTGGTCAGGGGTCTGAGGAAGGATGGCCTACCATCTTGGCCAGGCCTGGGAGCCTGCTGGTCCCCGCAGGTGGTAGCTTCAGACCAATGGGTGTCCTACACTGGGGAATCCTACACTGGGGCGTACCCACAAAGCCCCTGAGCATGCAGAGACCCACTGTGTCTCTGGCCAGGTCTCTGACACCCAGAGACCCCCAGAAGTCTTTTCAGGCTCCAGACAGAATCGGGCACCCAGGAAGTGCTTCCTAAGTGCTCCTGGGGTTCTCACTGGCTTTCCAAGCCCTACTCCCAACTTCCTAGGTGAGCTGGGATCAAACTCTTCCAAGCTCAGATTATATCGCCCCAATAAATGGGGACCATTCTCCCTCACCAGAAGTGTTCTGCTTGTGACAGACTGAGGTCATGGGCCTCGGTCTGGTCTCAGCTCGGCCACCTCAAAGCAAAGGGGCTCTGGTCACCCCCACTTAGCTTTTCTAGGCTCATCTGAAAAAGAGGGGATCAGGTGACCTCCAAAGTCCTTCCAGTTCTCTACTGTGGGGGGAGGGAAAATTCCTATTCTTTGGCCCCCCCCAGGTGCCAGGCTGCCCACTTCGCCTGGGCAGGATCTAGTCCTTCGGAACATCCAATCAGGCCCCACCTCCAAGTGTCCCTGCCTATCACGCCCCCTCCACCTGCTCCCCAGCAAAGCTAGGTTTTCCTTGGCCCAAGCCCTGAGAACCCAAGGTCACTTTCAGCCATCAGAGCCATGGAGGAGGAATGGTGATGACGGCCGACTTGGAGGCTTTCTCCCATGTTCACGCAGCTACTCTGTGTGAGGGCCAGCTGGGAACCCAGGTCTGGGGCCAAGGCCAGACTGCCGTCCAGAGCCCTCCTGAATATGACATTGACCTTGAGAAGTCTGGAAGCCATGACACAGGACTAGTGAAGGAAGTGGGGAAACAGCCCCCAGAAGAGAAGACAATAAAACATTCGGCACAGTTTCAGGGCCTGGCATACAGCAAGTGCTTAATAAACATCTGTGGGGGATCAAGGAGCTTCAGGGACCAATGACTGGGAAGCTCCAAGGTATAAGGTTCCATTTTAAAAAAAAGCAAACACTTTCTAGCAACCACAGAATGAGTAACTGTGAACGGAGTGAGTTCCCCGTCCCCGGGAGTGATCTCCTGTCAGATATGTTAGAGACTGGAAGCAAGGTTGACCTACTCAGCCCGGGAGGCCTCCAACTTTTACACGACTAACTGGACCCATTCACTCTCCTGGTCTTTGCCAGTGCCCAAAGATTCTGTGGTAACAGGATTTATTTTCCATAAGAAAAAAATTTAGAATGGGCAATGAGCAAATAAAAGAATCAGTCCTTGCAATGATATGATGGTATACTTACAGAATCCTGGAGAAGCAACTAAAAATTACTTGAACTAATTAATAACTTTAGCAAAGTTGCAGGATACAAAATAAATCCACATAAATCAGCAGCTTTTCTATGTTATTACTGACAAAGTCCTGCAGCAAGATAGAGAAATTCCACTTAAAATAACCATAAACAATATGCAATATTTGGGAGGCTACCTGCCAAGACAAACCCAGAAACGACATGAACGCAATTACAAAACATTTTTCACATGAATAAAGTCAGAGCTAAATAACTGGAAAAATATCCATTGTTCATGGGTAGTCCAAGCTTAAAAAAATGACAATTCTACCTAAATTAATTTACTTGTTCAGTGTCATAACAATCAAATTATTAAAAAAGGTATTTCATTAAGCTAGAAAAAAATATCACAAAATTCATCTGGAAGAACAGAAAGAATATCAAGGGATTAATGAAAAAAAAAATGCAAAGAAAGATAGCCTCGCTGTGCCAGATCTCAAACTTTATTATGAAAATCAATCATCAAAACAAGAGTGGTGGGTCAGGGAACAGACTTAGTACACAAGAAACAGTAATAAATGACTCTCATAATCTACTGTTTGAGAAGCCCAAAGACTCCAGCTTCTGCGATAAGAACTTAGTATCTGACAACGATCATTGGAAAAACTGGAAAACATTTGGCAGAAACACACCAGATACCTAGATAAATAAGGTCAAAATGGGTACACGATTTAGACACCAAGGGTGATAGCACAAGCAAATTAGGAGCAAAGGATAGTTTAGCTGTAAGAGCTATGAAAAAGGGAAGAACAGTAGAGAGAAAGAGCATTAGGAAATGAGAAGTACTTTTGATTATATTAAATTAAAAGCCTCACTTCTCAAATCTATGGAGAACTCAAATTTATAAGAATACAAGTCATTCTTCAAGTTAAATGATCAATTCAATTCTGATGGACGTGACTCTTTCCAACAGTGAGATGATTTAGACCAATTCCAATGATCTCGTGATGAAGAGAGCCATCTGCCCCCAGAGAGAGGACTTGGGAACTGAGGGTGGATCACAACAGAATATTCTCACTCTTTTTGCTGTTTGCCTGAATTTTATTTTCTTTCTCATGTTTTTTTTTTTTTCCTTTCCGATCCGATTTTCCTTGTGCAGAAAGATAATTGTATAAATGCATATCCCTATATTGGGATTTGACATATATTTCTATATGTTTAACATATTGGATTACTTGCCATTAGGGGAGGCGGTGGGAGGAAGGGGGGAAAAATTGGAACACAAGGTTTTTCAAGGGTCAATGTTGAAAAATTATCCTTTTTGCTTTGAAAATAAAAAACTTCGATGGATGTGGCCCTCTTCAACAATGGGATGAACCAAATCAGTTCCAATAGAGCAGTAATGAACTGAACCAGCTACATCTAGGTTAAGAACTTGGGGAGATGACAAAGAACCATTACATAGAATTCCCAATCCCTCTATTTTTGTCCACTTGCATTTTTGATTTCCTTCACAGGCTAATTGTACATTATTTCAGAGTCTGGTTCTTTTTGTACAGCAAAAGAACTGTTAGGACATGTATATTTATATTGTATTTAATTTATACTTTAACATATTTAACATGTATCAGTCAACCTGCCATCTGGGAGAGGGGATAGGGAAAAGGAGGGGAAAAATTGGAACAAAAGGTTTTGCAATTGTCAGTGCTGAAAAATTACCCATGCATATAGCTTGTAAATAAAAAACTATAATAAAAAAAAGAAACTAAAAAACTTCACTTAAAAACAGATAAATGATCAATGGATATGACAGGCAGTTTTCAGACGAAGAAATTAAAACTATAGTCATATCAAAAATGCTCTAAATCACTATTAGAGAAATGCAAATCACACTTAACAGGTTGGCTAATATGACAGAAAGAGGAAATGACAAATGTTGGAAATCTGGGAAAATTGGGGCACTAAAGCACTGGTGATGGAGTTGTAAAGTGACACCACCATTTTGGAGAACAATTTGGAATGATGCCCAAAAGGCTATAAAACTATAAAGATATTACAAAGGGAGGGGAAGGACTCACATGTGAAAAAGTATTTGTAGAAGCTTTTTGTAGTGGCAAGAAATTGGAAATAGAGTGGATGCCCCTCAATTAGGGAATGGCTGAATAAGTGACAGTATATGAATGTTGTGGAGTATTATTGTTCTAGAAGCAACAATGAGCAGCAGGTGGGTTTCTGAAGAACCTGGATAGATGTACATGAACTGATGTGACAGCAACATTGTGTGGATGATCAACACGCTGATTTAACTTTTCTCAGCAACGAAGCGATCCAAGGCGATCATGATAGATAATGCTATCCACATCCAGAGGAAGAACTCATGGAGTTTGAATGTGGATCGAAGCAGACTATTTTCACTTGATTTTGTTTTGTTTTTTCCCTTTTGTTCTGATTTTTCCTTCACGACATGACTAATCTAGGAAAATGTTTAATATAATTGCACATGTGTGACCCATATCAGACTGACTGCCATCTTAGGGAAGGGAACTGGAATTAAAATCTGGAACTCAAAACCTTACAGAAATGAATCTGAGAACTATATGTACATATAATTGAAAAAAGATAAAAGTACAAAAAAATAATGTTTCTCAGACTTGAGATTCACATACCTTTAAAAAGAAATTTCCTTCTTACCCAAACCCTTCCTTTTAGAGATGAAACAACTGACCCCCAGAAGTGTTAACTAAAAGGGGTCAGGATTTGAACTGAGCTCCTCTACCCTCCAAGTTAGGGTCCTTTGTACTACTCCTTGCAACTCAGCAGAGAAAGTATGTCCAGCCTTCTTCTAGAGAAGTCTTCTTGATATAAAATGCAGCATTTTTTTCAGCCTCCTTTGAGGGTCGAGATGAATGGAGCTTGTGCTTTGGTCCTGGCTTTCCCTTATGGATGACTATTAGATGGGGACACCCCCCCAATTCCATTAAGCACCCTGGCAGTCAGTGCAGATACCCTGGGGTAGACTATAAATTGGGTTGGGAGGGGAAAATGACATTTTTATTTTAATTAACCTCAAACTAAAAATTAGCATTTCCTTCCACTGTTAAATAAAACATTATCCTCAGAAAAGGCTCCAAATGCTTCAACAGACTGCCAACCAAAGGGCTCCAGGACCCCAAAAAGCTGAAGAGGACTTGGGGCAGAGCTAAAGAGATGACACCCCATTTTTGAAGAGTTTTGAGTTGCCCCAGTCCTGCCTTCACTATGCTGTCATCAAGTTGTGTCCTCTGTTAGGAATTAGGGAGACTGAAGAACACCACCTTAAATCTAATAAAGGTCCCAGTGCTCAATCCCATATTAGGAAAAGAGGGAAACAAGGACATTTTAGAGGGATAGGGAAACTTCTTGGGGAAGGGAGCAGTCGTTCCCTAATACTTCTCATCCTTCCTGCTACACTGCCCAGGATTGGCAGTGATCTTGCATTGTGATCATTGTTAACTATGACGGTGTTGTTATTAATAAAAATACCTATTTTTGAAGGGTAGAGAGCATGCTCACTAATATGGCCATTAATATCACCCGGAGAGAATTCCCACTGTTCAGATCACCGATGCACCAATATGCCGTGCTAGATTATTCAGCAGAAATTCTGTTCTTGATCCAGGAAACCCTCCTGGCATCAGTACTTGCCCCCCTCCCTCCTTTCCAGGATTCTTGCCTCTCCACACAGCCCCAACATGTCCTGCCATCCAATAAGGGCTACAAGGCCCTCCCTCCTGTGACCTTCCCAGGCCTCCCCCTGCTGGGAATGCTCACCCCGCCGCCGCCCCCCCCCCGGCCTGGATTTTGTCATGTCTCAGTGAAAGTGCCCCCTCCTTTCCCTGTCTTCCTCCATCTTGGTGACTCCCTCTGTGGATTCCATCCCACTGAAGGCAGCTTGTCTGCCAGGAGCTCCCTAAGAGCCCTTCTATGTATTCCCAGAGCTTAGCACAGTGCCTGGCATACAGGCAGTGCTTAATACTTGCTGAGACTATCGGAGGGTCTGGTAGGGGAAAACGAGAAGACATTGGCGAGGCAGAGTTCAATGGCCTACACAGCCTCTCCAACTCTTGGGTATCTGAGTGATGGCTTCAATAGGCATGAAGTAGGTGAGGCTTTTTCCCCCCAAAAGAGGGCTCCGTCTCCCAGTCTTGTGTCTTCCATCTGCAGGGAGAGAGAAGTGGGGCTCCCCACAGAACAGAGAAGTTCTCTCCCTCCAAGCATCGACATCTCGTTCATTCATGAATCTGGACAGAAACTGCAAATGTGTTCTCTGCTCTCCTGGGTATTCTCAGAGAAGATGGACACCTTCCCGCACCACATCCCTCCATGCACTTGGGACAGGATCCATAGGGGCTGCCTCTGGCTCTCAGGCTCCTTTTTTGAGGATCCCAACAACCACAGCTCCCCTCTTCTGAGGGGACATCTTCCAGCTGAGCAAGTAAGGCACAGAGTAACCACCTGCCCATGCTTACGGAGTAACCACCTACCCATGCTTAGCTATCTAGCTATGGGCAAGCCAGGATTAGAAGATGGTTGTAGAAGAAATCTGTTGCTTCTGTTCTTTTACCATTTTAAAAAATAGCTTTTTATTAAACATGTGCAACTCTTTCCATATTGATCATGCACACACACACACACACACAAAAAAAAAATCAGATCGAAAGGGAAAGACGACAAGAAAAAAAATAAAAAAAGCAAACACGCCACCATCACATGCTGAAAACATTATGCTTTGATCCACACTCGGTCCCACAGTTCTCTCTAGATGCGGATGGCTCTCTCACAAGTCTATTGGAATTACCCTGAGTCATGTCAGTGCTGAAAAGAGCCACATCCATCACAGTTAATCATAAGAAATCTATTTTGAGGATAAATGAAGCATGTTTGTAAAACAAAACAAAACACTTTAATAACAAACACATTAATAACACTGTGCCTGGCATACAGTAGGTGCTTAATAAATGTTGACTTAGTGACATAAATACCTCACACTAGAGTGCTTGAAACAAAGAAGCCAGGAAGGCCATGGGTGGGGCCATTATCCTTCCAGGTAGTCCACTCCTCCCTCCTCCCTCCCCGGCAGGCCTTAAAGTTGATATCCTCTCTACTTTCCTCTACTTGGTTCCTGTCAATTCTCACTTCCCTACCAGCAAAGGGCCTGTCTCTAGTAAGCATCCTAAGGCCTAAATTGCTGCTTCTGATCGGTTAGGGCCTAGGAAATCAGAAAACAAGAGTTCAGCTCCTACTTGCCTTTCATAGTGATTTCACATTCACTATTAATCCTTACCAGGCTCAAGCAATAGTTAAAGAGAATATAATTTTCAGCAGGATGAATACAGAGAGGCTTGGAGAGACTTACATGAACTGATGCTAAGTGAAATGAGCAGAACCAAGAGATCATTATATACCTCAACAATGATACTGTATGAAGATGTAATCTGATGGAAGTGGATTTCTTTGACAAAGAGACCTAATTCAGTTTCAATTGATCAATGATGGACAAAAGCAGCTACCCCAAAGAAAAAACACTGGGAAATGACTGTAAACTGTTTGCATTTTTGTTTTTCTTCCCGGGTTATTTTTACCTTCTGAATCCAATTCTCCCTGTGCAACAAGAAAACTGTGGTTCTGCACACATACATTGTATCTAGGATACACTACGACATATTCAACATATATAGGACTGCTTGCCATCTAGGGGAAGAGGTGGAGGGTAGGAGGGAAAAATCGGAACAGAAGTGAGTGCAAGGGATAATGTTGTAAAAAAATTACCCTGGCATGGGTTCTGTCAATAAAAAGTTACTATAATAAAAAAAAAAAAAAAAAAAAGGAGAGAGAATATAATTTGCAGATGAGGAAAGAGACTCAGCAGTACCCACAGCACAAGGTAGGCCTTGTGCTAAGTTTGTTTTTAATTCTTATTTGATCCTCCTAACAACCCTAGCAGACAGGAGTTATTCCCACCTTATAATTGAGGAAACTGAGGGAAGAGTTAAATGACTTGCCCAGGGTCACATAGCTAATGCCAATAGCATACCCAGAAATTCTTAAGCCAGGATTAATTATGAACTTTTAAGATTTTGTTTAATATTTTAATAATTACTGCAATACAATAGTTTCCTTTTTAGTTCTATTTTATGTGATTAAAAATGTTATTCTGAGGAACCCACAGGCATTCAGACTGCCAGGACACAATAAGATGAAGAATTGCTGCAGTAGACTGAGATATCTATTTTCTGAATAAGCTTTTTGTTTTCTTTTCCCCCCATGAAGCTGTAATATATAGAGAAAACAGATTGTTAAGTGAAGAAAAAATCTGCTTTTCTTGAATTGAATGTTAAAAAAAATAACCATAGAGATAACCAAACTGGTCATTTTCAATTGTCAATGTTCCTTTCATATCAATTATTTTCACCGACACTGAGACAACAGACTGGGCAATTTTACAGTAATGGGGTTACTTTCATATTAACAACTTTCACTTGCCCAGACACAAGGAAACCCTGGTCACTTACCCCCCCCCCCCCCCGCCCCCCTTACTGTTACTCAGTTAAGTTAGATTTAACTTTTCCTTCTGGTCTTTGGGGAGAGGAGCTGGTGATGAATGCAATCTCTATTTTAGTAGGATAACTTGTTGGGTTCAAACAAAATGTGGCAATGATTTTTTTTAAAAAAGTTGTTGCATTGGAACATCATGGCCAGCTAGTGTTAGAGCCGGGCACGAAACTGAACAAGGTAATCCAGTTTGCTGAAATACAATTAACTATAAGAAATAAAGAGTATGTCAAAACTTGGAAAGGTCCTTAAATTCTTGTGATTTCCCCAGGACCACAGCTTCTCCTTATCTTAAGTCTTATCAAGAGTTAAGGGAGGCTTGGGAAGTTAAATGAATCACTCTTGGTCACAAGGCCAGTGAGTAGAGTTCAGGGGCAGGATTTGAACCCATGAATTCCTGATTCTAGCATGCACAGTGCCATTTGTCCACAGAAAAGAAACAGAATGTCAGTAGTGGCCCTGAGTGACAAATTTGGGGGAGTGAAGTTCATGGGCTTCACACTCTCTTGTTTAAGCAACAAGCACTTAGAAAATCTCTACTCTGTGGCAGGCCTTAGGATGGGGTCTGGAGATAGAAAAACAAAGAATGAAACAGGCCCGTTCCATTTCCAGAAGCAGGGGGGGTAGAGGGGACACCTACTGGAGTAGGAGAGCTGGGGGGGACAAGGCAGTCTTTCCTGGCACTCTTGTCAAGGGCACTTTGAAGGAAGCATCTGTGATTTGAGGACATGAAGGTGGATGGCAATATTTCTATTGTAAAGGGTCTGGCCACCTAGCAGGATCTGAACTTGGATGTGAAGGCTTCCTGGAACTCACAGATGCCCTCACAAGTCCCTCCTTCCCAGGGTCTCAAGTTTCCTCATCTGCAAAGTGAGGGGGTTGTCTCTGAGGCCTCTTTCAGTCAGAGGACACTTTCATGACAACAATTCTGTACACTATTGAACCAACTTCTGTGGCCTCTCTACACACCTTAGAACGAATCCTTACAAGGTGATAAGTTGCTAATACTGATGGAAACAATGCTCCTGTTTATACCTTTAGAGAGCTCATAAGTATCTAAGTACTCAATGGAGTTCACCCGTTTGGGAGAGTTCAGGGTTTAGAAAAAAACACCGATTTCACACCTCCCTTAGGGCCAGAGAGCACTCTGGGAGTCACTTTGCTGACTATTATTCTCCCAAGCCCACTCAGTTGTTCAGAACATCTCGCTAATGAGAGCGCAGCATGGCCTTGATCCAGACCGACTGCCCAGCTCTGCTCCCGGCTGGCTCTCAGACCCAGGAGAGCTTGAAAGAGTGTGGGTCAATGATTAACGATTCATTTCCACTCCTAGAAAATCAACTCAAATGACACTCTCCACTGGATACTGCCGTGACAGCTACTATTGGTAAATAAAACTTACTTTTAGAGCACTTCAAAGATCCAAACTCTTTGCTCATAATAGCAGCAGCAGCAGTTAACATCTATATATGGCTGCAATGTTTGCAAAGCACTTTATCAACATCTGATTTGACCCTTACAAGGAAGGGAGCATTTCTTAAGCAGGCACTGTGCTAAACACTACAAATATTATCTAACAACTCAATCAAAGCAGAGACAGAAAGATCTTGCCCCAGAAATTTATTTCATCTCTTCACTTCCTCATCAGTAAAATGGGGAGGGAAATATCTCCTGAGGCTATTGTGAGGATCAAATGAGATCTAATCTAGAAAAAGCATTTTATGTACATTAAAATATATTTTAATAGATATATATATAATATAAATATTATATAATAAAATATTATATAGCAAAATAATAAAATGCTACTACTTCTAGCTACTAAAGTAGCAGATGGCTCTAGAGGAGAGCCCAACTCTCCCTCACTTCGATCCAATTCACTTGTATGTTATAGCATCACCTTCCTGATGTCATGGCTTTTGAGGATGAGGACAAACAACTAAAGTAACTATGCTACCTACTATAGAAATGCTATTATTATCAGGTGAACCATTTATTAAGCACTTACTATATGCCAGGCACTTGGGAAGCAAATATAAACAAATAGCAAAATGGCCCCTGCCCTCAAAGAATTTCCATTCAAATGGGGGTAGATAGTCCATAAAGGGAAGAAAAGCTCTAGGGGCATTTGTCCTTGGCTAAATAGAGAAGAATTGAGTCCCTGGCAAGATTAAGACAGAAGCTCACCTCCCAAAGTCAGGGGAAAGAGTTCAAAGTTCTACTGACAGGGAGAAGAGAAAGATGAGATGATCAATAGCACTTACAACAAGTAAGTAGGCAGAGCAAGTTTTATACTCATTCTACAGATGGAAAAAACTAAGTAACTTGCCTAACACTAAAAAAACTCCAATTCCTACCACCATTGACCCACAAGGGATCTCACAATATTGATATGACTTAAGGAAACCTGACCAACCAATTCCACTGCTCATTATTCCCAAATTCAAGGTTATTTGCTAGCCACAGCCTCCAATAACCTCTCATTTTAGAGATAAGTAAACAGCCCAGGGACATAATGAGTTACCAGCCAAACCAGGTTTTAATTCCAAGTATCTTCCCCCCCAATTCTCCTTGCGCCTTACTATCTTTCACAAGTGGGAGCCACAGGACTTAATACTTCTGTGTGCTAACAAACCCATAAATAATCCTGTCTAAAAGGAGGGAAATCAGTGCCCTTTTTTCTTTCTCTACAATTAAGGTAGGGCAATGCTATGGAGGGGACTTTTGGGGAGGAGGATCAGGAAAGGAGGATGGTAGAGATCTAGGGCTGTGAGGGACAGCTGAGCAGGGGAAAATCTGCCCAACTTCTCCCACAGAAGAGTAAAGGGAGGTAGCATGGACTCAACCTTCTTTTCTCATCTTGTGTGCTTTCCCTTCCTGTGCCCCCCTGGCAGCTCGGATCTGGGGGCTCCAGCTTCATAACTAGGAGCACTTCAGTTAAGTCCCATCTTTTCTCTGAATCTCGGTTTACTCATCTGTAAAATCAAGGTGCTGGGTTTGGAGTCAGGAGGATCTGAACTCAATAGAGCTTCAGCAGTTCCTAGTTGTGCACCTCTTGAGTCACCTGACAGCTCTCTGCCTCAGTTTCCTCTGCTGTAAAAAGGATAATGGCACTACTTCCCAGGTCACTGGGAGGATCACATAAGTTAATACATGTAAAGGGCTTTGTATAAAAGAGAGCTATCTACACTGCCTTCGGTGTCCTCACATCCCAGGTCATTCTACCTGGCAGGAATTGGCAAATGGGTGTTATGAATCTTTCCAATTCTGCCTGACCTTTCACTTAAGAGGAAGTGGGCCCTGAACCATGTTCCTGAGACTACAGGGAAATTCATTACAACAGTCCCAACTGCTCTTTGGTCTCCTGGGAGCGGGCAGACCATGCCAGGCACAGGGACAAAAGGACTGAGAGGGTGGGGCACATACTCAAGCCAAGAGAAGGTCAGCACTCCCCAAAATCACAACTCCTCCCAGGTCTCTGGATTAGGTGCCAACGAGCAATGGGCCCAATCAGGCCAATCAAAGTTCAACTCCTAATCATCCTGCCCTCTGGCTGCAGCAGGAAGTGTCTTGAACCCTGGGCAATCTGAAGAAGCCTAAGGGCTCTCTTTGCATATGCTTTAACCCTGGGCAATCTGAAGAAGCCTATGGGCTCTCTTTGCATATGCTTTTAAATGTGCAAAATAAATTCCACCACATTATAAAGGAAACCAGTTACCCTGAAATTCAGTTATCAATTAAAAATTAAAAAAATAAATAGCTAAGCCACAATGGACTCTGGATTAACCACTCCTGCTGTTTAGGGAAAACTAGAAGGCGTCTAGTTCTACCTTTTACAAGGAGGCCTGAGGATAAGATCCCAGATCAGGGTGTGTAAAAAATCTTATTCTGCTAACCCTATTCATATGGATACACACCCATTCATACACATTCAAATTTTATTCGATCATTTACAAAATTCCTACTATGTATGAGATTCCCAAAGTCATGAAAAAGATGCAAGATGGGGATGATCTGGTGTTGCGGCCATTGGGACCATCTACCTTGGAGGGGCTCTGAATACTTGTTTATTTCCCCCCACACACACACACACCTTGCTGGGGTCAAGGTGGGTTAAGCCACCAGATGGCCCTCATTGCCTGCTTTACTTCCCTGCAGACAGTAGGGCAGCAGGGATCAAGCATTCATCTGGGAGGTGAAAAGCCTAGGCTTTCATCACCAAGTCAGGGGGGTCTCCAAGCTCTGAGGCCTCTGATGAGTCTCCTTCCTCTTCTGTGCAACAGTAACAACAAAAGTATCCGCCTCCCAGGGCTGTTCTATGGACAAAATGCTTTGCAAACCTAAAAGGCTTTTATGAGAACAGGAGAGTGCTCCGTAAAAAGGTGGCTGGAGGATGGAAGGTGGGGCACTGAAAAGGATCTATGGGTCAGCGGAAGACTGGACCCAGGAGGCAGCCTCTCAGCGTGTTATACAGCGAGACTCTTAGCAAAGAATACTTGGCATCTGGTGTCAGAGCCAGCATGGAAAGAATAACAGAGTAAACATTGTCTTCCTGATATGTGGCAACAGGGAAGGGTTCCCTGGCAAGCCCCGGGGCACCTGCTGCCCAAGCAGTCCCATGCAGGAGGGGAGTTTGCAGAGTCAAACTCAGATCCGAAGGGACCTCAGAGGTCAAGGAGTACATTTCCCAGACCAGGAAACAGAGGCCTAAATTCACTCACACAAGTCTGTACTTGAACCCAGACTGTGCTAAGCTGGTGACAAGAAGACAATAAACCTCAAAAAGCCTGAGGAACTTAATTACACGGCAAGCAGGAGAGGCCCAAGGGCACTGATAAATTCATATCGAGATACAAAGTAATTTCAAAGGGGAGACAATGTTTCCAAACGGGGGAACAGAGAGAGAAGGAAAAGTGCTCAAGGCTAGAGAAGAGGGAGGGGAAGAGAGGGCGCTCCAGATAGGACTTGGACAAAGGTGGCAAAGTGGAGAAGCCCCTGGGGGGCCGGTGGCCCAAGAAAGGGCCAGCATCCTGGGCAGCCAGAGAAGGGGGTGAAAAAAGGAGAAGGAAGCTCCGCAGCCATAGGGAAGCTGCCACTTTCCCCCATTTTTTTGCCCTTGGCCTCCTCAAGTCAGGCCTCGAGGCTCCGGAACTGGGAGGGGGAGGCCAAGAGTCGCAGGAGAAAGGGGGAAGGGACACAGCCCGGTTCCAAGTCAACCGCCCTCCCTCGTGGCAGGTCCCCAGCTGCGTGGGAAACGTCTTCCTGCAGAATCTGCTGTGGCGCCCCCCAAGCGAAGTCCCACCCGACCCCAATGGCCGGGACCCAGGGGAGCCCCTTCTCTTTGCCATTCGTATTCTGGGTCCCACCCCCCCCCCCCGGGGCTCCTTCTCCTCGGGGAGCGGGAAAGGAGCGGGGACTGGGAACAGCTCAGCTCCCACGCAAACTTGTCCGCGCACCTCGGGCCCGCAGCCCCCTCGGGGAGGGGGTGTCAGTGGCCGCGGGGCCCGCGCAAAGGGGCGTGGGGTGCAGGGGGTGCCCGCCCGCCCCGCGGAGTGCAAGGTGCTGCCCGAGCCGCCAGGCCCAGAGCAGCAGGGGGTCCTCTCAGGTGCGGCTGCTCCCGAGAGCCAGGCTCCCCCCGGGGGTAGCCGGGGGTGCCGGGGGTGCCGGGACTGGAGGGAGGAGGGGGGCGGGAGCCCCTGTCACCGACGTCCCCGGCAGGGCGGGGGGAGGGGGCTCTCCGGAAGATGCAACTAACGTCCCCTAGTCCTGCAGGCGGGGAGCAAGAGCGGGAGCCCGGGCGGCCCCCGGGGCCCCCCGGGGCGCGCCGCGCGTGGGGCGGCCGGGGCCGCGCGTGGGGCGCCCGGAGCCGCGCAGCTGCCCCCCTCCTCCCCCGACCACGCTCACCAGTTGCCCGAGCCCACGATGCACACTCTGAGGGGCGCGGCGGCCATGGTCCAGGACCGGGAGGCGGCTCCGACGGCTCCGACAGCGCCGACAGCTCCGACAGCCGCGACAGCGCCGACGGTTCTGAGCCGCCACAGCAGCCGCCGGGCCCAACCCCAGCCCGCCGGCCTCCAGTTTCCCAGGGCCGCCCCCGAGCAGACGCCCCGCCCGCGCGGCCCGCCTAGCCCAATGGCCGCGCCGCCCCGCCCCTCCATGGCCCCCCCGACTGACGGGCGGAGCCCCGGCCTGCGCGGACGCGCCCCGCCCCCGCAACGCCCCGGGGCACGCTGGGATTTGTAGTTCATCCCTACGGGAGCCCGCAGGGCGGGCCGGGGAAGCTCTTCTGGGGGTTTGAGGGGCGGAGGCAAAACAGTGCAATAGGGTGGGTCAGCGTAGGGGCTCTAGAATCTTCGTTACCATCACCCTCATCAACTAACAATATTATTAACAATAAAAACTCAGAGCTTCGAAGTTGGCCAAGCGCCACGACTGTATAAGCTCATTCTATCCTGACACCAACCTTGGGAAGCTCCAGGTCTGACGCCGTCTCGCAGGGGGCACTTGGCCGTCTTTGTAAGTTGTCTGACAGATGAGGAAACTGAGGCAGGCGCGGCTGAGTGCTCAGACCCGGAGTCCGCAGTTAGGAAGCGCCCGAGGCTGCATTTGAACTCGGCTCTTCCAGACTCGGGCCGCCGTAGGAGCAAGTCGCTCGGGGTGTCTGTAAGCCGTCGTTTGCAGATAAGGAAAATGAGGGAGGCTTCTGCCCGCCAGGGTTATTGCGAGAATGGAAAGAATCTTTGTCAATCACTTTACAAACCTTAAAAAATGTTAACTGTTGTTAATCACACGTTTTTCATTCTTTGTATTTTCACTGTGTTTCTTCAGTTCTACCTCAATTCGGTCAGTCCTTCCCTGCTCCCCTAATAGCTTATTTAGATTTGCTGTTTCACCCAATCATTCTTTAGGATGAGATTATTTAGTTTCCAATTATTTTTTGTCTACTTTCCCCTGGCTTTTTGTTGAGTGCAATTTTTATTGCATCGTGGTCTGAAAAGGATGCATTCACTATTTCTGCCTTACTGCATTTGAGTTTGAGGTTTTTAATGTCCTAATATATGGTCTATTTTTGTAGAGGTTCCATGAACTGCTGAAAAGCAAGTGTACGCCTTTCTGTCTCCATTTCGTTTTCTCCAGAGGTCTATCATATCTAACTTTTCTAGTATTCTATTTACCTCTTTGACTTCTTTCTTATTTATTTTGTGGTTTGATTTATCTCATTCTGAGAGCACAAGTTGAGATCTCCCACTATTATAGTTTTGCTGTCTATTTCTTCTTGCAGCTCTCTTAGTTTCTCTTTTAAGAATTTAGATACTACACCACTTGGTGCATATATGTTTAATATTGATAATGCTTCATTATCTATGCTACCCTTTAGCAGGATATAGTGCCCTTCCTTATCTCTTTTAATTAGATCAATTTTTGTTTTTGCTTGATCTGAGATCAGGATGGCTACCCCTGCTTTTTTGACTTCACCTGATTTTGCTCCAACCTTTTACCTTTACTCGGCTTATAGCTCCCTGCTTCAGGTGTGCCTAATAGCTTATCTAGAGAAAACCCTTAAGCAAATGGATTTTCTTACAGTTCCCCCAGTGGGGATAGGGAGTGAGCTCCTGGGAATTTTGTTCTGGTGAGTTTGGTGAACTAACCTTCCCTCCCCCCCGCAATTCAGAACTTGCCCTGGAAAAGTGGTCTAGGCTGGGTATTAAGGACCCCTTCTTTAGATTAGAAGCCCAGCCTCATTTCCCCCTGAGTTCTTCTGCTCCTAGTTCCCAGTTAGAACTACTCCTTGATTGGTTGTTGGTTACTCAGCATTCTGAGCGACTCCAGTGACCCCAGCCCCCTTGTTGTCCCTCTCATTTAACCAGTCATTTTTTGACTCAGCATTTTCTCCAGCTGTCCCTGACCTGGAATCCTCCTCCCTCCCCATCCCCCTTCAGTCCCTTCTCCCGCCTGACTTTGCTAGTTTCCTTCAAGTCCCACCCAACATTCCATCTTCCCCGTCCTCCTCAATGATAGTACCTTACTTGGGAAATATCTTCCATTTATACTGCTTATGTTTTTTTTTAAATAAAGCTTTTTATTTTCAAAACATATGCATGGATAATTTGACAACACTGACCCTTGCATAGCCTTGGGTTTCAAATTTTCTCCTCCTTCCCCCAACCCCCTTCCCTAGATGGCAAGCGATGCAATATATGTTAAATAAATTAAAATATATGCTAAATCCAATAAACATATTTATATAATTCTCCTGCTGCACAAGAGAAATCAGATTTTAAAAAAAAGAAATTAAATGAGTAAGGAAACAAAATGCAAGGGAACAACAATAAAAAGAGTTAGAATGTTATGTTGGGATCCACATTTAGTTCCCACAGGCCTGTCTCTGGGTGTAGATTGCTGTCTTCATCACAAGATCATTGGGACTGGCATCAATCATCTCACTGTTGGAAAGAGCCACGTTCATCAGAGTTGATCATCATATAGTCTTGTTGTTGAAGTACACGATGATCTCCTGATCCTGCTCATTTCACTCAGCATCAGTTCCTGTCAGTCTCTCCAGGCCTCCCTGAAATCATCCTACTGATCATTTCTTACAGAACAATGATATTCCATAACATTCATATACCATATTATATCTTGTTTGTCCATAGTAGTTTACAGGTTGTCACCTCTGTGAGACTGTGAGATTCTTGGGGATAGATATCATGTCTCTGCCTTTCTTCATATGTCCAACTCTTGGCATCTTGCCTGGTACATAGTGGGTGCTCAGTAAATGCTCACTGAATGTCTATCTAGCTTATCCTGCTGAATACCTACTATGTGCAAATAGCCAAGGTCACCCACAAGGGATGTTTGAGTTTAGATCCTAAGTCCCTTGACTTCAAACTTGGTGTTCCTTCCAATAAACCAAGCTGCCTCATTACTAGAATTTCAACAGGGGCTCTTAATCCGTGGTCCATAGATTCCTTGGGGTTCCCAGAACTTTGAAGGAAGAAAAAAATGACACCTTTATTTCAATAGAATTCGGTTCCTTTGTAATCCTCTATATTGTGTTTGATACATTTAAACTCAGTGCTCTGAGAAGGGGTCCCTTGGTTTAAGCAAGCTGACAAAGGGCTCCAGGACACCAATTAAGGGGAAGATAGAAAGACCCTTCAATCAAATAGCTAAAGCTTCTAAAGAACCTTTAGTGAGAGGCCCGTATCTGGACATGATAAAGTTAAGATGAACTCTGGCAAGAGCTGATCCCATGTGGGATTTACATCTGGTTGGAACTTTAGGGATTTTTTAGACCAAAGTTCTCCAGTTTGGAGATCTCTCTTTACACTCTTCAAAATGATTGAGGATATGATTGAACAGGTATAATCTATATCAGATTGTTTGCTGTCTTGGGGGAGGGGAGAGAAGGGAGGTAGGGAAAAAATTTGGAAAGTAAAATCTTACAAAAATGAATGCTGAAAACTATTTTACTTTAATTGGAAAAAAATAAAATACTATTGACAAGATAATTGAAGACAGACCCCCAAAGAGCTTTGGTATATGCAGTTCTATGTACCAATATTTACTATATTAGGAATACTAATCGATTTTAAAATATTCACTAAAAATAACAATAAATCCATTGCATGTGAACATAATTTTTATGAAAAATAACTTTTCAAAAGCTCAAAAATTATGAGGACATTTTTTCCTTTTTAAATTCAAATTTTTTTTTTGTTCTGAATTTTCTTTCTTTTTCCTCCACCTCCCGCATACTGAGGCCAGAAAAAACAAGACCCATTGCAAATATGTATCACATGCTTGTTTTACACATCTTTGTATATCTCTTTAATAGTTAATAGAAGACAGCTGGGTTCTTCTATAAATTCTTTATTCAATCTATTGAGATAGGTTGAATTAAAAACAAATGTGACTTCACTCAGATATATAGTTGGAAAAGGAAGGAGATTTGGAAGGTATTTTTAATGGGCAGAAGACATTTTGGCATTATTATGAAAATCATTCTGGCCCCACAGACAGCCTGAAAGGGTCTTAGGGTCCCCCAAGGGTCCAAGGCCTACACCTTGAGTATGCAGATCCTGTCCAAGCTCATCAGAGATCTGTGCAAAATCACACAGGTACTTAATATCCAGAGCCCGATGTTCTCTGAATTAAAGTCCAGTGTAGATTTAAAAAAAAAAAAAAAATTGGTATATAGGAAGAGGGGAGGGAGGGAGGGAGAGAGAGAGAAACAGAAAAAGAGAGGCAGAGGCAAAAAGAGAAGGAGAGGGAGCCATGGGATAGGGGTAGAGAGAGAAGGGAGGAGGGGAGGGAGACAGAATCAGACTGAGACAGAGAAGGGAGAGGGAGAGAAGGAAAAGAGGGAGGAAGGATGAGAGAAGGAGAAAGAGGAGAAAGACAAAGGGAAGAGGGAAAGGGAGACAAAGAGAACATTTTTAAAGCTTATTATGTGTCACACACTATGCTTAGGGAAACAAATATATTAGTTTCTTAAAGAAGGAAGACAGCATAAAGAGAAACTATAAATAGAGGGAAGAGTACAGCTGTTTAGGAGAAGGGGGGAGAGGAGGAATAGGAGGGGAAGGAGAAGTTGGAGACATAAGTTCAAATCCAGTGAAGTAAACATGGAAGGCACTCCTTGAATTGGTGGCTCTAGGGGAAAAGTTAGCAATTAGAAGAATAATACCAAAGGGCAGAAGTGTCTCCAGTGTGAAAGGTCTGGAGAAATCCAGAGTGGAGTAAAGTATAAGGGACACGTCTACATGGAATAGATAATACACTGCCCTTCTCCATTGCCCTACATCCCCACCCTTGGCAAAACTTCAGAATTCAGCACTGTTCAAAGATCAATACCTACAACACCATTATAAACAATTTGTCACATTTCCCAAAAGATTTCCAAAATCTTGGGGATTTGTTTTATTCATTTTTAAAGGTTTATGTCTTCTATTTTCATACCCTGGACATTTCAAAATATACATTCCCTCCTTTACCATTAATACTACATCATAGGGAAAGGGACCCACATGTGCCAAAATGTTTGTGGCAGCCCTTTTCGAAATGGCAAGAAACTGGAAACTGAGTGGATGCCCATCAAATGGAGAATGGCTAGATAAATTATGTTATATGGATGTTATGGAATATTATTGTTCTGTAAGAAATGATCAGCAGGGTGATTTCTGAGAAGCCTGGAGAGACTTACATGAACTGATGTTAAGTGAAATGAGCAGAACCAGGAGATCATTGTACAAGGCAACAAGATTATACAAAGATTGATTTCGATGGACGTGGCTCTTTTCAACAATGAGATGATTCAGGCCATTTCCAATGGCCTTATGATGGAGAGAACCATCTGCACCCAGAGAGAGGACTGTGGGAACTGAGTGTGGACCCCAACATAACATTCCCACTCTTTTTTTATGCTGTTCCCTTGCAAAGATAATTGTATAAATATGTTTCCAAATATTGGATTTAACATATATTTTAACATGTATAACATATATTGAATTGCTTGCCATCTAGGGGAAGGATGGGGGGGAAGGAGGGGAAAATCTGGAACAGAAGGTTTTGCAAGGGTCAATGTTGAAAAGTTATCCGTGTATATGTTTTGAAAATAAAAAAAGCTTTAATTAAAAAAAATACTTCCTCAGAACATAACATAATGAATTAGATCCCCATTTCAGAGATCCTGAGTTCTCATCTGATCCCATTGGGTAAGTTTGGTGAATAGCACTTTCAAACTGCGCTAGATTATCTTGTTTTCTGCCCAGCTCTGGGAGGAGTAGCATTGAGGCTGAACAAACTAAACTATCCATTTCGCAGTACTCCCAGATTTGAAGCAACAGCCATGTATGGAAACTGCAGGGGAGTCACTGAGAAGTTGGGCAGAGTGGTAAATGTTTTATTATTCCGTAATTTATTGCTTGTATGTGACTTGCACAAAGAAAATCAGCTGATAAACATTAAGCTGCTACTATATGCCAAGTGCTGTGCTAAGTGCTAGAGTACAAACACACACACACACACACACACACACACACACAAAAAGAAAGAAAGAAAGAAAAAGATTTTTAAAAAAGGAAAAAGAAAAGAAAAAAGAAAGAGTCCTTGATCTCAAAGAGCTTACAGTCTAATAGGGGAAATCGCTACACAAAAGGAAATTGAATAGAGGAAGTCAGAGGAAGAGAAAGACCCAGATTCTGCTATGGGGACATGATGGAGCTGAGAAGTCCCAAAGTAGTTCAGCTAAATAAAAAATGAGGTGTTCTGAGCTGAGGTCTCTCCCTACTTGGAGGTTTGACATACACAGTCCTACTCTCCAATCAGTAATAATATTGAAGTCTTGAATGAGGATGTGGTTATCCCAGTAACGTCCTTCCTGGGGCATAAGGTTTGGGAGGAGGGGGGAGTCAGTCTCAAAATGAAATATATTGCCTTGAGAAGTCATGGGTTCCCCCTCAGTGAAGGGTCAAGCAAGCTCAGGATGATCCCTTGAAACGTGTGTCGTAGAGGGGAATTCTCGGGCAGGTAAAATAGGGTAAATTAGGTGGTCTTGGAATTTGCTTGGGACTCTAAGATTCTGTGAAGGTGTGTGGTTCATTCACCAATTATCCGGGAAGAATTTTCTCCCCAGCTCCTGCCAGGACTGTACTTAATCACAGCCTGGACAAACAAGTGCCTTTCTCTTTATTAAAACATGCATCTCCTTGCCCCTGCTGCTAATGAGATGCTGTACAAATAATCTGCCGAATGCAAGATTGGCTCTCTGGACAGCCATCTTCTCAAATGAAATTGCCTGCCTTCAATATTGCTAATGACATCCTGGTGAGAGCTTCGCGAGCCTTTGGCTGGAGAAATTAAAGAAGCCTCATCAAAAGAAGCAATCAGGATTTTCCTGTGACTTCCCTGATGTGAAGATCCCAAGTGAGGAGAGTTAGACTGGGGAGACTGCAGGGAGAGAGTCCCAAATAGAGGAATAACGGGCAGAATGGGATTCAGCCGACCAAAAAATCATTAAAACGTGAAAGAGGAAAGAGGGTGCTGGATGCTCTGATGAAATGTGATGCATCTCATGGAAAAAGGTTTATATCCTGGCATTGGAGCCTCCTGTGACTTGGTAACTGTGAGCTCTTCGCTGAATGGTCTTACTCCGATGTTTTCACTTGACAATGAGAAAGTTGCCCTAAGTCATCCCAGCTAGTACCTTCTCCTTCTAAACCTATGATGGGGCCATCTCCATTCCTCTCAGACTCGACTCAACTCAAGCTCTGTGTTCTACGTGAACTTTTCTTGATTGCCACAACTATCAACTATCAGAGAGCAGTTACCTCTCATTTATTTTGGAAATATACATACATGCACATACATGGACACACATGTATGTACATATGTACATGCCTATACAGATACACATGTTCATGTACATGCAAATTAAAATACATAATAATTCCTATAAAGAGAATATACGTGCATATATGTGTGGGCAGCTAGTGGCTCAGCTAGAATACCAACCAGACTTATGGGCTCCCAAGGGCTCAGCATTTCCCTCCACCACGCTCAGGCCAGTTTTCGGCCTCTGACCCAACCATCAGCCAAGTTCAGAAGCGGGCCCATGCCCTGACCTGCAACTCCTTCCTGATGCTATTCAATAGGTCCAGGGAATGGCTGGCAGATCCCCTCCTCCCCCTCAGCCTCCTTCCTTCTTCCCTTCTCCCTTCCTCTTCCCAGCCCCCATACCTCCAAGCCCGAGGCATCTCAAATTTCTGGCCCCGGGCCCCGGGGCTCCCTGTTTTGCTGTAATAGCTAGTGTGGCAGGACCCCCTCACCCCTCACATGGGCACAGGGCAGAGGCTACCACCACTAAGGAGAATCCTGGTCCAATGGGCTCTGGCACTGGGGGGACATAAGGCATCTCCTTTAATGTCATCACAGGCAATGCTGGCTACACTGACTTCTCAGATCAGGGAAGATCAAGATCTCCTAGAGAGAAGCTGGAATAGAATGGGAATCTCAGAGCGGGAAGAGGCCAGAGGCAGGGTAGCCTAGCGGAAAGAGCTCCATATTTAAATTCAAGAGGACAGGGGCCCATTGGGCCAGTCATTTAACTGACTTCTCTGAGTTCTTCATGTCTAAATTGAGAAGAATAAAGTAAACTTTCTGGGGGCAATAATTGGGGTTATATTAAAATGTAACAACTGAATTTAATATAATTAGTTTCCTTTGTATTTTAGATATTTGTTGCATTAAAATTGTATATATTTATTGCATTTTTATGCAATAAAAATATTATTCTCAAGAAGAGTCCATAGCTTCTCCAGACTGAGCACCTCAAGGGTTCAGGACTCCAAAAAATTTAAGAATCATGCCGCCATGGAGGTCCCTTCTAACTAGATAGGGAGAGAAGGGAGAGACACAGAGACAAAAAAGACAGAGAAAGACACAAAGAGATAGAAAGACAGAAACATAAATGCAGAGAGACAGAAAGAGAGAGATGGACACAAAGAGAGGCAAATAAAGACTGCCAGACAGGGAGGGAGAAACAAAGACATAAAGAGACAGAAAGGCAGAGATACAGATGCAGAGAGAAAGACTGTAATGGGCTGAGGTTTGAGCTGATGCACTGAGGAAAAAAAAAAAAAAAAAAATTACCCAGTGCGAGCAGCTCCACTATCTTTAGATAATCGCCAGGTGATGTGGAGAGACCCAGAAAGTGGTGAATGGAAAGGACCAGATAGGCTAACTGCTTTGGGGAGAGGGTTTGCTTGTATCTCTACAGGTGGAGAAGGAATCAGATGGGTGCCAACGAGCCATATTCGCCTTGTCCATCGCAGAGAGACGGAGCAGACCTTTGAAACAAAGGAGAAGACCCAAGAAATATCGGGTGGTGCTGTTGCTGATTGTGCTCACCATTGAAAGAGCGTGGCAGTTATGGCGTTTGACTCATGGACATCAAAGATTGTCGGATTTCAAAACCCTCAGGAATCATTGGATTCTCTGAGCCATAGGACTTGAAAACCCTCAGGAATCATTGGATTCTCTGAGACATAGGACTTGAAAACTCTCAGGAATCATTGGATTCTCTGAGACATAGGATTTGAAAACTCTCAGGAATCATTGGATTCTCTGAGAAATGATAAGACTGTTACAACACTTCAAAATCTGCTGGAATCATTGGATTCCCTAACACATAAAAAGACTTTTTCAGGACTTCAAAAACTCAGGGGGATCATTGGATTCCCTGACATGTGAAACAATGGACAATAGATTGGTTTTGGACTATCTCTTGGCTGCTGAAGAAGGTGTATGTGTGACTGTTGTTTACATACCCACCTTCTAGGACTTCTGGTGATCTTTTCCAACACCATGTTGATTTATATTGTTTGCTATTCTGCTACTTGTGTGTACAATTCATGTTTGTTACACCACATCAAGCCTGCACTGACTGAGGGGAGGGTCATCCCTAATAGCCTCTGCGTTATTGCTATGTGCTTGTGTAATACCTCCCATGCTGATGGGTTTGTGCATAATAAGACCCTTCAGCCCAGAAACCCGCTAGCAACCTCCATTTCCCTTTGGTGCTTTTCATCTCCCTTCCTGAGATGTCAGGGAGGGCGTGATCATCTCCTTTTTAGTGCTTTCACCGCCTTCCCTGAGAAGTTAGGGAGGCTGTGATCACCTCCCCTTGGGGGCTCTGACCTCCCTGAGGAGTCAGGGATGGCATGACCACCGGTGTTCTAAAATAAAAGAAAGCGGGAAATGTAATGGGCTGAGGTTTGAGCTGATGCACTGAGGTCCCAAGTACATGAGGCTAGATAGTAATTGGGCTATACTCTATTAATATACATGATTGGATTAAGAATGGTCCCTGCCCACTCTCCTTGCAAGTCCTGATGTGTTGTATAGGAAATGACGATTTTGGGGGGTGGAGGCAGAGAGGGAAGAAGACAAGCTGGGAGAGATTGGGCTGAGTTCGAGACTCCAAGCTGCTGGTTGTGTGGCTGCTGGTCGAGCTAGCTTCTTGACTCAGCTGCACACATTGCTATCGCCGATTCTCTTCCACCTCCGATCCTTCTTCACTGAGAATAAAGACTGACGATTTTCCCCTAACCTGAATTCCTGTCTCGTGCTGATCTTAAAATACACGACCTTAACAAAAGACACAAAAAGAAATTAGAGATGCAGAAAGACAGAGATAGAAAGACAGAGAGAGACATAAAGAGATAGAAAGACAGAGCTGTAGATGCAGAGAGACAGAGAGGAATGGACACAGAGAGAAGCAGAGATAGAAATAGGAAAAAGAGAGACAGAGGTAGATGAATAGCTGGGCTAGGTAGACGAGTGAATAGATGGGCATCTCAGACATCGGCTTTCCTGACCAGTTGCCCTCATTTTTAAGGCCTTTGGGCCCTTCACCAAGCCCCCAGCTAGTTCATCTTTGGGAAATGTCATTGTCTTGTTTAAGACCTAATTACCTGTTCTATCTCATCAGCTCAGGTGAACCACTAAAGTCATTCTTTAAGGAGAGGGTGGAGGGTGCATCTCCTCAGACTTCCCTTCCCCATTTCATTGTCCTCATTTTTTAAAATTTTATTTTAATAATATACTATTTTGCAATTCATTTTTAGCTTTTTATTTTCAAAATACATGCATAATTTTCGATATTCACCCTTACAAAAAAAACCTTATGTTCCAAATTTTTTTTCTCCTTCCCTTTCCCCACCCCCTCCCTTAGACAGCAAGCAACCCAATACATGGCAAACGTGTAATTCTTCTCTATATATTTCCACAATTATCATGCTACACAAGAAAAATCAGATCAAAAAGAAAAAAAAAAAAAAAGGAGAAAGAAAACAAAAAGCGAGTTAACAACAAAAAAGGTGAAAATACTATACTGTGATGCACATTCAGTCCCCACAGTTCCCCCTCTGGGTGCAATTGGCTCTCCATCACAAAATCATTGAAACAGTGAAACACCTCACTGTTGAAAAGAGCCATATCATCAGAATTGATCATCACATAATCTTTTTGTCATCTCCTGTTTCTGCTCACTTCACTCAGCATCAGTTTAAGTCTCTCCAGGCCTCTCTGAAATCATCCTACTGATGGCTTCTTATACAACAATAATATTCCATAACATTTATATACTACATATATATATATATAAAACTGAGGGATATCCACTCAGTTTCCAGTTCCTTGTCACCACAAAAAGGGCCACCACAAACATTTTGGCACGCGTGGGCCCTTTTCCCTTTTTTTTATGAGCTCTTTAGGATACAGGCCTAGGAGACACTGCTGGATCAAGGAGAATGCACAGTTTGTTAGCCTTTTGGGCACAGTTCCATATTGTTCTCCAGAATGCTTGGATTCAACATTCATTTTAATAAAATTTTGAGCTCTAAATTTTTTTCTCCCTCTCTCCCTTAACTGTCTCCTCCCCATACTAAAAAGCAATCTGATATAGGTTATCCATGTACATTCTTATTGAACACATTTGTATATTGGGAAAGAAAAATCAGAAGAAAAAGGGAAAACCATAAGAAAAAAAAAGGAAAAAAAAAGGTGAAAATAGTATGCTTTGATCTGCATTCAGTCTCCATAGTTCTCTCTCTGGATGAGAAACATTGCCCTCAGTTTAGATCTTCTTGACTTCTGCACCCTCCTCTTCTGCAGAGCACCTTCTTCCCTCCTCATTCTCACTCCAAGTTTTCAACTTTCTTTTACATGTTCTCTTCTACTATTAGACTGCGAGCTCCTTTAGGGCAGGGTCCTCCTTTTGCTGGAGCTAAACACAGGGGATATTCTTATCCTGACACAGGTAGGTTCTTATTAAATAATTATTATCTATTGACAATAGATTCTAGATGGATAGATTATAGAGCATTTATTGAGTGCTTGCTGTATACAGCCAGGCATGGGTCTAAATTATTACCTATGGAGCTCCTTTGGTTCAATCTCCATTGAAATGAAGGTACCTAGAAACCAGGGGAGCAATGACTGGATCTTTGGGACCTTTACCAGGGAAGCTGATGTTTGATTCCGACTCTGGATTTTGTGAGAGCACTGTCCAGAAGTAGATCTGGCCTTCTTTCTGAGGTGAATCAAGGCTCTTCTATGGAAGTTTGCTAGGAAAAAAAGCACAATGAGTTAGTCTGGTCTTGGAATCCCAACTTAGTGCCAGAAGGAACCTCAGAGGCCATCTAATCCAATCTCCAACAGCCAGGGAAACTGAGGCACAGAGTTTGGTTAACTGGATAGTCCAGGAAGTGAGGGCTGGTGTCCTTTGAGTTCATATCCAGCTTTCTTCCCAAACCACCAGGCTGCCTTTTCTTTTTTTAAGAATCTACTATGGGCAAAGAGGTAACATAGTCTAATGGACAGAGAGGAGCTTAAAGCCTGGAAGCCCTCAGCTAAAAAAAAAAAAAAAAAATATATATATATATATATATATATATATATATATTCTAGAGAATGCAATTAAGTGGAGTCATAGATAGAATTCTGGACCTGAAGTCAGAAATAATTATGTGGCTCTGGACAAGTCACTTATCTGTTGTCTGCCTCAGTTTCCCCATCTGTAAAATGGAAACAAAAATGCTTCCCACATGATTGAGATACTGTGGAAAGGAGTGCTTTGCCAATCTGAAGGCATGATATAAAAATAAGCTCCCATCACAATGCCCTCTGCTGCTTCTGAATATCATTCTGTGGGTCCCTCTTTTGAAGCAATTACTGCATTTTCCTTCATCTTTTGATTATTCGCATATTTTGCTTTTCAGTCAAAGATACTGTAAGTCCCTGGAGGGCCAGAACAGGGGTCACCAAGAAAGGGACCTTCCTTAAGTCCTGAGCTGGAAGGGAGCCTGGAGGGCAACTAGCCCATCCCCTTCATTTTATACTGGAGGAAAGGGACCCAGAGGGCAGACGTGTCTTGCCAGACTCACAGAGGTAGGACCCTGAGTCTCCCAATTCGCTCCTTCTTCCACTGTGCCACAAGCTGCACCTTCTTTGCAGTTTTGCTTTGGAGCCTGGTATGTGCCATCTTCCCGCTTGCTCAAGGGCTCAAAGAAGGCCCAGACTCCAATCCTGTGCCTACTTATGACAGGCTCCCCTGCTCCACCTTAGACAAATCACTTCATCTATAAAACAGCGCTATTTACTTCTACTTTTATAGACTATTTCCTCATCTGTAAAACAAGAGGATTGATTGATATTTTATAAGTGTTTTCCTCATCTATAAAATGAGAGGCCTTGTTCTAAATGATCACTAAGATCCCTTTTTGCTTTAAATTCAACAGCGTCTGCAACTATCTTTCTTGCTCAGATTCTAAGAAGCTTATTCTTTTAATGTGATTTTTGCTTCTAACCCTTCGTACTCAGGAGGAAATTTGTTGCCCATGATATAGTTCTCCTAGTGAGTTATTAAATTGGCTTCCAGGCCTAAAGCAATAGGGTGAGCCTGACAATGGCATTGGCCAATTTTCTCTGTGCTTGCTCCCCGAGCTGCTCAAACCATCCTGGGCTCAGACCCTCAAAGCTGAGAAAGCAAAGTCTGAACTACCAAAGAGCTCATGTGCAATGGACACCTTTCCTGACTGTGATCATATAATAATGTTCCCTTTACCACCAACTAGGAAGGACATTATTTTGTTTCTGGTTTTCTTTTTTAAAGCCTTTTATTTTCAAAACATATGCACGGATAATTTTTCAACATTGACCCTTACATTGCCTTGTGTTTCAGATTTTCCCCTCCTTCCCCCCACTCTCTCCCCAGATGGCAAGCAATCCAATATGTTATACATGTTAAAATATATATTAATCCAATATGTGTAAACATATTTATACAATTCTCTTGCCGCACAAGAGAAATCAGATCAAAAAAGAAAGAAAATGAATAAGAAAACGAAATGCAAGCGAATAGCATAAAAAAGAGTGGAAATGCTATGTTGTGATCCACATTCAGTTCCCACAGTCCTGTCTCTGGGTGCAGATGACTCTCTTCATCACAAGATCATTAGAACTGGCCTGAATCATCTCATTGTTGGAAAGAGCCACATCCCTCAGAATTGATTGTTGTATAATTTGGTGTTGCCGTGTACAATGATCTCTTGGTTCTGAGGACATTGTTTTTTAAATAAATATTCCATTATTTTAAACATTGCTGTGAAAATCCCCATCCCATCCCCCATTATCACTCCTCTGCTATGAAACCTTTTCTTGCAACAAAAAAAAATGTAGTTCAGCAAAACAAAACCGACCTACTGGCCTTGTCAGATCCCGAATACCTCATTCCGTAGTAAAAGTCCACCCCCTATTAAAAAAAGAGTCCATCCCCCTCTGCTAAAAGGGAGGAAACATTTCTATTCAACTTTCATTGGATCCTCCGGTGCTAAGACTGGTCACTCCATTCATTAAGAGTTCTGATATTCTTTGGGATTCTCCTTCCATAAAGAAATGCTAAAGCTAGGATTCCTCACTTAGGGCCTATAGACTCTCCTCAAAATGTGGTCTCTTTCCAGGGAGAAGGAAATGGCAAACTACTCCAGTATCTTGGCCAAGAAAACCCCCAATTTGGCCGTGATTGAAGATGACCCAACAATAGCAACCGATTTCAAGAGATTTGAGTACTTAGACCCAATTTTTACCAACCTGTAGGTGAAATTTAGCATTTCCTTCAATTATTTGTGATTCTGAGGAGGGTCCCAAGGCTTTACTAGGGGGGTTCAGGCCATACAATCAAGGAAAAGAAGCCCCCATCTAAGGAGGTACCAGGAGCTGAGAACAGCTCCTCTTCACCAGCTTCTCCTTCCATTCCCAGAGCAGAATTCTAATTAAGGGACCCACCAAATCTCATTTAGTCAAGTTGCTCCTGAAACAGGCCTGACTATACTATAAACCAGTGACAGTTAAAAGCGGAATGATTCAGGGCAACAATACCTTTGATTAAATCCCCTGCCAAGGGCTTGAAAGATGGCTGGGCTGCCATCGAGCCTGGGGAATAAATACACTATTTGCAATGAATCAGGGCTGTGGTTGGAGGTTAGCCAGGATCTGTGACTCAATGTTCTGTTCAATACAACCTGTAATGCTGGGCCAGGAAAGCTTCCCTTTTAAAGGGATGGTGGAAATAAGATGGGTTAAAAGTGCCCCAGGCTGGGAGGGGGGATTATGGGGAGGGGGGAAGATGGCCAGGGCCTGGCTCCTTACATGGGTGATCTCAGCAGAACCTGTACACTGGTGATATATATATATATATATATATATATATATATATATATATATATATGATATGGTGTCTTTGTAGAGATCCTCCATGTCTTTTTTTATTTATTTGTTTGTTTATTGGACCTAAGCCATCCTTCATGACTGAAATGACCTCCCTCACTTCTACCTAGATCCCTCATTTCCTTCAATGCTCAGCTTTTTTTGCTACCTCTTCCTGAGAAGCCTTTATTGATCCCTTTGGTTGTTAGCTCTCTCCCTCCTCTTCAAATGACTGGGCAGACACTATTCAAACAGTGTATCTCTTGTCATCTAAGTCCCTGGAAAGCAGGGAGTGATTCCCCTTGTGCTTTTGGTTGACTTCTGTATATCTAGTGCTGAGGGAGCGCCTTACTTAGAATAAGTGCTTTTAAAATGCTTGTTGGATTGGTTTGAGTGTGAAAGTGTTAGGAAAATCACAGCTTTCCATTTTAATTAATTATACAATTGGATTTGTTGGAACAAAGGATGTGATCTGGTCTATTTCTGAAGCAGGAGCCGATAAAAGCAGATTGTCTTCACAGTGTGTGGTTCAGACAGCATTTAATAAAAAAAGCTGGAGAGATCTCTAAAAGCAAAGCAAAGTTTCTTATACGATCTCTCGAGAATCGGGTGACCCACCCATCGAGCAGACAATCCAAGGGAGGAGGCACCGTAGGGGGCAGGGTCAACACTTTTTATCCCTAACGCAAATACCCCCTCCCACCACTGACCCTCATCCTTATTGGCTGAGGATCTTACATTCTAAACTACCCAAGAAACTGAACTTGACCAATAAGTACATAGTTGCCCATATTTGACCTAAACAGAAAGACACCGATGTCATAGGAGGATAACAAGGGGACTTAAGTATGCCTTTAGGGGATAGCAGGGAGGGGACTTATGTATGCCCTGGACTTGATGCTTAAAGTCCTTCCGGTCTACTTAAACTTTGAAGCCTTACTGGATTTTCACAACTGTCTTGAAAGATCTCACCTCATCTCATTCAACAGTTTGGGCCCATTTGTTCCAGCTAGGTTTCAGGTATTACTTAAGACATGGTTGTTGGTCTCTTCTTTAACACTAATTACACTGTGTCTCACCCAAACATGGAATGCCCTCCTATGGTTCTTGGCTTTCCCAAGCAATGGATCTGTAAGCCCCAATGGTTCTTCTATACCTGTCTTTCCTGCTTTGTAACCCTGAATCAAGGTTCCCTGAAATTCTTTTTATGCTTTAAACATGAATAATTGTGACGTATGAACATACGTGTATAAAGCTTAGTATTGTTATTCAATTAAACCTATAGTCAAATTAGACTGATATATATTTAATGATATACATGTATAATGATATACATTAAATGATATATATTTAATATATACATTTAATGATTACTGTTTAGTAATTATGTACAAATAATAAGCAGGTTCCATGCATTTTAGTAATCTTGGGCAAGTCACCAGTCAGTTTGCCTCAGTTTCCTCATCTGTAAGATGAGCTGCAGAAGGACATGATAAACCACTCCAGTATCTCTGCCAAGAAAACCCTAGATGGGATCACAAAGAATTGGACACAATTGAAACTACTCAACAACATTATTTTTATATAGATAAAGCAGACTTTTAATTTTTCTCTCCATTTTTTAAATTCTCAAGTATTTCCAGTTCATATCCATGATGACAATTTTTCTTATACCTATATGCTATCATCTTCACATTCATTAAAAAAAAAAGATCCTGAATATTATCCTCCAAAAACTTAGGTTCCTTGCCCTTATTACCCTTAGTTCTACCCCTATTACACTCAGCCCCCAATACTCTTAGCTTCTATTCATGTTTTCCCATCATGTCTGTCCCCTTCTGTACCTCCTCCATGATTCTAAGGGGTCTTAGGTTACCCCTTCCTGCTCTCTGCTATAAAAGGATATTTGGAATGCCCAATGGTCTTTGACAATCAAAGTTCTGGGCCATGAGTTTGTAGATTTCCTAATTAGAATATAGACTCAATTTACTATTTTCCTTTTTCATTAATATAAGCATTCAGTCTTATAAATTTACCTTCAACTCTAGGTCTTTCTTTTATTACATCAATCATCATTAATATTATTAATCAATATTATTAATATGTGGCATCTGTTTGGCAATATTTTATGTTATAATTGTTAAATTCATCTTTTCTTTTCCACCATTCTTTATTAAACCATTATTTGATTTGTCAGAAGAGAACATTAGCTTTCTTATTTTATTATTTGTATAGTGCTGTGCAAACTGTAGAGATAATATAGTTATGGAACTATAAAATTAAATGTAAAGTGGAATGTAAATGCTAGTGATTATTTTTATTATTAATAATAAACTAGTCTCAAAATAACCATACTAAAGAAGATTCTTTTATCTTCTATTGCTAATCGCATCAATATTTTACACAAAATGGGCAGGTGTGGATGACTTTCAATCTTCCAAATTGATAATGTCACAGACCATTAAACTTTTTAAAGTATATCTCATGTTTGAATCTCCCTCTATCAAAAATAGAAGCATCACTTTTGGACCAAATGTCTCCCCTCCTCCTCTGCCTTTCCCTCTTTTTTTTTCCCTTTGGTTTTATGTTTAAAATATTCAGTGATTTCACCCACCCAACACACTGAATATTCTTGTTCATTGAATGCTGATTTAGCTCAGCATAAAAGTATGATTTCTTCTAAGTTCTAACCTTTTGGTTTGAAAGCCTCATGATGCTTTTTGAAGACTGCTTTGAAGAACGTTTTTTTAAAGAAAAAAATTGTAAATTCTTTTCAAGTTGTTTTGATTCACAAATATCCATCTCCAACTTCAACTTTGTACTTAGTAAGGTGTGGAAAGTTTTTCTGGATGATTTACCCATATTTCTTGATTTTTTATAGGTCATATGTCAATTTCACTGTTTCGTTTCTAGTCCTTTTGGAAAAACCCTGCTGTGATCACAACTGTTGCTTCTGTATATAGCACCTCTATCTTTCTTCTTGCAGCTCAGAAGACTTTTTCCACTGATGCTGCCATACTGAAGTCTGGGGAAAGTTGAATTATAAGTTGTTCTAGGTCATGGTTCTATGAATTCTTACTTACTATTAAATCTTATTATTAAATCTCTAGGGTGAAAGCCCAGACAGTTTCAGCCAGTGAGAAGGTCTATCACAGCAGAACAGCAACTGAGACCCTCCATCCTGGCTCAGGAGCAGAGTAGATCATGGGACTGCCTCCAGTCCCAGTCCGTGAAACCAGGTTGTAGTCTGGAAAAAGTAGCCAGGGCTACCGCTACTGTGAGGATGCACAAGGGACCCCTGTATTCATAGCCAAAGTTCAGAGCTACATGGAAAGCTGCATCCCAGGAGCAGAGTTTGACCTCAAAAGTCACAAAATAGGGGGAAAAAAAGAAAATGATCAAGAAAGAGAAAATATTCTTTACTACAGAAAGCTACTGTGGTGACAAGGGAAGACCAAAACACCAATTCAGACAAAATGTCCACAGAGGCTTCTTAGAGTGAGACTGGCCTTTCTTGAAGTCCTTCTACTCTATTTTAAGCTGGGTTAGAACAAAACCTACAAAGGAGGAAAAGGGTGGAAAGAGACAACAAGAGTACATACAGGGGAGGAAAATAGGATAGAAGGAAACACAGAACTGGTGATCATAACTGTCAATGTGAATGGGATATACTCTCCATAAAAAAAAGAAATGAATAGCAGAATAGACTAAAAACCAAAATAATACAACATGCTGTTCACAAGAAATAGATTTGAAACAGACAGATGCATACAGTGAGGATAAAAGGCTGGAGCAGAATTCATTATACTTCAACCAAAGCAAAAGAAGCCAGGGTAGCAATTCTGATCTCAGATAAAGTAAAAAGAAAGAATGGATTTAATTAAAAGAGATAAGGAAGGAAGCTTGTTTAAGGGCCATATTTGTTTAATCTCAGAATTAGATAAATCTAATCAGAAAATAAAGAAGAAACTAGGGAGGTTGATTGAATCTTAGAAAACAGATATGATAGATCTCTAGAAAAAATTGAATAGGGATAGAAAGGAATATACCTTTTTCTCAGCACATGGAACCTATACAAAACTGATCTTGCATTATGGCATAGAAACCTCACAATCAAATGCAGAAAGATAGAAATAGTAAATGTCTCCTTTTCAGATTATGATGCAATAAAAATTATATTCAATAAAGGGCCAGGGAAAGACAGACTAAAAACCCACTGGAAATTAAATAATCTAATTCCAGAGATGACTCATGTCACTGGCCCAGAAGTCCAATATACTTTTGGGGTTTCACCCATACCCCATCATTCTGGTGACCTGGTATAGGAAGAGTTTGACTGTACCCACAACTTTAATACCTACAGATTTAAGATTCCAGTTTTCAAAGACTTGTCTATCTTTGCATTTTGTTTTCCTTTCTAGTTCCCATCATATCCACTTAGTTGCCAGTCACTAGCTATGGCTCAGTCTTTTTTTTTTTTTTCAATGGTACAAAACAGAAAATTTCTTTGATTTGATTCTCAGGAGAAGTGGGGCAGTCCCTTTAGCAGAAAGTCTGAAGCAAGGAAAGCCAATTTTACAGAAGTAATGAAGATAGTTATATAATCAAGGTTTAGAGAAATTCTATTTGCCCATCCATCTCATGTTAATCCTTTTAAAATCATTGGCCACCAATGCTATATAAATTATTTGATAAAATAGGGAATGAAGGAGTCCTACCAAATTCCTTCTATGACACAGACATGGTACTGATACCTAAACCAGGTAGGCTGAAAACAGAGAAAGAAAATTATAGACCAATCTCCCTAATGAATATTGATGCTAAAATCTTAAATAAGATATTAGCAAAAAGACTACAGAAAATCATCTCCAAGATAATACACTATGATCAAGTAGGATTTATACCAGGAATGCAGGGCTGGTTCAATTAGGAAAACTATCAATATAATTGGCCATGTTAATAACCAAATTAACAAAAACCATATGATCATCTCAATAGATGCAGAAAAAGCATTTGATAAAATCCAACATCCATTCCTATTAAAAACACTTGAGAGTATAGGAATAAATGGACTTTTCCTTAAAATAATCAGCAGCATCTATTTAAAACCATCAGTAAGCATCATATGTAATGGAGACAAACTGCAACCATTCCCAATAAGATCTGGAGTGAAACAAGGTTGCCCACTATCACCGTTACTATAAAATCATTGGCCAACTTGATCTTTACTCCTTATTTGTCGTTGGAATACAGGTAGGCTTTTTGTGGTACCAGGATCTTGGTTAAGCAATAAATGTTTCAAAAATGTTATTAAGAAAAAGTGTTCTGTCTTGCCTCAAAGGTAAATAATCAATTAAGCAAGAGGGGTTAAAGGTTTCTAAATTACTGAGCTAGTAACTAAGGGGATTTGGTCTGTTTCAGACTTTTTTTTATTATAGCTTTTTATTTACAAAATATCTGCATGGGTAATTTTCAGCATTGACAGTTGCAAAACCTTTTGTTCCAATTTTTCCCCTCCTTCCCCCCACCTCCTCCCCTAGATGGCAGGTAGAGCAATACATATTAAATATGTTAAAATATATGTTAAATACAATATATGTATACATATCCATACAGTTATTTTGCTACACAAAAAGAATCGGACTCTGAGATAGTGTACAATTAGCCTGTGAAGGAAATCAAAAATGCAGATGGACAAAAATAGAGGGATTGGGAATTCTATGTAGTAGCTCACATTCATGTCTCTGAGTTCTTTCGCTAGGTGTAGCTGATTCGATTCATTACTGTTTTATTGGAGCTGATTTGTTTCATCTCATTGTTGAAGAGGGCCACGTCCATCAGAATTGATCATCATATAGTATTGTTGTTGAAGTATATAATGATCTCCTGGTCCTGCTCATTTCCCTCAGCATCAGTTCGTGTAAGTCTCTCCAGGCCTTTGTGAAATCATCCTGCTGGTCATTTCTTACCGAACAGTAATATTCCATAATATTCATATACCACAATTTATTCAGCCATTCTCCAATTGAGGGACAGCCACTCAATTTCCAGTTTCTGGCCACTACAAAGACGGCTGCCACAAACATTCTTGCACAGACAGGTCCCTTTGCCTTCTTTAGTATCTCTTTGGGATATAAGCTCAGTAGTAACAATGCTGGATCAAAGGGTATGCACAGTTGGATAACTTTTTGAGCATAGTTCCAAATTGCTCTCCAGAATGTTTGGATGTATTCACAGTTCCACCAACAGTGTATCAGTGTCCCTGTTTTTCCCCCATCCCCTCCAACGTTCCACATTATCGTTCCCTGTCATTCTAGCCAATCTGACACATGTGTAGTGGTATCTCAGAATTGTCTTAATTTGCATTTCTCTGATTAATAGTGACTTGAAGCATCTTTTCATATGGCTAGAAATAGTTTCAGTTTCTTCGTCTGAGAATTGTCTATTCATATCTTTTGACCATGTTGGAGAATGGCTTGATTTCTTAGAAATTAGAGTCAATCCTCTAGATATTTTGGAAATGAGGTCTTTATCTGGACCTTTGACTCTAAAAATGTTTTCCCAGTTTATTGCTGCCCTTCTAATCTTGTCTGCATTAGTTTTGTTTGTATAAACAACTTTTCAATTTGATATAATCAACATTTTCTATTTTGTGATCAGTAAAGATCTCTAGTTCTTCTTTGGTCATAAATTCCTTCCTGCTCCACAGGTCTGAGAGGTAAACTATCCTATGTTCTTCTAATTTATTTATAATCTCATTCTTTATGCCTAGGTCATGAACCCATTTTGACCTTATCTTGATGTATCTTGGTGTTAAGTGTGGGTCAATGTATAGCTCAGTCTTGATCAGGTTAAGATCAATAGATACCTCTGGCTTCAGGCCATGGGATGTCCAGGCAAGTCCCTAAAGGAATTGTCCTAGGATGACTATCAGACTAAGAAATTATATATGAATACATCTGGGACCTGACTCATGATGAATAAATGGTTCATGGTAAAATAATCTTATACTCTGACATATTGATGAGTGTTATGATAATTACTAGGTCAAGTGTGAACTTCTGTAGCATTTCCTTCAGGCAATTTCAGCCACAGGGGACATTGCACCCAGAATATATGCACACCCTTAAATTTTATCTTTGGGAACATAATTCCTATTCATTTGTATTTCGAAATCCTTATTCACCAGAGTCAGCACCTTTCAAACCATAATCATTGCCCAATCACTGCTGGCCTGGAGGGTGGCTTTATCTCAAACCTTGGATTATTTTGATTTGATTCCTGCCCTCAGCAAAAATCTCTCTTTAAACTAAGAGTTATCTCCAGAAACTCTTTTCATTCTATACCTGAAGATAAAAGGAGTCCTTAGGGCAACTCTTTTTACAAACTGCACTAGGCTGTGCCCATTGGGCCCTTTCTCTACTTGCTTAGCTCCTAGTCTTCCAATCCAAGGGAACATTCCTCACATGTTTGGGAATTGACAGGTATCCCAGTTAGGAGCTGGTGGGATTATTCAAATTTTCTAAAGTTATAGAGTACCCTCTCTTCATGATCTTCAGGGATCATGTCTTTGGGTGGACATCAGATTTTAAAAGGGGGAAAGAGTCTACTTAAAATGAAAATATTATATAAATATAAAATGAATAAATATTGAAATGAAAATAGTTATATAAATATATATCATCTATTTCATATATATATATGAAAATATATAAATCCTAGGCAGTTAGGTAGCATGGTGGATAGAGTGAGCATTGGCTGGGGAATCAGAAAAACTCAACTTCCTCAGTTTAAATTAAGCTTCAGATACTTACTAGCTGTGTGACCCTGGGCAACTCACTTAACTGTATTTGCCTCAGTTTCTTCATCTGTAAAATGGGCTGGAGAAGCAAATGGCAAACTACTCCAATGTCTTTATCAAGACAACCCCAAATGGGATCATGAAGAATCAGATATGACTAGAACAACTTGAGCCAGAAGAAGGTCTGAATTACCCATCCAGCCTCCTTTTTTTTTTTTTTTTTTTACAGATGAAAAGACTGATACCTAAGAAGGTGAAAAGGTTATCTCAAGATGACACAGGGAGTCATATCCTTATAGAGTCCTAGGTGTAGAGCTGGTAGGGGCTCAGAGGCTATTTAGCCCAATCCTGTCATTTGGCCAGTAAGGAGACTATTAGTCTAGGCACAAAGGGACAAAAACCTGACTTAGGGCAGGGATCAAGGGGAGTAGATAGAAGGGTCAGATTCAAGAAATATGGAGGGAGAAACAACAGGATTTGGCAACTGATTTGCTTTGTGGGGTGAGGGAAAGGAAGGAATGGAAGATGACATTGAACTTTCAAACCTGAGTGACCCTTTTTCACCAAACCATTTTTGTATCCCCAATGTTTTCTTTTTCTCACACTATAAAATGTGTTTCTGGACCTTAACTCTCTAACATCAAATTCTCAAAACCTCCCTGAGGAAGGCAGATGGAGGGGGTATCACAGCATCCCCATCAGTATCCACTGAGCATCAACAATCCATTAGGCGAGATGAATTAGCTCCAATTAGAACCTGCCCAGGGTACACACTGATCTGATGGAGGGGAGTGATTTATTTGTTTTTTCTTTAGAAACTGCTGTAATTAGGCTGCCCAGTCTCACTTTGAGAAATGTTGTTCACTAGTTTTTCCCAGATTAATTGCAATCTCTAATTGATTGATCCCTTTTCCAGCCCCTCCTCCCCCCAAACAATTTTAGGGCTTGGGTAAGCCTGGAGAGTGTGGAGGAAACATTTAATTCCTAACCTGAAACGGGATGCCAAAAACATAGCTACTGGCCTGGCCAAGATAAAACATGAACCAAACAAAAAAACAACTCTGAGCTGCTGCATTTGTATCCCAGCAGATATTTAATCAATGTTTTTACCCGATTGATTGAGGATTGGTCGAGCCTGCTGGAGTTATCGCCCCACCGCCTTCCCATCTCCTTGCCAAAGAAGCATCAGAGATTCCCCATGAGCCTTTGGAAGTTACTAACCTCTAAGAGCCTCTTAAACTCAGGATGTTTTATTATTTTCATGATCATGAAATGCATGAGGATTAGAAGGCAGCGCTTAACTTTCCCTGATGGACTGAAATTTCAGCTGTCCATCATCTCTCCTTCAGACCACATGATTTTAGGGCATCCTCCTCAGCTGTCCTCAGTCCACACTCCCTCCCTGGAGACAGGAGACAGGCCATAGCTGCCCTCTGCTCTGCCCATTACACTCAGGGGAATTTTATCGCTTGGTGCTTTAGAGAAATTTAGATATTGTAAGTGGAACCTCCAAACCTCTCAGAGTTCATCACCATTTGTATTTTATGGCCCAGTTTTCTGCTTTATTTAAAGGTTTAATGGCATTCTCTTTGAAATTGCCTGCAAAGCAATTTCCAGAAATGGTTCATGGACTCTTTTTTAATGGGCGCAGTTAGAGTGTTTACTGCTCTCAGGAATATCATTCTTCTTCTTCTTCTTAATTATTTGTTGATCTCTGATGTGTTGGTATCTGGAGCTAGGTGAGCAGTTATCTTTTACCCTGTGGCTGCAGAAAGAATGCCCAGATGGATGTCAGAGATTGTGGTGGAGTCATTTCAATTGTGTCTGATTCTTTGTGATCCCATTTGGGTTTGGAGTTTTTTTTTTGGGCAAAGAAATTGGAATGATTTACCAACTCATTTTACAGATGGGGAAACTGAGGCAAACAGGATTAAGGCCAAGGTCATGCCATTAGGAAGTGTCTGAGGTGGGATTTGAACTCATGAAGGATCATTCCAAGCCTAGTAGTCTGAGCCCTGTGGTGCCACCTAGCTGGGCTCACTTACCTGCAATCTAATCATTGCTCACACTTTAATGTTCTTTTTTCAGCCAAATTTCCCTTTCCCCAGTTATCCAGGTTTGTAACCAGAGTCAGCCCCCCACTGTAAAGGGCTGAAACTCTGAGTAGGTGCACTGGAATCAGACAACCGAGCACTTAAGACTAATTACCAATTGGACAATACTCTAGTAGCATATGCTTGGAAAATGGCCCTTCCTACTATTCTGTGCTGGCTTGATCTTTTGGTGTATACAGAGAATTGTGGGAGGGACTAGGGGGTGGAGTAAAACAAGCCAGGGTCACTTTGGCTGGAGATGAGGAGAAGGGAGGTTGTGAAGAGCTGTTGTCCATTCCCTTCACTTCTCCCCCTAAAGATCAAGAATAAGGACCAAGGACTTTTGCTTTTGGGTCTTTAGCAACCCGGCTCTATCTACCTTTCCCATAATCTTTCCTGATCTTCCCCTTCCTGAGCTCTCTCTCCCAGGCCAGCGGGGCTACTTCCCATCCTCCATGTTTGGAATGAACTGGATCATTTACTCTGTCCCTTTGTCTTCCGTTTTGTCTTCCTTTAAACCTCCGCTCTAGGATCACTTCCTCTGGGAATTGGTTCTCCTGGTTCCCAATGGTCTCTCCTCCCTCAGTTTTCCTACCCATGGGTATCTTGTTCCCCAGTAGAACACAAACGTCTTTCATCTGTGTCTTGGAGTCCTCAGCATTAACCCTGGCTCAGTAAATCACTTAAATGTTCAGGCTGAGTCAGGCTGATTGGACTCTGGAATCAGAAAGATCTGAGGGTGTTTTATTCTAGGCTCTGCCCAGCACTGCCCTGCTATGTGACCTTGGCCAAGCCACTTCCCTCTCCGGTCCCGCCCCAAACGTGGTTTGGGGGCAGTCTCAAGAGTGTCTTCAAGCCAAGTCTAAAAGCCCCTGCTGGGGATGTTTATTGGGGGGACCTGTTTTTTCAGGTGGAGACAGGACTGGCTACAGGGGTAACTCTGAAATAGGGAAATCCTGTGATTCCCAAGAATGAGGGTCATTCTCCCCCTTGTTTTCTCTTCTAAACATTTCCTTCTCTCCATGTCCACAGCCACCCTTTGGAGCCTTGGGCCTGGATCATGGCAGTACTTAGGGAATGGGGATTGGGGGGGGGGGTTCTGTCTTCCTTCGGTCTCTTCCTCTCAGCTGTCAAACTGATCTTCCTAAATACAGGTCTGACCATGTCACTCCTTACTCCATACACATCGGTGGCTCCCCATTGCCTGAAGAGCAGACACAGGTGCTCTGTTTGGTCTAACCTGGTTCCTCCTAACAAGCCAGTCCTTACACTTCACTCCCCATTCCCGCCATGCTCTGACTCCAGGTTCCTGGCTGCTCCCAAATCATTGTCCTCCCCAGACTCCTGGCCTTTGTCTCAGTGGTACTCATCCCCATCTCCCCGGCTTCCTGCAAGACTCGCCTCAAATCTGCACTTCTGCTGGCAGCCTCCCCAGCCACCTTCGCTGCCTGGACAGAGTCTGAGACGGCCCTCCATCACCGGCTCTTCCATAGCTCATCTGCACCTCATTCTCCTCGTGCTGTCTCCTCTCTAGAACGTGAGCCCCTTGAGAGTGCAAGCTGATTGTTGCTTTTTTTGCACGCCCAGGGATCAGAACAGAGCCTGGCACACAGTAGGTCCTTGATAAACAATTGTCTAATTGGCTCTCCTCAGAAGCCGAGCTGAATCCCCAAACTTGATCCTTTAAAAGTACCCTGAGCTTTGTGTGAATCGGGTGCCCCAGTGACCTTGGAGGAAGTGACTGCAGTCCCGGCCTCAGACCAGGCTTAGAGGGGCACAGAAAAGTGTCCAAAACAAGCTGGCTAAAGGTCAAGAGCTACAAAAACCAGTCAAGGACAAATCTCATCAACTGCAGGTATAAGTGTTCCCCAAATTCTTTAAATCTGCCAGCATTCCCCAGGAGTTTGGGGGTTTGTGCCCCTCCACAGAAGCCTTCTCTTCTTCCATTTCTCTCTCTCTTCTCCCTCCTCCTCTCTCTGTCTGTCTCTCTATCTTGTCAATCTTTTCCAGAGTTCTGTCTAAGAATGGAAGTTGGAGGCCACAATTGCACAGTAATGTGGCCAAGTTACCACGCCAAAATCACAGGTCAGGAGGCGGGGGTCATTGCACAATGGTCTGAGCAGCTCCTCTCTGGGTTGGGCTATCATGGCCATAACAAGTTTGGTCACTGGGCAGGGCTCCATATAAGCCAGTCTGAGTTGGTTCTGCAGCACAACAAGGAGAGTCCTGGGTTCAACAAGTGAATTTCTGATGTGCCCAGTTTGATCAGTCTGATGTACTCCTGCTTGTCTGATTCTAATTCCCAGGTCACTCTGGCCTCCTCTGGATAGTAGGAGAGCTTGAGGAAATCAAGATGGTTACTAAAAATCATTAACTGCCCCTCAGTTCCACAGTCTCTTGAGCGCTCTCTCTGTCTCTGTCTCTCTGTCTTTGTTTCTCTCTTTCTCTCTGTCTCTGTCTGTCTGTCTCTCTGCCTCTCTCTGTCTCTGTCTCTCTCTCTCTGTCTCTGTCTCTGTCTGTCTATCTGCCTCTGTCTGTCACTCTCTCTCTCTTCCTCCCTCTCTTTCTCTCCTACCCTTTTTTGACTATGATAACTTAATAGACCTCCTATGACAGAGAGAAGTCATAACCTGTAACAATGGAGGTATCAGTTTGATTCATCTTTTTTTGAAAAAAAAAGTCATTAATAACTTGTTTTTTACATTGCCTAAATTTCCCCTGTATCCATTCTTCTTCCTAAAGAACCATCTAAGATTTTACAATTTTTAGTCCAACTAAATTTTAAATCAAATCAACAAGTTTTTAAATACTTTTTCCTTTTTCTCCCCCTTCTCTTCACCCCCTGCTCATGGTGAACGGTCACCCTTTAGCTGGGCTTCTGGGTTGAGACCAAAATCCACCCACAACAGAGGCGGCTAAAATTAGCAGCAGCTGTTTGCCATCTGCAGTCACAGCTGTCCCGGGCCCCCTCTGCCCTAGCTGGAGGTTGTGTTTGCATATTAAGTAAAAGGTTACTCCTGGCTGAAGTGAGTTTAAAACAAAACAAAAACCCTTTGTGGTGATCCTCTACTGCCTTAGCTGCCTGGCTTTTGACCTTCCTAGTCAGCCTTGAGAGACTCATTTCTGAACTCTGCAGCCTGACTTCTGACCACATCAGCCCTCTTCAAGGGACGGATGATCTCCCAGTCTCAAAACCTAATGGCCTCTTCTCAGTCCTTATTCTTCCTGTTCTCTTAGCTCTGCTGACTCTGGCAATCACCAGCTTCTCTTGGATGCTCACTTCTTCCTGGATCTTCATGACACAGTCCCTTTCTCCTAGTTCTCTTCTCCAATTTGGCCACCTTTGGATCCTCTGCAGGATTTTCTTCCAGGTCACCCACTCTAACTGAGGTTCCCTTCTCTTCTCTCTCTGGAAGATCTCCCTGCTGGGTCCATCAGTTCCCAAAAGTTCCATGATTATCTCCTCCCAGAAGATTCTCAGATCCATTTATCCACTCTTAACCTCTCTCCAACTTCCAATTAGGAACCTGGTTCTAAATGTCGAATTCAACATGATCAAGATAGAACCCATTATCTTTCCATCCCAAATTGTCCATTTCTCAATTTCCCAATCCCTCTATCCTAATTTTCCCCTTCACTCAGGCTTGTATTCTCCATCTCATCTTTGATTCCTCTCTCAAAAAGCATCCCTTGTGTCCAATCTGTTGCCGGGTCTTGTTCTTCCTGTCTTTCCAACATCCCTCCATCTCCCTTTTTCAGCCACTATCCTGGCACAGAACCTTATCATCTCCTTCCTAGACATGGCTGTTCTGCTCATGGATCTCCCTGCCTCAAGCCTTTCCCACTCCAGCTGCCAACATGATCTTCCCAAAATACACATTGAACTATGTCACCTCTCTACTCAATAAACTCCAGCAGCTCACTGTTACCTACAGGATCAAACACGAAATCCACTGTTTAGCGTGGAAAACCCTTCTCAACCTGGCTCCTCCTATGAGAAATACTGAAAAGTTGGATTGCCATAGACTGTTGCAAGCTTCGAGGTAGGGTGGAATAGTGGGTACCACTGACCAAGAGGTTTTCAGAATCTGAGAGGTTAAGGAAGGTTAAGATTCCACATTAAGTGATCAATAGAAGTCTGGAGCAAACAAAGAACTGGGGAGCTAGGAAGGCCCAGCCAGATTCAGCCAATCAGAAAGACTCTTGTAATTTTGAGAAAAACACAAACATCATAATAGTGGATCCAGCCCAAACTTTGGGGTCAATGACTGACTTGACCAAATCATGATTGCACCTGCTTAATAGGCTAATTGAATATTAAATAACATACTCCCTAAGAGGAGTTTTCCGCTATTTTTGAACATGGAATGTATGATGAGGAAGGGGAAACATGTTTATACATATTTAGGGGAAACATATAGTGGACCTCTCAGAAAGATTATAACCTGGAAGAGAACGGACCCATCTGGTCTCTGAAGAGAAGGAGTATGCCAAACTATGAAGTTTCTCCCACTTTTGGGCTCAGGGCTCCCTCTTCCCAAAGAGGAGCAGAACCGGCTTCTGGCTAAAAATGTGAAGACGATTTCTTAAGATTCTTCTTTAATGAATTTCCCCTGATATCTGATTTTCAGTGTCAAGAATATGTTTCTAACACCATCTCTCCAGCTTTTTCCACGTTGTGCTCTCCTCCATATTCTCTCTGATCCTCCAGCTTTTCCCCAAATACGTGACACTCCCATCCCCTGACTCCATGACATTTCACCGGCTGCCCCATCCCTACAATGCTCTCCATTCTAATTTTTGATTTTTGTCTTCCCTGAACTTTTTAAGATTCAGCTCAAATTCTACCTTTACAAGAAGCTTTTCCCATCACCCCAACTGTTAGTAGCTTCTCTTTGAAATTACCTTTCCCTTATACTGTGACTATTGTATTTGTTCATAGTTGTTCACATAGTATCTCTCTCATTAGTATATGAACTAGGAACTTCAGAGAAAGGAGAATACCTGCCTCTGCTCTTTCCTGCTTCTCTCTACTAAAGAGAGGAAAGAAAGGGAATAAACATTTATTAAGCACTTACTATATGCTAAGCACTTTACAAATATTAACTCATTTGTCCCTCAAGAATTCTGGAAAGTAGGTGTTGTTATTATTTTCATTTTATAGTTGAGGAAACTGAAATAGAGGCTGAGAGACTGACCTATTAAGTCTCTAAGGCTGGATTTGAACTCAGATCTTGCTACTCCAAGTCTAGCACCCTATCCATTTTGCCACCAACTGCCTTGAAATGAAAGAAGTGCTCTTCTATTTCATTGTGAAATCCAAGTAAGGTAGAGCAAGGTCTCCATTAGTGCAAACAATAGTTCCTTATAAATTGGTCATATGTATCTTAATTCTTTTTTTTAAAATTTTTTTTATTTAATAGCCTTTTATTTACAAGATATATGCATGGGTAACTTTACAGCATTAACAATTGCCAAACCTCTTGTTCCAATTTTTCACCTCTTACCCCCCACCCCCTCTCCCAGATGGCAGGATGACCAGTAGATGTTAAGTACATTAAAATATAAATTAGTGTATCTGAATTCTTACTATTGGAAGTTTTAATGATGTGAAATATGGTCGGTCATTTGTTTCAGTCCAGTGGAAATATACAATGTGAATCTTAATAATGTGGATTAATTATTCCACCAATTTATGGAATTATGGGAACCAAGAAGTAAATACGTACAAAAGATCTGTGTCTATAGTATTTTCCTAATCTATATTGATAGGGGAAAAAAATGAGATTAACCTAGAGACTGACTGTGAAGAACTGCTGCCTTCCCCCTCGGAGGTTTTCGAGCAGGGGTTATAGGACTACTTACTTGATGGAGCAGAGATCCACTTTGGTTATGGATTAGGCTGGATGGCCACCGAAGTCACTTCCAATGCTTAAATAGTAAGTTTTTATGAAAGCCTGAGGCCATGCTGAGCTGTGGGATGAATGCTGATTCATGTTTTACTCTAGCTTATACCTTTCTGCAGACCATAATCCTCAAACTTTGTACATAGAAAGTGCTTAATAATGCTTATTTCATTCATTCATTCCTTTCCTTGTATCCTTAATAATAAATGCTACTGACAAATTCTTAGTCTCATAGGACTTAAAATCAGGAGGGATCTTAGAGACAAGTTAGAGTACTGCTTGTATTTTACAGAGGAGAGAAAGAAGTCTCGGTAGCTAAAGTGACTTCTCCAACTAGAAAGGAGCAGAGCTAGGACTCAATTACCTCAAAATCTAGTGTGCTTTCCTTGGCAAGATGTTGCCTCCCTTAGCCTTTGGCTCCACCTCCACTCAGAGAGGTCAGGGTTAAATAGATCATGAGCTAGTGAATAATAGTGATGGTTTCTTTGCCTTATATTTTGGCCATTTATTTATAAAACCTCTCTAGACTGGGTTTCTACTAGCAGTTTTGTATTAGGATTGAGAAGGTTTAAGAGAATATGATCCCCAATGGAATGACAGGTTTTAGAGAATGAAATCCAAACTCTCAACAACCATATAAAATGGTGCAAACTAATAATAATTTGAGAGATGAAGCTTAAAGTAACTCTAAAATTTCACTTTATCCCTATTAGATTGGCAAGATGACAAAAAAAAAAAAAAAAAGAAAAAGAAAAATGAAAATCATTGGAGGGACTATGGGAAAATAGGCATAATGCACTGTTAGTAGGACATTTTAGGAAGGAATTAGGAACTATGCCCCCAAAAGTCACTTAATTGTGCATTCTCTTTAATCCAATGATGTTGCTATTGGACTGAGACCCCAAAGGTCTCAAAGAGATCAAAGGAGGAGGAAAATGACACATATGGACAAAAATATTTATAGCAGTCTTTGTGGGGGGAGGGATGACAGCAAATAAAAAGCAAACTAAGGAGTAAGTGGTCCTTATCAACTGGAGAATGGATGGACAATTATGGCATATGAATGCAATATAAAAATTATCATGCCATAAAATTAATGAAAGGGCTAATTCATTTCAGAGAAATGTGAGAAGACTTGAATGAACTGATGTAGAGGGAAGTAAATAGAACCATATAAACAATGGATACAATAATAGCAACATTGTTGAGACAACTTTCAAAGACTTAAGACATCTAATCAATTAATGAAACATGCTAACAGGAGGATTTGGGGAAAATGGCAAAGTAGGTTGGTAGATTTTAAGTTCTTCATATTTCTTCCACAAACAGAACAAATTTGCTTCTCAGGCAAACAGAAAGGTGAAAAACTAAGAATACCAGGGGCAGAACAGGGATCCTCCTTGTACAATCCAAGAAAGACCTCAGGCTAGGGATTAACCTGTATGAAGTACAAGCAGCCTATGGACTAGTTCCACTGAAATACCTCCAAGTGAGAAATCTTGGAGTTAGTCAAGTGTGGCTGGAGTCTCAGCAGGAACTACAGGAACTTTCATCTCCCAGACAGCTTTCATATTGGGAGGCTGAGTCTGGGAACAATGAGGGAACCTTATCTGATCAGGAACACCAGCCCAGCTGTGCTACTGAGAAGCCCTAGGGGAGAAGGAACCAGCACACTGGGAGTGCAGAGGTAGTGAGGCAGGGATGTTGCTCTGTGGGTACTTGCTGAAGGGGGAAGTTCTTGGTTTGGGGTTCCAGATCAGAGGGGAGAGCTGAAGTGAATCTAGAGGCACCACCCCTACCCCACAATGAGTGTTTATACTAATTGCATTTTTTTAAAAAAAGAGAAGGAAAAAATCAAACCATAGAAACTTATTATGGGAATAGGGAAGACCAGGGTTCTTCAGAGGAGGACAATGAGGTTAAAAAAAAAAAGAGTTTCTTCTATCCCAAAGAGTAGGTAAAGCGTACCCCTGCCTAGGGAAAATTTATAGAAGAACTCAGAAAAGACTTTAAAAATCAAATGAGAGATGGAGGAAGAACTAAGAAATAGATAAATAAATGAATGAAGATGATCAAAGAAAAACATGAAAATTATAGGAAAGAAATGTTAACCAACTAGAAAACAAAGTTTTAAAGAAAAAAATAACTCTTTGGAAATTAGAATTAGCCAAGGTGAAGCCAATGAAGCCAAAAGAGACCAAGAAATAACAAAACAACATATAAAAATGAAAAAATTGAACAGAATATGAAATGTAAGAAAAGATAACAGATCTAGAAAACAGATCAAAAAGAGAAAATATAGGAGTAATTGGACTACCTGAAAGCTGTGACTGAAAAAAAGAACTTTGATACAATAATGCAAGAAATAATGGAAGAAAATCATCCTGGAGTGATAGAACATGAGGGGAAAGTAGAAATAGAAAAAATCCACTAATCACCACCTCAAAGAGATTCTTTGTGGAAAATACATAGGAATATCATTGCCAAATTTTGAAACTTCCAAACCAAAGAGAAACTGTTAAAAGACACAAGAAAAAAATCAATTCAAATATGCTAGAGCTACAATTAGAATTGTACAGGAATCATCAGTAGCCACAATAAAAAGCCACAGATTCTGGAATCATACATACCATTAAGCAAAAGAACCGGGCCTGTGGCCAAAAATATCATATCCAGCAAAATGATCTATAAAATTAAACAAAAAAATGGATATTCTATGAACTTGCAGGTTTTTAGGACCTTGTCTCAATAAATCCAAACTTGATAGAAAATTTAACATATAAAAACCAATATCAAAGATTAATTTTAAGTAACTCAATATGTTTTTTACATAGAAATATATACCATATGTTTAAGATTGACATCAGTAATTGAGTAGCTCAAAAGAAATATTGGGGCAGAGTTGAGTAATATGATTAAAAAGCAAAACTGTCTAGAAAAAGGAAAAAATAGTAATTGTGCTATATAAATGAGCTATAGAGGAAGAACAGAAACAGAGACATTAGAAGGGGGAGGAGGGCTGGTATTTCTGAAAACCTAATCACATCAGAAATGGGTTAAATAGGCAATCCTACATATATACCATGAAGTATAATCTTTATATACCCTCCAAATCTATAAAGAAATAAGAGGGGAGGGATGAATGACAGGGGAAGCTAAGGTGGGGAAGAAGACAAGGGAGAGATCCATTGTTGGGGGGAGGTTAAATAATAGTAGGGCAAGTTAAGAAGCAGAATTAAGGTAGAAAAGTTAGAGATATACACAAATACCATAAAAGGATCAGGAGTAGAATTTATTAGGAAAAAAGTAGGGCTAGTAATCATTGACCTTAGACAAAGGCAAACTTAACGATTCAGTCAAGAGAGAAATCTACATTATATATCAGCCATACTAATATTGTTTTAGTTGTATGTTTACATATGGGTAAAAGTGTATTTATATATATGTATATATATACATATATGTATGCATCTAAATATATAGAGATATGTATGCATGGTGTTCTCTATATGTGTGTATATAGATATATGCATATTGTGTGGGACTGTAGGTGATGTGAATGTCTATTATATCTATATGTGTGTATGTATATATCTATATATGTGTACATAAATATACTTGTGCTTAGCTAGCCTGTTTGGGAGAAATGGGGTGGGGGGTAGGTGAAAGGAGAAAAAAACAAGAAAATTTAAAAAAACTGCACCAAAGAGAATAAAAGAATAAGCTACAAGAAAGCAAAGATGGACACTCATGAATAAATTTCTTCCATTATCATATATCCTTTCTTGAAATGGAAATTCATTGTTTTATATATATATATATATATATATATATATATATATATATATATATTTATAGTAACTTTTTATTGACAGAACCCATGCCAGGGTAATTTTTTTACAACATTATCCCTTGCACTCACTTCTGTTCCGATTTTTCCCTCCCACCCTCCACCCCTTTCCCTAGATGGCAAGCAGTCCTATATATGTTGAATATGTCCTAGTATATCCTAGATACAATGTATGTGTGCAGATCATTGTTATATATTTTGAATCCTCCTTGGTGTTCTGCTGGGCACATGACAACGTTCTGTTCTGTTCTGTTTTGTTTTTTTATTTTCCTTTTCTGTCTTTCTTTTTTATATTCTTTTTTTTCTTATTTTGTAAAAATAAATAAGAAAAGAAACATGCTAACTACCTTCTTAGATGGATTCAGGATACAGAATAAGACACATCTGCAGACAAAACTGGTATAGAAATTTATTTTGTTTGACCATTTGTTACAAGGGAAGCTGTTTTTCTTTTCTTTTTTCCCATCAATTTTGGGATGGGATGGGATGGAGAGATGAGAAAGAAAAAGAAAGGAAAGGAAATCACAGAAGCATCTCTTTTTCTTCCTCAACAGTATTTTATTTTTCCCAGTGAACCATCTCTTTTAAAAATGCACAAAGCAGATGGAAGATCAGAAAGAATCACATATAAGTAGGACATTTTTAAATTACATTGTAAATTTATTACATATTTTTAAAAGGAAAACAAACTATACATAATGGTTTTCCATACAATATGTTTGGAAATGCTCATTTTACTTGGTGTTTTTTTAAAAGTACACAATGAAAACAGTAAGGAAAAAAATAAGATCATAGCTCTAAAAATGGGAGGGACTATGAATCTTTGGAAGAAGTAACTTCCTCTCTCTGTGCCTCAGTTTCCCCCAACTGTAAGGTAAGATTCCTTTGGGTTTCTACTGAATAAAGTCTCTTCCCACCTTTGGGGTTAACAGACCTGCAGCTGTTATACGCATGCGCCTCTTAGTGGCTGAATCTAGAAGTGCACACTGGGGCTTTTGGTGAAAAATCCCTCATTCTAATGCACAAGTATTTATTAGGTGCCTTCTATATGCTATCCTCTGGGGATACAAGTATTAAAAATGAAACAATCTCTAATTCATGGGGGACAATATCAGAGGGACCCTTAATCTAAATCAGGAATTCTTAATCTTTTTTTTTTTAATTGTGGACCCTTCTGGCAATCTGGTAAAGCTTTTTAATCCCTTCTTAGAATGATGATTTTAAATAATAAAATAAAATACATAGGGTAATCAAGGAAACCCATTGTATCAAGAAATAGACATAAAAATGTGTGTGTATACATGTACATACACACCTATATACATACATTCATACATACATATGCATCTATAGATAAATATATATATACACATATAACTGTCCATGTATTTATGTATAGCTATATGTGTCTTTATATATGTATAAGTACAAATACACATATAATATATGCATATATACATCTACATGTATATACACACACAAAGTATACATATAGTCATAAAAATCATTAGACTCTAGTTTAAGGACTCTCGGGTCTAAGATAAGAGATTAAGTCACAGAGATTTCTTCTTTTAGAGCAATGGTGCTTGTAGTTGGGAAAAGTATCCCTTCATCCCTGCTCACTATCTTTTGGTTTCTTCTTTCATCTTCTTTCCCTTCTTCTCTACCTAGCTGCAGTTCCCCAACACTTTCCAACCCAGTTGATGGGAAAGGAACACATATACACAGCATGTTCTCATCTTTACAAGTGCTCAGTTCCGTGTGTACATATTTGCATAAACTGTTGGGTGGAATGTGATCATTCAGGAAATGTGAGACTTATTCTGTTAATGTATTCCAGCTAGGGTGCACGGAGGCTCAAATTCCCTGTCCAGAGCCAGAAGACATCCTGAAATAATACATGATATCTTGCCTCTTTGTAATATGTAAAACGTTTTTCCCCAAAGAGCTTTTACATCTATTCTCTCCTTTTTATCATTATGAGAATCTCTCAGATATAGGCGAGGTCGTATAATGATGATGCGATTTCACAACTGCAGAAACTAAGGCACAAATTGCTTTGATACAAATAGTAGAAGCCAGTCAGATCTGATTTCTCCAGACATAGACCTGGCTGACCAGAGCAAGACCAGATCACCCCATGTTCAAGAAATGGAAAAACATGACCCTATCTAGATATTTTAACATACCTGCCTGTGATTCTGGGACCTAATGAAGATGTCAAGATGACTCCACCAGTCTAGGGTCACAAAAGGGAACATACCTCCTTTTCAGGGCGATTTTCAGGCTACTCTCTACACCTCAGGCCCTTGGCACCCCCCATTCAGCCAGCATTTTAAAAATCTCTCCAATGCAGGTCCTCCATCTAGTGGTAAAAACAGGTTACTGTTGTCCTTGTGGTGCTATTACAGTTCACCTGCCTCAATATATTTCTTCAAAATCTCTCTGATTTCCCTAAACCATAACCAGGACTAAGTGACTAAGGCTTTATCCTAGGGCATTGAAAGTTAGAAGCTGCTGAAAACACGCACCTTTCCTACAACATAAAAAAGTTAAACTTGGCCCCTCATTAGTGAGGATTTTTGTTTTAGGCTAGACGGGTGACTTCATTGATCTAGGGAATTCTTAGTGAGGAAACTCCTTTCATTAAAGCATACCGGGAACTATTCTGCAGTTCATTATTTCAAAACATTTTCTGGGGTTACTGAGAGGTTAAGTGACTTGCTTTTGGAGATCATAGATTTAATGATTCTCTGAACAATTTTATATAAATGGGTAATTTTTTTCTGTTTTTCATCTCTTGAAAAATATGTCCATTAATATTTCTGGGCTAAAATGTATCATCACCTAAAGAACTTTTCTTTCATGATTTCGAATTGTTTACTAGAAGAGGCAGTCCAATTCATCAATAAGGATATTTATGTGCCTGTCTTTCCACAGACCCTCCAGCATTTTCCATTTTCTCCTTTTTTACCAATCTGAGTTTTGTTTTCATCTGTATTTTTCCTGTTATTAGCCATTCGGAACAGTCTTTCTTTTGTAAGGTGTTTGTTGATCTGACCTTCTGCTTCAAGTTTTTCCTTACTCCAAACTACCTTTAACTCTTCTGTCAATGGATCTTCCTAAAATTCATGTCTGAGCATCACCCCACAATCCCCCAGTGTCTTCTTGTTACTTTCAGGATCAAATGTAAAGCCCTTTGGCTTTCAAAACCCTCCCTCATCTGACACCTTTCTACTTTTTCAATCTTCTTACTCTCCTTTGCAAACAAAATGATACAGTAACACTGCTCCTTACCCCAGGACACTTTATCTCTTGGCTCTGACTTGGCTGTCCCCCAAGTCTGGAATGTTTTCCCTCCTTTCTGCCTCCTACATCCCCTGGCTTCTTTAAGGATTCATCTGCTAGAAACTTTTCCCAATCCTTAATCTTGGAGATTTTCCTCTAAAACTTTCCCCAATTTACCTGATATACCTTTTTTGTACATGGTTGTTTGCACTGTCTCATTTATTAGAAGGTGAGTTTCCTGAAGGCAGAGACTGCCTCTTACAGCTAAGAGCTGCCAGCTAGATGCCTTAATTGACCTGGAATCAGAAAGACTTGCCTCAGACCCTTACTTGATCCTGTACAAATCATTTATTCTGGAGCTGCCTGATCCCTCAATAGGGATCCCTCAGATTCCAGAAAAGCATTTCTATATTTGACTCCTGTCCAAGGGTATTGATTCGTAAGGAAGGAGAAAAGTACCCAGAGTACCATCATGAAGCAGATATGGGAATGATCGTTTTATTCCCACAGAAGAAAAGGAAAACTAAACAACAGAATTATAGTGATAGTTTTATTCCAACAGAAGAAAGGGGATACTAAGCAACAGAATCATAGAATCATTTTATTTTATTTTATTAATTTTTTATTAAAGCTTTTTATTTACAAAACATATGCATGGGTAATTTTTCCAGCACTGACCTTGCAAAACCTTCTGTTTCTACTTTTCCCCTCCTTCCCCCATCCCCTCCCCAGATGGCAGATAGACCAATACATGTTAAATATGTTAAAATATATGTTAAATCCAATATATGTATACATATTTATACAGTTATCTTGCTGCACAAGAGAAATCGGATCAAGAAGGAAGGAAGAAAAAAATCCCTGAGAAAGGAAACAAAATGCAAGCAAACAACAGAAAGAGTGAAAATGCTATCTTGTGGTCCACACTCAGTCCCCCCATCTCTCTCTGAGTGTAGCTGGTTCTCTTCATCACTGAACAAGTGAAAATTTGTTATGGGCCAGAATTCTGAACTTGAAACAAGGGGCTAAGTCAGTGGAATTGATAGAGACAATGGTTGTCTAGTTTAGCATGGCTCAGTATGGTTGATTTAATCTTACAACAAATAATGGTTTCCTAGAGATATAATGATGGTTTATACTCAGTGTAGAGCATATAAGCTGGGAGCCTCAGCCAGGATTCATTCTGAGAGATTCAGAGGGCAGAGAAGACAGGCGGGAGCTTAAACTCTCAGAACTAAATGGAGAAATTCAATTTGATCTTCCATCTTCCTGGTGGCTGGCCTGGCCTCCTGCACTTCCCCCACTGAGACCAAGGCCGGTCTGAAAGGCTCTCAAAAAAGTTGGCCAGCCCCAGGAAGGAGATAATAAAGAATCTGGTCTCTAAGAAAGCTAACCTGGCACAGGAAAGGAGACAAGACCTTTAAAGAGACAATAAAGGATTTGTACTTTAGCCCTTGGCTACTGGTGTGGTGATTACTCTGACTGAAATGAAGGCTGCCTCAAAGACCCCCAAGAAAGCAAACCAGAGAACACTATTTGGTTTGAATCATCTCATTGGGTTTTTTTTGTTTTTGTTTTTAATCATCTCATTATTGAAGAGATCCACGTCCATTAGAATTGATCTTCCACATAGCCTTGTTGTTGCCATGTATAATGATCTCCTGGTTCTGCTCACTTCACTCAGCATCAGTTCCTGTAAGTCTCTCCAGGCCTCTCTGAAATCCTCCTGCTGGTCATTTCTTACAGAACAATAATATTCCATAACATGCATATACCAAAACTTACTCAGCCATTCTCCAATTAATGGGCATCCACTCAGTTTCCAGTTTCCCTACTAAGGCTCTGTCTTGGGCCTTTTCCTCCTCCCTTTCTATGAACTCCTGTGGACTATGAGCATGTTACAAATAGTTGAGAATGTGACTGTATCCCTAAGGTACACTTATCAATTGAATTCTGTGTATCTTAGAAGAACACATTCATAGAGTTGGACCATATAGGGAAAGGATTATATGTAACGCTAGGCATGTCTACCATTTTCCTCTAATAACATTGCTTCTCTGTGTGCTGATCTTCTTATAGAATATAGCATTGGACATAAAACCAGTCACAAAGAGGGTCACAAACAGAGTCACAAAGAGGGCTGCCACAAACACTTTTGCACATGTGGGTCCCTTTCCCTCCTTTAAAATCTCTTTGGGATATAAGCCCAGTAGAAACACAGCTGGGTCAAAAGGGATTCACAGTCTGATAACTTTTTGAACATAGTTCTAAACTGCTGTCCAAACTGGTTGGATCTGTTCACAATTCCACCAACAATGCATCAGTGTCCCAGTTTTTCCAAATCCCTCCAATATTCATCATTATCTTTTCCTGTCATCTTAACCAATCTGAGAGGTATGTAGTGGTACTTCAGAATTGTCTTAATTTGCATTTCTCTGATCAATAGTGATTTGGAGCACCTTTTCATATGACTAGAAATGGTTTTAATTTCTTCTTCTGAAAATTGTCTGTCCTTATCCTTTAACCATTTATGAAATGGAGAATGGCTTGATTTTCATAGAATCATTTTAAAGAATCGATATGCTAATTTTGAAGCTTCCTAGAGATATTTACAAACAATTTCTTTCCCAGGACTGATTATATGTCATTTAAATGTCACTTCTATTGAGTCCAGCTGTTCCATAGGAAGTGGGCTCTTTCTGGTCATGTCTCATTCTGTCTGTCTGATGCCCTTTCTTGGGCATCCATCAATTTCCATCTTGGTCTTCCTGCCAATGTCATTGTAGTCACTGTGAGTCCTCTGGAAGCTTCTGCCTTACTGCTTGGGTGCCCAATAACATGTCTGCTACCTTTCAAAAAACACAAACCTGTTCTAAAGGAAAGAAGACATAAAAATGTGAATTTACAACCTATGGCCCTGTTGGGGGAGATGCAGGAATCATGCTTCATTTTCCATCCTCTGTCATTTTGCTTTATCAAAGCATTGTCCTACAATCTTTCAAAGTTATTTTTCTTTATAAAATTATTATCGTTGTATAAATTATTCTCCTTTTTCTTTTCATTCCATTCTTGAGGCAGGCAGGAAAAAGAGAACTTGAAGGGGAAGGGTGCCTTTGAACATAGCTACGGAATTCTTGCTCATTGGTCAGTTAAAGAGATCATCATGGTTAATGGGAAGCAATCAAAGGTTATCTTCATCTCCTCTGAAGTGGAAGTAAAGGGAAGGACCCTTCCATCATGTATTTCTAAGAACTATATTATATAAGAATATAGAAAATACAAGGATTATATTTTCTATAAAGGACATAGAGAATGTAAGGATTATATTTTCTATATTATATTCTCCAAATAGGGACACATAGAATAAATATAAAGAAAATAAATACAAATACATATAAAGCACCTAATACAGATTGGTTTGGGAAGATGAGCACCAGCAGTTGAGGGGATCAGGAAAGACTTCATATGGCAGGGGAACTTCACTTGAATTGAAAGAAGAAAAGAACCCAAGGGCAGAAGTAAGGAGGGATTGCATTCCAGCTCTAGAAGGCCCAGTGCAAAAGCACAAAGAAGATCAATAATTGTCCTTTTCTTTTGCAATTGTCAATGCTGAAAAAATACCCATGCATATATCTTGTAAATAAAAAGCTATAATATAATAAAAAAAAATTGTCCTTTTTGAGGCACAAAGAGGTCAGATTGGCTCAACTGTGGAATTTGGGAAGAGAAATAGTGTATCATGAGCCTAGAAATAGAGGTTCAGGGACAAATTTTAAAGGGATTCAAAAGCTAAACAGAAAAGTTGATATTTTATCCTACGGGGGAAACTACTGGAATTGACAGAGCAGGGGAGTGACACGGTCAGTCTGTATGTTAGGAGAGTCACTATGGTAGAGCCATTTGGAAAATAGATTAGAGTGGAGAGGGACTTAAGGCAGGGAGCCCAATTAGGAGGTTAGTACAATGATCAGGTGAAGGGTAATGAGGTCCTGAAATGAGGTGGTAGGTGTATGAGCGAAGAGAAGGAGATAGAAGTAAGAGAGATGCTGGAAAGATAAAAATGGCACAATTTGGAGCTGATTGGAGATTGGAGGTGGAATGGGGGAAGGGAGCTTGCCGATGCTAAGGACAATACAGAAGGTAGGAGTCTGGGAGGTTAATGGCAAAAGGGTCAGACCATAGCTTATATGTCTTTGTCCTTCCTCGAGCATCTAGCACAGAACCTTGTTAGCCAGTCAGTCAACAAACATTTTATTAAGCTCCTAGTACGTGCTAGGCACTTTATTAAGCACTGGGTGATAAAGAAAGAGGTAAAAGACAGTTTTATACTCAAGAAGCTTATAATCTAATGGGGGAGACAATAAGCAAACAAATACATCCAAACAAGTTATATACAGGATAAATAAAAAATTAAATGAGAGACAGCACTAGAAATAAGAGGGATTGGGGAAGGATTCCTATAGAAGATGTGACTTTAAGGAAACCAGGGAAGCCAATAGGCAGAGATGAGGACGAAGCAAATTCCAGCTATGAGGGAGGAGCAGCCAGATGCAGGATAGGGGTGGATCAATCAATATTATATTCATGGGAGGAGTTAGATGAATGATGAAAGTCAGAGGAAATATTCTGATCCATTATGCCCACTGATCTTCATTTCACTTCAATATCTTTGTGGCTGCTTGGGTTCTGAGAATGATCACCATATTTCCACAATATTCAACAAGAAAGTGAAGTTGGCCCAGAAATCCCACTGTGGTTCTTAGAACCCAGAGAAGTCAAAGACAAAAAAATAAATCCCATATATACCAAAATATTCAGAGCGGAGCTTTAGGGAGTAGTAAAGACCTAGAAATAATGCAGATCCATTGATTAGGGAATGGTCAAATAAGCGGTGGTATGTACATGTAGTAGAATTTACTGTTCTCGAAGAAATGATGAATATGATGACTACAGAGAAACATCAGAAGCCTGAAATGACTGATGCAAAGTGAAGCAAGTAGAACCAGAATAAAAATATGCATAATTACTACAGTAAAAATAGAAAAAACAGTAATCATAATGAACAAGCTTGGTGCAAAGAACAATGGGAAAATGAAGCTCTACTCTGTCTTTGTATATGGGATGTGGGACACTGCATATATTGGTTGGCACATTGGGGTTAGTCTTACTGGACTACTTTTTTCCCCCTTCTTTTTCTTTTAGAGTGGGTAGCTAGGTGACATGGTAGATAGCGTTGGACTTGGGTTTACAAAAAAACTGTATTCAAATCAAATCATAGCATTTCCTAGCTAAAGCCTAGGCAAGTCACTTACACTGTCTACCTTCCTTATCTATCAAATGGAAATAACAATAGTACTTACCTCTCAGGATTGTTGGGAAAATCAAAAAAGATAATCTGTGTAAAACACTTTCTAAGTCTTAAAGTGTCATATAAATGTTATATATCATTATTTTTTGATAAGCTATTATTATTGTTGTTATTTGCTGTTATAAGGGATAACATTCTGGTTAGAGAAAAGGAGTGGGGAAGGAAATGAAGATGATGTAAAAACAATGGATATTGATAAATTTTTCTAAAAAGGTGGGTGCTTAAAGTGCATCCAATTATAGCAAACACTAAATTTTTTAACATAGCATCCCTGGGGGATTGTCACTAGAAGAAATTGGGAAGAATAAGGAAGGGAAAGAGTTGACTGCTGCAGCCTCCAACAGGGACATAATCTCTCCTAGCACTGAAAATGATTAAAATGTGAAAAATATAGCCCCTGGGAGGTGACAGTGTGCCTGAGTCCATTTAAAATGAAACTTCTAATATCAGAGGAGATTTGACCAGAGAAATCATGGTCAGAGCAAAGGTGAATGAGTCAAACAATCCATTCCACGTTTCATCTTTCAATCTGATTTCCACCACCTTCAATAAAATAAATGGCTTTGATGTTATTTGGCTTTTTCATTACAAACCGTTGGAGTCAGAGCTGGTAGGAACCTTAAGAATGTCCTCTAGCCTCCTCATTTCACATATGAAAAAAGAGGAAGCCTTGCCAGAGGTTAGGCTTTGGAGGATGCCTCAGGGATAGAGTCATCAAATTCCAGAGCCAGAGTGGAGGTTCTCTAGACCTAGTCCTTCACTTTGCTCAGGAAGAAATGAAAGCCAAGAGGGAAGGGCTGATTTGTCCAAGGTCACTCAAAGTCATAATTGTGAATGGCACAATGGGGGTTTAAAGTCAGGTTCTCTTCAACTTGTTGTCCTAGAAAATGTTCCTTTGGCTCTATTGTGAATTATCCTGCCTGGTTTTTTTCTTCACCAAAGCCACTTTCTTCTTCTTCTCCTTCTTCTCCTTCTTCTCCTCCTCCTCCTCCTCCTTCTCCTTCTCCTTCTTCTCCTCCTCCTCTTCCTCCTCCTCCTCCTCCTCTTCCTTCTCCTCCTCCTTCTTCTCCTTTTTCTTCTTCTTCTCCTTCTTCTTCTTCTTCTCCTTCTTCCTCCTCCTCCTCCTCCTCCTCCTGCTCCTCCTCCTCCTCCTCCTGCTCCTCCTCCTCCTCCTCCTCCTTCTTCTTCTTCCTTCTTCTTCATCATCTTCTTCTTTTTTCATCTTCTTCTTCTCCTCCTCCTCTTTTCCCTTGTCCTCCCCCTCCTTCTTTCCCTTCTCCTCTTTTTTCTTCTCCTTCCTTTTTCTTTTTGTTTTCTTTTTTATTTTAATAATATTTTATTTTTCCAATTGAATGTAAAAATAGTTTTCAATATTCATTTTTGTAAGATTCTGAATTCTAATTTTTTTCTCCCTCCTTCCCTTGTCTCCTTCCTTCCCAAGACAGCAAGAAATCTAACATAGGTTATATAGCTACAATTAATTTTTAACATATTTCCATAATAGTCATGATGGGAAAGAAGAATAAGAACAAAAAAGAAAAAAACAAAAGAAAATAAAATATGCTTCAATCCACATTCACTCTCCATAGTTCTTTCTCTTAATGTAGAGGGCCTTTTCTATCCCAGGTCTATTGGAATTGTCTTGGATCACTGTATTGCTGAGAAGAGTCAAGTCCATCAGAGTTGATCATCATATAATCTTGTTGTTACTATGTACAATGCTCACTTCACTCAGCATCAGTTCATGCTGAGTTTTCCAGGTTTTTCTGAAATCAGACTGTTCATCATTTCTTACTGAACAATAATATTCCATAACATTCCTATCCCATAATTTACTCAGCCATTCTCCAGCTGATGGGCAGTTGCTCAGTTTCCATTTCCTTGCCACTATTAAAGGGCTGCCACAAACATTTTTGTATATGGGGGGGGCCTTTTCCCTCTTTTATGATCTCTTTGGGATACATACTCAGTAGTGATACTGCTGGATCAAACAGGACGCACAGTTTGATAGTCCTTTGGGCATAGTTCAAAACTGTTCTCCAGAATGACTGGATCAGTTCACAACTCCACCAACAATACATAAGTGTCTTAGTTTTCCCACACCCTCTCCAACTTTTATCATTATCTTCCTTTCATCTTAACCACTCTGAGAGGTATGAGGTGGTACCTCAGAGTTGTTTTAATTTGCATTTCTCTAATCAATAGTGATTTAGAGCATTTTTTCATATGACTATAGAAGGCTTTAATTTTATCTGAAAACTGCCAATCACTTCACTTCTTTTTTTTTTTTTTTTTTTTTTTTTTTTTTTTTTTTTTTATTAAAGCTTTTTATTCACAAAGCATATGCATGGGGATCACTTTACTTCTGATGATAAAAATAGCCAGCATTTATATAGCACTTTAAAGTTTGCAAAGCACTTAATAAATGCTGTCTCATTTTCACAATAATCCTGGGAGTTAGGTGCTATTCTTACTGGCTCCATTTTACAGATGAGAAAACTGAGGCAGGCAGAAGAAGACTTGATCAAGTTCACACAGCTAGGAAGTGTCTGAGGTGGGATTTGAACCCACTTGCTCCTGACTTAATACAGCACTCTCCACTGTGCCCCTTGCTATCTTTGATGATCTTTTTCTATATAATGAAGGAATTAAACCAACTGACCTTGAAGTTTCCTTCTAAATTTATGATCCTATGGTCTGAATTCTTTTTTTTTTTTTAATAGCCTTTTATTTACAGGATATATGCATGGGTAACTTTACAGCATTAACAATTGCCAAACCTTTTGTTCCAATTTTTTACCTCTTACCCCCCCACTCCCTCCCCCAGATGACAGGATGCTATGGTCTGAATTCTGAGAAAGGTTTGTGATCATTTTAAAAGTACGGTGGGTGTTTGTGCTCTCAAAATGATATTCTACAGCCAAACCTGGAATTTAAGTCAGGAGACTGGGGGAAAGAATTGGGGGCCTGCTTCTACTGGACAATATCTCTCTAAATCAAGAATTCTTAATGTGGGAGCCATTGGATGTCAGAGGCCCATGAACTCAAATGGGAAAAATTACTAGTTTATTTTCACTAACTTAGCAATTAGAAATGTAGAAGAACAGAACAATTTTGAGAACAGCAGAACAGACTGCTGAAAAGTACTATAACACAAAAAAGGTTAGGAACTGCTCTCCTAAATGCTCACTTTTACCCAGATATCAACAGGGCCCTTGGTCCGGGGTCAGGGCCAGCTACTGGAAGTTTCCCACTGGTCCTGGCTACATGGCCTTCAGCAAAATTATGGAGTCAGTTGTAGGCTTTGAGGACTCAGCAGATCTATTGCTTAATACTTGTTAATTTAAAAGATCCCTCCTGGATTCCAGCAGGTCACTCAGAACTCGTTCTTTACTTATTTCTTGGAATTTATTTTTCCTCTATATTTTGCACATAGGGGGATCTGGGATGTAATATTCCTGTCTTTGGATTCCTGGTTTCTTTTACGTGATTGTGGTTGTGATACCACTTTCTCAGCCATAAAGTTCATTTACGATAAAGGTCAGCCGTTGTCTTGCCCTTTCAGAGAGCTAACTTAATACCCATCCTAGGTTTGATTACAAAGCAAAGAAGCTTTTTCTTAAAACTGGCACAACTATCAAGCACTGCCAACGGACTCGGCCCCCTCCATCATAGCTCAGAATTTAAATTTCATAAACAAGACCGAGAGCCGGCTGAGGAAATCGCTTCCTGTGCTGTAGACGGGGGCCATCTGCTTTAACTTTGTCATCTGGGAGATTTCTTTGATGATATGTTAGAGCACATCCTCGTCCACAATGCTCGCTTCCAACAGCATCTCTTGACTTGGATCCATTGGCTTCTTATTAAGTTGAGGCAGAATCACCTCAGACCCCAGAAGTTTAGGGAGTCTCTCTGAAATCACTGTCCTTGGGGGCACAGGGGATAGAACACAGGTTCTGGAATCAGGAGGACCCGAGGTCAGACCCAGCCTCGATACCCAACACTTATTAACTGTGTGACCCTACACAAGTCATTTAACCCCATTGCCTTGCCCCTCCCCCCCCCCCGAAAAAAATCATCATGCTGCTTTGTCTGAAGGTAGAGACCTCCAACAGGGCCAGGAGAGTACAAGAAATGTGTTTTCATAAGACCTGTTTATTTTTCAGTGTACGGTTCTTGAAGACTTACATGGACTGATGCTAAGAGAAGTAAGCAGAACAAGAAAACATTTGTACCTGGCAACAACAAGATTGTGTGATGATCTACTGTGATTCATGTGGCTCCTTTCAACAATGAGGTGATTCTGGCCAATTCCAATAGTCTTGTGATGGAAAGAGCCATCTGCACCCAGAGAGAGGACTATGGGGATTTGGAGGCGGATCGCAACAAAGTATTTTCACTTTTTTGTTTGTTGCTTGTTTTTTTGTTCCTTTTTCATGTCCCCTCCCCCCCTTTTGATCTGATTTTTCTGGTGCAGCATGATAAATGTATAGAAGCACTGCACATGTTTAACTTATATTGTATTGCTTGCTGTCTAAGGGAAGGGCAGAAAATTGAAACTCAAGGTTTTGCAGGAGTAAATGGTGAAAACTATCTTTGCATGTGTTTGGAAAAATAAAAAGCTATGATAACAAAATGTACAATTCCTGGTTTAGCTTCATTCTTCCTGCAAGTTCTCTGTCCCTTGGTTCTGGACCTTTTCCCTGGAATGCCCTCTCTCCTCATCTCCACCTCCTGGTTTCCTCTGCTTTCTTCAAGGACCATTTAAAACCCCACCTTTGGTAGGAAGAGTTTCTTGATCTCTCTAGCACCTGGTCTCGGTTGATTATTTCCAATGTATCTCGGTGTAGCCTGTTCTTACATAGTTGTTTACATGTTGTCTCCCCCATTAGACTGTAAGCTCCCCAAGGGCAGGAACTTTTACTTCTTTTTGTATCTCCAGTACTTAGCACTGTGCCTGGGACACAGTAGGTGTTTAAAAAGTGATTTTTGATTGATCTGAAATTATCTCTAATTTTTCCTGCAGCTTGTTGGAACACAGTGAATTCATTGAGGACAGGGACAATCCTTTGCCTCTCTACATATCTCCAATGCTTAGCATAGTACCTGGCACATAGTAGGTACTTAACAAATTCATTGACTGAGTAATGGAACATAAAATCATTTGGGAGTGATTATTCCAGTCTAATCTATGTGCCGGTATTATAACGGTATTATGTGTGAAGTGGATGGCATGTAAGGCTATGACAAGCTTGCAGCCACTAGGTTGTGAGGGTCCAGGATCACCCCTCTTGTCTGCCCCTAGTGCGGTGTGGGGCCCTGGCTGCTATAACTCCAGAGAAAGGAGACACTCAGGACCTTATATCCTATTTTCCTGAGGATTTTGTGGGCTCCACAATCAGGCCCTATGTGGCTTAGGAGTCCATCCTAGAGTGATCTGGACCATGATGATATATTCTAGAGACTTAGTTTTGGGGCCAGGTATATGATGCTCACCTCTGAGTGGGACTTTTCATGACAGATCAGAAATCTTTCTGGAACCACTCAATATTTCTCTCAATTTTTTTCCAGTCTCGACAATTGCTTCTGTTCTGTATCATTATCAGCTGACTACAGATGTTCCATTGTGATGGACTTCCCACCATCATCAGGTAACAAATATTTCTTAAGCAGGTACTAGACACCAAACACTAGGCACGGTGATATGCATAGAAATGCCAAGATTGAAACAATTCTTGCTTTTAAGGACTTTACATTCTAAAGGGCAAGACATGCAATTAAGGAGATGCTTTTATTGGCCACAGCTCCAACATCCTGCATCTTATCCTTACATCAAACACTCTGCAGCTGCTCTGCCCTCCAAATGAGAACCAGACCATCCCCGGAAAGAGCTAAGCCGCTCAACTTTGAACTCCTGGGGCTCAACCATCACAAAATGGCCCTGCCCTGCCCATTTTGCATCCTGTTTCACGTGCATACACTCTCACCCTCTTCAATTTGTTGTTCTAAGAGCTATGATTAAATCAACACTAGTATTATCTCTAATAATCTCAGGAAAGAACATACCAACGAACTGCCCTATCATGCCCTTGTGACCACCCTTCTTTGGTCTTTCATACCCTGTATGTTTTATCTCCTTCTAAGAGAATGTAAACTCCTAGAGACTGAAGACTGTCTTGATTTTACATTTATATCTCCAGAACTTACCACACAGTAAATGTTTATGTACAATCTCCAGTCTGGATCACTTACCTAACTTCTACTCATTGTATCATGTGAGCCCCCACTGGTGTGCTTTCCCTTAACAATGAGGCACTAGGCTTTGATTCTATATCAAAGGCATTTATTCAAATAGCAGAGCAAGAGACTTTCTTTCAGCATCTTCACAAAGTTCTCTATGGGATATGACCAGCTGGGCTTATTCCTCACATGGCTGATGTTCTGCTATTTTGGGTTAAGCAAGTTACTCAAGTATTCTGGTTCCTTACTAGGACTGGCCACTGTTAGATGGGGCTTAGCAAGTTGTTCTTGCTATAAGCAGGGATAGCCTGACATGGTCCAACAGCAGCTACCCGTTGGCAGAACAGGCTAGTCCACCTTTTCTGGAAATGTTTCATTTAATCTAAATTGGTGAAGGCCTATTACAAAATTTCTGACCAGTCTAAATCATTTTTTTTATGCCTAATGCTTCGTCCTGGAGCTGTATTCAGTAAGAGTATGCTGGGTGGCCCCGGGCCCTAAGGGGAAAACAATATTTTCAAATGAGTGCTAATTCTGCTATCTGGGGACCTTATTCAAATCCTACTTTCCATTTTACTACTTGTATGACCTTGAGCAAGCTACTTAATCTTCTTAGGCCTTAGTTTTCCCATCTACAAAATGAAGGAGTTGGACTGGATGACCTCTTGGGTCCTTTTGAGTTTTTGACTTAATGACCCTATAATGATGATTCAAGGACATCTGAATGGAATAATATGGAAACTACTTTTAAAAGTCTTTGTTATTTCAAGAGTGAAGGAGTTCCATAATCATGCTTCCAGATGTGGCTCTTCATATTCATCAAATACTTCTCTGAGGACCTAAAAAATATTTTATTGATATATTCTGATTTGACATCTTAGTCATTCCTCATCATGGTGCCATGCCGTGCCCCTCAAAATCGAATCTTTCCCATAATAAAGGAAAATAACTAGATCTGATACAGTTATGGTGTCTGACATTGTAAGCAACATTCCTCACCTCTCTTCCAGAAAGAGCCAAGTCAACAAATTTTTTTAAAATTTATTATAATATATTATTAAAATAATTTTTTTATCTTAGTCATTTGTTTTGGGTCACTGTACTGCTGAGAAGAACTAAATCTATCATAGATTATCACAAAATCTTGCTTCAACAAACATTTTGTTGCATGCCTACTATGTGCCAGACATCGTGCTGAGTGTGTGGAAGTTTCTTTGATCTCTGAGATGAGATGTGGATTTTCAATTACTCAGACTTCATCTTCCATTTAGTGATCTTTTCATTTACATCAGTGTAGTTATTGTTCATTTTGTTCTTCTGTTTTGCTTACTTCACTCAGCAACAGCTCACTCAAATCGTCCTTCTGGGACATTTTCCAAAGTGGAAAGAAGCCTCCACCTTTAATTATATCAACTACGGCTCTGGAATCTTTTGCTCAGCATTTAAGAGAACCAGTGATCTGCCCACTTAGAAAAACAATACAGAGTACCAGCAATTCAGCAACTCAATTTGATAAATGTTTATTGAGTGTGTACTGTGTGCAGAACCATGCTAAGTTTTGGAAAAGATGGGGACTTAAACTTAAACATAGATTTGAGAAAACAACATACACAATGATTAAAACAATGTGAATGAAAGAACATTCTCCTCAGAACAATCAACTATGAATGCTGTGAAATGAGAAAGGATGAGCAGGGCCCCAAAGAAAGATGTAAAAAGATGCCTCCCCCAGCTCCTTTATAGAAGGAGAGGTAGATGTGGAACATTCCATTTAACATCAGATTTCTAAAACTATATTGGTTTAGTTTTGCTGAGATTTCTTTTTCCCCTCCTTTTTTTCTTTTTAAAATTCTTTGTTATAAAAACTAAAAATAAAATAAAACAAAATTCTTTATTATTCAGGATGTCTCTCTGGGAGGGAAAAAAAAGGAGATAGAAGAAAAATCTAAGTAATGTGAAAACAAAGTCTATTTTTAAAATAAAACAAAAACAAACACTAAAAAAATACTATGGCTCCCCCACATATTTTCTTATCTCTGTATATTTTCTCTGCCCCCAACATAACTATAAGCTCCACGAGAGCAGAGACTTATTTTAACTTTGTGCCCCTGGTGCCTAGCACTGTGTCTGATTTGTAGTAGGTCCTTAGAAAACATTTATTCAATGAATGAATGAATGCCCTCCCATGGACTCTAGTCTTAGTCTTAGTCATTTTGCCTCTTGTAATAAATTATCCTGGGCCATCTCCCCTGATGTTCTGTTCTTAGAAAGCCTGCCTTACTCAGGAGTAACGTTTGGTGAAATCACAGATATCTCTTCAATCCATGATCTCAATGATATTGACAACAACCAGGTTTATGGACCTTCTTGTTCTAACTTCTGTTCTAGGTTTTTAATTTTTTTTGTTTTTATTTAATGGTATCCTCCCCCTCCCAAAAAATGTAATTTTACATTTACATGTAATTACATGTAATGATAGTTTTCAACATCATTGTTGTAAGATTTTGAATTCCAAATTTTCCCCCATCCTTCTCTTACCTCCCCTATACTCAAGACAGCAAGCGATCTGATATGGGTTATATACGTACAATCATCTGTTCTAGTTCTTTGGGAAAGCTGATAAAAGAGGAAAATGACAACTTTTGGAGGACCCTGGGGAAAAAAATCAGATACATTGATAGTCTATTGAGGAACTGTCCAGCCATTCTGGAAATCACTAAACTCTGTCCCCAAATGACTAAACTAAATTTTAGCCCAGAAATAACATTATTAGACCCATCTCTCAAAAGAAATGACAGAAAGAGGAAACCCATATGAGTGAAAAATATTTATAGCAGTTTGTAGTGATGGCAGAGAACTGGAAAAAGAGGGGGTGCTCATCATTTGGGAAATGATCAAACCAGTTATGGGTCATGATGGTGATGGAGCATATTGTGTTGTAAGAACTGATGGAGGAGATAATTTTAGATAAGCCTTGGGAGGACTTCTGTGAACTGATACAAAGTGAAATAAGCAGAACCAGAAAAATGAATGTTGTGAAATTACAATGAATAAACATGGCCTCAAAGAAGAGGGGGTGTAAGAAGATAATCTCCAACTCCTTTGCAGAAATGAGCTGTCTATAAGTGTGCAACACTGCCTATAATGTTAGATTTTCATAAATATATTTTTCAGTTTTGTCGAGTTTTTTCTTATATGATAACAACTTTGTAAGCTTTTAAAGCTCTGATCAACAGAAGGACCAAGCATGATTCCAGAGAATACTTGATGAAACCTACTGCCTACTGCCTGACAGGTGATGGCTCCAGGTTGCAGACTAAGATATTTTGGGGACGTGACCAATTTGAGAATCTATTTTACTTGACTATTCATATTTGTTACAAAGATCCTCTTTTTCTTTGTCTTTTTCAATGGGGATGAAGAGTACAGAAGGGAGAGAGCAGATTTTTGCTCACTGAAAAAAACTAAGTTAAAAAAGGTTTTCCTGTTTATCAGTGAAACACTCAATCTATCCTTTGTTATCTCTCAATCTTGTCATATGACTGGTCCATTTCCTTCCGAGATCATTATATCACTCTTTGAATACAGATGGTCACTAGAAACTGTTTGGACTCCCCATGCACCCGTCTTTTGTCCTTCAAGTCATTCAAGATTTTGATCCCTCAGTGACAGGAGTGTTCCAAATACACAACCACATAGCATAGCCAGAATATCTGCACTGTAAAGATGGATCTTGGGAGAGGGAAGAAGCATAGAATTAACAGCAGTGAGATACTTCCTAAATCATACCACTCATACCACCCAATCATGCCACTCATTAACTCAGATTTGCCGAGCACTTGACCTGGCCATTAAAGGGATGACCATCAAAGAAGCCATTTAAAGAATTCACGAGCCTTCCCAGTAAATTATTGCCATTTTATGGGGAAATCCCATTCTTAGTATAGAAGGCAGTTATCACAATATCTCTTTCCAACTACATACCACACACTTGGCAACTGCTTGTCTGAGAGCATTAGCTTTCCCTTGCCTGGTGACCTCGAAACTATCCTGCTCCTGCAAAGACGAGAAGGAAAGCTAGAACAGTCCTGGGTATTTGGTGTGCTGGAGCCAACTGAGAGTCAATTGTTAAATTTTCAGTGATAATATTTATTCTTCAGAAATTAGGAAAATACAAATTAGAGCTTGATTTATTGTTTTGTTGATTATCTAGACTTAAGAAAATAATGGAAGAGAACAGCTAGGTGGTGCAGTGAATAGAGTACCAGCTCTGGAGTCAGGGGAACTTGAGTTCAAATCCATTCTCAGACATTTGACATTTACAAGCTGAATGATCCTGAGCAAGTTACTTAATCCCAATTGCCCTGCCTCCCCCCCCCAAAGTGATGGAGAAATGTTTTTTTTTTAATTTTTATTTATTTCGTTCTTGTGGGATTAAAAAATAAAGGATTGCAGATGCATTATATACAATTTGCTATTCCTTTCAAATATATGACAAAGTTATCATGTGATTTTTTTTCCCCTTTCCCCAAACCCCGAACTTTGAGATGGTTATCCTTAGACACAAATCTGTATGTGTGTGTATATATACATACATACATATGCATATATGTAATATACATATATACTTATGTGTTTGTCAGACTTTTTCTGGATCCAAATAGCATCTTTCTTCATGGGATTTTTTACTGTTAATTTGGGTATTTATAATAGTCAGAATGACTTGATTTTTCAAAGTTGTTCTTAAAACACTATTGCGTTACTACACACAATGTTCTCTTGGTTATGCTCATTTTGCTTTTCATTATTTTATGGCGATCTCTTCATGCTTTTCTAAAATCATTGAGCTCATCATTTCCTATAGCAGAGTAATATTCCATCATGAACATATACCACGATTTGTTTAGCCATTCCCCAATTGACAGACATTCCCCCAATTTCTAGTTCTTTGCCACCACAAAGGGAGATACTATGAATATTTTAAAGCATGTAGGTTCTTTTCAATTTTCCCTTATCATCCTGGGGAAACAGACTTAACAGTGGTATTGCTGGGTCAAAGGGTATAGACAGTTTAATAACTCTTTGGGCATAATCCCAAAATGATTTGATCAGCTGACACCAACAGTGAATTAATGTCCCAACTTCTCCACATTGAGAAATGTTAATAGTAAAGTAATTAAATTGCAAAGTACTGTGTGAGATGGCAACCTCTAATTCAAAATGACTACTCAGAGATTTCTCAAAGTGAAGAACAGAATCTTTATTAGAATCTCGGGAGTAGCAGGCAGTCCACTCACTGGAGTTTCAGAAATAGGAGAGCCGATTTTACAAAGGCCAAGAGATGATTTAAATAGTCAAAAACCCCAGGAGCACATGATCCCCTCCCCTCATCTCATTAATTTTTACTGCCTGCTTAGATGGAAGTAGCAAAGGTTAGCTAAATTCTAATCAAGCCAATATAGTTTTCTTATTGCAGATATGTTTGCCTAAGTTTATGCTGGTCAGTTTGTTGTGTTTGCAAATGCTTGCAGGTGTATTTGAGCTGGTATGAGCACTCTATTTTAAGGTTGTACAAAGAATTTCATTTTTCCCAAACCCATCAGACATTCATAAACTAAAATTTAGTTTATAGCTTCAATCTACCTTAGTTAATGACTTTATGAGAAACCATATAATCCCTCACAATAAGGAGATTTATTTAGAGCTAAGTAATCGATCAAGCCAGAGGGGTTAAACGGTTTCTAGAATAATCAAGGAAACTTAGTTTACCTCAGGCTTCCTCAAACAATAAATAGTGATAGCTATTTTGGAGACTTCTTGAATATCCCAGGCCATTAAATAATTAGGTTCTTCTCTAAGCTGTTAAGGAAAGGTCAAGGGGGTTATTTCAGGTATTTCTGCTAAAAGAGCAAGTTTTTGCTTTTCTTCCCAGAACCTTAATGATGAACAGATCTTTGGTGCTGAGTCTTGAATTGCCCAAAGTTATTATTCTGAGAAGTCCTCAATTTCCCATTCACTTAGTACTTATGCACACTTTTTTCCTTCTTTTGGAAAGCTGGTTGTTAAATATTTACCAGCACACTTCCATAACCTAACAGAAATACCTTCTAGTCTATGGAAAGTGATCTAAAGCCTCAGTCATGGAGCCTAATAATATTAATAATAATAATAAATTTATGGGCTTTATAAGATCATTTCAAAGGAAGAATTTCTCATTTGGTGTAGATGTTTCAGAAAAGGCTCTAACAATAGAGTGAGTGAGGGTTTAAGATGGGCTTTTCCATATCACATTTGAATTTTGTTCCTATCTCCCAGTCACGACCTCATAGCTTTCTTCCAATCTCTCCTCTCCCTACCCCACATATCCAATCAGTTGCTAAATCTTGTTGATTCTGCTGAAGAGACATCTCTCCCCTTCTCCATTACATCAGCCACTTTGCAGGTTCAGACCTTCCCTTTCCCAACATGGCCTATGGCAATTATCTCCTAATGAACGTTCTTGCCTGGGGGACTCTCATTTCTCCAAACATTCTCCACACATTTGTCAAAAGGATTTTCCTAAAGCACAGGTGTGACTAAGTCACTCTCCTTTTATTTTTTCAATTAACTTGTTTATTTTACATGCATTTATAATAGATCCCTCCTATCACTTCCTCCACTGGACCAAAACAACCTCTTCCCCAATCCAAAACTCTCATCATGAGCACGCAGAGTGTACCAAAACAAAATCCTACTCTGGCCAGGTCTGAAAATGTAATTCTTAGACTATATTTTAAGTTCATCACTTCTCAGGCAGGTTCATTCTCCTCATCAACAATTTCCAGTAACTTTAAGATTGAATACAAACTCCTCTTTAGAATACTTAAAGCTTTTATCACCTGGCTTCAATCACTTGTTTCCTATCCCTCCCTTTCACACCCTCTGTGATCCAGTAAATTGGCATTCTTACAGGTTCTCACTTTCACACTTTTGCCAGACTGTGCCCTTTGCCTGTATTTACTCTTTTCTCATCTCCATCTCTTAGAATCCTTAGCTTCCTTTACAATTCAGTGTAAGTACCATTTCCTACTTGAAGGCTTCTCTGATCTCTCCCACAATTAGTTCCTCTCTTCTCCCCACAAATTATCTTTTATTTACTTTTTGTGTATTCATATGTATAACATTGTCATCCCTGAGAGAATACAAGCTCTTCAAGGGTAAGGACTCTTTTCCATTTTTGCCTTTGTATTCCTAGTGCCTCGTACAGAGTAGGCACTTGATAAATGCTCATATAGGAGCCTCTGAGCTTCAGTTTCCTCATCAGTTAAATGGGGATAATAAGAGCACTTTCCTCCAAGGTTATTATGAGAAGGAAATAAGTTAATAGATAGGAAGCATTTTGCAAACCTTAAAGAGCTAGATAAATGTTGGCTATTGTTGTTGCTTATTAATTGATTTAATCTCACAACAACTGAGTTGTAAAAGACACATTATCTTCATTTTTCAGATGAGAAAATTGTGTCTTGGATAGGGAAAAAGATGCACAACTAATAAGAGCAGGGAGAGGTCTTGAACCCAATGTTTGTACCTCCAAGACCAACATTCTATATCATCAGTTCTTAGTTTCATCTCAAACCTCTACAATAGCTATCATGATTCTAATAACAGGTTTGTTTTAACAGAATCTGCATTTGTTTCAACTGAGCTTGAGGAATTTGTAGGAACCCTGTTGGAATTGTTAAACTCCTGCCTCATCATATTCAAGCAAATGGGCCATCGGAAATGGGCTGCAGGTTACAAAGAATTCCCAGAAGGATGCCCAGAAGTACAGTCTTTTCATTGTTCAATAATTCCATTTTCAAGAGCCAGTCCTCTTGACTCACTAATGGCTTGACTCAAAAGAGTTTCTTTATTCACTAATGGGTCAACTCAAAAGATCCATAATCCATCAACCTACCCATCCAACAGACCTATATCCATCAGTTTAACCATCTCAATTATGTCCATCTAGACTTAAAGGAGTAATTATAAAACGAACAAAAATGTTTTCCGGATAGTGTTTTGTCTATAGCTACTCTATTCATTTTTGTCAGAAGAATTAATCTTTGTTGGGAACTCTGGAGCTGGGTCACTAGAAATAAAGTTATTGGAAATAGGTAGGTAGTGTACATAGAATATTGACCTTGGAGTCAGGAGGACTTGAGTCCAAATGTGACCCCCCGGACACTTACTAGCTTTGTGAGCCTGAGCCCAACTGTCTCCAAAAAATAGAAAAACCAAAGTTGTTGGCCAGTGTTCTCCAACATCCACCATGCAGATGAGCATGTGTGCATCCTGTCATACTGATTCCCTTTGAAAGTAATCCATCCAGGTGGGCTAATCATGGAAGAACCACCAATAGCATTCCATGAACGATTTGCAGCATTATCTTTATCCCCTAAAGGATCTCCGAAGGTATAATAGATATTAGAGTTCTTCCCTTGCCATTGTAAGAGACAAGCATTTTATCATAAACTCTGGACTCTCTGATGAAGCCAGGAAAAGATTTTTATTCACCGATCTTGCAAGACCAAGTGTTAGGAAGCAGGGACACCCCTTAAAGGACCAAAGCATAACTTTTTGCACCCTGTCCTAAAAATGAAGTCCCTCCCCTGATTCCCTAACCCTACAGAGGACACATATATCCCAAATGCTTAATTCCTCAAGATGAATGCTCACCCCGATTCCACTGGCATTCACTTTATTTGGTCATAGCGTTATGTAAAGTGACTGTAATACTGGCTGGCCCTGCCCTAATTAAAACTCTCATTCCCCACATTTCAGGAACTGTTTGGGAACTTTTACCCTTATTTGGGTGTGTCTGCACCCATTCTTTATGTAATTCTTTATGTAATTGGATGATTCTTATTCTAATTTATGACTTCCCTCTATAAGTTTTGTTTTCTTTGTTCCATTTCAGCCTAACCTTAGGTTTCATTTCTTCAAGTTCCCCCCATAACTCTGTGGAAACTAAATCCTTATCCAGTTTTCACAAAACCCCAATCTCTGACATAGAGTCACCAGGATTTCTTGATGCTTATATTATACTCTCTTGCCTATCACTGTCCACTCCTTCATGCCCATCCATATCTATCCCTTCCCTCCCAGTTCCCTATCCCAATCTATCTTTCCCTTTTCTATATAAGTGATATTCCCCATTGCATAGCCCACCTCTACTATTAGCTTCTTGAGTGCAGGTATTATTTTGTTTCTGTCTTTGCCATTCCAGCTACAGACACTATTTTAGTGTCATGGCCCTTTTTGGCAATCTGGCAAAGACTTCTCCAAATCATGGTTTTAAATAATTTAAGAAAGTGCTAAATGTCAGTTGGAAGTTAGTAAAAATAAAGATGTAGTTTTTTTCTTTACCCAAGTTTCCCTGAAACTTATCCAGTAACTGGAAATTGAGTGAATTCCCATCAGTTGGGGAATAGCTGAATAAGTTGTGATAAAAGAATATAATGAAATATTATTAAAAAATGATAAGCAGGATGATTTCAGAAAAGACATATAAAATGATGCTAAATAAAGTGAGTAGAACCAAGAGAACATTATACACAGCAACAAGAGTATATGATGATCACATAGGGATAAAGTGAGTTTTCCTTAAAATAATAAGCAGTATTTATCTAAAACCAATAGCAAGCATTATTTGTAATGGAGAGAAACTGGACACATTCCCAATAAGATCAGGGATGAACCAAGGATGTCCATTATCACACTATTATTCAACATTGTACTAGAAGAGTTGATTTTAGCAATAAGAAAAGAAAAAGAAATTAAAGGAATTAGAATAGGCAATGAGGAAATAAAACTATCACTCTTTGCAGATGTTATGATGACATACTTAGAGAATACTAGAAAATTGTTCAAAAACTATTGGAAACAATTTGCAGCTTTAGCAAAGTTACAGGATATAAAATAAACCTACACAAATCATTAGCATTTCTATAGTTACCTACAAAGCCCATCAACAAGAGATAGAAAGAGACATTCCATTTAAAATTACTCTAGACATAATAAAATACTTGAGGATCTACTTGCCAAGACAAATCTAAGAATTTTTTGAAAACAATTATAAAACACTTCTCACACAAAGTCAGATTTAAACAATTAGAAAAATGTCAGTTGCTCATGGGTAGACTGAGCTAATATAATAAAAATGACAACTCTGCCTATATTGGTCTAATTGTTCAATGCCATACCAATCAAACTGCTAAAAAAATTGTTTTATAGAACTAGAAAAAATAACAAAATTCATCTAAAAGAATATCAAGGGAATTAATGAAAAAAAGATACAAAGGATGATGGTTTAGCAATACCAAACCTAAAACTATATTATAAAGCAGCAAGCATCAAAACCATTTGGTACTGGCTAAGAAATAGAGGGGTGAATCAGGGGAAGAGATTAGATACACACGACACAATAATCAAGGCCTATAGTAATCTAGTATATGATAAACCCCCAAACTCCAGCTTCTGGAATCAAAACCAACAGGAAGATGGTCAAAAATAGAATATTTATCTTCTAGTCCTTCTTAGCCTTTATATACCTCATTGTAATTACATCATTATAGCATGCTGATTATATGTGAACTTAGAGAACCATTACATCACCATACTAAGTACTAAGTATATATGTGAACTAGAGAAGCATTATCTCATCAATTCCACTGAGTTTCAAGTATACTTCTCCAGAGTTCCAGCCCTTCACAATTCTCAGTGTTTCAATGACCCAACACAATCCCAATAGACTTTGGACAGAAAAGGCCATCTCCATCCAGAAAAAGAACTATGGAAACTGAAAGTAAATCAATAGATGGTAAGTTCACTTCTTTTTTCTGTTTTTTTTTTAATCTCTCCATTGGTTTTTCCCTTTTGCTCTGATTTTTCTCTGCCAACATGATTCATAAAGCAATGTGTATTAAAAATAAATAAATTTACTAGAAAGAAAGGGAAAAAAAAGATTATGTGATGACCAACTTTGATGGACTTGGTTCTTTTTACCAATGAAGTGATTCATGGCAATTCCAATAGACTTATAGTGGAAAGAGGTATCTGCATTCAGAGAGAAAACTATGGAGACTGCATGTGGATCAAAGCATAGTATTTTCACTTTTGTTGGTGTTTGTTTGCTTGATTTTTTTCTCATTTTTTTCTTTCATCTTTTGATCTGATTTTTCTCGCTCAGTATGATGAATACGGAAATATGTTCAGAAGAACAGCACATATTTAATTTATCTTGAATTAATTGCTATCTATGGAAGGAGTAGGGGAGGGAGAGAAAATTAGACAAAGGTTTTGAAAACGATCTTTGCATGTATTTGGAAAACTAAAAAGCCATTAAAAAAAAGCAAAAGGTATAGAAAAACCCCCAACAAAAGCTGCTGTAACCAAGTGACATGATAGCTTTACTACCCAACAACCAGTTCAATCTTTTATGATGCATTGTTATCAGGAAGAGATTTATACTAAACTGATTTATTCTACTTGAAAAATTGTGTAAATGTTATGTGTTTATAGATATTGGTATCTTATTGAAATCAAAACTGTCAAATCAGAAAGTGATTAAAAAAAGAAATAAAGAAAAATGATGAGCAAGCTGATTTCAGAAAAACCGGGAAAAACTTACATGAATCAATGTTGAGTGAAATGAGTAGAACCAAGAGAACATTGTACACAGGAACAAGATTATATGATGGAGACTCGGGGTGGAAAATGCCATCTTACATCTAGAGAGAGAATTGTGGAGACTGAATATGGATTGAAGCATAATATTTACCCCTTTGTCTCTGTTTTTTTCTTTTTTGTTTTTTTCCTTTTTGGTTTGATCTTTCTTGTATGAGGACCAATAAGGAAATATGTTTAAAGGATTGTACATGTTTAACCTATACCAGATTGCTTGCTGTCTCGGAGAGGGGGAAGGGAAGAAAGGAAGGAAAAAAAATTCGGAACATAAAATCTTTCAAAAATGAATGTTGGAAACTATCTTTATGTATATTTGGAAAAATAAAACATTATTGAGGAGGACCTATAAAATGATCTCTTTCTACCCTCTTGTCTAATATCTTCCCACCAATCATTAAAAGCCCTCTTATTTCCTCATGGGATAGCCTTCAACAACTAGAATAAATGGCCCTGAAAGGTTAATTATTGATTTAAACTAGGACATTAATCACAGCTTAACTTGTGAAGCCTCCCAGAGGTATTTACCTTTTAAAGGAAGTTGTTTATTATTATTGATAATGATAAACTCTCATTTCTGACACAAAAGCTTATAACACATTTTCCTCACAAAAGATCCTACAAGTAGGTAATTCAATTATCATTATTTTCCCAATTTTGCATATGAGGAAATTGAGACATCCCAAAGACATTTCCTAATATGCACAAGGGGTGGGAAGGCATCTGACTCGATGGTTTCTAAGATCCCTTATCCATCTTCTGCTTCCTAATGTGAGAATTTCAGACAATGTAACGGGCCAGCCAGGACTTCAACTGTGGACAGCAGCAAGCGGAAAGATTTCAAAGGCTTTTCATCATGTCGGTCCAGTCAGCAACCCTGTCCTTCATTTCCATCCTGATTAGTTAGCATCAGCAGCTTTCCTAGCATAGGCTTGTGTGACAGGGAAATTAACTTGTTTGGTAGCCTGGAAAAAGTATTGGATGTAGGGGCAGGGAAACAAAATTCAGATTTTGACTTGGGCATCTTTGTCCAGGCTCAGAAGGAAATAAGTCGAGTATCTTCACACTCTCCAACTCCAATGCTGAAGAAGCAGGAAGAATAATTTTATTATAGCAAAGGTCTGACCACGTCACTCCTCTCCTCAAAAAACCTTCAATAGCTTCTTCTCGTGTCTAGGATTAAGGTCCTCCAAATTTTGTTTCTACCTAGCTCTCTAGTCTTATCATTGTACTGCATTAAGTTCCCCTAATTTTGTTGAGGTCAGGAACCAAATGTTGAGGTGTAGACCACATGTTGAGGTCTAGATTTGGGGTACCTAAATGAAATTAGGGTTTAATTAAGGTCTAGTGGCAGGTTTGAGGTACAGAGAGTCAGAGTTCCCCTGCAACCCCCTTGGATTCGGCGCAAGGATACAGTGGTATATGAGGTCTAGTAGCGGTGTGGCATTCCCAATAAAAGCATTTATTGGCCTGGAGAGCTAGATTGATAAAAGAGGTTTATTATTGAGTCTAGAAGTAGGAGATAGGTGAAGGTAGAGACAAGGAGGGCACTGGACAGAGGGTCCAGTGGACAGAGGGTCCTCACATGGCTGCCATGTTTGGAATCTCTGCAAAGAGGGGTTCCCAGTGTGGTCCTTTTAAGCCGGAGACTTAGCTTGAGGGGCTTTGGGGTGTAGCCCCAAAGTTGGCTCAGATCAGGGTGGGGCTGGGACAGGTCCGGATCTTCTATTGGAATTCAAAGGGACCAGGATTTGTGAGTCAAAGGGTAATTTACATTAACTAGAGGGGGTTGGGAATCAAAGATTGGAATCTTTCTCGCATTATTCCCCCCTCAAGCAGTTGGAACTTAAATTCATTTAAGGAAAAAGACATGGGGCAAAGTCAGTTATTGAGATAGAATTGGAGATTTTCTCCTTCCAGGATTTTCCAAGTTCAGGGGTCCCCTCTTCATCCCCCCCTCAAGCAGTCACCTCTAAAGGCATGTGGGAAAAGGGGCGCCGATCTCCTCTTAACTGCTTCGAGCTGGCAAGGGTCGTAGAGATTTGGGGGTTCATGCCAGGAAATGAGACATGAGGTGTGGGGTTTGGGGATGGCAGCAGGGCATCTAAGGGGTGTTTGTCCCGGTCAGTTGTTCCCAGTCAGTTGTCCCATGTTCTCCAGGCTGAAGGGCAGTTGAGAGTCCAAAGACTGAAGCCCAGATCTCGGGAGCAGGTTAAAATTGGGGTGTCATCCAGGGTGGAGATGCAGCAGGAAATGCAGCAGGTCCCTTCTGTGGGCTGCCTGTAAGAACGCTGATGGCCCATTTAACTATCAAAGAGAAGTAGGAGAAAATGCTGGGAGCAAAAGATTATTTGTCAATAGTAAAAGTGTTAAGTAGCCTAGAGTTTAGCCCTTTCATTCCTAATTTCCAGGAAAGCTAATTTCTCCTGGGGTTGGGATTAAAGGATGTGGACTAAGAAGTCAGAGTAGGCAAGGGGCCTATATCTCTAGTCAAGATAAATATGCAATTTAAGCTCTTAGAAATCTTTTAACTGTGCTGCCTTTCTTTAAAAAGAGTTGGTTCCTTAATAAGCAAAGACCTTGAGCCTTCCCCCCACTTTCCCCACTCTTATGGGGGAGGGGTAGAAGGGGTCAGAGGGAGTGTAATCTCAGCACTGCCAACCCAGTTTACTGGCCCCTGAGGTGTTAGGATTGTCCTGGGATAAAAGGGGAAACAGGGCCAGACCCCAATTCCCTACTGGGGAGCAGGACGCCGGGGACCAATTCAGCCCCTGTGGTGTGACGCAGTTTCTCCAGTGTTCCTCCTGCTCGATCTCAGGACAGAGACTGGGATCTCCTCGGACAGTTTCTGGGACACCTACAGGCCTAAGTCTGGGAGAGATTTGTATTAAAAGGCGCTTCTGCTCCGAGTGGTTTTTGAGGAGGCAGAAGTTGCCCTGAGAAGAAAAGAGTCTCAGGTTGGAGGTAAAGGGAAACTGACAAACAGCTGTTAGCAGCAGTGGCAGAAATCTTGAGGTTTGGACCCTGGAAAAAGTTGAGGTGGTGGGTGGGTCATAGGTTTCATTAGGTTCAGTTTTTTTCAGCTTTGAAAGAGGCAAGTGTGCTGGGTGTGTTTTGGCTCGCCACTTTTGCCCGAGGGCACAAGTGTTAATCAGTCCCAGGATTAGAAAGAAAAAAAAGCACCTTAAAGGATGGACTTGTCGGGAGAGAGATTGGAATTCAGCTAATCTATTCAGAATTCAGGTGTTGAGATTAAGGCATTTTTCTCAAGCCCAGAGTTGTCTCTGCATTGAGACAGTTTAAAATCTCCAGGGATGGGGGAGGGAAGCCAATTCATTGCAAACCCGAAGACTTTCCCATTCTATAATGTAACCTTCATAGACGTCTCTAGGTGTCACAAAGGGCCTCCTAGAAGGCCGTTTGCCAAAGAAAAACCAGGATTTCGTCCCTACAACGTCTTGTAGGCGACTAATTTCCTCAAGATTCCCGGAGTCTGCCAGCAAGCTCAAATTAGCTCGAGACTTTGAGCCGCCCCCTCTTCCCCCACCCCGTTATAGAAGGGTGATGTGGTGGGGCTTGCCTCAGTGGAAACCCCCTCAGAGGGCCACCATCATTAAGGGCAAGGTAGTGGAGAAGTGTCCTAGGAGTGGGTGTGGCGTAGTAGGAGCGGATGTGATCTCCATTTCAATAGCTCCTCACTTAACTCTACACGGTATGCATATTCTATAGCCCCCGGGCTCCCTGAGCCGGTGTCTCAAGGAACGGGGGAGGGAAAACAGGGTACAAGTCTAGAGAGCTTGAGAAAAGCTGGAAAGGAAAGACAGACTTCTTTCCTAAAGGTGTTCACTGAATTCTTAATGGCTTCAGTTTCTCCCATTAACTCATTTCTTGCTGCAGTCAAGGAATGAGGGGAGAAAAGAAAAAAAGCCATCTTCTAAAGAATTTAATTTGCCTTGACCTGGAATTTTATTCCCCAGCCATCATTCCAAAGGTCTTTCTGGAAGCTGCAACCTGCTCAGGGTTGGAGCCCAGGAAAGAACCTTTTAATTGTTGGCAGGGACATAGAACGCCAATCCAGAAAATAGAACAGAGTGTGCTAAGAGCAAAAGGTCTTAGGACTGAGAAAATTAGGAGCAAAAGAGTTCCCACCTGTAGGGTTAGGTAGGAAAGTGAGAACGAGAGAGACAGACCTAGCCTGGTTTACCTAGGTTATCTCTCCACAAGCAGCTGAGAAAAGGTTTTAAGTAGTGCCCTGAAGCTAAGAAAAAAACCGAGAGCAGTATAAAATCCCCTGTCTTTGTAGACAGCCTCCATGCAAAAGCGGAATTCTGAGGCTTCTACAGTTAAAAGGCTGTGCCGGGAGGGGGCATTGCTCTAACACAGGATGACCAAATCAGGGAAACCGAGTCCCATTTAAAATGTATGGGACGAGCACGCTTCCTGAGGGCTGGAAGCTGCGGCTTTAAGAGCCAGGTAGTTCAGATTGCCAGCAAAATTCTATTTTAAAAATTGGTGAAAACCTTTCCGGAGATTTGAGAAGATTAAGAATGAGTCCCCCAATCTCCCCACTGTGTACAGTACCCCAAAAAGGGGACAGAATAGGAGCATTTAAACGGCAGGTTGCCAAGCCACATGGGAGAGGTCTGAAACAGGCCTCGAGTTCTACACTCCCCACTCCATGGAAGGGGGGAGGAAAGGCCAGAGCGAGGGTGAGGGAGAAAGAGATGCCATCTTACCCAGTGCGGTGCGTCCCGAATGGCGAGGGCTCCTCTGGCGACTCCGCTCAGGAACTTGAGGGTGGGGCAGCTCATCTAAGCCCCCAAATCTTGCTGGGAGGGCAAGACCTGAAGGAGAGACCGCTCACCCCTGTCCAGGGAGTAGCAGCCGTGGGCAGAGACATTCTCTAACTTCACCCCAAGTCAGGGACCTTTCTCCTCGTGGCTGGGGCCTGACCATTAGAAACTCCATTGCATTTAACAGTGGAGTGGGAGAAGGGCTCAAACACGGCTCCTCTTACGTTTCTCCGGTTATCTCCTCAGCAGAGATCAAAGAGAGCACTGGCCTGGGACTCCCGAGAAGGGTGGGGTCCCCAGAACGGCCATGTGTCTCCTTGGTCGGGGGTGGGGGTGGGGTGCGGGGGTGTTAAAGAGACACTTCCTCTTGTGTCTCGGAGTTTCTGCCTGAGAGCAGGGCTTTCTAGTGACGAAAAAAAAAAATTAGAAATGCTTTGAGATGCAAAGGAAGGGCCTCTGTCTCTCTAAAGGATTTGGACAGAGGGAGTTTCCTCAAGTAAAGAATCTGCTCCAGGAAAGATTTTAGAGGTAGGGGAGTGTCTAGATTGTGGACAGGTAAAAAACTTTTAGTTTTCCAAATCCTTGCAGCCTCTCTCCTATCTCTTAGAGACAGAGAGCCCACAAAAAAGGCCTTTTGTCAAACCGCAGCAATTCCTCAAGAATTGTGCCAGAGCTTAGAGCTCCCACTGGATGACCCAAGCCCAACCTGAGGGCTTTGGGTGTCCACTGCAAGATTGGGAAAGAAAAAAGTCTTTTACCTTGTCCAGAGTTCCAGATTGCCTGGTCAGAATCACCTGAAATGCAAGTAGGGTGAGACGGACCGTAGATATTCTCCCCACTACCTTTAGAGAGAGAGAGATGAAAGAAAGAACGCAGATTCTTCCCAGAAGAATATTGCCTGAACAGCTCAAAACCCAGATTGGTTCTGAGTGCCCCAAAAAGGTTGGGGTTCGGTTTGGTTGCCAAATTATCTAGCTTCCGGTGTTCGTTTTGTCAGGGAATCAAATGTTGAGGTCAGGAACCAAATGTTGAGGTGTAGACCACATGCTGAGGTCTACATTTGGGGTACCTAAATGAAATTAGGGTTTAGTTAAGGTCTAGTGGCAGATTTGGGGTACAGAGAGTCAGAGTTCCCCTGCAACCCCCTTGGATTCGGCACAAGGATAAGGCGGTATATGAGGTCTAGTAGCGGCACGGAATTCCCAATAAAAGCATTTATTGGCCTGGAGAGCTAGATTGATAAAAGAGGTTTATTATTGAGTCTAGAAGTAGGAGATAGGTGAAGGTAGAGACAAGGAGGGCACTGGACAGAGGGTCCAGTGGACAGAGGGTCCTCACATGGCTGCCATGTTTGGAATCTCTGCAAAGAGGGGTTCCCAGTGTGGTCCTTTTAAGTCGGAGACTTAGCTCGAGGGGCTTTGGGGTGTAGCCCCAAAGTTGGCTCAGATCCGGGTGGGGCTGGGACAGGTCCGGATCTTCTATTGGAATTCAAAGGGACCAGGATTTGTGAGTCAAAGGGTAATTTACATTAACTGGGGGGGGTTGGGAATCAAAGATTGGAATCTTTCCCGCATCAATTTCATTCCCCTTAATATACTATTGTAAGCAATCTCTAAACTCAGCTTCTATTTCCCGACTCAGTGCATTTGCCCAAGCAGTACCCCATGTTGAGAATGCACTCCTTCCTCACCCATGCTTCCCAGAATCCTGAAAGCTTCAAAGTTTAGCTCAAGTATAGATATCTCTTCTGTGAATTCTACTGTTTCCTTTCAGTCATTAAAAATTTTGCCTTCCTCAAATTACCAAATTTTTACTTAGCTATGGCTATGGTGCAATCTCTCCCCTTAGACAATATTTTTGTCTTTTATTATCTCTTCTTGAGCAGAAGGGTTTGGCATACAGTAGATGCTTAATGAATGTATTTGACACTTGTTAGGTGACTGATAACAAATTGTTACACAAGCATTTCTTAAATGACGACTGTATGCAGGTCACTACATTAGGATTTGGAGACATAAAGTTATAGATTGATTTGTTGCCCTGCCGTCAAAAAGTTTGCATTTTACTGGGAAAACTATAATAGGTATGTAGGTAAGCCCAGTGTAAGGTAGACAAAGAAAAATCTGGGGGGCTCTTTGAACCTGATCTGTTAACTGGATATAATAATACTCTCACTTCCTGTCCTCGCAGAGTTATGAAGAAAGCATTTTGTAAATCTTAAATTACTGCAGAACTCTAAGCTTTCTTGCCAGTGTGAGATAATCAGGATTAAGTGACTTGTCCAGAGTCACACAACTATTAAGGGAGACACAAGTAGTAAGTGTCAAGTATCTGAGACCACATTTGAACTCAGGACTTTCTGATTCCAGAGCCAGTGCTCTATCTACTGTGCCACCTAATTGCCCTGAAATATTAGCTCTTAATAATATTATCCTAGGACCCTAAGGAGAGGAAAGTTAGATTTTGCTTTGGTCAACAAAGAATTTGTTTTGCATAATCTCATATGTGCCTTCTCAATGGAGGGGGAGAGGAAGGAGGAGGAAGGGAGAGAATCTGGAACTCAGATGTTAATGAAACCAAATTTTCACAAAGAGAATTTTATCTGATGTGTAGAATGTTATTGTCAGTTCGACTTTGACATCTTCTAATTGTCTAGTAGGAGGATTTGATTTTTTTTCCCAATCACATATAAAGACAATTTTTTGATATTATCAACAGTTATTTTATTTATTATTATTATTATAGCTTTTTATTTACAAGATATATGCATGGGTAATTTTTCAGCATTGACAATTGTAAAACCTTTTGTCCCAATTTTTCCCTTCCTCCTCCCCACCTCTTCCCCCAGATGGCAGGTTGACCAATACATGTTAAATATGTTAAAGTATATGTTAAATACAATATATGTATACTTGTCCATACAGTTATTTTATAAAGACAATTTTAAACATTCATTTAAAAATTTTTTGACTTCCGAATAATCTCTCTGCCTCCCCTAACCACCTAAAATGGCAAGTAATTTGATATGTTATGTATGACACCTGCCAATTTTTTCCATTTACGCTCCTCCATCCCTTTTAAAACTAATGTCATTCATATATGCTCCTATGGAGCTCCTATGGAAAGTATACTTAAGCATACTACCTATGGACATTACCCTAGCCATGCTTATGAGGCTCTATTATACTCATTAGTTGGCTCTGCCTTTTATAGCTTGTGATAACTCACTGCCTAATACCTTGCTTGTAAATTCATGAGGGGATGATCCCAGAGGTCTCATGTCAGAAAACAAATGTACCAACCTCAGAAAGGACACAGTGTCTATAAATAAAACCATTTCGGAGAAGTCTTCAAAAACAGATAAATCATGGTCATTTGTTTTCTCTCCCTTGGTTCAGGTAGAGATTCTCGGATAGGATTTTGGCTGAGGAGAAAGGGCTTTTTAGATGGAGATCTATACTTTGTTTAAGGTGTTCTTATCGGCAGCCCACCCTAAAATACGGCTTTTGAGGTTATAGATTGTGCAGAGTAGGATTTATTTCTCTGCATAGAATTCATACTAAGATGCTGTGAATTGCTTCAGCCATTCTGGAAAGCAATTTGGAGCGATACCAAGAAAAGGACTAAACTGTCCTTACATCCTCAAACATACTGAGATATCCCAGGGCGAGGCAAAACCCCTTGACAAATGACCAAAAAAGATAGAAATATTTAAGCAATATTTTCTGTGGGAGCAAAGAACTGGAAACAAACTAGATGCCAGAAGCCCAGGGAATGGCTGAATAAATTATGAGATGGGAATATAATGAAATAATACTGTGCTGTAAGAAATGATGACAAGGATGAATCCAGAGAAGTGTGGAAACATAGAAAAAGGTGGGAGAGTGGACAGAATGCCAGATGTGTATCAGAAGTTTGCTTACTGCCTCAGACACTTCAGGTCAGGACCAAAAGGAAGTCACTTTACTTTTCTGACTGCCTCAGTTTCTCAATCTGTAAAATAGAAATAATAATAGCACTTACCTCCCAAGGTTGTGGGGAAGATCAAATGAGGTAATTTTTATATAGTGCTTTGCAAATCTTAGTATGACAAATATATGCCAGTTATTTTATTATATTGTTACTACTATTTTTTTTTATTTTTTATTTAATAGCCTTTAATTTACAGGATATATACATGGGTAACTTTACAGCATGAACAATTGCCAAACCTCTTGTTCCAATTTTTCACTTCTTACCCCCCCCCACCCCCTCCCCTAAATGGCAGGATGACCAGTAGATGTTAAATATATTAAAATATAACTTAGATACACAATAAGTATACATGACCAAAACATTATTTTGCTGTACAAAAAGAATCAGACTCTGAATTATTGTACAATTAGCTTGTGAAGGAAATCAAAGATGCAGGTGTGCATAAATATAGGGACTGGGAATTCAATGTAATGGTTTTTAGTCATCTCCCAGAGTTCTTTTTCTGGGCATAGCTAGTTCAGTTCATTACTGCTCCATTAGAAATGATTTGGTTGATCTCGTTGCTGAGGATGGCCTGATCCATCAGAACTGGTCATCATCTAGTATTGTTGTTGAAGTATATAAGGATCTCCTGGTCCTGCTCATTTCACTCAGCATCAGTTCGTGTAAGTCTCTCCAGGCCTTTCTGAAATCATCCTGTTGGTCATTTCTTACAGAACAGTAATATTCCATAATTTTCATATACCACAATTTATTCAGCCATTCTCCAACTGATGGACATCCATTCAGTTTCCAGTTTCTAGCCACTACAAAAAGGGCTGCCACAAACATTCGTGCACATACAGGTCCCTTTCCCTTCTTTATAATCTCTTTGGGATATAAGCCCAGTAGTAACACTGCTGGATCAAAGGGTATGCACAGTTTGATAACTTTTTGAGCATAGTTCCAAACTACTCTCCAAAATGGTTGGATTCGTTCACAACTCCACCAACAATGAATCAATATATTGTTACTACTATTACTACTACTACTACTACTACTACTACTACTACTACTACTACTACCACTACTCCTACTCCTACTCTCACTACTACTACTACTACTACTACTACTACTACTACTACTACTACTACTGTTACAGGGGAAAGAGCCCTGGCTTTGGAATCAGAATACCTGGTTTCAAGTCCCACTTCTCACACTTACTACCTTTGGACAAATAACTAACCTTCTCTGGAACTTAGCTTTTCCATCTTGGAGTAGATGGTCCTTGAGGTCCCTTCTAATTGTAAATCAATAATCCTAAAATCCTATGAACTAATATAAACTAGACAGAACGAGGGGGAAAGGACACAAAATGACCTCAGCAATGTAAATGCAAAGAACAGTGAGTAAAAAAAAAACGCCCAGACTATTTTGAAATTATAATAACTGAGCTTGACCCCAAGATGAGACAATGGATCTCTTTCCTTTGCAGATGCGGGAAACTATGGGTGTGGAGCACGGCATACATCAGATTTAGTTGATATGTCCTCATTTTTGCTGAGCCTTTTCTTTCCTTTAGAATTCTTTATCCCAATAAATGACTTTCAAGGAGAAAGATGAGAGGAGGGAAGAAATCTGTTGAGATACAAAAATAAAAGGTATCCCTAAATTTAAAAAAAAGAAATCACATTTTACTGAGGCTCTCTCTATTTCAGAAGACATTTATTAAGTTTACTAAGCCTGTTTACTTGAAAATTTTCCTTTCTCACTGATGCTTGAAAATAGAATCTCCTTATTAACTGATTTTTGGCATTTTTGCTTTAGTTAATTCTCTTCCTCTGGGACCCTCCTCCACCCCCAACTCCTTTCCTCCAGATGTTTCAGTGGAATCAAAATTGGTTTTATTGTTAAATTTAAACCAAAAAGTATCAGCCTAACAGCTGCTCTCTTCCGGAATTCTCTTCCTCAGCCAGACCAGGCAACTCTGAAAGGCCAAAGCTGTTCTCCACAATCTAGGAGAAATCCAATTTTAATGATAAAGTATGAGAAAAGAAATTGGCAAAAAAGAGTCATAGAATACATAGAATTTTTTTTAAAGCAGATTTGTTCAGCAGAGGGTGTGGTGTGTGTCTGGCACTTTTGTGGCATTCGGAAGAAGCAAGAGAAGTCAGATTTCTAACTAACTTAATCTTAAAATTCACCCATAGTAGATAAATGTAGCCTTGGGGGCGTGGCTTGGGGGTTCTGGATTAGCAGTCCAGCTTGTTCTGATTCTAGAACATTCAGGTAAGGACTAGCAGTCAGGCTCATTTATTTGTAATTAAAAAAGAACTTGACCTTTGGAATAGAATCAGTCATATTCCAGCTCTGGCACTGGCTACCTAGGGGATCATGGTCAAATCTCTTCTCCAATTCCCACCCCAAGTATCCACATCTATAAAGTGAAGTTGTATTAGAAAAAGGCTTGGGTGCTTCCAAGCTCTAAATCTTTGCACCTATGAATTGTGGGTGCACTTCCCCTTTTGCTCCAACACAGATAACCTGGTGTTCTGGATGGCCATGGTTAGCCTCCCTTAGTCTTCCTCCTCCACTTCTGGAGGGTTCACAGTCAGTCCCTGACACCTGCTCTTGTGCAAACTCACCCATCTCTGTGCTTTCTGAACGCTCCCCAAATAATGTCTTTGCCCTTCTCTTTCTCATGCATGAGCTCATCTGCATACTTTTTCATCTCTCCTTTCTCTGTTCCATCTCTTGACATTCCTCAGTTCAAATCCTACCTTCCACAAGAGGCCTTTCTTGGTTCTCTTTTTGCCACCACTAGTGTGCCCTCCCTCTGAGCTTACCTCCCATGAACACTGTATATTTCTTATATCTATATCCATATTTTCATGTTGTCTCTCCCATTTAAATATGAACTTCATGACATACACTTGGTTTTTGCCTTTCTTTATGTCCTTAGTGCTCGACACAGGGATAGGAACATGATGAAGTGCTTAATAAATGCTTGTTGATTCACTGGTTAACTTTATTTCAATGTTTTCAGTAAACTGAATTTTTGCCTCGCTTATAACAAGGACACAACTTAGTTAAATATAAACATAAATATAAATGAAGGCCGATAACAAAAGTTCTATCTCAATGTTAGGAATTTTCCTGACTGCGGGTTCTGAGCTATGATTTTTTGTTTAATAGAAACTATACACAAAGCTTCAGAGGAGGGAGCCACAGAGATATTGGAGTCCATCATATTTTCCCTGAGTTAAAAAATGAGCTAATTGCTGCACGGATAGTAAAATATGAATAAATTCTATCTTCTCCTTACCTGCCCCTAGTAGGAACTAAACTCCTTGAGGGCAGAGTTTTTTGTTTTTTGTTTTAATTTTGCTTTTGGATGTCCAGCATCTAGCATTGAATAAGAGTACACACGTCACTGAGGAGAAGGGAAGGAATCATCCCATAGCTCTACCTGTATTATGTTTATGTCTAGATTGGCCAAGGGGACAGCACTACAATGACGAATACTGGATCTGACATCTGAGCTTCTCTCTAAAGCTTTACAGAGACTGTTCTCTTGCCCAAGAGGGTCCTTTCTCTTTACTTCCACTTCTGAGAATCCCTAACTTTCTTCAAAGGTTGACTCAAGCCCCACCCTCTCCATGAGGTCTTTCTGGTCCCCCTTAACTAGCAGGACCTCTCCCCTTTACCTTTCCTTCCCACTACCTTGAAAATACATTGGTGTATATTAATTGATGCAACATGGCTACTTACAAACTGTGTAATTTGAGCAACTCTTTTCACTTCTCTTGAGGGGACCTCAGTTTCCCATCTGTAAAAAGAGAAGGTTGGGTTAATTAACCCCCGAGATCCCACCCAGTTCTTTATCTATGATCCTATGTGATGGTTACTTAGCCCAGAGAGAAGGAAAAATCCCTTTTCTGGATTTCTCAAGACTAATGTGACAAAAAAGGGAGGAGGACTTACATGGAATAATCTTTTTTTTTTTTTTTTAAAAAGGTTCAGCTACAATAAACTCTGAGAACTGTGGAAAGACACATTCTCCCTACCCCACCACTCAGCCACTAGGGGATTAGTACAGCTTGAAAATGCCTCGTACTTTAGGCATTAATCAGGAGTCAAGGTGAGCTCGAACAATCAACTCCTTGTTTGCGTGGTCAGGAGGGCATGGAGAAATGTAACACTCTGCACTGAGTTAGAGAAGATAAAGTTCACTTTCTCAGGACAGAAGACAAGCCTTCTTTGTCCAGAGAATTTGTCTGATAGGGGCTCAAAAAGAGGCTCTGCCCTGGTCCTAATTTGGGCCTCATCTGGGTGGGATCCAGGGATGGCAGCCAAGATGCTGGGGTAACATCGACTGCCCAGCTTGTGCCACTGAAGTAACTATATCCATCCCATCCTAGAGAGATGCAGGAATCCGGGACTCTCATCACACCTGGCGCTTTAAGACTTACCAAGAGCTTTGCATATATTCTTTTCTGTGAATATTAATAATGATATTAGAGCCAACATTTACATAATGCAGATTATGTGCCAAGGATCCTGCCAAGCATTTCACAAATATCAGCAGCCTATGGATGCTCTTATCTCCATCTTCAGATACCAGGAAGTCAGTTGGGGAGTCAGTCCTACCTGGGTGAGCATGGGATAGGCTTTGGAGCTCTCTGATGCACAGATAGAGATAAGCTGTGGGCTCCATGGGTGCACACAATGGAGTGAGGTTCTAGAGAGTCCTGGTCTTTAAATCCCACCTCAGAAACTTACTAGTCATGTGACCCTGGACTCTTGGAGCCTCAATTTCCCCACCTGTAAAATCCAGTTGTCCTGGATTTCAGCTCTAAATCTATGATCTCATGAACATTCATAGTGTCTCTGGTCTCCGGGCTCACATCCCAGCTTAACTGCTCACCAGCTG